>NC_030680.2:142105544-142745544 GCF_000004195.4 Xenopus tropicalis
AACTCTCTCCATTTGTGTGATTGATTGGGACTGACATAAGAAAGCTCAGCAAGGTATTGGAAACAACAGCCTTATGAACTAATAATATCACATACAGTTTTTTTTGCCAGAAAAACTTGGTTTTGCACCATGCTGCAGGTTAAATGATTGTGGGTCGGGGAACAAAGGGCTGAATATGAAGGTTTTGTATTCAAGTGCAAGTTCCAGGTCTATATCAGACCCATGCAAGTCATGCAATTCAGCTAGGGGTTTAGATGTCATTGATTTACATCAATTTCTCGCTCTGCTTGAGAGACAGGAAAATGATCTAAAACCTCTGTATGTGACGCCTTATACACAAGGTAGGCTTTCCAAAAAAGCAATAGGCTCTGTGGCCCCACATCAGGTGCATTCTGGTTCTTTATTTAGAACTTCATTATCATGTATTGTATTCCACACTGCTTTGTAGAGTAATCACATTGGTTCTAATCTAATTAATTTCCCTCTCATCTATGGGTTGAATGGAAGGTGAGGATAAAGGGAAGGCACAGAGATGTGAGGAGAAATGGAAGAGGGAAAAAATAAGGGAATGAAAGGTGAGGATAAAGGGAAGGCTGAGATTGCTGGGGGGAGCACAAGAGGGCCCAGACATGTGAGGAGAAAGAGAGGGTATATGGGTGCATGTGTATATGGGTGTATGTGTATATGGGTGCATGTGTATATGGGTGTATGTGTATATGGGTGTATGTGTATATGGGTGTATGTGTATATGGGTGTATGTGTATATGGGTGTATGTGTATATGGGTGTAAGTGTGCATATGGGTGTATGTGTATATGGGTGTATGGGTATATGGGCGTATGTGTATATGGGTGTATGGGTATATGGGCGTATGTGTATATGGGTGTAAGTGTGTAGGGGTGAATGTGTATATGGGTGTATGGGTATATGGGCGTATGTGTATATGGGTGTATGGGTATATGGGTGTATGGGTATATGGGCGTATGTGTATATGGGTGTATGTGTATATGGGTGTATGTGTATATGGGTGTATGTGTATATGGGTGTATGTGTATATGGGTGTAAGTGTGCATATGGGTGTATGTGTATATGGGTGTATGGGTATATGGGCGTATGTGTATATGGGTGTATGGGTATATGGGCGTATGTGTATATGGGTGTAAGTGTGTAGGGGTGAATGTGTATATGGGTGTATGTGTATATGGGTGTATGTGCATATGGGTGTATGTGGGTGTATGTGGGTGTATGTGTATATGGGTGTATGTGTATATGGGCGTATGTGTATATGGGTGTAAGTGTGTAGGGGTGAATGTGTATATGGGTGTATGTGTATATGGGCGTATGTGTATATGGGTGTAAGTGTGTAGGGGTGAATGTGTATATGGGTGTATGTGTATATGGGTGTATGTGTATATGGGTGTAAGTGTGTAGGGGTGAATGTGTATATGGGTGTAAGTGTGTAGGGGTGAATGTGTATATGGGTGTAAGTGTGTGTGTGTATATGGGCGTATGTGTATATGGGCGTATGTGTTTGTATGTGTATATGGGTGGAAGTGTGTAGGGGTGAATGTGTATTTGGGTGTAAGTGTGTATGTGTATATGGGTGTATATGGGTGTATGTGGGTGGCTGTGGATAGAATGTCTAGCATTGTTGTGTGTGTTTTCCCACTGTGGATCTTTGTGAATTCACTTCCCACCTACTGTTCTTTTCATGGGCGCATTTAAAAATAAAATGAGCGCCTCACTGACTCTGCTCAGGTACATCATAAATAAAAACATTGAATCCGATCCTTGTGATTTTACGTTTCTTGGAAGCCATTCTGTTGGGTATCACGGGAGAATGATCAGACGGAATAATTTTGTCATGACTTTTAAAGAGTAATGTTATTCTGTGTAGGAAGTGACTCTTCAAGCATTCATTGCTTCCACAGGTTCCCTAAAATACCGGCACAGCCCTCCCGGCCTTATTGCCAGGACTCCAACAGGGACGGCTTCACAGGGAAGCATTAGGCATTCATTCGCTCTGCATCCAGGCTAGAGAGAGTCTACTGCGACTCCAAATAAGCCAAGGAACCTTCCTGCCTTCCTTCCCTGAGAGCTTTATCCTTCCTTCATTCACTCAATCCACTTTCTTTCTTTTTTTCTTTCCCTTTGTCTTCTGACTCTCTCCATCTTTCCTTTTTTTCCTTTACCTTCTCTCTCTCTTCTTTTTTAATATGTTGTAGAATGGCCAATTCTAAACAACTTTTCAATTGGTCTTGATTATTTATTTTTTTATAGTTTTTTAAAAATTATTTGCCTTTGTCTTCTGACTCTTTCCATCTTTCCTTTTTTCCTTCCTTCCTTTTCTCATTCCTTTCCTTACATATTTTTTACATTCATTCTTTTATGATGTTTTCCTTTATTTCTTCGGATCCAATTATTTCTCTTCCCTTCCTTCCTTCCTTCCTTCCTTCCTTCCCTCCTTCCTTCCGTTCCTCATTCCTTCCTTCCTTCCCTCCTTCCTTCCTTTCCTCGTTCCTTCCTTCCTTCCTTCCATCCTTCCTTCCTTCCTTCCTTCCTTTCCTCATTCCTTTCCTATATTTTTTACCTTCTTTTCTGTTTTCCTTTATTTCTTCTGATCCAATTATTTCTATGTTCCCTCCTTCTTCCTTCCTTCCTTCCTTCCTTCCTTCCTTCCTTCCTTCCTTCCTTCCTTCCTTCCTTCCTTCCTTCCTTCCTTCCCTCCTTCCTTCCTTTCCTCATTCCTTCCTTCCTTCCATCCTTCCTTCCTTCCTTCCTTTCCTCATTCCTTTCCTATATTTTTTACCTTCTTTTCTGTTTTCCTTTATTTCTTCTGATCCAATTATTTCTCTTTTCCCTCCTTCTTCCTTCCTTCCTTCCTTCCATCCATCCATCCATCCTTCCTTCCTTCCTTCCTTCCTTCCTTTCCTCATTCCTTTCCTATATTTTTTACCTTCTTTTCTGTTTTCCTTTATTTCTTCTGATCCAATTATTTCTCTTTTCCCTCCTTCTTCCGTCCTTCCTTCCTTCCATCCATCCTTCCTTCCTTCCTTTCCTCATTCCTTTCCTATATTTTTTACCTTCTTTTCTGTTTTCCTTTATTTCTTCTGATCCAATTATTTCTCTTTTCCCTCCTTCTTCCGTCCTTCCTTCCTTCCATCCATCCTTCCTTCCTTCCTTCCTTCCTTCCTTCCTTTCCTCATTCCTTTCCTATATTTTTTACCTTCTTTTCTGTTTTCCTTTATTTCTTCTGATCCAATTATTTCTCTTTTCCCTCCTTCTTCCGTCCTTCCTTCCTTCCATCCATCCTTCCTTCCTTCCTTCCTTCCTTCCTTCCTTCCTTTCCTCATTCCTTTCCTATATTTTTTACCTTCTTTTCTGTTTTCCTTTATTTCTTCTGATCCAATTATTTCTCTTTTCCCTCCTTCTTCCTTCCTTCCTTCCTTCCCTCCTTCCTTCCTTCCTTCCTTCCTTCCATCCATCCTTCCTTCCTTCCTTTCCTCATTCCTTTCCTATATTTTTTACCTTCTTTTCTGTTTTCCTTTATTTCTTCTGATCCAATTATTTCTCTTTTCCCTCCTTCTTCCGTCCTTCCTTCCTTCCATCCATCCTTCCTTCCTTCCTTCCTTCCTTCCTTCCTTCCTTTCCTCATTCCTTTCCTATATTTTTTACCTTCTTTTCTGTTTTCCTTTATTTCTTCTGATCCAATTTTTTCTCTTTTCCCTCCTTCCTTCTTTCCCTTAAAGGGGTGCCACTGCCTGGCTGCTAAGGTAATTTGAACCCTAGCAATCAGATACCTGTTAAAGTTCCAAACTTGAGAGCTGCTGAATAAAAAGTAAAAATTATTTAAAAAAATCACAAATAATAACAAATGAAGACCAATTGCAAATTGTCTTAGAATATTACTCTCTACATCATATTGAAAGTTAACTCAAAGGTGAACAACCCCTTTTAGTTCATATTTTTCTAGGTAATACACTCATTTCAAGGCAGAAGAGAGTTAGATATATAGGACTCAGATACTATTGGAAGTTTGCTTCCCCAGTCTAAGCGAAATAAAACCATGCTGCAACCTTTTAATATTTTCTGTTGTTAAACTGCACATCGTGCCCCCTGTAGTTTATAGAATCTGAGGGATTTAGCTACAGAATATACTTTCTTTCCAATACAAAATAACCCCAGAAATTGAGCTGAGCCTAAAATATGGGAAGAAATTCAATACCAAAGTAAGAACTCCATAAGAGAATAGACTGATTTGATGTTTCAGTGACTCCTTATCAGTCCCATTCTTCAGATACCTAAACCTCTGCCTTCCCTGTAGGGCTTGTAATAAATGGACCAACGTCTACTCAATAGATTGTATTGATTGCACAGGGCCCTATGTTTGGAGAGAGGGAGAGAGAGACATCTATTAAAAAGCATTTTCTTTTGGAAAAAAAATATTAGGTTGAGAATTCCTGATATGTTAAAGAAAGCACTTATGATAATATTGAAGTCCTGCTCTAATTCCACTGACTCAGCACCGGCCCAGACAACATGTCTTCTGGTGTATAGATATAGTTTTGGTAATAAAATATTAGTATTATTTTTGTGGGTTTCATATATATATATAAACAGAGGGGGAGAAAGAAGTATAGAGGGAGACAGTTTGAGATCCATGAAATGACAGAGAGGGAGGAAGAAGAGGGAGAGACTAAAGGTATGATATACATGAGAACAGACAGAGGAAGAAAAATTATAATAAATTGAGAGGAAAAGCATGAGTGGAGGGATTAGAGAGAGCGTCTGTTAGAGAGGGCATGAGATCTACGAGACGACAGAGAGAGAGAGGAAGGAGGAGAGAACCTGTTAGAGTGGGTGTGAGATATATGACAGGAGAGACAGGCAGATAGAGAAGAGAGAAGGTGTTAGAGAGGGTGTGAAGTACGAGAAGGAGAGAAAACGGGGACCCCCCACCCTTTCCCAGTGCTCAGTTTGTCTCCCCCCCGTGTGTGTGTTTGGGCTGCCCTGGCTATCTGTATTTCCTGCAACACCAGTACAAAGGGGGCTAGGGTTTATCTGAGCTTCTCCTGGACCCCTGCATGAAGGACAATAAAGATGATCCCACTTATTGTGAGCAAAGAACTAAAGCAATAAAGCCAAATACAGACACTTTTACTCATGTATCATCAGCACAGCCCACTAACATGCACCCCTGCACAGCAACACCTATACACGCAGCTTCTCCTCCTCATGAATCAATTCTCCCCAAGGCTGGAGCGAGGCTGTGAGCTTATCTGAGATCGGAAAAATATTTCATTAATAAGAAATGTCCAATCTGTTGCCTTCCAGCAATTGTTGAGCTACAACTCCCAGAAACCTGCAAGCAGCCTTTGCTTCTTTTATATAAAAGTGTTACAGGCATCACTGCCTGCTCTGCTCTCATTTTCCCTAGATAGGTACCTAATATATAGGGACAGAGACAGGGGAAAGTGTTGGGAGGGTTACTGCCTGCCCTGCTCTCATTTCCCTACAGAAATAGGGGTTGGTAGCACTAGGTAGGTACCTAATATATAGGGGCAGAGACAGGGGAAAGTGTTGGGAGGGTTACTGCCTGCCCTGCTCTCATTTCCCTACAGAAATAGGGGTTGGTAGCACTAGGTAGGTACCTAATATATAGGGGCAGAGACAGGGGAAAGTGTTGGAAGGGTTACTGCCTGCCCTGCTCTCATTTCCCTACAGAAATAGGGGTTGGTAGCACTAGGTAGGTACCTAATATATAGGGGCAGAGACAGGGGAAAGTGTTGGAAGGGTTACTGCCTGCTCTGCTCTCATTTCCCTACAGAAATAGGGGTTGGTAGCACTAGGTAGGTACCTAATATATAGGGGCAGAGACAGGGGAAAGTGTTGGAAGGGTTACTGCCTGCCCTGCTCTCATTAACCTACAGAAATAGGGGTTGGTAGCACTAGGTAGGTACCTAATATATAGGGATTTTATGTTTTTTTTTATTGAAAACTTTGCAAGAATTTTTTTACATAACTCAGACCAACATGCCAGCCAGTGATAGAAGACTTACACAGTAGAACCAACCACCCCCAGTCTGCTGGCCAAATGGGACAGGGACAAGGGGCAAGTGTTATAAATGTTACTGCCTGCTTTGCTCTACTTTCCCCCACAGAAGTAATGCTTGTGTGTCATCTACTGAATAATCTCTTCTCAACTTGTATTGATTTCAGTTATTATATAATACAGAAGAGGCCTACTTTTCTGGTTCAATTTTAATTGTCCTGTTCAGTGAACAACTAATATTTCTCAGTGGGAGGGCTGAAGGGTGTATCCACCATATAGAGTCCATCACTCCTAACACAATAGGGAACTCTAATGGCTTGTTGTCATGATGCTGTGCATTTAAACAGTTAACTGATTTTCATTTCATCATAAGAGAAGCCATGAAGATACCCACAGAGGACCTGTAATGGGATATCTGGATTCACTCCAGTGAAAACCACAGACAAACTTCTCCCTGAGGATCCTCTGACAGCATTCATTTGAAGAGGCTTTCTTTAGCAGCTGCTGTATACAGCATAGTGTGCGACCCACACAGTTTGTAAAAGATTCATCCAACAGACTTTGAACAAAGGACCAGGGACAGGGGTATCAACAGGGCCCCAGGTGGAGAAGAGACAGTCCCAGGCAGCGGAGGTTTATTTGGCCCCCATCTTGTTTAGCAGAACCATCCACTCACCCCGGGTAGAAGACACCCTGACGTTCATTCTCTTATGTCTTATCTATTTGGGCAAAATAGCTTGTGGTCAGTGTGGAACAGAAGCATGCCCATGTCTATTTGGGTCATTTTTTATATTTGGGCCTAGGCTTTTCCCCTATTAATAACATTGGCATCAAGCAACATTTGTACAGAGTAGGCTGGTAAAATACTGGCCAGAGGGGCAACCCTATTTGGGCCCCATTCCACTTTTGGGCAGGTCCTCCATCCCAGAGGGCCTAGGTGACTAATAATTAAAACTGCTAACTTAGTAGTAAGTGGCCCAACTTAATAATATCAGCCCCCTGCCCCATACTTATTGATTAGTATTAGCCCAATGCCCATCTGAGCCACCTGGGCAGTGGATGTTAGTAGAGTAGGGTTGCCAACTTGGCGTTTATAGCCGGGAAGGGGAATGGCAGTGACGTCACAACGGTGGAGAAGAGGCGGGGCCACAGTGCCACGGGGCAGCGGAAGAGGCGGGGCCATGAGGTCAAAATCCGCTTCAATCTCAGTGAATCCTGTCTGGTTTTGACCAGGGGCAGTTTTGACCCGGACAGGCCTTCCGAAAATTGGGCAGTCTGGGTCAAAAAACGGACAGGTGGCAACCCTATAGTAGACTGGTACACAAATTAAAAAAAAAAATACTTACCTGCATAGAATATTTGAACACAAACTGCACCCATTTCAACAAGCTCGACCATTTATTGATCCGCCCACAAACAGACACAAAAAAGTTTTACCAAAATACATTTAAATACTTAGAAAGGCCAATGAGCGAATCTGTCCCGTTTCGCTTCGCCGAAAGATTCCCGAATCTTGCAAAAGATTTGTGAAACAGCAGAAAATGCCACGCGGAAAAAAAATAGTTTTTGTCAATTTTTTTTAACACAGACGACAATTTTTTGTCGCGCAGTTAAGTTTTCCCACTACAAATTTTGTCGCCCATTTTGCAAAAAAAAAATCCGCCAATGGCAAAACATGGAAATTCGCCGTGTCTGCCAAATTATTTCGCCCATCGCTATTGATATATAAAACAAAGCACATAATAGATCCCATTAATACTATCACCTATATAACACCCCCACATATAACCCCCCCCACATAGTTTCCTATGTATCACTCAATACAAATCCCCCCCCCCCAAAAAAAACAAGAATAGATTTTATTATAATAAGAAATATTGATTGTTTTGGGCTCGTATACGTAAAAACAAACGAATGCAGCAATATTTATAAAGTGCCCTCGTAAATCAGCCGTGGGTGGGGGAGCGGCATGGACGCCGCGATTAGAGCCATAACTGCTGATACTGGCGTGTTGGATTAATGCTAACTTAAACAGAGCGTTCAATACGCTGAGCCCGACTCCGTGTCACTTAAAAGATCATTATGTCCTGATGCCGCGTGTAAAAATGAAAGAGCTAATTTTGCACTTTGTGAATACGAAGTGATGGAAAGCCGGAGCCGCAGGTCGGAGATCACGGTTATATGAGATATTAAAGTTGTACTGACAGGGCAGATATCTAGGGACTGGCACTGCTCTGGTAAGGGCTGGGAGGTTATATTTTTGGACTACATGATATCATAAAAGGAATTTTGAGGTGAACTTCCCCTTTAAGGTTTGAATTTCCTAAAGCAACCAATCAGCAGGCAGTATTTACTGGTCTCCTTAATGGTTGCTAAGGGTTACTGCACCTAGGCAAACTTTTTTTTAACTTATGTTACATATTAGTATTTGGATGGCACCCACAAACCCTGACGGGCTACTCGAATTTCTCAGAACTGTCAACCTAGAAGCTTAGGTTCTTGGGGGAAATTTACAAAAATCATGAGAATGCTACTTGGGGTGGGAAACCGGGGTTCAGGTAACTCCTGAATAAATGGTGGGGGGGGGGGGGGGGTGACAGCTCTGGGACAGGTAAGGCAAACAGAACCCTACTGGGCTCTATGAGTGAGTGTTTTTGTTTAGTTTTGTGTGGTTACTAGGCAACTGGAATCATGTGATTATAAGTTGAATAGTGATAGCTTTATTGAACATACAATGCTTGAATGGATTCTATGTGCTGATGCCAATTGTCTGGTTCTATATCAAGTGGCTTTAATCAGTGTTGGACTGGGTTACCCGGGGCCCACCAACCAGTCACTGCCGCAAAGAAACCCCCCACCCTTGCAGCTCCATTTCCACTGCTCTGCACCCTTTCCACCTCACCACATACCCCCTCCTCTGCTACTTACTCCCTACCAGGGTCGGACTGGGCTTTAGTGGGCCCCCCTGGCGGCCCCAGGCCCTCCCCCTGCCTGACCGTTCCTCCTCTGATGCGTTAAACTTAGGGGAGGATGTCAAGTGGGGACCCTGCGGGGGGGTTAGGGGGGCCTCTGCACCCCCCAATCCGACCCTGCTCCCCACAGTCAGTCTGGCTGAACCTGGCTGAACCTTCCAAAGTCTTGTGTGGGTCGGGGACACCGGGACCCAGTCCAATCCCTGACGCGTTAAACTTCTACGCGCTCAGGGGAGGATGTCAGGTGGAAGACCCTGCGGGGGTTAGGGAGGTAATGAAGGCTTAGCAGGGACCCCTGCGGGGGGGGGGGGGTTAGGGGGTGCGGGGGCACTTGCACAGTCTGGCCCTGGCTTTAATGATAGTTAAAAAGCATTATACTGTAGTTTAAATATGGACCCCCAGCCCTCCTTAACATAATTGCTGAAAAGAAGAAATAATTATGGGTAACTGTATGGCTGAAATCAACTGCCCAGATTGTCTCTCCTATTAGGAGGCTGAAGAAGAACAATGTCAATGGCTTTTGCATCGCGTAAACAATGAATTCTAAAATAAACTCTCCCTTTAATGTAATATTTGCAAATGTCTTATTGTTAGGTAAGGTCTGGGGACACAGAGGGGGTCTTGATGCTTCCGACTCAGGACTTTCCCAGCTGTAGATATGGCTATAAAATTCCCCACCTCTGTAACAATGACTCACACACTGTATAATTACACAGAAAGGAGCCGGCAATCAGAACTGACCTCTAGAGCTGAATCTGTGGAACAGCTAAATTACAGAGCCAGAGACTGACAAGAAAAATTGACCCACGGCGCTAGCAAAATATATATATTTCCCCGCACACATGGTGTGCAGCCTGCAGGGGATGGCTCAGATAGCTTGCGAGTGATTGAATAATGGCCCACAGAGCTTGCATTCCATAAATTCACTATTAAGCGAGGCGTTCGCAGTTGTGATTAATTAGTCCTAGAAACCCCAGAGTTAAACAACCTACCTGGCATTTTGCAGAATAATGTGCCCCAAGGCAGTGCCAGGTTTGGGACAGGGCAGGGGCCTCATGGTGGAAAATGTGGATGATAAAAGCACACAAGGCATATTCTTTTCTGTGGCCCTATGTTTGATATTTTCAGTAATTTCATTAGGAAAGGCCAACCTGCTGCAACAACCAACTGTTGTACTACAACTTCCAACATCCTTCTGTAAACTGGGAAGGCTGCCAGTTAAACATCCCTGAATATTCTTCATACTACTACATACTGCTACTATAGCACCATCTCTCCCTACTATACCTGCTCTCCCACAGCCCCAGTCCCTTCCCAGCGGCTATTATCCCCCCACTGCTACCATAGGCACCATCTCTCCCTACTATACCTGCTATCCCACAGCCACAGTCCCTTCCCAGAGGCTATTATCCCCCCACTGCTACTATAGGCACCATCTCTCCCTACTATACCTGCTATCCCACAGCCCCAGTCCCTTCCCAGAGGCTATTATCCCCCCACTGCTACTATTGGCACCATCTCTCCCTACTATACCTGCTATCCCACAGCCCCAGTCCCTTCCCAGAGGCTATTATCCCCCCATTGCTACTATAGGCACCATCTCTCCCTACTATACCTGCTATCCCACAGCCCCAGTCCCTCCCAGAGGCTATTATCCCCCCACTGCTACTATTGGCACCATCTCTCCCTACTATACCTGCTCTCCCACAGCCCCAGTCCCTTCCCAGAGGCTATTATCCCCCCACTGCTACTATAGGCACCATCTCTCCCTACTATACCTGCTATCCCACAGCCCCAGTCCCTTCCCAGAGGCTATTATCCCCCCATTGCTACTATAGGCACCATCTCTCCCTACTATAACTGCTCTCCCACAGCCCCAGTCCCTTCCCAGAGGCTATTATCCCACTGCTACTATAGGCACCATCTCTCCCTACTATACCTGCTATCCCACAGCCCCAGTCCCTTCCCAGAGGCTATTATCCCCCCACTGCTACTATAGGCACCATCTCTCCCTACTATACCTGCTATCCCACAGCCCCAGTCCCTTCCCAGAGACTATGATCTAAACTGCTATAGGCACAACTTAACCCTACTATAGGAACTGCTGTGCTGACTTTACAATTAAGAAGTGAATATATATTATCATACTGATCTTTACCACACATATCCTGTCTGTATATTGTTTAATATTCTTACAACTGAAATAGTTTTAGTCATTTTCACGTATCAGAAATAAAATGACCTATTTAAGCCTTGCAGAATGTTGTGTGCCATGATGTTGGCTTAACACCATCTCACTCCAGGTAATCCTTTCTTCTTCATTGACTTCTAGCTCTCTATTGCCTTCCATTTGTAATGCTCTTTATTATACCTGATTTCTTCTCCTTCAATGAAAACCTCTTGTTTGCTCCCTCTTGTACTTTTATAGTGGATTCCGATTCCCTTCCTTCATCAAAATCAGATGCTGGCATTGAAAAGTCTGCTTTAAAAAGAAGCAATCCACTGAAATATCTGGCAAGAGCATCCCAGCAAACATGATGAATATTTTAATAGCTGGAAGGCTGGTGGAAGAGCTCTGGGATGATTTAATGGTATAAACAGAATTTTTTTTTGTGGGATTTAATGTGTGAAAATGGACAGTGCTTGCTTCCAAAACCCTAGCAGAGGAATTCTCTGCTCAATATATTCACCACTGAAGCTTTTAATGTATAAAAAATACATCTTCCAATAACAGCGAATTTTGTGATTTATTAGGTCGATAGCAAAGAAAACAAAAATTTTTTCAATACATTTCTATATATTTTGCTTCATAATTAGTGCAATATGGGCAATGGGACATCTTAGGAATGAACATTAATCAGGCATTAGGAAAACCTATTATAAAGGGTTAGTTTATATCAATGAATCATTAGAAAATCAGTAGCCTGTCATTTGGTTTTGTTGCCCAGTTGGAAGAGGTAAGCTTTTACATTCATCTTAATAGGTTTTAGGCCAAGTACTTGGTCAACACTACTATTAATATTCTTCTAAAGGGCACCATGTTATCAGCTTTAACTAAATAACTGCCCCACTTCCAATGGCATCATCTTATATTTCTCCAGCTGGTTTTAGCCATTGTTATGCACCAGGGATCCAAATGGGCATCCAAAGGTGATTGCTGCACAGCCACAGGGCAAGAGGAAAGGTACATAGAAAGAAGAGGAATTCCTTAGTAGGTGAGCACATTATATTACTGATATTGTAATGGCTACTCAGCTCCATTGGTGAAAACATTTCCAACTAGTATATTTTGAGGATATTCAAAATCTGTGGTGAGTCATGGAATTCTTATATGACTTCCAGTACATTACAGTTAATCAAAACATTTTTATTGTGGGTCCATTATTTGTATTTTTGTAGGGGACTGAGGCTATCAATGCATAAATGCACAGTGGTAGAACATGTCTACTCTAGTACGGGTTCCTTTGTAGTTTCTGTGTCCTCCAAAGTAGCCAACAGCCCGTTGGTGGAAATGGCTGTGCTTATGAAGGCAGATGGGTCCGAAGTGGAACCTTACCAGGTGCTGTTTAGTAGCCACAGGGGTTCTAGAGGTGCAGAAGAGAGATTACACAGAGTTGTACATGTAGAGCTTTGGGCACTGGTAGAGGGTACGCTTGGGATTCAGAATTCCCTTTACCAGATTGGTTAGGTATCATGCAGCAGATAATGGGAGGTCTTCAGTTGGTTCTCTAGAGTATAGCATTTCTGTTCTCTTTTCTAAGGTAGACACCGAATGGAAGAACCCAGATGAGGGTGAATGTGTGACCATCCCAGTATATAGTGAAAGATTGTGAGTTTTTTTAATGCAAGCTTTGAATGAACGCCTTAAGGTAAGACTTACCTTATACATAGTTACATATATAAGTTAAAAAAAATCAAAATCCATTAAGTTCAGCCCCTCCAAATGAAGTCCATTGCAAATATATACACACCCTCATACAGACCTATATATACACTCACATACAGACCCACACTGACCTATCTATCCACTCACATACAGACCCATACTGACCTATCTATCCACTCACATACAGACCCATACTGACCTATCTATCCACTCACATACAGACCCACACTGACCTATCTATACACTCACATACAGACCCATACTGACCTATCTATACACTCACATACAGACCCATACTGACCTATCCACTCACATACAGACCCACACTGACCTATCTATCCACTCACATACAGACCCATACTGACCTATCTATACACTCACATACAGACCCATACTGACCTATCCACTCACATACAGACCCACACTGACCTATCTATCCACTCACATACAGACCCACACTGACCTATCTATCCACTCACATACAGACCCATACTGACCTATCCACTCACATACAGACCCACACTGACCTATCTATCCCCTCACATACAGACCCATACTGACCTATCTATCCCCTCACATACAGACCCATACTGACCTATCTATCCACTCACATACAGACCCACACTGACCTATCTATCCCCTCACATACAGACCCATACTGACCTATCTATCCACTCACATACAGACCCATACTGACCTATCTATCCACTCACATACAGACCCACACTGACCTATCTATCCCCTCACATACAGACCCACACTGACCTATCTATCCACTCACATACAGACCCATACTGACCTATCTATACACTCACATACAGACCCATACTGACCTATCCACTCACATACAGACCCACACTGACCTATCTATCCACTCACATACAGACCCACACTGACCTATCTATCCACTCACATACAGACCCATACTGACCTATCCACTCACATACAGACCCACACTGACCTATCTATCCCCTCACATACAGACCCATACTGACCTATCTATCCCCTCACATACAGACCCATACTGACCTATCTATCCACTCACATACAGACCCACACTGACCTATCTATCCCCTCACATACAGACCCATACTGACCTATCTATCCACTCACATACAGACCCATACTGACCTATCTATCCACTCACATACAGACCCATACTGACCTATCTATCCCCTCACATACAGACCCACACTGACCTATCTATCCCCTCACATACAGACCCATACTGACCTATCTATCCCCTCACATACAGACCCATACTGACCTATCTATCCACTCACATACAGACCCACACTGACCTATCTATCCCCTCACATACAGACCCACACTGACCTATCTATCCGCTCACATACAGACCCACACTGACCTATCTATCCGCTCACATACAGACCCACACTGACCTATTTATCCATTCACATACAGACCCACACTGACCTATCTATCCACTCACATACAGACCCACACTGACCTATCTATCCGCTCACATACAGACCCATACTGACCTATCTATCCACTCACATACAGACCCATACTGATCTATCTATCCACTCACATACAGACCCACACTGACCTATCTATACACTCACATACAGACCCATACTGATCTATCTATCCACTCACATACAGACCCACACTGACCTATCTATACACTCACATACAGACCCACACTGACCTATCTATACACTCACATACAGACCCACACTGACCTATCTATCCACTCACATACAGACCCACACTGACCTATCTATCTACTCACATACAGACCCATACTGACCTATCTATCCCCTCACATACAGACCCACACTGACCTACCTATCCACTCACATACAGACCCACACTGACCTATCCACTCACATACAGACCCACACTGACCTACCTATCCACTCACATACAGACCCATACTGACCTATCCACTCACATACAGACCCATACTGACCTATCCACTCACATACAGACGCACACTGACCTACCTATCCACTCTCATACAGACCCACACTGACCTATCTATCCTCTCACATACAGACCCATACTGACCTATCCACTCACATACAGACCCACACTGACCTATCTATCCCCTCACATACAGACCCATACTGACCTATCTATCCCCTCACATACAGACCCATACTGACCTATCTATCCACTCACATACAGACCCATACTGACCTATCCACTCACATACAGACCCACACTGACCTATCTATCCCCTCACATACAGACCCATACTGACCTATCTATCCCCTCACATACAGACCCACACTGACCTATCTATCCACTCACATACAGACCCACACTGACCTATCTATCCCCTCACATACAGACCCACACTGACCTATTTATCCATTCACATACAGACCCACACTGACCTATCTATCCGCTCACATACAGACCCATACTGACCTATCTATCCACTCACATACAGACCCATACTGATCTATCTATCCACTCACATACAGACCCACACTGACCTATCTATACACTCACATACAGACCCATACTGATCTATCTATCCACTCACATACAGACCCACACTGACCTATCTATACACTCACATACAGACCCACACTGACCTATCTATACACTCACATACAGACCCACACTGACCTATCTATCCACTCACATACAGACCCACACTGACCTATCTATCTACTCACATACAGACCCATACTGACCTATCTATCCCCTCACATACAGACCCACACTGACCTACCTATCCACTCACATACAGACCCACACTGACCTATCCACTCACATACAGACCCACACTGACCTACCTATCCACTCACATACAGACCCATACTGACCTATCCACTCACATACAGACCCATACTGACCTATCCACTCACATACAGACCCACACTGACCTACCTATCCACTCTCATACAGACCCACACTGACCTATCTATCCTCTCACATACAGACCCACACTGACCTACCTATCCACTCACATACAGACCCATACGGACCTATCTATCCCCTCACATACAGACCCATACGGACCTATCTATCCCCTCACATACAGACCCATACTGACCTATCTATACACTCACATACAGACCCACACTGACCTACCTATCCACTCACATGCAGACCCACACTGACCTACCTATCCACTCACATACAGACCCATACTGACCTATCTATACACTCACATACAGACCCACACTGACCTACCTATCCACTCACATACAGACCCACACTGACCTATCCACTCACATACAGACCCACACTGACCTATCCACTCACATACAGACCCATACTGACCTATCTATCCACTCACATACAGACCCATACTGACCTATCTATCCACTCACATACAGACCCACACTGACCTATCCACTCACATACAGACCCACACTGACCTACCTATCCACTCACATACAGACCCATACGGACCTATCTATCCCCTCACATACAGACCCATACGGACCTATCTATCCCCTCACATACAGACCCATACTGACCTATCTATACACTCACATACAGACCCACACTGACCTACCTATCCACTCACATGCAGACCCACACTGACCTACCTATCCACTCACATACAGACCCATACTGACCTATCTATACACTCACATACAGACCCACACTGACCTATCTATACACTCACATACAGACCCACAGTGACCTATCTATCCACTCACATACAGACCCACACTGACCTATCTATCCACTCCCATACAGACCCACACTGACCTATCTATCCACTCCCATACAGACCCATACTGACCTATCTATCCACTCCCATACAGACCCACACTGACCTATCTATCCACTCCCACACAGACCCATACTGACCTATCCATCCACTTACATACAGACCCACACTGACCTATCTATCCACTCCTATACAGACCCATACTGACCAATCTATCCACTCACATACAGACCCACACTGACCTATCTATCCACTCACATACAGACCCACACTGACCTATCTATCCACTCACATACAGACCCACACTGACCTATCTATCCACTCACATACAGACCCACACTGACCTATCTATCCACTCACATACAGACCCATACTGACCTATCTATCCACTCACATACAGACCCACACTGACCTATCTATCCACTCCCATACAGACCCATACTGACCAATCTATCCACTCACATACAGACCCACACTGACCTATCTATCCACTCACATACAGACCCATACTGACCTATCTATCCACTCACATACAGACCCACACTGACCTATCTATCCACTCACATACAGACCCACACTGACCTATCCACTCACATACAGACCCATACTGACCTATCTATCCACTCACATACAGACCCATACTGACCTATCTATACACTCACATACAGACCCATACTGACCTATCTATCCACTCACATACAGACCCACACTGACCTATCTATCCATTCACATACAGACCCATACTGACCTATCTATCCACTCACATACAGACCCATACTGACCTATCTATCCACTCACATACAGACCCACACTGACCTATCTATCCATTCACATACAGACCCATACTGACCTATCTATCCACTCACATACAGACCCATACTGACCTATCTATCCACTCACATACAGACCCATACTGACCTATCTATCCACTCACATACAGACCCATACTGACCTATCTATCCACTCACATACAGACCCATACTGACCTATCTATACACTCACATACAGACCCATACGGACCTATCTATCCCCTCACATACAGACCCATACGGACCTATCTATCCCCTCACATACAGACCCATACTGACCTATCTATCCACTCACATGCAGACCCACACTGACCTATCTATCCACTCACATACAGACCCATACTGACCTATCTATCCACTCACATACAGACCCACACTGACCTATCTATCCACTCACATACAGACCCATACTGACCTATCCACTCACATACAGACCCATACTGACCTATCTATCCACTCACATACAGACCCACACTGACCTATCTATCCACTCACATACAGACCCACACTGACCTATCTATACACTCACATACAGACCCACACTGACCTACCTATCCACTCACATACAGACCCACACTGACCTATCCACTCACATACAGACCCACACTGACCTACCTATCCACTCACATACAGATCCATACTGACCTATCTATCCACTCACATACAGACCCATACTGACCTATCTATCCACTCACATACAGACCCATACTGACCTATCCACTCACATACAGACCCATACTGACCTATCCACTCACATACAGACCCACACTGACCTACCTATCCACTCTCATACAGACCCACACTGACCTATCTATCCTCTCACATACAGACCCACACTGACCTACCTATCCACTCACATACAGACCCATACGGACCTATCTATCCCCTCACATACAGACCCATACGGACCTATCTATCCACTCACATACAGACCCACACTGACCTATCCACTCACATACAGACCCATACTGACCTATCTATCCACTCACATACAGACCCACACTGACCTATCTATCCACTCACATACAGACCCATACTGACCTATCCACTCACATACAGACCCATACTGACCTATCTATCCACTCACATACAGACCCACACTGACCTATCTATCTACTCACATACAGACCCACACTGACCTATCTATCCACTCACATACAGACCCACACTGACCTACCTATTCACTCACATACAGACCCACACTGACCTATCCACTCACATACAGACCCACACTGACCTATCTATCCACTCACATACAGATCCATACTGACCTATCTATCCACTCACATACAGACCCATACTGACCTATCTATCCACTCACATACAGACCCATACTGACCTATCCACTCACATACAGACCCATACTGACCTATCCACTCACATACAGACCCACACTGACCTACCTATCCACTCACATACAGACCCACACTGACCTACCTATCCACTCACATACAGACCCACACTGACCTACCTATCCACTCACATACAGACCCATACGGACCTATCTATCCCCTCACATACAGACCCATACGGACCTATCTATCCACTCACATACAGACCCACACTGACCTATCCACTCACATACAGACCCATACTGACCTATCTATACACTCACATACAGACCCACACTGACCTACCTATCCACTCACATACAGACCCATACTGACCTATCTATACACTCACATACAGACCCACACTGACCTACCTATCCACTCACATACAGACCCACACTGACCTATCCACTCACATACAGACCCATACTGACCTATCCACTCACATACAGACCCACACTGACCTATCTATCCACTCACATACAGACCCACACTGACCTATCTATCCACTCCCATACAGACCCATACTGACCTATCTATCCACTCCCATACAGACCCACACTGACCTATCTATCCACTCCCATACAGACCCATACTGACCTATCTATCCACTCCCACACAGACCCGTACTGACCTATCCATCCACTTACATACAGACCCACACTGACCTATCTATCCACTCCCATACAGACCCATACTGACCAATCTATCCACTCACATACAGACCCACACTGACCTATCTATCCACTCACATACAGACCCACACTGACCTATCTATCCACTCACATACAGACCCACACTGACCTATCTATCCACTCACATACAGACCCACACTGACCTATCCACTCACATACAGACCCATACTGACCTATCTATCCACTCACATACAGACCCACACTGACCTATCTATACACTCACATACAGACCCACACTGACCTATCTATCCACTCACATACATAAACTATGTATACCAATATCAAAACTCATTTTTACTATGTCAACATAACAATATATCCATGTGATCACACTTCAGTCAAGCTGATATCAAGACTCTTGGCATATTCCTTCCAGGAACCCAAAGAGGTAAAAGTGTTGCTTTAGTTATATAGGGAGGCAGTTTCCGTGTCCAATAAATATGGTACCCTAACAAAGAAGGACAACTTCATTAGTTTCCTGAAATTCAGCACCTGGCTGGTCATCCTAATTGTATATTCTTATACATGTTACCTGGTGTCACATCTGTCATGTAATATCATTTGTCATCATACAGTTGTGACATCCTAAGAACATAATCCTAGAATATAATTACAGAAGACATACCTATACCAAGATAGTGTTACCGGATTGGAAACAGGTCGAGAAGATCCAGCTAGAAGGCCCAGTAACTTGCCTTTCCTAGATGCATACCTTTTTTTTCCCTCAAGCGATCTGGTAATGTAATACTAAGAGTATAAATATTACTTGTGTAATATAATAAGTTATATTTGTTGGAGTGGGGATTCAGTTCCTCCTCTCTGTGCTGCATCATTTAAATATTTAATATGTTCTGTACAAAACATTCTTTCCCACAAACCAGAGACACCAGATGCCTTTCTACTTTGCCATTTAGATAAAAGAAAAAGAACAAACTAATCAAATGCAATTTCGAGCCACCAAAAATATATATACGTCTCTCTCTGTAAACTGGACGCAATTAGCGGAGACAGCTGATTTTTCCTTAATTGCCTATTCCATTATTCTGTTCTAAATTGGCTTAAATAAAAATCTCAATTTTCTTTGGTACAAGAAACCAATTAATCTACACTTGAGTGACCTGAACAGCCATGACAATAAGGAAACTAAAATATAATGGAAACCTGATGTGGCATTTATCTCCTGTACCTCTTTGTTGGGGGTGAAGGATTACAGTTGTTGCAGGGATGGCACAAGACAGGCAGGGGGAGGCCACATGTGACTGCTGTGACAGCCCCAAATTGGGACTGACTACTGGAAAACTAAATGACAAGGGACATATTGTACTCGTGAAATGTGGCCCCACATGCCTGCAACTGGGAACATGGCAAGAGAAAATAGGAAGAACCATTCAACCATATTTCCAGAGCAAGGAATACTGTCATGGGAAAACATGTTATATTTCAAAACCCATCAGTTAATAGAGCTTCTCCAGCAGAATCCTGCATTGTAATCTGTTTTTCCCATGGGGCTAGCCATATTCTTCATTTCCCAGGGTGCCACAGCTATGTGACCTGTGCTCTGATAAACTTCACTCACACTTTACTGCTGCGCTGCAAGTTGGAGTGATATCCCCCCCTCCCAGCAGCCGATCAGCAGAACAATGGGAAGGGAGCAAGATAGCAGCTCCCAGTAGGTATCAGAATAGCACTCAATAGTAAGAAATCCAAGTCCGGCTTGGGACTCCTCCAGTTACATGGGAGTAGGAGAAACAATAGGTTAGCTGAAAGCAGTTTTAATGTGTAGCGCTGGCTCCTTCTGAAAGCTCAGACTCAGGCACACTTTACTGCTGCGCTCCAAGTTGGATTTATATCCCACCCCCCCTCACCCCCGGCAGCCGATCAGCAGAACAATGGGAAAGGAGCAAGATAGCAGCTCCCAGTAGGTATCAGAATAGCACTCCTCCAGTTACATGGGAGTAGGAGAAACAGTAGGTTAGCTGAAAGCAGTTCTAATGTGTAGCGCTGGCTGAAAGCTCAGACTCGGGCACAATACGCCGAGATGGCGCCTACACATCAAAATCATAAAGAACATGGGCAGCTTTGACCAGGCCAGTATCTAATTGTAAGGTCAAAACAATGCGCAAAACATTTTTTTTTCAGTTTTTCAAAATTTGCTTGATAAAAATGCTATAAATGTAGCATTTTGTTAATTGGGATTTCTTTAAAATTAATAAGGTAACATTCAATGTGCTCCATGACAAGTAGATATATTAAAGCTGAAAATAAAGATCTTCTTCCTCATCAGGGTTTGGGCAAGAATGTTTAGCAAAAGAACGGCTGTTGACTGTTGAGAAACAAATGGAATAGTCCACTTGGGACTCCATTTTTTGGAACCGGATTCTCGAGAGTCTCCCTTTGATGTTACATAACGATAAAACCGCGCTGCACTCTAATGTGAATGACTCACCGGCGGCTCGGATCAATAAATAACTTGAACCATTCTGACGTCCTAATTGTTTGGAAGCTACTCACCCCTTTGATGCTGATCATGTAATGGCTCCAGCTGAATGAACAAAACGAACGCTGAAAGGCAAATTAATTTGGGTGCCGCATAAATAAATTACATTTTCAGGAAACCGAGTACCTTACGACATGCATTTTAAATGATAATTATCATACATTATTATTATTTAGGGTTCAAAGCTTGGAACCAGCAATGGGTTCGACTTCTTGGAATCCTGTATTAATACGTATGGGGCAGTTCTGCCATTGAGTTTGTGCATAGACAATATCCTATACTTAATAGCGTAATGTATGAACCTAATTCAACTTCTTGGAATGCTGGAAGCTGGTAAGTAAATGGCACTTGTATGTTTTCAGGTCAAACTGACATGTTTTCTAAACAGCATTGAGTATATGAAGAACAGTATTCATTCAAGCGTCTCTCTTATGTTATCTGGGCTCGTTCTGAGAAGCAGCAGTCTGCCCCATTTCTTGCTGCAGGGGGATTAATGGAGGGATTATAAACATGGTGCGCCCAGGCTCCATCAATTTCCCACCCCACGACTCTACTTTAGTGAGAAATGGAACAGAATGTATGACTTCAGTTGCTGGTTATTCATTCTTTGACAAATACTTGTGGCACAGAGTACAGAGAACACAGATAGAAATGCTGCACTTATATACTGAATTTGCTGTACAAGCCCAGAAGTTCAGAAACCCTATAACAGTAATGATCCAGGCAGTCAAACCCACTGGAACTCCCTATTTTTTTATTGTTAGGCCATCTTTTATGTGCCAGAGGCACTGCACGTGCTCAGTGGGCTCTGGGCTGCTGTTAAAAAGCTAAAGAGATTGTGGTAAATTATCAAAACATTGATAGTGAAGTGATTGAAGTGAGGTTCCATTGTAAGCTCTACGTGGCAGGGACCTCCATCTTCTTGTATCTTTGACTCTTAACTTGTTGCAACTGTATTTATCTTTCATGTATCTGTATTTATTGTTATACTATGTATTTATCTATTATCATCTTAATAACCCCCTGTTTGTATTAATGTATTCTGCTGTACAGCGCTGCGTACATAAATAGCACTTTATAAATAAATATATACATACATACGTCCTAGAAGCTGATATTACAGGGCTTATTAAATCAACGCACTGGTTTCTTTGCTGCCATGTAATGTGAATCTAAATAATTTCCCAATTAGCATTGTATTATATATACACTGTATGTTGTGAGTGGGTCCCTAAGTGCAGGTAAATGACCGCAGCACAGACCTTGTGATGTGAATCAGCAGAAAAGAAGATGAGGAGCTACTGGGGGCATCTTCAGAAGCAACAATCTTCCTTGTTAGGGTAAGGACACACAGAGCTACTAGTAGCAGCTACTTGTCACAGTAGAAATAGACAATGCTGATCATTTACTGATAATTGTCTCCGTGTGTTTTAGCAAAGGAAATTCTCAGTATTGTCTATGGTATGGGATTTTCTAGCATTTAGTAGCCATGACAAGTAGCTGCTACTAAGTAGCTCCATGTGTCTTCACCCTTGAAGGGCTGTGGAGACTTTGGGCTGGTACAGAACCCTACACTGTTTACATAGCAAAAAAAATCACTCTGCCATTTAACATTTTATTCTGGAACCAACAACTTTATATTTTAGCTGTAATATTGGTGTGTAGGCGCCATCTCACTTCACTGCCTTGTGCCTGAGTCTGAGCTTTCATGAGTATGAGTATGTATGTATGTATGTATAACTTTATTTATAAAGCGCCACAAGGGTACGCAGCACTGTACAATCTTACAGAATACAAAATTACACACAGGGAGGGCAAGTGTTATAATAAATAAATACAATCAATACATATACTGTATGTAAATATATATATATATAAGTGCCATGTGGTATGAGACACAGTAGGAAGGAGGTCCCTGCCCCGTAGAGCTTACAATCTGAGTGGTTGGGTAACATACAGGCACAAACTGGAAGGTAAGAGTGCTAACCTATTGTTTCTCCTACTCCCATGTAACTGGAGGAGTCCCAAGCCGGACTTGGATTTCTTACTATTGAGTGCTATTCTGATACCTACTGGGAGCTGCTATCTTGCTCCCTTCCCATTGTTCTGCTGATCGGCTGCTGGGGGTGAGGGGGGGGATATCACTCCAACTTGCAGCGCAGCAGTAAAGTGTGACTTAAGTTTATCAGAGCACAGGTCACATGGCTGTGGCACCCTGGGAAATGAAGAATATATCTAGCCTCATGTGAAATTTCAAAATAAAAAATATAAATATATCTGTGTTTTTGAAAAACAAGTTGATCTGATTGCCCCTTTGAGACAAATTTGCTTCAGAAGGGTTTTTTTTTTTGCCTTTCTCTGAAATGTTTAACAGTTAGGCAGGTTTAATAAAGAAATAAAGGTTGAGCTTGATGGATGTGTGTCTTTTCATCCTACGTTACTATGTAATAGGTGGAAGGTTTGACCCCAGGAGGCTTGGGAGGTGCTTCTGTTTTGCAATAATGGGGATTGAAAAGGCTGCAGCCATGAACCTGTGAATGGATTCTCTCATGTTATCCTGCCCAGCTGTAGCCAGGGTTACCTACCTGTGATATCTCAGGCTATCCCCGCCACTAATCTATAAGGACGTATAAGAAGTATATATGCAGGTTCTATAATAATGCTGTTTCTTTAATAATAGTAGAAAAATCCTATAGCAACTCTAAAATAACCTTGATTCCCAGCAATATTCCAGGATCGAGAAGCAACTAACAAAGGCGTGAAGAAAAAAAAAAACCCTTTCCTGAAGGAAATCTGAGGGATTGTTTACACGGTTGCCTGGGCAACATGGCCTGAGGTACAGTAGCCAAAACCAACCGATTGTCACAGATTCTCCATCCCTATCACACAAACAGGCTCTGGGCTCACACACATATGTTTTCAGAATTATTAGAAAGCTTTTCAAAGGACGAGTGACATTAAAGATGAAATATAATGTGTTCGGGTATTAGTTATTTTTATCCTGTACTTGTCATTTTTGATGTAAGTGAAGCAAAGCTCCTCATTTTTATTACATGGTGTTTGGGGGTTTCTCCAAACATTGTATTTTCTGACAGAGAATGTAGTGACCAGGGCTGTTTATAAGGGTTCAAATAAAAGTACAGGTATGAGACCTTTTATCCAGAATGCTCGGGACCTGGGGTTTTCTGGATAAGGGATCTTTCCTTAATTTGGATCTCCATAACTTAAATCCACCAAAAAAATATTAAAACATGAATTAAATCCAATAGGATTGTTCTGCCCCCAATAAGGGGTAATTATATCTTAGTTGGGATCAAGTACAGGTACTGTTTTATTATTACAGAGAAAAGGGAATCGTTTAACCATTAAATAAACCCAATAGGGCTGTTCTGCCCCAATAAGGGGTAATTATATCTTAGTTGGGATCAAGTACAGGTACTGTTTTATTATTACAGAGAAAAGGGAATCATTTAACCATGAAATAAACCCAATAGGACTGTTCTGCCCCCAATAAGGGGTAATTATATCTTAGTTGGGATCAAGTACAGGTACTGTTTTATTATTACAGAGAAAAGGGAATCATTTAACCATTAAATAAACCCAATAGGGCTGTTCTGCCCCAATAAGGGGTAATTATATCTTAGTTGGGATCAAGTACAGGTACTGTTTTATTATTACAGAGAAAAGGGAATCATTTAACCATTAAATAAACCCAATAGGGCTGTTCTGCCCCCAATAAGGGGTAATTATATCTTAGTTGGGATCAAGGTACTGTTTTATTATTATAGAAAAAAAGGAAATAATTTTTAAAAATTAGAATTATTTGCTTATAATGGAGTCTATAGGAGATGGCCTTTCTGTAATCCGGAACTTTCTGGATAATGGGTTTCTGGATAAGGGATCCTATACCTGTACACTGCAAACACAACTCCCAGAAGCCACTGACATGACAGCCAAAGACCATTATACACGTGAGGGGAAGGTGATGCCCGGGGCCCAATGGCAGAAGGAGACACAATGGGAGGGAAAGTGTAGGAAGGGTTACTGTGCTTTCTTTTCAACAACCAAGTAGTGATTGGTATCAGTAGGTGGGTCCCACAATTCTAGTTTCCAAAAAAATGTTTTTCTTTTATATCTTTTAGTTTGGCCCATTATTAATTTCAGTATTCTAGAATTTATGATAGAAATAACATTGCCATTTTCAATTGAGTCTAGCAAGGATTATAGGTATGTGCTGCCAACAACACAGGCATTTTCATGTAATTTGGAGAACAAACAGTAGTTTATTTGAGCCAGGAAATTTCCAATTGGGTTGGCAAACCTTACACTTCTATGGAGGCTCATCTCTGCCGCTTGGTAGTCATTTATTCCCCCTTAAATAGTGCGATATGAGGGTATGTGTGAGCAGAGCATTCCTTCATTTTATATCTGTATTTGTACATATGGGCAGGGGCGTATTTATAATAAGGCACCATGCTGGGAGGCTGCAGGTTGGACATCTCCAAAGCCTACATGGAAAACATCTGACACAGAACATTGGGGTCATTTTCCCAGTCCCAGCCTGCCTGGCCACCCACCCCACCTACACCCCCCACTCCTCAACAGTGGGGTACGCAAGCGGTGAGGGGGGCTGGGTACTGTACCATGTAGAGAACAGCATGGATGGAAACAATATTGACTAACTTGCAGCCTACACTGCTTTTCTTGCATGTCTGTATGATGTACAAGCTAGGGGACAGGTAAGGTGCAGGAGGGGGTACAACTGCATACCACCCCGCACTTATTGAGTTGACACCTTTAATACCAACATATTAAATCCACATCCTAATTAGCAAGTATTAAAGATGTATGTTGCATGGCTGCACATATATCAGTCCAGTCTGCAGCATGCATCTTAATTATTAAGTAGCCATGCAGGATGTGGATTCAATATGTAAAGGGATGAGGTGGCAACCCAAGCTCTTGCCCTTCATAAATGCAATGTTGCAATGGTCATAGGCGGGTCTATATGTTCTCTTTAAGAGAGCCAAGATATACAGCAAATCAGAAAGGCAAAGGTTAGGGTGCAATTGTGCAAAAAAACATGGTGGTCCGGGCCCATTTTCTGCTCTTTGCACCCTAACCTGCACTTTATAAACAGTGTCGGACTGGCCCACCAGGTTACCAGAAAAACTCCCGGGGGGCCCAGGTGTCAGTGGGCCCTCCTGCTCACCCAGCCATTTGCCTTTTAAGCCTACTCCATGGCCATTACCCAATTCTATATGAGAAGAAACAGAAGAAATGAAGGAAAGGATAGATAATAGTATGTAAGAAGAGATTAAAGAAAGCGAGTGAACAGAGAAGAGGGGAGTGGGTGTAAGGTCAAAGGTTTTCTGCTGGGCTCTTGGCACCCTAGTCCGACACTGTTTATAAATGACCTTTTTTTTCTTTTATGCTTTTTACTATATTCCCTTTTGTCACAGGATTGTGCTGGAGACCCAGGGGACATGCCCTATTCCCATACTTGTAGTGATTGGCTACAGAAAGTTGTGGCCAAATAGGGTAGAACAATGGAAAACTGATGCAAGGCTGAATCTGAAAGTAGAATTATTACCTTCATAGGAACAAGGGAGACAATACATCAGGCTAATAATGATAGCTGGAAATATAATGGAGATATATGAACTATTTCATATTTGTATCTTTAACCAACACCAATAAAAATCCTTGGTTTTAGGTCGTGCCTCCTACGCTAACCAATCCCAGCAGACGTTGATTGGCACGTCCGGACCCCTGGATAAAACGCCCTGTGCAATCTTTCCCTGCCATATGCTTGTCTGCAAGGAATCCCATCTCTTTAAGCTGATCAGCAGCAACAAATGCTTTGATTAAGACAGGAGGAACAAAGGTTAGGCATTTTAATAATGCCGTGCTCTTTAAAACTGCTTAAGGCTGAGCGGGAAGGGATTTTGCATTTAGTAATGAAAAATCAGGGCTGAGTATAATTGCCCATATTCCGCCAATCTATCAAACCCCAACGAGAATGAGCAGCGCCCGCGCCATTCACTCGCACGCCATCCCCGTAGGATGATTTCATTATTTATAAAGACAAAACATTTTTTCCGTATTGCTACAGAGGAGGCGGAATAAATACAAATACGGGATATTAGAGGCGGTGTTGAGCATTATTATTATTATTATCATTTATTTTAATTGCTGACCTGTTTGGCCGGCACCGCGGGTTCCGTTGCGGCCCTGAGCTGGCATGGGCAAGAAATGGAACGCTGCCTTTCTACATAGTGCAATTACCCCCTAACCCCTAAAAAGGAAGACATTTATAAAATCCATATGCATGAATGGTTAAATAGGAATTCATCTAGACACATACCTCATGCCATAGGAAACCAGTGCAGCCTGCAGCATGAATCTAAACGAGCTGCTAATTAGCCATGCAAGATGTGGATTTAATATGTGTCCGGTTTTAAAGGGTGGGGCCGCAACTCTTTAAGTATTTATTGTCTCCATTAAGGCATTCTTCACTGCCCGTGACAGCTGTAGCGCCTAATGGACATAAAGAGATAGGATGGAAAGCAACATGGCAGCTCCATCCCCCAATCATTAGCACTATGTAGTAATAATACAGTACAGTACATTTTAATCCCACTAGGAGTTGCCTCCTAATGATAACAGGTATCGGATACATTGTATGTCCATTGATGGCCCCGGGGGTTGGGGGAACTAACAAATTAAGATAAGGACAAGGAAAGGCAAGGCTAATTGATTGTTAAGGCTTTCAGTGCTCGGGTTCAGGACCATGGGGAGCATGTAGGCTAGGATGATCTACTACTTCATTACCATGGAGAGCTGCCTGTACTAAACTAGACACTAGAGATTACACTACAGAGGGCTCATTTATCATTGCTCCAGGTGTAAGTGCAAGAGTACTAACTGGTGTAAATTTGCAACCCGTAGGGCCCAGTTGTACCTGATGTAATGGTTGCTCAGCACTTTCCTGTGTAAAATGCATGTAAGTACAGGGCCCACTTGTACCTTAAAGCCATTGACAATTCCTAGATGGTCCATCTAAACTAGAAGTAATATTGGGGGCTTCTCATGAAGTCATCTACTCTGAATGCAATAATGCCAGGGGGAGCCGGAGGACATGGGGCCTGTACCATAGATAAAAATAAAAAACCCCCACCATGGCCCCTCTCTATAGTTGAAATCCCTCTCTACAGCTTCTCTCCTACCTACTGCGGTCAGGGAGTGGGGGACATGAGTGGTTGGACTAGAGTGGAGGACATGAGTGGGTGGGCATTCAGCAGGGGGGCTGGGTAGAGGTTGCTGGGTGCAGGGGTCCCAGCAAGTTGTAGTTGCCTTGGGTGCAACTCTGGGAAAGCAAAAGAGCTGCATTGCCCCTTGCTTAATAAACGAAACCATGGGCAGGGGCAACCTGCAGCAAACTTGGGTGCATTGCTGGTGAAAACCAGGAACATTTTTTGTGCCAATGCCCAGTAATTTATACGCAATGCCTTCATGTAGCTCAAAGATTTCCTTTTATGTAGGCCACTAACACAATGGAGCCAATCTACAACTAGCTGGTTTCAAAATGAATTTGCAACTGAAATAAAAGAATGCCCAATAAATACATAATCCCATCTAATGTTATATTAAGCACGCTGTGTACAATCAAGAGGCTCCCTGGGCAATTTCACTGATTGTCCGCATTGTGCCTTCTGGTAAATATTCAGGACTTATTGATTATAGGTCTGCGATCAGGGCCTCTGATATCCCCTGAAATCGGCTAAATCAAGTGCAATATAGTTAAGGCCTGACGTCAATGGTTAAATACCCTACAGGGCTGGTGCTGAGGCTGCCCGAGGTGTAAGTGTTCCGGGGAAATGGAGAACAGAGCGGAACAGAGCAGAACAAGAAGGGAGAAGGTAGGGTGCTGTTGTTAATTACAGTGCTCAGTAAAAGGTCACATTGAATAGCATTCTGCAATTATCACTTCTACCTCTGAATGTTTTTCTTCCCGGATTCCCTGCTGTGGAGCAGAGCTCGGAACCCGCCTGAAATCTGGCTATCAATAGAGCACATCCCACTTTCCTCTCCCCCACGTCTCATTTATAAGTTTCTGTCAACAAATGACCTTTATGTTCCATCATATTTCCTTGTGACAATAATGGATGCAGTGCGCTTTAATTAGACTAAATGCCTTGTTAATAAGGCCGTTTGACAAATTGGGAGCTGTCCATGGGGCTCGGATGCATCCTTCAATGTACAGTACAGTGTCAATAAGCTGAGATACTGAGGAGTCCGCTCATGATGTCTTATTCCATAGCTCTACTGTATTATGTGCTCAACCCCTCAGTGACTTCCATGGAATATACATTCTCCATATAATATACACATGTACATATTTATATATGTATAATAAAATGCTATGGGGAAAAATAATTATCTTCTACACATGTAATAAATGCAAACTGCTGATTGCAGTAAACTTAAATGCAATCTATGCAGCACTTTCACACAGATTTTCTAGAGGTGGGATATAATAACCTTAATTAATGGTCTGTGTAAAAGCCCTCATTATGTGCCTTCGTGTGGTTAACAAACTCCTCAGGGATACATTATTCCTCGTTATACATGAGTGATGCTCAGATTTCCTTGACCTCACTCAGCCTGCAGCCTTGTGCTTTTATATGGGCACAAAACCCCTCAGTGACTTCTAATATCCTTATCATTTACAGTAGGGGGTACATTATCCCTTATAATACATGAGTGATACTCAGAGTTCCCTGTATAACTCAGCCTGCAGCCTTGTGCCTTTATATGGGCACAGGACCCCTCAGTGACTGCTAATATCCTTATCATTTACAGTAGGGGGTACATTATTCCTTATAATACATGAGTGATACTCAGAGTTCCCTGTATAACTCAGCCTGCAGCCTTGTGCCTTTATATGGGCACAGAACCCCTCAGGGACTGCTAATATCCTTATCATTTACAGTAGGGGGTACATTATCCCTTATAATACATGAGTGATACTCAGAGTTCCCTGTATAACTCATCCTGCAGCCTTGTGCCTTTATATGGGCACAGAACCCCTCAGTGACTGCTAATATCCTTATCATTTACAGTAGGGGGTACATTATCCCTTATAATACATGAGTGATACTCAGAGTTCCCTGTATAACTCAGCCTGCAGCCTTGTGCCTTTATATGGGCACAGAACCCCTCAGTGACTGCTAATATCCTTATCATTTACAGTAGGGGGTACATTATCCCTTATAATACATAAGTGATACTCAGAGCAACCAAGGAGTGATTTGAATGGAAGACTGGTATATGGATAGGAGAGGACCTGAACAGAAAAATAAGTAATAAAAAGTAACAATGACAATAAAACTGTAGCCTGACAGAGCAATAGTTTTTTGGCTGCCGGGGTCAGTGACCCCCATTTGAAAGCTGCAAATAGTTTGAAGAAGAAGGCAAATAATTCAAAAACTGTAAGAAATAAACACCAATTGAAACATATAAAAGTTAAACTTAAGGTGAACCACCCTTTTAAAGGGTTGGTTCATATACAGGTTAACTTCTTAGCTACTTATCAATTGGTCTTCATTTTTTTTTTTATAGTTTTTAAATTATTTGCCTTCCTCTTCTGACTCTTTCCAGCTTTCAACTGATCCCAGCAGCCATTATTGCTCTATGGGGGCTACAATTGTATTGCCTTTATTACTTTTTTATTACTTAGCTTTCTGTTTAGTCCCTCCTCTATTCGTATTCCTGTCTCTCTTTCCAGCCACTGCCTGGTTGTTGGTTACATTGGTCCCTAGCAACCAGAGAGCAGCAAAAATTCCAAACAGGAGAGCTGCTGAACAAAAACCTAAATCATTCAGGAAACGCAAATAATAAAAAATGAAGACCAACTGCAAATTGTCTCTACCCCCTGAGCCCTCTCTCCTGAGCTTTCCTCCCCTATTTCCTATGTTCCCCACAGACAATGCTGCTTTTTCCCCCCTATCAATAAACACCCCCCAACTGTCAGAGCAAAATAACCATTAGCACAAGGTTATTTTTATTCTTAATGAAAGTCTTGCAGCCATCTCATAATCTACTCAATAATTCCATTAAACCTATACCCAGGCTGAGCGGTCTCCTTATAGAGAAGGCACCCATTTAGCTGAAAATTATATACTTTAAAAGTGCTGTGGTTTTCTTTGTTCTGCCTCAGTTGCCCTTTGTTATCTCTGTCATTCCCCGGCTTTATTCGCTCATCTCCTCGTTCTGTTTCCAAGAATAAAAAGAAATAAAACAGTTAGAAAAACACATCCAGTGCATCCTTTTTCCATTAAATGAGACAGTTATCTGACCTATTACACATCCTTGGCCTGTATTATGTGAAAAGCTAAACCTTGGGAAGGTTCAGGGCCCTTGAGAACCCCTTGGAGGGCCACACGTGGCTCCCCAACCCCAAAGAGCGTAAATATAAAATCCAAGTAATTTTTTGGCTCCACCCTTGATCTATCTTGCCACACCCATATCCTTAGAATCCCACCCCTACATAAGTCCAAGCCCAGCCCCCTCTCCTGTAAGCCCCACCCTTTTCACTCCACAACACAGAGTTGCCCCTGCATCATAGGGACAAAGGGCAGAGGTGGCGTATTTACCAAATAAACCCCTTTTCCCAGGATCTGCAGCTGAAAGTGCACATTAATGGGCGCGGTTTATAGACATTGATTTTTACCCCCCCCCCCCCGTATTCCCACCCCTGGGAATGATAAATGTTATTAGGCAGTCATATTAAATATTCAGCACAAAAGGTTTCTGTGCATTTACTCATATGAAAAGCTTCTAAGTTTGAATTTTCACTGAGCCGGAATCACATCTTCCTATCTCATGGGTAAGGCCTTGGGGGGCTGGAGTTCCTGCCTTAAACCTTGTTGTACTGCAACTCCCAGCATCCTTCTGGCGACTGCAGAGAGCGGTAGTTTAACAGCAGCTCAAGGGACATATTTTTCTTCCTTTCCCTGGCAAAGTGAAAGACCCTGCAATGAGCCTCTGATGAACGAATCTGTCCCGTTTTCCTTTGCCGGAAAATCCACAAAACTGCTGAAATGGAGTTTTTTGACGCATGTGACTTTTTTGACGCAATAGTGACTTTTTTGACGCAATAGTGACTTTTTTGACATGACTGCAACTTCTTTGACGTGACTTAACTTAGACGTATTCCTATCGCTGCAAATTTTTGGTGCTGTGAATTTTTGCCGCAGTTTCACGCAAAAATTGCCAATGGCGAAATGCGGAATTTCTATGTGAATCTATGCATGGAGAAAAAATTTGCTCATCGATAGTCCCTATTGACCATATACGGGTTATTACCCGTATTTATGTATAAAACAGTTGTACAACTATGTAACAAAGCTGGATTTATGGGAAGGATCAAGGGAAGAGACTACCCTGGGGCCCATCATTTCTGGGGCCCACACAGAGAAATATTTGCAGAATGGGGCTACCAATGTGGGATTTCTAGGCCGTCTAACATACTGACTCCAGAGTTTTACTACAGCTTTACAGGTGAAGGTTCAGAGTTGTAGTTCAACAAGCCATGGAATGTTATGGATTTATAATTATTATAGATAAGGTCACCTTAAATGGAAGACCTGATGTAACCAAACTATACATACATCAAATGAAAAATATACAGCCTTTTCATGATGTTTAATGCAATAATCTGGTTTGGAACAGTTCCCTAAGCCCCGCCCCCTGTTCCCCTGCTGGTCTGGCTGGCCACTTTGTGACTCAAATAAACTGTAACAGTAGTCCCCTGTCCTCAGCCTTCAGCCTGCATCCTTTCAATCCCACAATTCCCTGCCAATAGGGAAAGGAACATCACAGTGCAATGCATTGTGGGTTATGTAGTCCCTGCATGCTGTCTGTAAGCTGTGGAAAAGTTGTTACAATATGTAACATCAATGTTTTAGTCCCTCCTCCCCTGCCAGGATTTCAAATGATGCAGAAAGAGAAGAGCTGTTTTGCAGCTGGATTTCAGCATATCAAATGGGGTTTATTCCTACTTTTTGAAGGAACAGATTACAGGGATAGGTATATTAGTAGGGGTTTCTGTGTTGTGTTCTTTTGGTTCATAATAAAATAAAACCTGACCAACCAATAAATTCCTACTATTTAGGGTGTTTTTTTTGCAGCTGGTACTTTTCTGCAGTAGCCGGAATTGTCCCAGTTGCTAGACGTACCCAGCTGATTGCCATATCTGCCGATGGGCATGTCTGTAGGGAAAGGCACCGTTACCCCCATGCCAGGCAGTCCGGTTTAGCACAGAAAATGAGTTCTAGCAGAGAGGGATCTGTGACTTCCCTAATCCTTTGTTAATGCAGAAAGAAATGAAGAGGAAACAGATGGATCTTGATTATTCCCCACTCGGCTGGAGAGGACACGGTTATACTGCACGGAGCCAGAGCAGATAGAAGTGTTTGGAGAGGAGTTAATAGTCTCAGACTTAATTTCCTAGGAAGCTTTGTGAATCATGACGTTGGAATCAATTGGCTCTGCTTTATTTGGTGATTCGGAGGCAATCTGCATGCCTTAATACCGTTCCTGGCCTGGGCGTAATGCTCTCATTTTTTTTGGAGGATGAATTTTATAATCAGAAACACGGCGTACAGGACCATATATAAAGTGTTTTTTATTTAAATGGGTGCTCAGTGTAACAACCCCCAGCATCTTGATATAGTCGTGTTCAGCGTGATCTCGGACATCTGCAATCCAATTCTTTACACACTGTAAAGCTTTTTCATATCCCTGGAGTATAGTGGGAAGATTTACAGCCTCCTCTAGTGCCCATAAAGCACATTACACAGCTTGGAGTGTCCCTAAAGTGCATTGCACGGCACCTAGTGCACAGCGATGGGTTATCTTTGTAGTGTAGTACCCGTGCTGCCTGGACTGGCAATCTGTGGGTTCTGGCAAATGCCAGAGTGGCTGCTGTAAGGTGCCACAGACACTCACTATTTATTGGGCTGGTGGGGGGCTGTTTGGGCCTCTGTGTATTTGAAATGCCAGGGCCCATTTTGAATCCCAGTCCAGACCTGCACTTGGAAATTTGCCATTTGCCGCAGTGCCTGTCAGCGCAGATACAGGGCAAAGCAGAATTGTCTCTTTCTCCTCCTGTGTGTAAATGCAAGCGGACAAACCGCCACATCTGGCATTAGACCAACTGATCGTGCCAAGGATAAATTATTAGAGGACAGGGAAAGCCTGAACATGGGGAGGGGGTTTGGAGGCACAATTTATTAATTTATTAGCCACCCCCAGCGAACAAAATCATTCCCCTCCAAACTTCCCTACTCCCAGGTATCCCTTACACCAGGGATTCATGCTCAGGGGTGAGGGATCCATTATCCGGAAACATGTTAGCCAGAAAGCTTATGGGAAGGCCATCTCCCATAGTTTCTATTCTCATAATAGATGTACCAATGAAACAGTAGCTTGTACTTGATCCCAATACAGTAACAGGCTACTATTACCAATACAAACATATACCACAATGCTGTATAAAAGAAGGGTGAATATATCAGGCATATAAATGACATACAAATACTGATTGATATAGAAGGTAAGAAGTCCCCTCTCAGCAGAGGTTACTTACAGAACTATGTATATATATATATATATATATATATATATACATAGGACTGCCTTCCTACTGTGTCTCATACCACATGGCACTTATTCCCTGTGCATTTATATATATTTATTGTATTTATTTATTATAACACTTGTCCTCCCTGTGTGTAATTTTGTATTTTGTAAGATTGTACAACGCTGCGTACCCTTGTGGCGCTTTATAAATAAAGTTATACATACATACACACATATATATGTGTATATATGTATATATACATATATATATGTGTGTTGGGCACTGAGGAAGAGCACAGCAGTGCTTGAAACATTGGATTTTTTTCAATCAATTACTTATTTGCACCAGTACCTGAATGATTTTGGTATCTTTTTGGTTTACATATATATACATTTATATATATAGTGCAGTTTCCCTTTGGCAGCTCGATATTATTGTCAATAGAGCCTTCTCCATTAAGTTGCATTCATACATATGAGTGAGCAGACACATAAGAATAGTCGAAGCGGAGAGTGAATATTCTGCCTACACAGTAAGCTCTGCCTTAATACTTTATTTACTATTTAAAGGAAGATAATCCCTACTTACAAAAACATCACATTTTCCCTCAAAAGCACCGCGCAGCAGCTGGGGGCTTTATTCCATTGACCTCTACACGGAACATGCGACCTCTCCTGTTCATTGCAAATGATTCCTATAATTCACCGGCCCAGTGGGGTGTTTAACTAGGGTTGTTCGATTTGGCTACTTGGCCCCGGCTCTGCCTGCTTTGTTACTACCTGCAAAAGCTGAGAGTGTTGGTAGGCCGAAGGGTGTGGGGGGGGGGGGGGAAACATGAAAACCAGGGAGATGACTGCACACAGCATGGGTGTGAGGGGAGAAGAGGACAGTATGATTCCATTTACTTAAGAAAGAAAAGGAGACATATGCAGCGGAACACATTGCCCGCAGCTATGAGATTCTGCATTGCCAGCCGCTGATGGGTCTGGAAGGCTGCTGTGATCTGATTTATTTCCCCAAATAAGCACCCTTACTCTTATCCGGAGTGACTGCGTAGGTGACTTTGCTCCTGTTACACAGAACTTTGGATTTTTTGCTGCGCAAGCGAAAGTCACCAGACATACTGGGTCTCATTGACAAATGGGGGGAGAAGTACAAAGCACAGAAATTAGCCCAATTCGCCATGATAATGTATTTTTTATTCCCAGGAATTCCAAGCATCTGGCCAGCTGCTACAAGTCCCAGACCAGTAGGCGGCACAACATAGGCACAAAGCTTGTGAGCACAGTGTGCCGGAACTGTATGCTCCTGGGGGGTCGGCATAAAATGTGCTGAAAAAGCAATAGGAGCAGTGTCAGACTGGGGTGCCTGGGGCCCACTGGGGCTGCTGCCTGGGGTCCCCCCACCCGTTGTGCCCTAGGAAGCTGCCTTTTCTGCCTGCCCCTAGTTCTGGCCCTGCCCCCCCACCGCATACTGCACTTCCGCCTTGAAACCGCGATGGGAGGGGAGGAGCAAGGCTGTTTCTGGGGCCACTAGGGCCCTGTGCCCTGCCGGCCCAGTCCGACCCTGGATAAGAATGCTGGTATTTGTAGTGTAGCAACATATGGCAACCCCTGGGTTAACAAACAGGGCGGAAACAAGAGGTGTATCTTTACTATCTTTACCTACTATAACTGCTCAGAATATCTATTGGTTGTACAGTACAATGGTACATTAATGTAGGACAAAATTTGACAAGTACAGATAGAATAAATAGTTCAATATTGCACAGTTTTGCCCACTTTAAAGGAGAAGGAAAGTCATTTTGGCATTTTACTGCCAATAGATTTGCCACATTAGTGCCACCTAGAACGCTATATATATTCTGCAGAAACTGTATTATACCTGAGTAAAGAGCCCTAGAAGCTTTCTTTGATCTCTGCAGCTGCCATTTTAGCTTGGTGTTCATAGCTTTCTTTTTGCAGTCTAGCCTACAGCTCAGATCACACAGGGTGGGGGGAGTGAGTTTTAGGAATTCTTATGGAATAGGGGAGCAGGAGAAGGGAGAGAGGAGTGAACTGCGCAGACTCTGGCTCAAGGATTTTTCTGAGAGAGGAAGTCAGATACCCTAACAACATGTTTACAAAAAAGGAGACAAAAAAAAAACGGTGTTTTTTCTTTTGATAGAGGACTCAGATTGCAGATTTTCTGTGAGTGCTTATGGCTGCATATACACTTTCTGATAAAGCTTACTTTTTTACCTTTCCTTCTCCTTTAATATGGTTAAGCCTTAACCTTAACCCCTTAGGAAGCATCATAACAATAGGGGAAACAAATGCTGTCAGGAGGTGGGGGGCCCAGGAGTGTATTGAGCTCAGTGGGGGGATCCTGACTCCCTGACTGATTCGCATCTTAAATATAGATTTAGGTAGTTTTTCCAAAGACCAAGGGGTGACCACAGCAATGCCATAAGGAAGTACCATAGTGCCAGGGGCTGCATAATACAGCCCCACCCTTCCATTCCTACATTCTACAGGCATAGTCCCTGCTCTCTGCTTGGCTGTACCAATAGATTAGTGTGTGTGTCATGTGCAACTACACACCGGCTCTGCCCCTTGCCCCCGCACTTAGTATAACCACCTCTCCCCTCCGGTTTATTTCGAGACTGCTGTAACCGGATACAGTAAGAGCTTTCTTAGAAAACATCAGGTAGACAAGAATGTGACTCCTCGCTGGGTCCATTTCATCAACCTCGATAATAAAAAGCTGTTTTTTATGGCAGGTGTGAATAGGGGCAATGTCCCAGATTGGCAATCTGTAGATTTTGGCTAATGCCAAAGGGGCTGCTATAAGCTGCCATAGACAGTCACTAGGTAAGATGCCATTGGCCTTTGTATTTAAAATGCCAGCGCCTATTTTCAATCCCAGTCTGGGCCTGCTGAGGTCCAATAAAGGCAAAATAAAGCCCCTTCTTGTGCATTAAAGGCAAAATACGCCTTTAGTCCCCAATACATTGTCATACTCTCCTTCTACACACACAGCCCAGCCTCTCCCAGGCAAGGAATTGTGGGAAAGAAGCAGCTATTGGCCCTTTGGCTGTATTTGAGTCATGAAGCCGCCGCTGCCTTGTGCCGTCCTTGGCATTTCTCAGAATGAATATATGTTAATCGGAGACACTATCACCTTTTTTTAAAAAAAAAATAATTATTTTTGCTGTGAATAAAAAGCTATTTTAGTTATATATATATATATATATATATATATATATATATATTATAATATACTTCAACCTACTTTTATTTTCTCTATATGTACAGTATATAGGCAGGGAGAGCAGATAATTATGTCCCTAACTGGGTTACAGACGCCATGGCTACTTCATTCAACCTTGAGCAAGTCACGTTATCCCTTTGTGATTCCAATTAGAAAAAATTCAATTGTGAGCTCTTTGGGGCAGGGAATACACTGCAATCAGCTTTGTTATATAAACAGAACAGTGCAGGGTCGGACTGGGCCGCCGGGACACCGGGAAAATATCCAGTGGGCCCCAGCGGCCCAGACCCGACCCTATTGCTGCTTCCTCTGGCCTCCGATGTCCTTCCCTGACGCGTTTCACATACACGTTCAGGGGATGATCGGGGGGGGTTGGTTTAGGGGTGTGCTGCGGGGGACGTGGCTGGAGGAGGCACCTTGGGGGGTGCGGGGCCCCTGGAGCGGCAGCCCTGGTGGGCCCTACACCCCCCAGTCGACCCTGCTGCACTGCATGGCTGTGCAGCAATCAGTGCAGTCTGCAGCATTCACATAAATGAATTGCTTATTGGCTATGCAGTGTGTGTTTATAATATGCAAGTAGCTTCCCACCTACTGTATATTTATGAGACCAAAATGTAATTTGGCCTTTAAATGCAATGACACACATACATGGGGGGGGGATACAGAAGCCCCTTCCATATAGGAGCAGCTTATACATTAGTTATACTTTATTATTACTGACATTACTTATACCTTCTACAGGCGACTGCCTTTTCATCATTTTCCTAACATTAAAGAACGGCTGGCCCCAGGCTGAGGGAAGGGGGCTGAGGGGACCGTTCCATTGTTACCTGGGGCAGAAGCTGGATGAATAATGAGCGAGCGCTGGGGCATGCTAGCGTCTCACTTTATTTCTGCTCGCTAACACCTCGAGTACAGCTGTCTAACCCTTAGACCACATATACATAAAGGTACAGGTATGGGATCCATTATCTGGAAACCTGTTATCCGGAAAGCTCTAAATTATGGGAAGGGCATCTCCCATAGACTCCATTAGAAGCAAATAATTCTAATTTTTAAAAATGAATTATTTTTTCTCTATAATAATAAAACAGTACCTGTACTTGATCCCAACTAAGATATAATTACCCCTTATTGGGGGCAGAACAGCCCTATTGGGTTTATTTAATGGTTAAATGATTCCCTTTTCTCTGTAATAATAAAACAGTACCTGTACTTGATCCCAACTAAGATATAATTACCCCTTATTGGGGGCAGAACAGCCCTATTGGGTTTATTTAATGGTTAAATGATTCACTTTTCTCTGTAATAATAAAACAGTACCTGTACTTGATCCCAACTAAGAAATAATTACCCCTTATTGGGGCAGAACAGCCCTATTGGGTTTATTTAATGGTTAAATGATTCACTTTTCCCTGTAATAATAAAACAGTACCTGTACTTGATCCCAACTAAGAAATAATTACCCCTTATTGGGGCAGAACAGCCCTATTGGGTTTATTTAATGGTTAAATGATTCCCTTTTCTCTGTAATAATAAAACAGTACCTGTGCTTGATCCCAACTAAGATATAATTACCCCTTATTGGGGGCAGAACAGCCCTATTGAGTTTATTTAATAGTTAAATGATTCCCTTTTCTCTGTAATAATAAAATAGTACCTGTACTTGATCCCGACTAAGATATAATTACCCCTTATTGGAGGCAAAACAATCCTATTGGTTTTATTTAATGTCTAAATAATTTTTTTAGCAGACTTAAGGGATAGGTTCCAAACCTATTCCAAACCCCTTGGAAAACCCCAGGTCCCGAGCATTCTGGATAACAGGTTCCATACCTGAACTGACATGCAGCAAGTGGCATAAGGAGGACCACGTAGGTACTGGGAGGCCCAGTGGTTGGGGGTGTAGGGGGTACAGTTTCCATTATTGATACAAAGCTTCAGTACCATTGTATTTCATTGCCCTAGTAGCACAGCCAATGACCAGAAAGGGCCCTGCTACATATTACAGATGGCTTTCAGATAGTGGCAAGAAAGATTATCCATGGCTATTCCTATTATAACCAAATGCCTTTCCCATCGCTGCGGAACCCCCCCCCCCAATCAATGATCAGCATCCATTTGTCATAGCACTCTGGACCCTGTTTGTCACGTCGCAAGGAGATCATTATGCCAGAGCCCTGATAGGGGGATTCATCTTAAAATAATGAGGTAAATGTAAATGGCAGAGGCTCCTTAATATTTAATGAACAATTAAAACATCCAGGGTGATTTATAAAGATGTTGGTTTTAGGGAGAGAGAAACCGAGCTCATTGGAAGGTGCAATATCTGGTTCGATATCCTTGGCATGCTTACATGGGGGTTCTTTGTGATAGCTAAAGAGCTGCAAGATGAAATTGGTATAGATTTTGCCACACACAAGGCATCTGTTGGGCAATCTAATCATTTAGATGCCTGATACATTAGTAGGGAGGAGGTAACCTTACTGATGGGAGTTCTCCGGCTCCAGAAAAGAAAGGAAGTTGAAGTTGATGGGGGGTGTCTGATACTATATTGGTGGGACGTTTACGGGACGGACATTGGTTTCCTGGCAATCGTCTGCCAGTTGGGTTAAAGGGCTGATGATATGGGAATTTCCTGACATTGCTGTAGCACGAACAGTTCTTACAGAGATATTGACCTCAAAATGAATTGCAGTACAATGTAGGCAGCAGTGCTGAAAGGCAGCAGTTATTTACATTTTTTGATTTTTTTCTACCCCTGGGATTATACCCACGTCCCTATAGGAACACAGAGCTGCACCCCTTCATGTACACTGTAAATGGGTGAGACCAACACATAAGGGTCCTTAGGGGCACCCCTACCTTGTGTGCCATTGAGTAAAGCAGGTGATGCCCGGGCAGGCCCAAAGCAGTCTCCCTTACACCTGTATGGCACCCCAATGTTACAGCACCCATGTCTGTGCCCAGGGTAAATCAGCACCCCTACCTTGTGTGCCATTCAGTAAAGCAGGTGATGCCAGGGCAGGCCCAAAACAGTCTCCCTTACACCTGTATGGCACCCCTAATGCTACAGCACCCATGTCTGTGCCCAGGGTAAATCAGCACCCCTACCTTGTGTGCCATTCAGTAAAGCAGGTGATGCCAGGGCAGGCCCAAAACAGTCTCCCTTACACCTGTATGGCACCCCTAATGCTACAGCACCCATGTCTGTGCCCAGGGTAAATCAGAACCCCTACCTTGTGTGCCATTCAGTAAAGCAGGTGATGCCCGGGCAGGCCCAAAACAGTCTCCCTTACACCTGTATGGCACCCCAATGCTACAGCACCCATGTCTGTGCCCTGGGTAAATCAGCACCCCTACCTTGTGTGCCATTGAGTAAAGCAGGTTATGCCAGGGCAGGCCCAAAGCAGTCTCCCTTACACCTGTATGGCACCCCTAATGCTACAGCACCTATGTCTGTGCCCTGGGTAAATCAGCACCCCTACCTTGTGTGCCATTCAGTAAAGCAGGTGATGCCCGGGCAGGCCCAAAGCAGTCTCCCTTACACCTGTATGGCACCCCAATGCTACAGCACCCATGTCTGTGCCCTGGGTAAGTCAGCACCCCTACCTTGTGTGCCATTCAGTAAAGCATGTAATGCCAGGGCAGGCCCAAAGCAGTCTCCCTTACACCTGTATGGCACCCCTAATGCTACAGCACCCATGTCTGTCCCCAGGGTAAATCAGCACCCCTATGGTTAGCTCAACTGACCAGATATAACCAATTATAACATGAAATGTGAGGGGGTAATACTTTACACAAGAGAGGGTAAGTTATAGGGTAAAAGTTGCAAGGTGACAGGTACATGTCAAGGAAAGAGATGAAGTTATAGGGGGGCTTTGGAATTGTTACTTGACACTGAGACATAGGGTTATTAATAGGGTGCTAGAGGAGCATAGGGGAGCTGGTACCTGACTGGAAAGGGTTCCTTGGAGGGGTCAGTGTTAGAGAAGGTCCGGTCAGACAGTACCAGCCCCAGACAGACATTACAACAAGGAGATTGGGAGATGATACGTAAAGGGGATGTTCACCTTTGATTTAACTTTTAGTATGATGTAGAGAGTAATATTCTGAGATAATTTGCAATTGGTCTTCATTTTTTATTATTTGTAGTTTTTTTAATTATTTCCATTTTTGTTCAGCAGCTCTCCAGTTTGGAGTTATAACAACTATCTTGCTTGCTAGGGTCCCAGTTACCTTAGCAAACAAGGAGTGATTTGAATGGGAGATTGATACAGTATGAATAGTAGAGGGACTGGATAGAAAATTAAGTTATAAAAGTAACAATAACAATAAAGCTGGAGCCTCACAGAGCAATAGCTTTTTGGCTGCCGGGGTCAGTGACCCCCATTTGAAAGCTGCAGAGTTCGAAGAAGGCAAATAGTTCAAAAACTTTAAGAAATAAACAATAAAGACCAATTGAAATGACCATTCTGTAACATACTACAAGTTAAATTTAAGGTGAACCACCCCTTTAACTACATCTCGCTGTCATGGCCCAGTTGTTCCATAGCAGGGGAGTTTTGCAGGTTGGGGCTGGGATGCCGGGTGCCACCAGAAAACCTGTGACATGGGCCCAATCTCCAGACAATTTTTCCTCTTCTTCTTACTCAGTCTTTTCATTCTCTTCAAGTCTCTTTTCTTTACATTCTATACTATTCTTCTAAAGAGCTTCTTTGTTCCCATACAGAAATAGGGGATGGCCATGAAATACTGTAGGCCAAACTATTAGAAGCAAGGGGGGTTCACTGACACCTGAGCCCACCAGGAGTTTTCCTAGTATCCCTGTGGGGTGTTGGCCAGTTCAGCTATGGAGTTTTGTCTTAGGAAATAGGAAAAACAGCAAAGCCTGGTTTAATTAGATCAATTAAACTAGAGAAAGGAACCTAGAATTGTGGGGTGTGGGGATGAACTAGAGAATGGAACCTAGAATTGTCGGGGTGTGGGGATGAACTAGAGAAGGGGACCTAGAATTGTCGGGGTGTGGGGATGAACTAGAGAATGGAACCTAGAATTGTCGGGGTGTGGGGATGAACTAGAGAATGGAACCTAGAATTGTCGGGGTGTGGGGATGAACTAGAGAACGGCACCTAGAATTGTCGGGGTGTGGGGATGAACTAGAGAATGGAACCTAGAATTGTCGGGGTGTGGGGATGAACTAGAGAACAGGACCTAGAATTGTCGTGTGTGGGGATGAACTAGAGAATGGAACCTAGAATTGTCGGGGTGTGGGGATGAACTAGAGAACGGCACCTAGAATTGTCGGGTGTGGGGATGAACTAGAGAACAGGACCTAGAATTGTCGTGTGTGGGGATGAACTAGAGAACAGGACCTAGAATTGTCGGGGTGTGGGGATGAACTAGAGAACAGGACCTAGAATTGTCTTGGTGTGGGGATGAACTAGAGAACAGGACCTAGAATTGTCGTGTGTGGGGATGAACTAGAGAAAAGCACCTAGAATTGTCGGGGTGTGGGGATGAACTAGAGAACAGCACCTAGAATTGTCGGGGTGTGGGGATGAACTAGAGAAAAGCACCTAGAATTGTCAGGGTGTGGGGATGAACTAGAGAACAGGACCTAGAATTGTCTGGGTGTGGGGATGAACTAGAGAACAGGACCTAGAATTGTCTTGGTGTGGGGATGAACTAGAGAACAGGACCTAGAATTGTCTGGGTGTGGGGATGAACTAGAGAACAGGACCTAGAATTGTCTGGGTGTGGGGATGAACTAGAGAACAGGACCTAGAATTGTCGGGGTGTGGGGATGAACTAGGGAATGGGAACTGCAACCGCTGCTTGTGAGGCTGAACTACAGAGCAGGACCGACAGCTGTTGCTATGAATGCGAACTGTACTGTAGGTCTGGGCAGACAGCTCCCGGTGTGTAATACAAGGCTGAACTATACAGCGCAACCGGCAGCTGTTGGCGTACGAGGCTGAACTGGAAAGCGGACCCTGTAGCTGCTGGTTAATAGATTGTACTAGAAAGCAAGTCCGGCTGGTACAAGGCTGTACTATAGAGCGGGTCCAGCTGGTACAAGGCTGTACTATAGAGCAGGTCCGGCTGGTACAAGGCTGTACTATAGAGCAGGTCCGGCTGGTACAAGGCTGTACTATAGAGCAGGTCCGGCTGGTACAAGGCTGTACTATAGAGCAGGTCCGGCTGGTACAAGGCTGTACTATAGAGCAGGTCCGGCTGGTACAAGGCTGTACTATAGAGCAGGTCCGGCTGGTACAAGGCTGTACTATAGAGCAGGTCCGGCTGGTACAAGGCTGTACTATAGAGCAGGTCCGGCTGGTACAAGGCTGTACTATAGAGCAGGTCCGGCTGGTACAAGGCTGTACTATAGAGCAGGACCGGCAGCTTTTGGATCATTGGTACATGAATACGAACTATGGAGCAGCTAATGCCTGTTGGTGTCTAAAGCTGAACTAACGAACCGGACCGGCAGTTGGTGTCTGGGGCTGAACCGGGATGGAGCAGTGAGTCTGAGCCGAACTAGGAGCGGGATCTGCAGCCGCTGGACCAGAAAGGAGGACCGGCAATTGCAGATCTATGTGGCTGAACTAGAGCAGGACCGGTGGCTGCTGTATATGGGGCAGAACTAGAGCAGGACCGGTGGCTGCTGTATATGGGGCTGAACTAGAGCAGGACCGGTGGCTGCTGTATATGGGGCAGAACTAGAGCAGGACCGGTGGCTGCTGTATATGGGGCAGAACTAGAGCAGGACCGGTGGCTGCTGTATATGGGGCTGAACTAGAGCAGGACCGGTGGCTGCTGTATATGGGGCAGAACTAAAGAGCAGGACCGGTGGCTGCTGTATATGGGGCAGAACTAAAGAGCAGGACCGGTGGCTGCTGTATATGGGGCTGAACTAGAGCAGGACCGGTGGCTGCTGTATATGGGGCAGAACTAAAGAGCAGGACCGGTGGCTGCTGTATATGGGGCAGAACTAAAGAGCAGGACCGGTGGCTGCTGTATATGGGGCAGAACTAAAGAGCAGGACCGGTGGCTGCTGTATATGGGGCAGAACTAAAGAGCAGGACCGGTGGCTGCTGTATATGGGGCAGAACTAAAGAGCAGGACCGGTGGCTGCTGTATATGGGGCAGAACTAGAGCAGGACCGGTGGCTGCTGTATATGGGGCAGAACTAAAGAGCAGGACCGGTGGCTGCTGTATATGGGGCAGAGAGCAGGACCGGTGGCTGTTGTATATGGGGCTGAACTAGAGCAGGACCGGTGGCTGCTGTATATGGGGCAGAACTAAAGAGCAGGACCGGTGGCTGCTGTATATGGGGCAGAACTAAAGAGCAGGACCGGTGGCTGCTGTATATGGGGCAGAACTAAAGAGCAGGACCGGTGGCTGCTGTATATGGGGCAGAACTAAAGAGCAGGACCGGTGGCTGCTGTATATGGGGCAGAACTAAAGAGCAGGACCGGTGGCTGCTGTATATGGGGCAGAACTAAAGAGCAGGACCGGTGGCTGCTGTATATGGGGCAGAACTAAAGAGCAGGACCGGTGGCTGCTGTATATGGGGCAGAACTAAAGAGCAGGACCGGTGGCTGCTGTATATGGGGCTGAACTAGAGCAGGACCGGTGGCTGCTGTATATGGGGCAGAACTAAAGAGCAGGACCGGTGGCTGCTGTATATGGGGCTGAACTAGAGCAGGACCGGTGGCTGCTGTATATGGGGCTGAACTAAAGAGCAGGACCGGTGGCTGCTGTATATGGGGCTGAACTAAAGAGCAGGACCGGTGGCTGCTGTATATGGGGCTGAACTAAAGAGCAGGACCTGTGGCTGCTGTATATGGGGCTGAACTAGAGCAGGACCGGTGGCTGCTGTATATGGGGCAGAACTAAAGAGCAGGACCGGTGGCTGCTGTATATGGGGCAGAACTAAAGAGCAGGACCGGTGGCTGCTGTATATGGGGCAGAACTAAAGAGCAGGACCGGTGGCTGCCGGTTTATGAGGCTGAACTAACGAGCAGGGGAGATGCCGGGGATGGAGAGTTAGGGGCGGGCAGGGGATGGAGCAGGGAGGGCGCAGTACAACAGTCGCATCTGTGTCTCCTCCAATCAGTTCCATGTGCACTGGGGCTCCTGTTACTCTGCGCTCAGAGCTTCTGTCCGTGCGTCTCTGTGCTGGTGCGACCCCCGGTGCGGGAGAAGGGGGTTTGTATCGCAGGAGCTGCCACACAAGCAGAGGAGACCCCTCCGGCACAAATCCTCCTTTCTCCAGACACTAAATCTCCCATTCTCTCCAGTGATCCCTCCTGTAGGAGCCCAGTGCCTGGCTCTGCTCTATCAGCCTTGGGGTGACTGTACCTTACTAAGCTGGGGATGTAAACGGTTCGGACTATTGTGGGATCACTGCCTGTAACTTCTGTCTCCCAATGTGGGGGTGCTCAGCCTGGCTGCCAACCTCTCCCAATGCTTCTACAGGTAACTCTCCCAGCTACAAAGTCATTATCATCCCCTGACTTACGGATCAGATGCTAATCCCCCACCATGGCACAACCCTGCACAGCCTGCCCTTCCCTACAGAGCAAGAGGAATCACTGACCAGCTTCATCTGTGAGTAGCCTTCTGCCCTAATTGCTAGCCCATACCAATGTTACCCCCAAGCTGTGCCCTGGGAATGGCACATTGATGCATGAGGGGGTGGGGGGGGGGGGGTTAATGCAGTTGAGAAACTTTTTATGCAATAATTAGAAATTCCAAATGATCTATGTGTTCTGTCCATATGTGCTTGTTCATTCTCATTCTATCATTGATATCATTGTTATGATATCCTTCCTTTCATTTATAGTTCTATCTACCTTTATACCTTTATACCACCTGCTGATCTTTCCCTTTATCTATGTATCTATCTACTTATATCTCTTTGGGCAACTTGGATAGCATTGCCACTTGGGTTCCATTCCAAGCTGAGTGTTTATGTTTCCCCTATGGGTGCTTCAGTTGCCTCCCACACTCCATAATGCACCGCTAGACTACTGATAAATGGACCCTTGTGTCTATGTGTCTGTGCTGGGGAAATTAGATTGTAAGCTCCAGTGTGGCAGGGACTGATGGGAATGATTAAACATTTGCTGAAAAGTGCTCAGTAATATGTCAGTGCTATATAATAATAATATAATATAATACACTACTGATCTGGCTGAAATCATTGCATGTTTGCTTTTATCCTGTTATAATGCTCTTGGGCTGAGTATCTCCACATTCAGTTGTCCAGCTTTATGCTGGTGATCAATTATCAAAAATGCTAGGGACCTTGGGTTTTCTGGATCAGAGATTTTTCTGTAATTTGGATCACCATGCACAAAGGCAATGATAGAACAGTTAAACATTAAAGCAATTGAGATAGATTTTTTTTGCCGTTAACATGGATCTGTGCAGCTTGGTTATCCTCATACAGTCTTAATATGACTGATAAAGTGTAAAAATAACAGTTTGATTAGATAGGAAATGGCATTTCTGGATAATAGATCCCATAGCTCAAGGATCTAACAGTTATAACTACTGGTGAGAAGCGGATCCTATTGAGCTTACAGTGAGCAGAGCCGGGCAGCGGCACCTCAGCGTCTGTGCAAGGGAGCAGGGCAGCGGCTCCGCTACTCGGATTATTCTCTCCCATCTCTATAATGTTCTCACTGCTGAGTGGCCAGACAGGCTCGGAATTTCCACCTCATGCCTTTCTGCCTGCAGCTGCCTCTCAAGTGCCGCTGTAATACCATCTAAGTGCTTTCTCCCCAGATGGAATTTGCTATTATCTATCTATCTATTTATCTATCTATCTATCTATCATTTATCTGTCTATCATTTATATAGCTATCTACCTATCTATCTATGTATTCTATCTATCTATTATCTATCTATCTATCTATCTATCATTGTTTATCTCTATCTATCTATCTATCTATCTATCTATCTATCATCTATCTATCTATCTATCTATCTATCTATCATCGTTTATCTCTATCTATCTATCTATCTATCAATCTATCTATCTATCTATCCATCTATCTATCCATCTATCTATCCATTCATTATCTATCTATTTCAATATCTATCTATCTATCTATCTATCCATTCATTATCTATCTATTTCAATATCTATCTATCTATCTATCTATCTATCCATTCATTATCTATCTATTTCAATATCTATCTATCTATCTATCCATTCATCTATTTCAATATCTATATATCTATCTATCTATCTATCTATCTATCATCTATCATCGTTTATCTCTATTTATCTATCTATCTATCTATCTATCCATTCATTATCTATCTATTTCAATATCTATCTATCTATCTATCTATCTATTTCAATATCTATCTATCTATCCGTTATCTATCTATCTACCTATCTATCATTTATCTATTATCTATCTATTATTATCTATTTTGCTATCTATCTGATGTCTGTTTTGGCCATTGTAATCAATTAGTGTAATGAGCCTGGATTGCATAATGAGACAGACAACTTTTGATAAAGGGAGGAGTTACTCCCCAATCCATACGTTATAGTTACAGTATATACATAGCTATTTAATATCTGTAGCTGACAGACACACACTAAAGGCTGTGCTTACACGGCCGCCCCTATGAGCTTTGCTGGAGTCTAGTGGCTGAGAGATAGGGAGCACTTTCCAGTCCCCTGAGCTTGGGAGCAGCTGCTGTTCCTTGCAGCCGTTGGAAATGGATGAGCCGGTCAGGGGACTGATGACCCCCCCCCCCTACCCACTTGCAAGTTTCCCTCCCCAGCACCCAAATGCCTGCAGGATCTCTCTCATTATTCCTTTATGGATCATCAGTATCTCTGTCAGTCCTGTAAGGTGCAATCACGGCAGCTTCTCTAGTGAGGAAGATAAATAAGTTACTTTGCTCTGCCCTTTGGATGAAAGCACGTCGCTTGCAGATTCATACGTGTGTGTCTGGGGTCTGTGCTGCTTGGAAGGACACCTGAAGCACAGGGCAGAGCCTGGACCCTACATTTCTAAGCCTGTCCTGTTGGCTCTGTGCTAGAACAATCTATAGAAAGTCTATTGTACAGATTTCCCATACTGGGAACTTGGTCACTGTCCAGTGCTGAAATGAGTTTTTACCCCATTCTGAATTTTGACTGTGCAAAACCATTTGTCGGGGGCGGAAAACAAGTCTGGTAACAGTGTGAGTAGAGTAAAGTTTTACCTATCAAAGAATAAGAGACATGTCCATGTACTATTTTGAATAGATTAAATAATCATCATAAAGAAAAAATGTGGCCTGTATAATAATATAGCCTCCATGTTCAGTAAATTGATATGAAGGACAAAACACACAAGGATCCCGCAAATAAATAGGAAAAACAATGTCAATTTGTCTCCAACTAAAGAAGCGATAACGACATCGCCCTTAATTGGCAGATGCCACAGAATGCGCCGCCATGCACATTTCCCAATTAAAGTCCAATGTTTTCAAACATAAAAGCAATTAGTATCATAGCAACACAATTATATGTTTCCTGTTCCTTCCATGGCGTGTAGCAGGGCACGGCACACACACACACACACACGGACTCGCTCAGGTACCAACACGGATTGTGACAAATTGTTTGATAGTCGTACAGTTTGGCCGGCGAGAATTAATAACTCAGTCAGATCGGCGGAATCATAGATTTATGAGTGCAATTAGCGGGCTGATTACACATAATTTGTAACACTCTCTCTTATCTTCTTGGGAATGGGCAACTCATTGGGTGAACTCTCTGACACCCTGACGGAAATGCCTCTCTGGGAGGGGAGCGGGCACCGAATAAATATATTATGGGCCTTTATAATGAATAATTAGGTCGGGTAATTTGTTTTAATGTTGTTATGTAAGCTGAGAATGCAGAGAAGTTATTGGAACATAGATGTGGGTGTAAACAGATACACATACATACATATATAGCCACACAGGGGAACACGCACAGACATACAATACACACACACAGGCTATTGTTTGCTCATTCACACATGCATTCTCACATACCAACACACACATATACAGACATATTGCCATTCACACACACACACACACACGAGTATGCATGCCTATATGTATATTTTTTATTTATATAGAGCTACTTGTGTATACAGTAAATACACACTCGGGCAGTCACACACACACATAGGAAAGCTTGCACAGACAATCACAGATAGAGTACATACTATACATACACAGACAAACAGGCATTGGGATTTTGTGTAGTTTCAGTGGGTTTTTTCCCAACACAACTGAACTCACAAATTGAAAAAGCCTGAATGTTTCCTTATTTAGTAAAAAGAAGTGGACGCCAAATTGGCAAAAGAAAACAAAAATGATTGCCTAGGGCACATTCACTGAAAAACACAAAATTCAAAATAATATGAACATTACATTTTATCTATCTATTATCTATCATCTATCTATTACTGTAAGTAGCATAACTAGATATTACTGGGCCCCACAGCAAATTTAGCTTAGGGCCCAAAACACTGGTATGTCTACAAAGATATATTGAAATTACTACTGGGCCCCCCTGCAACTGCAGGGTCTGCTTTCTCTATAGTTACACCTATCATCTATCTATCTGTCTATCTATCTATCTATCTACCTATCATCTATCTGTCTATCTATCTATCTATCTATCTATCTATCATCTATCTATCATCTATCTATCTATCTATCTATCATCTATCTATCTATCTGTCTGTCTGTCTATCTATCTATCTATCTATCTATCTATCTATCATCTATCTATCCATCATCTATCTATCTATCTATCTATCTATCCATCTATCATCTATCTATCTATCTATCTATCTATCTATCTATCTATCTATCATCTATCTATCTATCTATTTATATATCTGAAGACACAATGGGCAAAATGATATGCACATTCTTTTTATATATCAATTTATATACCTATCTATCTCTAGCTCTATCATCTATCTATCTATTGCTCGATCATCTATCTACAGTATCTATCATCTATCTATCTATCTATCTATCATCATCTATCTCTTGCTCGATCATCTATCTACAGTATCTATCTATCTATCTATCTATTTATCTATCATCTATCTATCTATCTATCTATCTATCTTCTATCACATTCTTTTTATATATCAATTTATACACCTATCTATATCTAGCTCTATCATTTATCTATCTATCTATCTATCATATATCTTTTGCTCTATCATCTATCTACAGTATCTATCATCTATCTATCTCTGGCTCTATCATCTATATCTATCTATCTATCTATCATCTATCTATCTATTGCTCTATCATCTATCTACAGTATCTATCTATCTATCTATCTATCTATCATCTATCTATCATCTATCTATCTATTTCTATCTATCTATCTATCTATCATCTATCTATCTATCATCTATCTATCTATCTATCATCTATCTATCTACCTATCTATCTATCTATCTATCTATCATCTATCTATCTATCTATCTATCATCTATCTATCTATTGCTCTATCATCTATCTACAGTATCTATCATCTTTCTATCTATCTATCTATCTATCATCTATCTATCATCTATCTATCATCTATCTATCTATTTCTATCTATCTATCTATCTATCTATCATCTATCTATCTATCTATCTATCTATCTATCTATCTATCTATCTATCTATCTATCATCTATCTATCTATCTATTTCTATCTATCTATCATCTATCTATCTATCTATCTATCTATCTATCTATCTATCTATCTATCTATCCAGATATAGGCATGGCACAAATACTTGTTTGTTCCAAGTGTGGCTTTGAGCAGTGCGAGTGCTGCATTATTGTTGAGGAGCAATGGGAGGAATGCCATTGGAAAGGTCAGCCGAGACTCATTTTCCTATATGCCAAGGCTCGCTTTAGTAACACATTTATTTTGCAGATGTGGGCCAATTTATATTTAGAATCCTATTCTCTCTCTAAATGTTTTCTGTTTTGCTCTGAAAGAAAAAAAAAAAAAAGCTGCCACTCTGATTGATGTAGTTCAACTGTTTGAATGGAGCTGCCCGTGAAGAAGAGGAGCCAGTGTCCTTGATTTGCTCGTCATTGACCCAATATTTGCAGTAGACGCTCCAAATGTTTTTTTCCGCTGTGATTCCGATGTATATTCACTATTGCGGGTGCAAACCCCACTGTTTTGGCTAATGAACAAAAATGCCACTCTCAGCCACGTTCCAGTAGTAAAGCTTCCCCGTGGTTATTAAGTTATTTGTAACTGTAATTGTTATTGGAAGCAGCGACTGCTTATCCCTGTCTGATTCCTGCAACAATGTATCAGCGTCTGTCTAATGAAACCGTGTAGCAGCAGTCAGGGTCGCTGGGCTGCTAATCAGCTGCTACACGGTTTCTGAAGACGAAAAGCACCAAGGTGCAGAACACAAAGGGAGGGACAGACAATTACATTTATAAATAACTTTAAAACCAGTGGAAATGTGGAATGATTGTATATTGGGAAGCTGATTAGAATTATATTTGGTTTCAGCTGCAGCGGGGCATTTGGGAGTTTTTCACTGCAAAGGAATATGCTCTTTGTGCCGTAGTCGTTACCGTGCTGGGAGAGCTGTCCAGTGCTGATAGGAACTGGTGGAGGCCCTGTGTACTGTGTGTAACTATTGCTAGGGGCAGCTGGGGTAAATGTACTTTCAAAACGTTTTGTGGCAGTGCAGCAAAGCAAGACCAGGTCAGGGGAACTGCAACTGTGAGACAATGCATACAATGAGTGATGTAACTATATAGTGCTGAACACCCCTGCAAAAAATCTCTTGAGGGGCCCAACACCCCCTACCCATCCTGTCACGCCCCCCCCCAACCTAGTTGCATCTGCCCTCTCCCTGCCCATCAAATCTCAGGTAGGAAAGTGGCTGGGGAGAGGGGATGTCTCTACAGCTATAGATGGAGCAGACCCCATGGTCTGGGTCCCTCTATCCCCACAGGGTTTGCTTCCTCTATAGGAAGGGACCAGTGGCGTAGCGTGGGCTTTCGTCGCCCGGGGCCGACCAGAAATTTGCCGCCCCTCTATTTAGTTATTCTTAAAAAAAATAGACAAAATAAAAAAAGCAGCATTAAATTTTTTTTTTTTTTTGATTGAATTTGAAATGCGGTGCGCATGTCATAATTGTAAAAAGTGGATTCAGCTGTGCGTCCGTGGCTGCCCATGGTGGCAGGGCCGCCATCAGAAATCACAGGGCCCCTCCCATCAGTACAGGACACACAGACATAAAAAGTATTAGGGTCACCCTACCACAGTGCCCCCTAACACTATGCTGGCCAGGCCCCCCTAACGCTATTCTGGCCACGGTCCCCCCATACAACTGCCCCATAGACAGTACACAGTGCCCCCAATTGCCCCATACACAGTGCCCCCCACACACATTGCCTCCAATTGCCCATAGAAAGTGCCCCAATTTCCCCATAGACAGTGCCTCCAATTGCCCCATACACAGTGTCCCCATAGACAGCCCCCTCCACACAGTGCCCCTAATTGCCCTTAGACAGTGCCCCCAATAGGAAGTGCCCCCATACACAGTGCCCCAATTTCCCCATACACAGTTCCCCCATAGACAGTACCCCCCAAAGACCTTGCCCCCCCACAGAAAGTGCCCCCCATACACAGTGCCCCAATTGCCCCATACACAGTTCCCCCAATAGAAAGTGCCCCCATAAACAGTGCCCCCAATTGCCCCATACAAAGTGCCCCCAATAGGAAGTGCCCCCATACACAGTGCCCCAATTGCCCCATACACAGTGTCCCCATAGACAATACCCCCCAAAGATCTTGCCCCCAATAGAAAGTGCCCTCATACACAGAGCCCCAATTGCCCCATACACAGTGCCCCCAATAGGAAGTGCCCCCATACACAACACCCCACAAAGTGCCCCCAATTTCCCCATAGACAGTAGCCCCCACACAGTGCCCCCAATTTCCCCCATAGTACATACCCCCAACAGACCATCGGCGGCGGCTCCTTCTCTCTTACAGGCAACAGGCGCTTCTATAAGGTTGCGCCTCGTCGCTGACGTGTGACGTCATACGCACGGGCGCAACCTTATAAAAGCGCCTGTTGCCTGTAAGAGAGAAGGAGCCGCCGCCGCCCCTTCTGATATGCCGCCCGGGGCCATGGCCCCCTCGGCACCCCCCTCGCTACGCCACTGGAAGGGACAGTGTGTATAGTAGTGCTGTGGGTTAGTGTGTATAGTAGTGCTGTGGGTTAGTGTGTATAGTAGTGCTGTGGGATAGTGTGTATAGTAGTGCTGTGGGTTAGTGTGTATAGTAGTGCTGTGGGGTTAGTGTGTATAGTAGTGCCTGTGGGTTAGTGTGTATAGTAGTGCTGTGGGTTAGTGTGTATAGTAGTGCTGTGGGTTAGTGTGTAATAGTAGTGCTGTGGGTTAGTGTGTATAGTAGTGCTGTGGGAAGTGTGTTAGTAGTGCTGTGGGTTAGTGTGTATAGTAGTGCTGTGGGTTAGGTGTATATAGTGCTGTGGGTTTGTATAGTAGTGCCTGTGGGTTAGTGTGTATAGTAGTGCTGTGGGTTAGTGTGTATAGTAGTGCTGTGGGTTAGTGTGTATAGTAGTGCTGTGGGTTAGTGTGTATAGTAGTGCTGTGGGTTAGTGTTTATATGCTGTGGTAGTGTGTATAGTAGTGCTGTGGGATAGTGTGTATAGTAGTGCTGTGGGATAGTGTGTATAGTAGTGCTGTGGGTTAGTGTGTATAGTAGTGCTGTGGGTTAGTGTGTATAGTAGTGCTGTGGGTTAGTGTGTATAGTAGTGCTGTGGGTTAGTGTGTATAGTAGTGCTGTGGGATAGTGTGTATAGTAGTGCTGTGGGTTAGTGTGTATAGTAGTGCTGTGGGTTAGCGTGTATAGTAGTGCTGTGGGTTAGTGTGTATAGTAGTGCTGTGGGTTAGTTACATAGTTACATAGTTACATAGGGTTGAAAAAAGACCTGTGTCCATCAAGTTCAACCCATCCAAGTAAACCCAGCACACCTAACCCACACCTACCAATCTATACACTCACATACATAAACTATAAATACAACCACTAGTACTAACTGTAGATATTAGTATCACAATAGCCTTGGATATTCTGATTGATCAAGAACTCATCCAGGCCCCTCTTATAGGCATTAACAGAATCTGCCATTACCCCATCACTAGGAAGGGCATTCCCCAACCTCACTGCCCTCACCGTGAAAAACCACCTACGCTGCTTCAAATGGAAACTCCTTTCCTCTAATCTAAAGGGGTGACCTCTGGTGCGCTGATTGTTTTTATGGGAAAAAAGAACATCCCCCAACTGCCTATAATCCCCTCTAATGTACTTGTACAGAGTAATCATGTCCCCTCGCAAGCGCCTCTTTTCCAGAGAAAACAACCCCAACCTCGACAGTCTCACCTCATAGTTTAACCCTTCCATCCCCTTAACCAGTTTAGTTGCACGTCTCTGCACTCTCTCCAGCTCATTAATATCCTTCTTAAGGACTGGAGCCCAAAACTGCACTGCATACTCAAGGTGAGGCCTTACCAGGGACCTATAAAGGGGCAAAATTATGTTCTCATCCCTTGAGTCAATGCCCTTTTTTATACAAGACAGCACTTTATTTGCTTTAGTAGCCACAGAATGACACTGCCTGGAATTAGACAACTTGTTATCAACAAAAACCCCTAGATCCTTCTCCATTAAGGATACCCCCAACACACTACCATAGTATAGTAGTGCTGTGGGTTAGTGTGTATAGTAGTGCTGTGGGATAGTGTGTATAGTAGTGCTGTGGGATAGTGTGTATAGTAGTGCTGTGGGATAGTGTGTATAGTAGTGCTGTGGGATAGTGTGTATAGTAGTGCTGTGGGATAGTGTGTGTAGTAAGACAAGATTGTGTTGGTGAAGGGGCTGTAACTGTGTATTGCCTATTACCCGGGCACTGCAGCCCATTGTGCCTTACTACACACCCAGCCAATGCCGACACTGAGAGTGAATGTGTAGTTGCTGTGTGTGAAGCTGAGGCCCCCCCCCACACGCGTGTTACTCAGCCCTCGGTACAGACAATCCCATGTACTTGACCTACTTCACCTCTTTCATTTTTCATACATTTAACCCTTTGAGCCCCGCCCTCCCGGCAGAGAATCCCCAGGGAAAGCCACGGATTGGCAGCAGAGCATTGCACCAGTTAATTCCTGCAGGTCCCGCTGGAAATTATTACTCATTTCCAGTTGTTTATTAGAAAAGGCACAACGTGGGCGCTGGGAGAGCCGAGCCAAGGAGATGCCACCCTGCCCCCCTTTAATCCACTTCAGTTACAGATTCATTTGGATTCCTGCCGCAGACTGCGCTGGTTTCTGTGCTGCCCTGCTCAATCCCTGTCAGTTACTGCCATTTACACTGATGCATGTATTTGCTGTATAAAGCTGCAGGACCCCAGAGTAGGGGAGGCCCAGATACATGGATCTGTTCCATACTATAAATATAGCCGAGCTCATGTGATGCCCTAAAGCATCTGGCCGAACAGAGGCAACAAGGTGTGAGAGGCGCGAAACATCATATATTGGCCATTCCCTTACCATCCCCTCTCCAGCCTACTTCAAGCCATCACGCCATTCCTGCCTGCAGCCCTGCAGCAACAGATACATCACAGTAGATTATCAGTAGGGACGGTCCCTATGAGCAGATGTGCCAGGCCTTGTCCTCTTCTGCTTTACACCTTTCTTAGCATTTAAAGGAGAAATAAAGCTATTTCTTCCAGCCCAGAGCCACCACAGCAATGAGAATCTGTGCCCCCAAAGTTGCCCCCAGTAGCCCCCCTCTGCTGATTCCCTGCACATACTCTGTGCTGCTGTCACTGAGCTTAGGGACTAACAATATACAGTATGTACATACAGGGCCACCATCAGAAATCATAGGGCCCCTCACAACAAAATTTTCTGGGCCCCCCCCCTCCTCCCATGACCTGTCCCCCAATGGCCCCTCCCCCAGTGACCCCTCCCATCCGTACAAAAGACACACAGACATTGGTAGCCAGGCCCCCCTAAAGCACTGGTAGCCAGGGCCCCCATAAAACATTGGTAGCCAGGGGTTACGTTTTGCATTGTTGCAAGGGCAAGGACCCCCTAAAACATTGCTAGCCAGCCCAGGGCCCGCTAAAACATTACTGGTCCTCCCCTAGTGTCTTCATACTGTGGCCCACTCCCCGCTGCTTCCCCACTGCTTCCTCCCACTCCTCCCAGCATCCTCCCCAGCATCCTCCAGCTTCCCCCCAGCATCCTCCAGCTCCCCCCAGCATCCTCCAGCTTCCCCCCAGCATTCTCCAGCTCCCCCCAGCATCCTCCAGCTCCCCCCAGCATCCTCCAGCTCCCCTGCAGCATCCTCCAGCTCCCACCCCAGCATCCTCCCAGCATCCTCCCCAGAATCCTCCAGCTCTCCCTAGCATCCTCCAGCTCCCCCCCAGCATCCTCCATCTCCCCCCAGCATCCTTCAGCTCCCCCCAGCATCCTCCAGCTCCCCCCTCAGCAACCTCCTGCTTCCTGCAGTCCTCCCCAGCATCCTCCAGCTTCCCCCAGCATCCTCCAGCTCCCCCCAGCATCCTCCAGCTTCCCCCCAGCATCCTCCAGCTCCCCCAGCATCCTCCAGCTCCCCCCAGCATCCTCCAGCTCCCCTGAAGCATCCTCCAGCTCCCCCCCAGCATCCTCCCAGCGTCCTCCCAGCATCCTCCAGCTCTCCCCAGCATCCCTCCAGCTCCCCCCCAGCATCCTCCATCTCCCCCAGCATCCTTCAGCTCCCCCCAGCATCCTCCAGCTCCCCCCTCAGCAACCTCCTGCTTCCTGTGGCTCCCCCCCAGCATCCTCCAGTTTCCCCCTCCAGCGACCTCCTGCTTCCTGCAGTTCCCCTCCAGCATCCTCCATCTTCCCCCCAGCGACCTCCTGCTTCCTGCGGCTCCCCTCCCCTCCTTCTCTGGCTGCGTCCCCTTGGTATGTCCCCCACTCCCTGCTGCATCTGCACACTTTTCTAAGGTGTAACCACGTGTAACCAATTGAATTACCCGCTGACCACCAATGACAGGGGGCCCAAGCTAAAAAACTGTATCATGGCAGGGCCCCCTTTAAAGTGACGATCGTCTGGGCCCGGGACAACTGTCCCCCCCTGTGCCCCCCTGACGGCGGCCCTGTGTACATAATAAAAAAGTCATAATACAAGGCTGATTAGCAATTAATTCAGATTCACAGTACATGGCAGCATAGAAACCAGTGCACTCTGCATCAGAATTGATTCATAATCACTTCTAGGAAATATGAACCTCGCTATCTACTAAAGTGTTGATGATTTCCAATGACCCCTAAGCTTAGCTTCCCCACGGCAGCCCAGAGCCCACTGAGCACGTGCAGTGCCACTGACACACACAAGACGGCCTAACAAGATCCAAGATGGGGAGCTGCTATAGACAACTTTAAAGGCCTGGATCGTAATTGTTATAGGGCTGCTGGGCTGGTACAGTAGGTTCAATATATATAATACAGCATTTCTAGCCATATTCTTTGTATAGCTTTAGTTCCCCATTGATGTAATAAACCACATATACGTATATATATATAATTGCATTTCATTCAGACCCCAGGCGTTTACATAACGTTGCCCGTCACCCTCAGCCTTACAAGGACCCAGTTTACATTAAGGGAAAGGCAAACAAAGAAACCCAACACGAGGCATTAGCCCATTTGGATACGGAGGTGGGAAGGGGTTATTCCTTCTTGACCTCCATCATGGCAATCAGCGTTCTCCATAGATCAATAACCTTGAACACCTCCCGCATCATTGAGAAAGAAAAAATGAGATATTTATACTTCAAATGAGTGCACATAATTGCCCATTAGAACCAACACGGATATAGTGGCCCCATCATGAGGAACCCCTTTCTTTGCTGATGCTTAAAACGCCTTCTTCTGTTTGCAGTGGACGGCTCTGTTCTGAAAAGAATTCACTCGAGAGATCCTCATACTGACCTTGTATGTATTTATATACTTTCATTGCGTCGCCTCAAACGTGCCCTTTTCATGGAGACAAACAGTTTTAAAGGGGAACTGTCAGAACCACGCGTCCGGGCCGTAACAGATGTTTAATACCTTCAGTGATAGAACGTCGGGGATTGGTGTCAAGCCTTGGGAAATGACTTGCTATTAGTGAGGAGCAAATCTTTCGCGAAAAATTTGCGAAACGGCGAAAATGTCGTGCGACAAAAAAAATTGTCACCCGCGGCTATTATTTTGTTGCGCAGCTATTGTTTCGTCACCCGCGGCTATTATTTTGTTGCGCAGCTATTGTTGCCACAGGCGACGAAATAATAGCTGCGGGTGACAAAATAATAGCTGCGGGTGACAAAATAATAGCCACGGGCGACGAAATAATAGCTGCGGGTGACAAAATAATAGCCACAGGCGACTAAATAATAGCCGCGGGTGACGAAATAATAGCCGCGAGACAAACTAATAGCCGCGGGCGACGAAACAATAGCCGCGCGACAAAATAATAGCCGCGGGGCTATTGTTTCGTCGCCCGCGGCTATTATTTTGTCTCGCGGCTATTATTTCGTCGCCCGTGGCTATTATTTTGTCGCGCGGCTATTATTTCTTCGCCCGTGGCTATTATTTTGTCGCGCGGCTATTATTTCTTCGCCCGTGGCTATTATTTTGTCGCACAGCTATTGTTTCGTTGCCCGCGGGTATTATTTTGTTGAGCGGCTATTATTTTGTCGCCCGTGGCTATTATTTTGTCAAGCGGCTATTATTTCTTCGCCCGTGGCTATTATTTAGTCGCACGGCTATTATTTCGTCGCCCGTGGCTATTATTTAGTCGCACGGCTATTATTTTGTCGCCCGCGGCTATTATTTTGTCGCCCGCGGCTATTATTTTGTCAAGCGGCTATTATTTCGTCGCCCGTGGCTATTATTTCGTCTCACGGCTATTATTTCGTCGCCCGCGGCTATTATTTTGTCGCACGGCTATTCTTTTGACACCCGCGACTATTCTTTTTTGATGCCGGCAACAATTTTTGGAGTGGGACCCTAATTAGAGCTCAGCGCTTTAACACCCCCTCATAAACATTAATCCTACATGCAGATTGCCTTTTTTATTTGCTTTTTATGCTATTTATGTTTATGGCTTGTGTTTTTGCTTGTGTTAGAGCTTGGGACTCTAACAACCCTCCGAAAAAGGTTAATCCCCCATGTAAGTTCCTTTTTAAATAGGGTAGTCTCCCTGACCTGAAGACTACCCTTAAGGTGGCCATACACAGGCTGATTTTAGCTTATCTACCCGTGTATGGGCACGAACAACGGGCCTCCCCAACTGGCATCTGGCCTGAAACCAGATCTCCATTGGGCAGGTTTGATTTTTTTCATCAGATTGGGGACCACCTGGTACCCGAACTGATGGTGCGTATACCTGCCACTTTCATTGGATCAATTGACCCTGGAGCCAAATCACCAAATTAGCTTAATATTGCCCACCCGTATATCGACATATTGGGAGAAGATCCGCTCCATGGCAATCTCGCCAAGTGATCGGATCTTACCATGTATGACCAGCTTTATACGCTGGGCCTATGTTTATGGCTTAAGTCTCATATAACTAAACCTTTTGCATTTTTATGATTGTGCCATACCATTAATATTTTGGCTATTGGGTGTTAAACCTCAGAGCTTTAACACCCCTCAGAAACTCCCAGTACAAACTGCAAGGGAGCTTACATTGTTCCATCATGAAATTCTGAAATGATATCACTTGGTAAAAATAGATAGAACTGAATTCCAATTATATTTTTACTTTTTGGGGGGGGGGTTAAGGGAATATGTAACCAGATAAAGCAGGTCATTTATGATTGCAAGTGCATTGAGCAAAATACAACTTGGAGAGTTTTCCCATAATGCAGTGTTCTACCCAAAATTCCAGCATTGTTGTTTCATGCCAGGGGGTGTTGCTCCTGATGCAATTGTGGCCAATGCATCGCAATGAATGCAATGAGTGTATTACTAATGTGAATATACAAGTTGCATGTTTTATATCCAGCAGTATGTAACATTGGTGGTTTGTCTGTTTCAGTTAATGACCCTTGCCTGTTAATATATATATACAGGTATAGGACCCGTTATCCAGAATGCTAGGGACCAAGAGTATTCCGGATAAGGGGTCTTTCTGTAATTTGAATCTCAATACCTTAAGTCTACTAAAAAATCAATAAAACATTAATTAAACCCAATAGGGCTGTTCTGCCCCCAATAAGGGGTAATTGTATCTTAGTTGGGATCAAGTACAGGTACTGTTTTATTATTACAGAGAAAAGGGAATCATTTAACCATGAAATAAACCCAATAGGGCTGTTCTGCCCCCAATAAGGGGTAATTATATCTTAGTTGGGATCAAGTACAGGTACTGTTTTATTATTACAGAGAAAAGGGAATCATTTAACCATTAAATAAACCCAATAGGGCTGTTCTGCCCCCAATAAGGGGTAATTATATCTTAGTTGGGATCAAGTACAGGTACTGTTTTATTATTACAGAGAAAAGGGAATCATTTAACCATTAAATAAACCCAATAGGGCTGTTCTGCCCCAATAAGGGGTAATTATATCTTAGTTAGGATCAAGTACAGGTACTGTTTTATTATTACAGAGAAAAGGGAATCATTTAACCATCAAATAAACCCAATAGGGCTGTTCTGCCCCCAATAAGGGGTAATTATATCTTAGTTGGGATCAAGTACAGGTACTGTTTTATTATTACAGAGAAAAGGGAATCATTTAACCATTAAATAAACCCAATAGGGCTGTTCTGCCCCCAATAAGGGGTAATTATATCTTAGTTGGGATCAAGTACAGGTACTGTTTTATTATTACAGAGAAAAGGGAATCATTTAACCATTAAATAAACCCAATAGGGCTGTTCTGCCCCCAATAAGGGGTAATTATATCTTAGTTGGGATCAAGTACAGGTACTGTTTTATTATTACAGAGAAAAAGGAAATCAGTTTTAAAATTCTGAATTATTTGATTAAAATGTAGTCTATGTGAGACAGGCTTTCCATAATTCGGAGCTTTCTGGATAACGGGTTTCTGGATAAGGGATCCCATACCTGTATATATATTTATCTGTAACTCTCCTGTTATTATAATCCGTGCAACTTGATGGCGCTGTAGAAGGAAACTATGATGATCTATTATTGTGCCTGATCCTTTTTTTAGGCAGTGATTATATGTAGAGCCCACATTAGTAAAACCAGCCACACTAGAGTTCTACATTTTTTTTTCTCTCCAAATATGAAAAGCTTGGGTGCCTCCGATAATTGGATAACACGGGCGTATTATACATGCAGATGTATGCCCCGGCTTTACCATGATCACATTAACCTCTGCAGCTCTCCGCTCTCTTCTGCAAGCGGAAAAATAAACTTCCACCTTCTATTAACGTTCAGGGGAATTTTAAACAGACCATTAACGTTAGCGCCGGTTCTGCAAAGCAACAAGGTTCATCTTCATGAATCACAAACTTCATATAAAGGGCAACTTCACCTAAAAACAGTTTTTTTGGGGGGATAATGAAAGAGAATGTCAGTCTAAGCAAATTCCCATTATACATTCATTCAGTGTTCTTAGCGGTTATTTGCAAATGTATTTGCTGTCGAAAGCAGGATCTGTCGGATTGTTTATATTCTCTGAAACAGTGTCGCAGAGGCCAGCGGATTTAATAGACCTGGAAGAGGACCGATATTTGCGACAGAGACGGAAAGGGATAAAACAAACACTGGATTTGCAAAGTATTTAATGAATGTATAATGGAAATGGACATTTACTGTCAGTGTGCAAACAGTTTTTTTGGCTAAAGTTCCCCTTTATTTCTTATCACTTCTCAGTTTGGTTGGGCATTAGGTGGTACATTTACCGTATATACTCGAGTATAAGCCTATAGGGTGGGAAATGCAGCAGCTACTGCTAAGTTTCAATAATCAAAAAAAGAAAACTGGAAAAAGGTATTGACTCGAGTATAAGCCTATAGGGTGGGAAATGCAGCCGCTACTGCTAAGTTTCAATAATCAATATAAATGCCAATGAAATTACATTAAATGAGGCATCAGTGGGGTATATGTTTTTCAATATTTTTTTCAAAGAAAAACAGTAAACTAGCTCTGTAAGCGGAGAAGAGGGTCAACAAAAACAATACAAGAGTAATACCCCCTTAGCTCAATCAGCAACCAAGCTAAACACAAAGAGTTAAAAACCTTCAAAACTATGATTTATATAGAATATAAAGTGCAATGATGAAGATGAATTTGGGAGCGGGCCAGGGCACTGGAGGGTCTGGTTGCGGGGGGCCTAATTTGCACACAAAAGAGAGAGGGTGCTAGTCTGGAGGGACCCATGGCACCCGACTCGAGTATAAGCCGAGGGTGACTTTTTCAACATATTTTGGGTGCTGAAAAACTAGGCTTATACTCGAGTATATACAGTACATACCCCCCCATTACACAATCCTGCAGCCTTGTGCCTTCATTCCCAGCACCGTTAAGGAATACATTTCTCCCTATATAACGAGCAGGAACATTGCTGCAATTTTCTCTCCCACTCATGTCGTTCCGTAATAAACACAATATTATTGTACTTTCTAGCTTTTAATAATTCAGCATATTTCTACATAGGGGAACCTGCAGTTCCTTGATGGCGGTTGCAGAACTGTATATGGGAAGGGGTCGTACACCTGGAGCCCACTTGTATATTTTGCTTACATTATATATATAGAAGATAAGGATGAATTGTTCATCAAGCTCAGTCTTTTCCCTGTGCCAATTTAATCTGTAATTCTGAAAAGGCTGATAATGCTTAAGGGCACGTCCCTGCTACGGCCAATTACGGGCACGTTTGGCTGGTGTTAATCATGTCCCAGGGCTCTTGTAATGGCTAAAGAAAGCCGGTGGTGTGCCGCACAGACAGTGACAGGGCTGGAAAGTAAAAGCCGACCAACAACATATTACAAGTCTGGGGAAATAAAGAAAAGGGTAATAATTATACATACACCTCTCAGTGTTTCTGTTAGATAAATCCGTAGTTAGGATAAAAACTAAAGGTACACTGTGCCATTAGAGCTGCTGCCGACTTGTTAGGGTCTCTGACCCCCCTTGTAAAAATGGTACTGCCCAAGGGGCACAAAAGCACAGAAATCTCGTTCACGGGGGCAGACGCAGGTTACGACGCTCTGCTTTGGAGCACAGAGACCTGCGGCAATTCATTTAGCATGGAGGGCAGGGCGCCAAGTGCAAATTTCACCAATTGTTTTTGCACATTTAGTAATTGACCCCTCATATGTTTAAGCCCCCCCGGTGGCCATTGTACAGTTGCATCAGTCATGACCCAATGTCCTCATTGCCCGTGCTGTGCCATGACATTACTATTGTACCAATTTCATAATATCTGAACCCCATTGCAGGTCTTATTCTAATGTGGCATTCCTGTTATTGACTCCTGGTCTGTTCCTGACTAGTGATGAGCAAATCTGTCCCGTTTCGCGTCACCATAAAACTCGTGAAACGGCAAAAATACGCAAATCGGTGAAAAATCTGCAAAACACATGTGTCGTGCGACTTTTTTGTCGCCCACATCTTATTTTTGCCACATGCTTCTTGTTTTGCCGCCTGTGCCGAATTTTAATGCGACCGCACCCAATTTTCATGCGACTGTGCCCAATTCAACATGACGGCGACTTTTTTTGCAGTGCAGCAAATTTTTACACTACAAATTTTTCACAGAAATTTTGCGAAACGCCAATGGCGAAATTGGAAGGTTCGCTGTGAATCCATGCCTGGCGACAAAAAATCGCCCATCACTATTCCTGACTATCCTGCCTAGACCTGTGCCTGATATTTTGATTTTGATTAACCCTTTGGATACCTCAACTTGGATATTTTCTAGATCTGCAGGGGTACTCGCCCTCAGGGGCAGCGCCCCACAAGTTAAAAGGGGTGGCAAAAAAGCTGCTTCTTTAAGAGCCAAATGTATGGTTATTCAGCTTTTTTAGTGCAGAGAGCACAATTGCATTATCTGCACTAGTAATGCGCCCCCACCCAGCACCCCTTTAGGTCTGCTCAGAACAGTTCTTGTGGGTCGGGGGCAGGTTGGGGCTGAGCCCTCCCTTCCTACCTCTGGCTTCTGCCAATATAGGATGGGTGCAGTGTTGGACTGGCCCAATAGGATACCAGGAAAACTCCCGGTGGGCCCAGGTGTCAGTGGGCCCTCCTGCTCTCCCAGCCATTTTTCCTTGTATGCCTATAACATGGTTGTTCCTCAATCCTATATGAGAACAAAGAAAATAAATAGTAGGAAGAATAAATAATAATATGTATGGGGAAGTGATTATGAGAATAAATAATGCGGGTGAAGGGAGAAGGAAACATTTTTGGACACTGGGCCCACAGTCTAAGTCTCCTGGTGGGCCCCTGGCACCCTAGTCTGACACTGGATGGGTGGGTCAGGGGCGGGCCGAGCCGAGCCGACCGGGCACCCTAGGCAACCCAGTTGGCCACCTCACCCCTGCACCTGCTCGACCGCACCGCACACCCCCCAATAGCAATAGTTCTTTGCCCCCACCACGTAATGCCAGCAGCGGGGGCAATGAAAACGGAGCACAGATTAGGGGTAGGCAAAAGAGGCTCCTGTCTGGTGCCCCCCAATCGTTGCACTCTAGGCAGCTGCCTCATCTGCCTACCCCTAGTTCCGGCCTTTTGGGCATGGGTCTATAAATACAGGTGCCTTGCTGGGTCAGGTTGGGCGCGGGTTGGTAGTGGGTGGGTTAGGGTTGGGCATGGGTCTATAAATACAGGTGCCTTGCTGGGTTGGGTTGGACGCGGGTTGGTAGTGGGTGGGTTAGGGCTGGGTTTGGGTCAATAAAATGCTGACCCACACATGACTACTGGAAAGGTAAGTGCAGGGGTGTTGGGGAGGCACCATGAAAGCAAATGGAAAAGAAACCCCCTTGTGGATCTGCCTATTTCCCAGTGCCAGTTTCTTCTCGCTCCCTGCCACCTACTTCCCTTAGTCTCTATCATAATAAAAGTGAATTCTGAGACGAGCTTCAGCCAATGTTGGAGGTGTATAATAATAGGAAGCTATAGTTTTGCCTGCAGGATGAAAATGCATAGCACCAAGTGTTTAAAAAAAGAGGTCTCCCCAGCGTTGGGGGCATCTATCACTTCACTGAAAGCACCGGGCCACAGAGGAGACGTCTATTTTAACCTCACTGCTATTTACTGTTTCAGGCATTTGTATCTTCTGAAAAAGCCCCGAGCTTTTAAATCACAGGCTGTCAAAGCCCAGTCCTGAGGCCCCTTCCTCAGCAGCGCGGCATTTAAAGTGCATCCTCACGTGAGCAGGAGAGGGTCCGTTAGCGGATCAGTCATGTTGACAGATCTACCACTGCTAATGACAGAGCCATCTGTGCCGGCACGAGTGGGTTCTTCAGAGGGGCATCGCTTTAGGGCCCTCAGGGCTACAGCGGAAAAAACCTCTGATTTAGGCAATGTGGCCCCGGCGGGTTTGGTTCTGATAAGCTAAATATAAAACAATTACATTGGCGTCTGGTGCTGATCACTCTTCTCATGCAATGAATATTTCAGCAGAGGCAGTTACACAGGCAGGTTCTGTTCTGGAACATCCAGAGAGTGGGGGGGTTTTACTAGCAATGGCTGCGATGTTATAAACTGCCTAATGAACCTGATGACTTTGCTAAAACTACGGTTTTATTCTTATTATTGAACATTTTTATGAAGTTTATGTATTTTATTACATATTACCCATGTTCCTAAACATGTAAGCCGCCATTAGAGTGTTTTGGTTTGGTCATTGCTTGAGTTTCCCTGTAACTGCCATCAGGCTGGTTTAGCAGAGGCAGCTGCTAGAGAATAGAGCTCCCAGCTCCATATAAAGCTTATGGATATGTTTTAGTTCTGTTAACTACTCCCTGTTCCTTTGCCTTGTAAAGCTGCCATTAGGGCCAGGCTGCTGCCTGAGTGGTTTAGTCCGTGCAACTGCTTAAAGACTCATTACTTTCCCCCCTCAATAAGTGGCCATCATAAGACATACAGAGCTACTAGTAGCAGCTACTTGTCACGGCTACTAAAATAGACAATGCTGATCATTTACTGATAACTGTCGCTACGTGTGTTTTAGCAGAGGCAATTCTCACTATTGTCTATGGCAGGGTATTTTCTGGCATTTAGTAGCCGTGATAAGTAACTCCTACTAAGTAGCTCCGTGTGTCTTCACCCTAAAACCTCATTAACTTGCATGTAAGTACAGGTTAGGGTGTAGTGTGCCATGTCTTTTGCCCTGCGGTTTGCTTCTATAAGTGCAGTTCTTTACACTTGGCTCCCAGAATAGAATGGAATGCAAGGTGTTTCACCTCCTTGTGAATACAGCACTTCCTGTGTTCAGCAGCACTGTATTCATTAGGGGCAGCATGTGGATGTCCTGTAGCTTGCACACAAATTATGGGGCGACCTATGGCAGGTGTACTTTTCACAGAGCTCTGCCATGGGTACAAATGCTTCCTAGATTCTAAGTAGTGATGAGCGAATCTGTCCCGTTTCGCTTCGCCGAAAAATTCGCGAATCTTTCAAAAGATTCGCGAAACAGTGGAAAATTTGCGAAATGGCGAAAATGTTGCACGTCAAAAAAATGTGTCGCCCGCAACTATTCTTTTGTCGCCTGCATCGATTATTTTGTCGCCCTGGCTATTATTTTGTTACGCGGCTATTATTTTGTCACCAGCAGCTATTATTTTGTCTCGTGGCGAATTTTTCCGCAGCAAATTTTTTCATCCATTTCACGAAACAATCCGCCAATGGCAAAATGCGATTCGCCCATCACTAATTCTAAGCAATACTGATCCAGACTGCTATGTCTCTTCTGAAAGGGCAGTCTAATAGCCAGTCAATACGGCTGTGATAGCCTTGCTGATAGGCACGGGCACGTTTTGAGTGCAACACCTATAGCAGTGTAAGTAGCTGTCAGGGCTGCTCTCACAGTTAGGGTTGGCACCCCTGCTGGTTTTTTCTCTGGGCAGGGGGTGGGCGGTGATGTCACAGTGGGTGGGTGGTGATGTCACAGCTAACAGTGAATGGCAGGAGATTTTGACCTGGACAGCCCTTCTGAAAACTGGGCTGTCTAGGTCAAACCCAGACAGGTGGCAACCCTACTCACAGTGCACCCATGGCTATGCCTGTTGGTGATGCCCAGACCTGGACTGGCAATCTGTGGGTACTGGGAAATGCCAGAGGGGCTACTGTAAGATGCCATAGACAGTCTCTATTTGTTGGGCTGGTGTACAATGTAGGACTGGCCCATCAGGATACCAGGAAAACTCCCAGGGGGCCCAGGTGTCAGTGGGCCCTCCTGCTTACCCAGCCATTTGCCTTGTATGCCTACCCCATGGCTATACTCAGTTCTATATGAGAATAAACAGAAGGAATTCAGGAAAGGATAGATAATTGTATGTAATAAGAAGTAATTAAGAGACTTAAGAAAGTGAATGAACATAGAAGGGGAAAGTGGGCGTAAGGTGTAAGGTTTGCTGGTGGGGGCTTGACACCCTAGTCCGACACTAAGGTTTTCTGGTGGGGGCTTGGCACCCTAGTCCGACACTAAGGTTTTCTGGTGGGGGCTTGGCACCCTAGTCCGACACTAAGGTTTTCTGGTGGGGGCTTGGCACCCTAGTCCGACACTAAGGTTTTCTGGTGGGGGCTTGGCACCCTAGTCCGACACTAAGGTTTTCTGGTGGGGGCTTGGCACCCTAGTCCGACCCTAAGGTTTTCTGGTGGGGGCTGTTTGGGCCTCTGTGTATTTGAAATACCAGCGCCTATTTTGAATGTGCCTGCTGATTTAACCATCTATAAGAGTATACTTATCTATATTTGTATATATATCTATACATGTACACTTACACCCAACTACGGTGTTTTGTCACCTCTATATTATATGTTAACAGAAATGTAATAATTAGAAAGTTCTGAAATAAAATAACCGACGTGCGATCACACATCCGTCTGGATGAAATAAACACTGGGCGCCTACAGCGACGTATAGAATGCTGCTAAAATATTCCGGCACTCCCCAGTAGGTTAATTAATGTTCAGATTCATTAGCAATTTATCCATATTTACATACTGTGATTTTATCGTTTTATTGGCGGAAATAATGAAGTGAATACCCTCGTTTTCATTGAACAGAGATAGAATGCTGATGGGGCTAAATCAGGTATAGGTCTTATCGATGGGGCACGTGGGCCTTTGCTCTTATGGGCTGCTGGGTGTCGCCCCTTAAAGTGGCCTTTGCTCGCCGACATAAAACCGTATCGATTGCGTATGACTTTGCCTTCGTGACACCGATCAAGGGGAAACTGGAGGTCTGACATTGCTGCGTAATGGGATGAAACATCTGCAAGTAACAGCGGGTTTTTATTAGGAAGCATGGAACTGCCGGGGCGTTTTGTAGCTTGTAATCCCCTATTATTTACTTTTATAATATTCCTGTCACGTAAATAGCTTCTTAAGTACAGGAAGATGAAGTGACTTGCCAAGCTGTGGTATAAGCAGAGGCCTGTAGGCCCCGGCGCTGAATTTATTGCCCTTTCTAGACCACGGCATCTCCTGTAGTGATGTCACTGTTGGCAGTTGGGCTCGCCGGCAGCAGTCGATTTTATCAGGCTTGGGCGTCCGTTTACTAAGGCGCGATAGACAGCAATAACATTTTTTTGCCTTCCTCTGGATCAACTAGCAGGTAGGCAGGTTATATATAGGCATTATGGTTGAACATGATGGACGTATGTCTTTTTTCAACCCAACTTACTATATTACTATGTAATAATGATTTGTGCCAGAAAAAAAATGCAAGAGCACTTTTGCCATTGCAAATTATTCTGGCGCACATATATATTATCGCCTATTATCGATTTCATGCTACGTAAGTGTTCTCGCAAATATAGACAAAATTGTCGCCAATTTTTATCGCCACCTGGAGAGTGGCATTATGGGAAACCAAGCCAGAAACTGTATAGCAGGAGCGATACTTTATTGGCCATAAGTATATTTAATAATACATTTATAAATTGCTTATTAATTCTATTTTTTAAATACTATTCATTAATGTGGCCATTGGCTCTGCAAGATTTATAGCAGATTCAGTTAACCTAAATGAGCACCAAAAAACTTCCAAAAAACTAACCGCTACACGTGCGTAAATATTAGGGATGCACTGAACCCACTTTTTAGGGTTTGGCCAAACCCACCCTGAGGTGTTTTGGAAGGGGTTAAAAATCGGTGCGCGACAAGCGAAAATTTATTTCACCTCACCATTAACCCTTTCCAAATGCTAACTACTAATTTTTGTATTAGGTTCGGCCGGGACCGCGGATTCGCCGAAACAGAATCCTTCCAAAAAAGCCTAGATTCGCCCCAAATCCCCAACCGAATGCGGGATTCGGTGCATCCCTAGCAAATATCGGCACTTATCACAAGACAAATCTGTCTCGTTGCACTTCAGTAAACATGGGAGCGGCGTTAATTTTGACGCAACAATATTGGCAGCAATAATAGGTGATGGTTTATAGACAATTTTTACGCATTTTAGTAAACACTTTGGAGTGAAAGGGAGCCTTGTTGATTTCTCATATCTGAAATTGTTCTAGGAAACAAAGCTGGTTATGGCGGAGTGATAATTACATTTCAAGAAACCATTAAAGCACTGGTTTCAGTTTGGGTGGTCCTGGAAGAGCAGTGGGCGGGGCTTAGACTGAATGACAGGGTGACATTTGGGATAGTGAGAAGTGAATTTTTTCACCAGGCATGGATTTGTGATAATATTCAGCCATCGGCAAAATTTTTCACAAAACGGTGCAAAAAAGAATTTGCCAAAAAAGTGCCCATTCACTTTTGTGCATTTGGATTGAGAAAAAACAGTGCTCATTGGGGTTATATTATATGATATAACATTATAGCTTAATAAATTATGTGATAACTAACAGAATATCTAGGTTTAGGCTTGGCCTTAAGAGAGAAGGGAATAGGGGAGCCCTATAATCTGGAAACTTCAGCCTTAGACCTTTGGGTCCTGGGACACTGTTACGGTCATCAGGGTTGGACTGGCCTTCCAGATTGTCAGACGATCTCCTGGTGTGACCAAGCCCTAATGTCCCCCAGTCTGAAAAAATATCCCTATTAACCTCTTCTTTTTCCACCATAAACCTATATAGTCTCCATCTAATTGTTGTAAGAGTGGGCCCTGAATGTCAGGTTCTGTTGTGAGCCTTAGGAGGCCCAGTCCAAAACTTGGACTTTTGTAGAACAGGAGAAGAGGCCATTTTTTTTATTGTGGTCTATAAACTTGGCTTCTTAAGTTGAGGGGGGACCCTGGGCCTTTTTCTGCTACAATTGGGTGCTAGGAGAAGGGTAACTTATACAACCATCGCTTTTTTACTTTGCTATCACTACCCGAATCTCAATTAACTCCATCTAATGTTGCCACCTGGCCAGTATTTGACCGGTACATCACCACCATCTAAGGCCAGCACCGGCATTACAATTTTACTGGCATTGTACGTGCCGATAAATATGTAATGGCCTATAAATCCCTCCCTTCCCTGACCCTCTCTGCTGCCACCCTTTATATCCATGGGCCCACCTCTGCTCCTCCTATAACCCCCACCCTCAAGTCTGCCAATATTCCCACCCATTTACCAGCTCCATTCACCTTTCCCCACCAAGCCCACCCATGTCCCCACCCTTATGTTGTAGCCACACCCCCAGAGGATGTCACATCCTGCCCCCGAGTAACAGAAAAAGATGGCACCCCTACCTCCATCTTGCCGTGCCCAACCATTTCAATCCCCTCTTGGCAACCAATACAACCTTTACACCAGCAAACAAAGATGGAAATGTGACTTGGCTTAAAAGTAAGGGGAAGATCAAGCCAAAAAGAATTAATTGGATCAAGTTCTCCAAGACTTGCAATTCTGTGCCTTGAAAAAAAAAAAATCACTACACAGTTTGATAATTAGTCTCAATTACCGGCGGCGCTTTCAGCAAGAAACCGTTTTACGCCACGTACGCGGAGGGAATTTGTTAGGCTAAAATCTCCCTGAAATAAAGTGCTCCTTGGCAACCATTATTTTTAATACTTTTCAAAAACCTCTGAATTAGGTAAATAAGAATGAATTGCCTTAATACAGACTTTTTTTTTTTTTTATAACCTGCTCGTTATAATCTTATTAGGAATTAGAACCTTCTAGCATAACGAGAGAAATCCCCAGCAATTTGTCTGTGTGTGTGTGTTTGAACGGGCCGGGATTTTCATTATTTGCAAATTAAACATCGTAGGAAATCAATTTTCGGCATAAAGATGAAAGGTGGCAGAGTTTGATTCCATTTGCGCATTTCCCTAATCAGGAATGAAAATGTATTTTCGAGCACATTCTGTAAAGGGCCGGTACCTCAGTTGTTCCCAGTCATATTAATCTCCCCAGTACAAAAGGATATACATATTCATTTGGCGGCTAATGGAAAAATGCATGTTTCCGGAATAATGAAGGAAAAGATTTTAGAGAATGGACATTATACCTTCGGAATTAATTTGCTCTGCGGGTTTGGCACTAGAGCAGGGTGCCCGCGCCTTAGCAATGGGTCCCATGTGTTACACCGCCATGGAAAATGGGACTTTGTACTTTGTGTTTACCACCATAAAGTGGAGGCCACTGCATCCATGTGGAGTAACACATGCAGGGTTGGACTGGGGGATAAAGGGGCCAACGGGGATGCCACCCCCCTAGGTAACACCGCTGGCCACATCCCCTGCACCCCTCTAGGTGCCCCTGCTGGCCACATACCCCGCACCCCCCTAGTAGACCCCGCTGGCCACATACCCTGCACCCCTCTAGGTGCCCCTGCTTGCCACATATCCCGCACCCCCCTAGTAGACCCCGCTGGCCGCATACCCCGCACCCCCCTAGGTGACCCCGCTGGCCACATCCCCTGCCCCCCTCTAGGTGCTTCCTCTGGCCACATACCCCGCACCCCCTAGGTGACCCTGCTGGACATATACCACGCACCCCCCTAGGTGCCCCCGCTGGCCACGTCCCCTGAACCCCTCTAGGTGCCCCTGCTGGCCACGTCCCCCGCCACTCCCCCCTAACCCCTCGTAGGGGCCCCCGCCAACTGCCTGACATCCTCCACTGAACGTGCAAATGAAACGCGTCAGGGGAGGACACCGGGGGGTAGAAGTAACAGGGATCGGCCCAGTCCTACCCTTAACAAATGTTGTTTGTAGGGCATTGTGCTGTATTCTGGTGGCATTTAGATAAATATCACATGATGCACTATTTCTTATGCAGGAAGAATTTACTACACAGGCTCTAAATAATACTCCAGGGCCAATTTCAAGTATAATACCCCAGAACACACAGTAGGTTAATTGAAATGCCAGTTAGAAATATAACACCCTTGAACACTTAGCAGCATAAATGCAGTGCCACTTGGAAGGCTAATTCCAGGTATAATACCCAAGATCACATGGCCGTATAATTGCAATGCCAATTAAAAATACAATACCCTTGAGCATATGTGAGCATAAATGCTGTACCAACTGGACATATAATACACTTAAACACATGGCAAGATAAATGCAGTGCCAACTGGAAATATAATACTCATAAACATGGCAGCATAATTGCAGTGCTGAATGCAGTGCAGAAAGGTCATGTAAAGGGGGATTGGGCTTTTCTGGGGAATAATTGGACAGGCCAGCACTGTGCGCATACAGTGATGTCATTGCACGCATCTGCGATGATGTCACAGGAAGACCTCCTTGGGACACTCCCACAACCCCCAAGGCCACCGTTGTCTATGTTGACAGCGACAGCTCTGTAAATGGGTGGGTCAGGGGTGGATCAATAGACACGCCCCTTACACCTTAGCTGATATTTTACTGGCTAGGCTGGTGAATACTGGCCTGATGGCAACCCTAAACCTGGGGCACCAGGTGCTGCTGAACTACAATGGCTTAGGAAATGGCTAATATGATTGTAGAGCTGGCAATGTGATTCCAGACATATATTTGCCATAAAGTGGAAAAATAGCCATCAGTAAATGCAGTTGTTAGTTATTATTTTTGATCCTGTTTTCACTTGACATATCACTTACCTGCAGCTGCAGTAACTTACCAGCACATACCCTTGTTAAAGTGCTTTCAGGAAGCAGCTCAGCGAGGATCTGGTTCAGCAAGTACTTTGCCTTTAGTAGTTGAGATCTAAAGTACAGTAACATCCATAATAGATAAGGCAAAAAGGACACATATCCATCAAGCCCAAGCGTTTGCTCGAGTAACTCCTGGTCGGCCTCTAAGCCAACAGCGAGGAGAATAGAGCAGGCCCCGGGGAAGTAAATGGGAATTCTGATGTTGCCTTCAGTTTGCTGCAGAAAGGGACAAATATTCCTTCTTGACTGACAACAAATGGACCTGTACAGTCCCTGGACCCACATGCAAACGGATCACTTGCTCAGAAACCATCCAGCCCTTTCTTGAAACTATCTATTTTATCTGCCAATACACAACTAATCCATTTACCTCTTAAAGGTCCTGCATAGGGCTGGGTACCATAGAAAATCCACAAAGCGGTCAGGTTTTGGGCAGAAAGTCTCTTAAAACCCTGACCATGTGACTGGTCCGCTGGTTCCCTGCCTGGGTATCCAGGTCGACTTCTCTCCAATGGTAACGCCATTTCTGGGTCCGTGGGCCCTGTATCAGAGCAAACACTCTGCTTGGGGGAAACAACATTATTTCTCAAGAAAACCCAAAGCTGGTGACCATGTGTATTGTGCACATGTATGTGACATAGAATCATGGGATGAGCCAACTGATGCCACATGTATGTGCATAATGAGCAAGCTGTGGGAAACCCATACACATAATGAGCATGGTGGCCATGCTGGGGCACTTGTTCATTATAAACATACATGTGACATAGGATCTGTTGATTTACATTCTAGCCGGTGGGATAGCATTGTGGGGAGATTAGTCGATTAGTCGGGAGAGATTCGTTGGAGCTACTGATAGCAGCTACTTGTCATGGCTACTAAATGCCAGAAAATCCCCTGCCATAGACAGTACTGAGAATTGCCTCTGCTAAAACACACATAGAGACAATTATCAGTAAATGATCAGCACTGTCTGTTTTTGTAGCCATGTAGCTGCTACTAGTAGCTCTGTGTGTCTTCACCCTAAAGGTCCCATTACACAAGGCCGATAGTAGTTGCCGATATCGGTCCCTTGGACCGATTCGGCAGCTAATTGGCCCGTGTATGGGCACTACCAATGGCCCTGCCCGACCGATATCTGGCCTGAAATCGGCTCGTTGATGCGGTCCCCGGACCGACTTTGCCTATACCCATCATTATAATTCATTCGTTTGGCCCCATGGCCAAATGATCGAATTACCCTAGACTCTCCCAATATCGCCCACCCGTAGGTGGGGGATATCGGGAGAAGATCCGCTCGCTTGGCGACATCGCTAGATCTGTCAGTGCATCTTCCCCTTTAAGTAGCCACGTCCCAGTGTTCAAGAACAGCGTCACTCATCTGTTACTTTCCATCTGTATAAATGCACAACTGTCCGATGGATCAGAGAGAGAGAGAGGACACCTATAACGTTTCTTCTCGGATCATGGAGCACAGCAACCTATTCAGTATGTGATATTGTTACAATCGCTCGCTGCCATCACATTTACCCAGGATTCAGCAGGGATATATCTGAAAGAAATCCAGATTTTAGAAAAATACAAATATAAAACCTACGTTCTGAGCAGTTGCCCTTAAACCTTCCCTAGCCAGAAGCTCCTTGATCTTCCCTTGACTTCTTTGTGACTTATAGAGATAGCTTCAACCCCAGCCATAAAGCACAGCAGGATTGATGATAGTGTCCATTTAAGAAGATATGGGAGGTCAGGAGTGTTGCGACCACGTTGCAGCTGGTAGTTCATGAATCCATCCAACCTTGCAGAAGGCTTTTGTAGGAAGATGTTCTTCTCTGCTGGACTCCTGCTCACTCAAACGTAGATATAGATGACCTTCAGATTCCCCTCAACTGTGTCTTTTATAGCCATTATCAGTGCACAGCCATGACAGCAGCATGTCCCCCCCATCAAAAAACACTCCTGAACTATGTAAAGGACAAGTATACCTTACATTTTTTATTTCCTCTTTGAACTTGGAATTATTAATGGATTTCTGGTTCATGGAAGATGACGCTACAGGCATAGGCAAACAAGATGCTCCATTGTTACCGGCCTTTGCCATTAACGCTGCCCATATAACTGTGGGGCTGAAAGAAGAGTTAATCCAGAACATGATTTATTTACAATGTGTCTAAACTAAAGAAGACAGGTAGGATGTCTTGAGGTTAGAATTGCTGCGAGCTGAGCCATCTCGTGAGATATCAAGTGTCAAGTGAGAATCACTTAGTCAGTAATGTTCCCACCCCTGCAGGTGCTTGGGCTCAGGGAATCGCGGGTTTTATGGAAGCGGGGGACTAGTTTCCGACTGCGGAATAAATATGGAACCTGCTTTCCGCTGGCTGGCTACATGTGAAAGTACCTTTTGGCGATGTGAAGCTTTCTAAATACATAACAATAACGATAATGTGTGAGGAACGAAAATTAATGGAGTTTTTCCTGTTAATAGCTTTTTGGTGTGTTGTTAATATTATTACTATTTTTGCTTCTTGGAAATAGCTTGGGTTTTAGACATTATTTCAGCTCAAGTCTCATTTGTGGTCAAATATTTGCCTACTGTCCCCGTATATCTTTGTCTCTAAAGTTACCAGTAGAGGCTTTTTGCATCCCTAATGGCAGTGATCCCCAACCAGTGGCTCAGGGGCAACATGTTGCTCCCCAACCCCTTGGATGTTGCACCCAGTGCCCCCAAACCAGGTAGTTATTTTTGAATTCCTGACTTGGGGGCAAGTTTTGGTTGTATAAAAACAAGATTTCCTACCAAATAAAGCCCCCTGTAAGCTGATAGGGTGCATAGAGGCCCTTAGCACCTGCCCTAATTTGGCACCTCCATGAACTTTTATGGTGCTTGTGTTGCTCTCCTAGTCTTTTTACATTTGACTGTGTCTCGCCAGTAAGAAAGGTTGGGGACCCCTGCCACCTGAGCCAAGTTTCTAAACCTGCATCATGGCTGGAGCACCCCTGTCTACCATTCATCCATAGTTTCAAGAATATCTAGGAGAGTAAATAGGTATTCACCTAAAATCTTATTCTAATTCCCCTTCCAAAATATCTAGGAAAGCGAAAAATAGGGGTCTTCAGAGTTCTAGCCAAGGAATTGTGTCTCCCTAGGGTTGGCAGCCCCACTGTCTTGGAACTACAGTGTTTGGCTAAATGCAGGTGAAACAAGTTTATCTAGAATATAATGCCACCTAATCTGATATTATTGTTCAATAGTTCCGCTTATTAGGTGCACAGAATGTTTCTTCTTTGTATATTTGTACAATAAAGCTCTTACATTGACAAGTATCCAGACACCCGCCCAACATCATATTCCCAAACCAAGGCAATTGATATAAAGTTAATTCTCCGTTTGCTGCTATAACTGGAGTTTGCTTACATTTAGCAACAAGAACATTAGTGAGGGCACTTATGTGTCGGGGTTCCAGTTCATCCCACAGGGGTTCAGTTGGGTTGAGGTCAGAGTTCTATGCAGTCAAGTTCTTCCAATCTCAGCAAACCCATTCTGAATGGACCCAGCTTTGTATATGGGAGAATTATTGTGCTTATACATTAAAGAGCCTTCTCCACAAAGTTGGAAGCACCCAATTGTCACAAATGTCATTGTTAGTGATGTGCAGGTTGGAAAAAATCGAAAAAATTCACCTGCTCCAAAACTTTGCCCATCCCGACCCGGCAATCCATATGGGGCACAGTAAGGTCGTAATCGGGGAAGGCGGAAAGACGATCTTAGAACCCAAAAATCTTTTGCAAATTGTTGGTAATTTTTTAACCCAACATACTTTGCCAGAAAACAAGACGTAAAGACAAGGCTTTATTTTATTAGACACAGTTATTTTATTAGACAAACGAAATACAAGTCTTGTGGAAGCAGTCTCTGAACCCGCTCGACCTGCAGGTCCCATGGGTTTGGGGGCAGCCTGTACATAACTTGGCACTGTATTCTGTAGCCTAAAGGTTTGCCTCAGTGGAACAGGGGCCCTAGCCATGGATTCAGCCCCAGACGCTTATTCAGCATTCAGACAGTGTTATGGCATCTGCCAAACCCAAACTTTTCTGTCAGGCTGCCAGAGGATGAGTTTAAACTATGGCAATGCCCTTTACACCATTCTAGCCAATGCTTGGCATTATGTTTAGCTGTGTAGCGACATTATCTATGTTTGCCTCTGAGCACCCATAAAAACCCCATACTCCCTATGAATAGGTTTTTGTGCTGACTTTGCTTCCGAGGGCACGTCATTTTAAATGGAGTGTGGCCTTATGGGGAAAATGGGAGTGGCCGGATTGATTAGTGTAGCCCTGGTTTGTCCAAATGAAGCCACTCAGATCGGATGTGGCCCTCCACAATAACTTTTTATGGTCCCTTAGGCCGTTCAAACACATCAATGACGTTTTTGGATAACATCATCATTTGATTAGAATTTGGCCCTTGGACATGAAGCATTGTGAATAAATGGGCCACTGTGGTTGGAGATGGTTGGACAGCACTGGTGTAGCCTAAAATGTCTTAATTCATCAACCAGGAATATTGTGTGGGGGGGGTATCTAGTCACATAGTTAATCAGGTTGAAAGAAACACATTAGGAGCAATCAATAAGGCAGGGAGCACTCAGGCTGTAAAGTACTGCTTAATTTGCTTTATTGGCTCTAAATATGCTTGCCGCTCAAGAGCTCTATTTCAGTAAGTGCACATTTAAAAGTTCTTAGGATTTATAGTGATTGGATAGTGACCAAGCCCCATCATATTTTTGCATCCAATCAAAGGATTACTGAGGGGAAGAGTCCTGCGTTGGCCACTTGAACAAAGAGAACCCTTCAGCTTGAAATAGGCTTTAGGTGTTTAGTTAAATTCTCCTTCCTGAAATTCCCAAACCATAGCTACCATAGGACTCCAGCTGTTGCTGAACTACAGCTCCCAGTATTTCCCTGCCCTTGACCTAAGCCTTGTTTGATGCTATTGAGAGAGTTTGCCATGGCAACGTACCTATCAGAAAAAAACACATAAATGTATTGCTCTGGCAGCCAAGAACCCTTTATGTCGCATCTTTCATCCAACCCTCTAGTTCAAAGAATGGGCTGTTTATTCTAGGGATAAAAGAAAGGAAATCAACCCTGTGTGTATACGGCCCATTATTTACAGTATATACAGGGTCGGACTGGGGGGTGAAGGCTTGGGTCTGGCTCACTAGTGCCCACTGGGATTTTTCCTGGTGTCCCGGCGGGCCAGTCCGACCCTGTATATATATATATACGCAGAGAAAGTGGGTGCAATGCATGGTAATCTAAATGGTCCCATCAACATTCCAAAGGGCGTCTTGGGAAGCAATGGATTTGCCCAAGTCATTCTTACCCATGAGTAGCTACCTACTAAACACAGCTTTCTGTAGGTGCTGGGAGTTGCATTATATTAGCAGGAGAAGGTCGGACTGGCCCACCAGGATACCAGGAAAACTCCCGGGGGGCCCAGGTGTCAGTGGGCCCTCCTGCTCCTGAGCATTTGGCCTGTTTCATGGCCTTTCCCTATTTCTGAATGGGAAGGAAGAGGAGAAATAGATGGGAGAATAGATGCTAGCATGTAAATAAAAGAGACTGGGAGAATAAAGAGGTTGGGTGAGGAAAGGAGGAAAAATAGTTAGGAAAGCGGGCCTAGGGTCTAAGGTTTTCTGGTGGGTTCCCAGTCCCAGTTCTGGGTGTACAGGTTTGGACTTTACCAACATTGTCCTCTGCCAACTTGCACTGCTATCAGGTATCTGTTACCGCCCCACCTACAGCTGAAGGTTTGGAGAGACCCCATTGGGTGCAGGGTTCCCTATTTGCACCCTCACTAATATATATAATTATTATAAAGTAACACCATTAGAAGGAATGGGCCGGGAGTAGAATAAAGGCACCACTAGAGGTTAATCCCAGCGCTGCTCAGGCAAGGTTATAGGGAAGTCAACGCGCTTGTGGCTTCTCATTATGACACTTGCTCTGATTGTCACGGCCATGTAACATGTCACCGGCCTCTCACTCACATTACCCCCCTCGCTCAGGGACAACAGCGGGATACAAGTGTTATTCAATGGATACGGTGTGATAAGTGGTTAACCACTCGGGTGCCAGAGACCTTAGCTGTATGTATAGGACCTTCAATAAAGAGAGAATAAATATATTTTTAGCATAAATTTTGGGGGGTTTTGGATGATTTTGCACCAGTTAACCTGAGATCTTTTGTATTGTAGGGTTCATTAATAGCCTATGGATAGAGCCAGATAACTTTTTTTATAATCTATATAACTGTAACATAAGGATGGAAGCTGCCATATTGCTTACTTTATAGACTGTACATTATAGGGGAACCTCATTACTGCCACCTTCAGTTTATATGTTATTAGACTTGAATCAAACATTGTGCCTGCAGGGCCATATTATATATATATATATATATATATAGGCACCCCAGGGCCAATGCCTTGGGTGGCAGCTTTATGGGGGTGGCCCTCGGGTGCCTATATAATCAATACGTTTCCAAAAACACTCCCCAGACCAACTGTGTAAAACTGGTAGCAGAGCTGGGGGGGGGGGGATGAAGAGTCTTTAGGTGCATTGTGGCAGAAGTGACATCACATGTAAAGGAAGTGATGTCACACGTAATGGAAGTGATGCACAGTGATGTCACTTCCACAAGCTGGGGGGCCTAGGGAGGCACCAGACCTAAATACAGCATTGCTTCCCTGTTATTACATTACCCCCACAAAGCAAGTGCCCACCCAGAGGTTTTGAAAGGGTCTAGTAACCAATGGTAACCAAGCAGATGTTTGATTTCAAATAGCTAACCAGGTTCATAGGGTAACTAGGCCTGCATTCATTCATACAGTTGTCCCCAGCATTGAAAAGACGATTACAAAGAAGCTGCAATAATAATGTTAATGATAATAAGATTTTTTTCAAGTATTTTACCTATTTTTTCAGATGCTGTCTTTTTCTTTTTAATCCTTGAAGCCAAGGTCAGTGGCTGCAGATCCATGCCGAGTTCCATACATTACCGCTGAATGACATCCCTTGATTACATCCCCTTATTACATACACTAATTACATTTTACCAGGATCCACATCTGCTTCGGTCTCAATTCATCACGTTCCTTCTTTTTTTTTTTTAAATGAACCTTCTCTCCCGTAATCTCCTCCATTCTTTGCCGTTCCGTGCATTTATCTCTTCCCCTTTGTAGCCCCTTCCCATGTTCAAGGGATGAAATTTCATGGAGTTTTATAGATCTGCCCAGAGAATGTATTTTTACCAGTGTGAATCTATTAAAGGGGAAGTCATCCCTGCTTATAACAAGAACTTATAACGCTGATTAAAATGGGTCTGAGTTCTTGCCACTTGCCCCCGTTGCTGTCAGCAGATCCCTATTGGTCGGCCTTAGGAATAGAAGATCCAGAAAGTTGGTCTCCCCAATGGGGTGCTGCTTACCTGAAAGTTGGAGTTGGGGCAGGATTGTGGGTGTGGTCACCTTGATGCAGTTGGGTGGGGGAGGAGTGGCCTAAAGCCTCTGTTGGTTTAAATGGGAATTGTTGAGAAGTATGTTTGCCCCAGGGGGGAGTATGGGTGCCCTAGGGGGATCATTCATTACACACCACACCGTGTGCAATAAAGGGCACAATTGCCTGCATTAGGCGCACTCAATCCAAGAGGGGAGAACAGGGTAGGCACATAGGCGTGTACTTGCGCCCAAATGACCCCTACTGTCATCATTAGCGATGAGCGAATTTTTTCACCAGGCATGGATTCGCAGTGAATTTCCGCATTTCGCTGTTCGAATTGTTTGCGCAAAACTCCCGTGAATTCGCTGTGGAAAAAATCAGGGCGCATCGCGCACGCGGGTGACAAAAAAAAGACGCGGGGACCAAAAAAGAGGCGGGTGTCAAAAAAATCGTGCAACAAATGTGTTTCGCGGGTGACAAAAAAAAAAGACGCGGGCAACCAAAAAATTGCGCAACAAATGCATTTCGCAAATGTTTCACCGTTTCACGAATTTTATGGCGAAGTGAAATGGGACAGATTCGCTCATCACTAGTCACCATCCTGTCTTACGGATGCCATCTTGTTCTACTGCTGCCATCTTGCTGCCCTACTCTCTTCCTACCTATGTACAGATCCAGGGCAGTCTCTCTGGCATTAGACGTTCTTTTACGCTTTGGAAGTTTTATGCCATGGCTGGGTGAGCGGCAGCAAGAACAGACTAAAGGGTAAGTGTTCCTTCTGTCTTGCCATTTTGATACAGTAATATAACTATACCAATCAAAGCAAGATAGAAGGAACACTTACCCTTTAGTCTCTTTCTGCTGCCGCTCAGCCAGTGACAGGCAATAAATCTCAGGCAAGTGATATCACTGGAAGTCATCTTTCTCTTCCCAACCAAAAAGCAATTTGTTCAAACACAGAAATCAAACTTCATCTGGCGACGGCGCTGATAAGTTCTTCCCGGGCCAAGGAAACAGTCCGACATGCAGCAATCCCCTGCACAAAACAAACAGTCGTCACCCATCAATATTTCAAATCTCATTTTTTTTTTCAGCAATTGCTTTCCCTGCATTATAAAGGGGAAAAAAATTAATTTGCTAAATTGAGATGTTAAGAGATTAGAGACCTCTCTTCTGGCTAAAGGGCAAATTAAAAACATTCTATTATTTTTGCTGTACACCAGTAACTCTTATTCATTTATATTAAATGTAAAGCCTTCCATATATTTGTGCCACAATGAGCCGCAGGGGAGCGGGGGGTATGGATATCAGTGACGCACACCAGGAAGAGTGGACTTAGAAGGAAGTGGGGTACTGGGGGTTGCAGAGGTTGGTCCAATAGCGACATTAGACAGATATTGTAAACAGGGTCGGACTGGGAGGTGAAGGGCCCACCGGGGCCTCACCTGACGTCCTGCCCCGATGCGTTAAATTAGCGGTCGGGCAGGGGGAGTGCAGGTAAGGGTCGGGTCTGGGCTGCCGGGGCCCACTAGAGCCGGGGCCCACCGGGATTTTTCCAGTCCGACCCTTATTGTAAAGGAACTGCAGACTTTATTTTAGCAGGGTCTGACAGGGGGGTCACCGAAGCTGTCACCAAAGGGGCCCCACACCCCCCAAGGGACCCCCGCCGTAGTCCCCCCCACCCATACAACCATCTTCCCCAAGCATGTATAATTAGGCATGCTGGGAGATGGGGACCAACGGGCCCTGGAGTGCTCAGTAGGGATCAGTTCTTGGCCGACGGGGCCCACAAGGGCTGGGGCCCACCGGGTTTTCTCTGGGTGTCCCGCTGGCCCAGTCTGACCCTGATTTAACGTAAATATAAGACACACAGCCTTACGCATTTCGTGCACTTGGTACTTACACATAGGCCCCTTACAACTGGAAGTTATAGGTCACAGTAGCAGAAACTGCTCTAATAGTGATATTGTCCAACCTGCTGCCCTTTATTTGCTATTAAAGTATAAATCTCAATGTCAGGAGGTGCTGGGAGTTGTAGAAAGACAACAGCTTAATACTTATGAAAATACTGTCTGCAGGGTAAATATTTCCTATCATCATTCCTTACCTTCCCACACCCCCACCCAATTTTTATTCTGGACTCTCACCCCCAGGCAGCATATGGAGCCCAGCCAATGGCTTCCATCTCTTGTGGGACAGTAATATACATATCATGCAGCCCCGGTTTCCATTGAGTTAATACCATGGATGCCATGAACCTTATCGATGGCTGACATCCCGGCGGCATGATTAGGATATGTAGCGGCATTAGGGAGATTACAGGCACTCGCCTAACAGGCTGACTCGGATTTAGCATTTATTCTGTTGGCATTTAACTGTGCGGCTGTCAGGCCGAGATCTCTCATCCTGCCATCCTTTATCAGCGAGCTGCTTTGTCTTTCCCATCATTCCCTGCTGTCGGTGTCTGTATGGCCTTTTGCCAGGGTTGTCCGGTATCCAGCGCTGCCTGGGCCTGTGCCCAAATTCAAAAACAAAAGAATGTCCGACGTGCAGCTGCGGGTTCTGGAGCAGAGATATCAGCTAAGCCCGTGTCATTAGGGAGATAATCATCCACTCCTGGATTCTTCAGAAAACCCAATTCCTCTGAAAGGGGTTGTTCACCTTTAGTAGGATGTTGAGAGTAATATTCTGAGACAATTTGCAATTGGTCTTTATTTTTTTAATTATTTGTAGTTTTTTAATTATTTTACTATTTGTTCAGCAGCTCCCCAGTTTCTAATTTTGGCTGTTACCTGGTTGTGAGGGTCCAAATTACCTTAGCAACTAGGGGCTTGCTAAGGTAGAGTTGCAGTAAGAGACTGGAATATGAATAGAAAGGAAAGATAAGGAATAAAAAGTAACAATAACAATAAAACTGGAGCCTCACAGAGCAATCGTTTTTTGGCTGCCGGGGTCAGTGACCCCCATTTGAAAGTTGGAAAGAAGGCAAGTAATTAAAAAACAGTACTAAATAAATAATGAAGACCAACTGAAAAGTTGCTTAGAACTGGCCATTCAACAAAATCTAAATGGTAACATGAAATAAGCTCTGGGGATCTTGGGAATGACGCAGGTTTAGTTGACTAACTGGCGGTCAGGCGCCCCCATTTTACTTTACATTCTGTAATAATACGTAATTTTATCAATGTCATATTTGTAGGACAGGAACCCCCTTTGGACTCTAGGACCCCAGTCAAAATGGCCTCTCTTCTTTGCCCTAAAAAATAACTGGTGGTTGACTGGCGGCTAGTGCTCCAGCATGTTTATGTCACATGTCCCAGACAAGAGATGAGGATCCAGACCAGCCCCCATGGCTCTAACAAGGTTCCAGGGCAAGTTGAGTCAGCTCCTTCTCAACCGCGAAAAAGCCTTTATTTTAAAACTGATTGATTCCTGGTAATTGATTTAAACTAAGGAAATAGCCCACATCTTCCCTGCAATGGTGTCTTCATTCCATAATGAACATGCACATATAACACATGTGTCTTCTGATTGGTGGAAATGTCTATATTAGCCACATTGCTGACCCTACAGAAACCAATGGGAACATTTATAAGGGTCTCGGCTCAAACAAACATGAGAAAGATCATTGCACATGGGCTGAAACTGCCCCCACGGGTCCCTCTATAGTCTGTTGTTACTTCCACACTGAGTGCCCTGTGTAAAGCGCAGATGGAGCAAACTTTAATTGGATCCTTATCTTAAGGTCCCCATACATGGGTGATTATAGCTGCCGATATGGGTCCCTCAGAGCGATTCAGCAGCTTATCGCCCCTTGTAGGGGCAGAAACGACAGCCATACCTGACCGATATCTGGCCTGAAATTGGCCAGATATCGATCGGACAGGTTAAAAGATTCAGTCGGATCGGGGACTGCATCGCCTCGTTGATGCGGTCCCCGAACCGACTGCCCCATTGCCGCCATTATAATTTGATTGTTTGGCCTGTTAGCCTACATGTTCCCCAATATCGCCCACCCGTAGGTGGGGATATCGGGTGAAGATCCGCTCGCTTGGCGACCTTGCTCGCTTGCCGATCTTCACGTGTATGGGCACTTTTAGATTGCTCCCCACGTCCCACCATCTTACTCCACTTAAATAGATTGTTACCTCCCACTATTCCCATTGAGATGAATGCTGTGCCATTCTGTCCAATGGGGCGCCAAGGTATGCCTTTCTGCTGACCCTATGGTCAGCAGAAAGGCATACCTTTGGCGCCCCATTGGACAGAATGGCACTGCACCAACAACTGGTGGGCCCCATATGGGGCATCCCCGATGTAAATCCTAACAATATGTAGAAGTGGTTGAATGACATAAAAGGCCCTGCTGTAAACAATGGGCAAGGTGTGAAAATCATCTTAATTTGTTAATCTCAGTTTTTTAAATCCAAATTTCCAATGAATTCGCACCCATTGCAACATTTTGAATGCACTCCTGTGTGCACGGTTGGAGTCCCATTGGGAGTCACAGTGGTGCTTTTGTATGTTTTCCATTTTCTATATGGGGCTTCCATCATCATGTAAATGCCATCTATGCCCTACCGTAACAGAGAACTCCATCTTCCAAACCAAAATGTGTTAAAGAGCACAACACAGAAACCCCTAATATCCCTATCCCTGTAATCTGTTCCTTCAAACAGTAGGAATAAATCCCATTTTTATATGCTGAAATCCAGCTGCAAAACAGTTCTTCTCTTTCTGCATCATTTGAAATCCTGGCAGGGGAGGAGGGACTAAAACACTGATGTTACAAATTGTAACAACTGCTCCCCAGCTTACAGACAGCATGCAGGAACTACATAACCCACAATGCATTGCACTGGGATGTTCCTTTGCTTATTGACATCACGTGTGCAGCAGGGGATTGTGGGATTGGGAGGAGGCCGGCTGAAGGCAGGCTGAGGACAGGCGACTACTGTTACATTTTATTTGAGTCACAAAGTAGTCAGCCAATCAGCAGGGGAACAGGGGGCGGGGCTTAGGGAACTGTTCCAAACCAGATTATTACATTAAACATCATGAAAAGGCTGCATATTTTTTAATTGATATATATTGCAAAGTTGCTTGAAATTGTGCTTTTGTTGCGTTTGGGTGAAGTTCCCCTTTAAAACACAATGCTTCTATAGTTCCCTTCTATATAAACACTGCAGTGCAATGGACTCATTCCTTCCCATTCTGTAGTGCAACACAATCTCCAGTGTTCACCTTGGAACAGTGTCCACTCCTGGTGTGTCTGGCCGGGGTGGGAATTGTAGTTCAGCAGTTTGAGTGTTTGGTGAATAGAAAACAAGCTTTCATGCTGAATGAGGTTTATTTTTGTTACAATTGCTAAATCACCGACATTGCTGAAAATGGCAGTATTTGCAAACTGGCGAGGCTCACGTCGGGCCCAGGCTGCGGCATCCGTCCATTCAATATTATTGATATAAATCCCTATTGAACTTATAAATCTCTTTTGTGTGTGTAATTACAAGCGAATGTGCCATCGTGTCCTGGACCTTTTCATTGATCGGAGGCCACTAGAGCGAGATTCAGGCTATGAGTTCCATGGTGTTCCTAGCTTAGCTGGCCGGGCACAAGCCCACAAGCAGAGCTGCATATTCCGAATGGGACCCTGCCTCTGGGGCCAGGCATAAGAATAGTATTAATTCCTTCTCCTCAGCTTTTATTAAAGTTACACTGCTTACCTTCAGGGGAAGCATTTTGCAATTTAATGGGAACCTGTCACCCTAATAAATAATTCCAAATCCTTTTCTATCATGTTAGTTTAGAAAAATAAACTTTTCTTACACAATATAAATGATTTTATTTTTCCTAAGAAGAATAAGAAGGTTTAGCTCGTGCCGCCTCCAACCAGCTATTATAATACATCAAAAAGGTACTGACGGCATTAAATTCAACTATTCAGGAGTGATGTAATTACACCATGATGATGTCATTACATTATGTCACCAATTCTGTTCCGGCTTTTCGCCCCATGGCTTTCTTTCCAGCCGTTCTACAGCCCATGCAGGGTCAGACTGGGCCCCAGCCCTAGTGGGCCCGGTGGCCCAGACCCGACCCTTGCCAGCGCTCCCTCTGCCCGACCGTTCCTCCCCTGATGCGTTAAATTTACACGTGCTCAGGGGAGGACGTCGCGTGGGGGACCTGGGGAGGGGGGGTGGGTAAGGGGACACGGCCGGTGGGGGCACCTACAGGGCCCCTGGGGCGGGAGCCCCGGTGGGCCCTGCACCCCCCAGTCCAGCCCTGAGCCCATGGTGATCAGGGACTCCTGTGGAGCTGGCACAGATCCCCTTTGGTCCTTTAGAGCTATTTCCATCCCATGTTGGGCCATATATCCTACTTAGCACCTTATGTTTGCAGGGGTTAAGGTGCTCCTTGCCTCTGGGTGGGTTCCTACCCTTGTTTCCAGGCAACCCTATGCTCTTTCCATACAAGGGAGCCTTACAGAGTGGAACAATCCAAACACTATAGGGCAGTGGTTCTCAACCTGTGGGTCGGGACCTCTTTGGAGGTCGAACAGGGGTTGCCTAAGACCATGGGAAAACACATATTTCCGATGGTCTTAGGAATAATTTTATGGTTGGGGGTCACCACAACATGAGGAACTGTATTAAAGGGTCGCGGCATTAGGAAGGTTGGGAACCATTGCTATAGGGGTTATTAACTAAAGTGCAAGGCAGGGTACAAAAGTGCCTAAAATGCAATCTGTTATATTTTTTGCACTTTGTGCCCTGCACATCAGTTACTCCAAAAAGAAGCATAGAGACCTTTGTTCCACCCATGAATACAGAGCTGCCTGCATTCTGCAGTGCTGTATTCATGAGGAGCTGGCTGGCCCCCTCCCATCTCCTAATTAGTTCACCATTCAAATACATGTGATAGTGAGTGCCCTATAGCAGGCACCCTTTGGCACAGCCCTTTGCACTTAGCGCCCAATCTACCTGTAATCCTATCCCTTATTCTTAGCATTTGTATGTAGATAAAACGCTGTTGTTTAATATACAGAATCAGGGTCATTCCCCGCCATCAGCTGCCATGTTAAGTTTCAATAATCTGCCCGTAACTTCACGAATGCCATTTCTCTCTCCGTCGCATCTCGAATGATAACATTCCCCTATTTCCGCTAATGCGAGATCCTACAACGCCGCAATGTAAAACAATATTCCGCTTCAAATTGGCTTTGAAATTGAACATTGCCTTGTCTTTAATTGGTGAGCTCCAGGCAAGCCAGAACCATCTTACTAATGACTGTATGTTTTTAAATGTCAGGACAGTGTTCCCTTCAGTGAAATAATACCAAATCTAATGATATTCCTAAGGATGAACAGAACAAAAGCAGCCATTATTTTATATCAAAGGGAGACAGGGCTGCGCTTTAGAAGAGAAAACCTATTTGTGCCATATGGGTTTATATAACCTGCCCGGGCGTATTTAAAAGGCAATCTATCATTAGCTCCCAGGTATAAGACTAATTTAGCCATAAGGGTCTCTCTACTAATGGACCATTCACGATTCAAAGCAAAACATTTTGATTTGCCGGGCTGTGTACTTACCAGAGCAATTTCTTCCTTCAGGAGATTTGAGAGAAAAGTATTGAAAATAATTATATTTCATACAGGAGAAGTTCACCTTATAATAAATTATTATTATGTACAATTGGCAGGGACAGTTTTAGGGAATAGCTGCCTAAGGGCCCCTGTTATATACAGGTATATGGCTCCCTAAAATCAGAATCTCCCCAAACTGGAATATATATCAGTAAATATTGCCCTTTTACATCCTTTCCCTTCATCCACCATTTTGTGATCAGAGATCACCTGACCAGCGCCTAACAGACCACCTGACAGGAAATAATGCAGCTCTGACTGTCACAGGGAGAAGTGAGGGAGTAAAAGACAGAACTCTGATTTCATTGGCTGATGGGGCCTAGCATGTATGTGTGTCCCTGGTTTGTTTGTGTGCACTGTGAATCCTATGATGCCAGGGGGCGGCCCTTAGTGCTTAAAATGGCGATTTTCTATTTAAGATTACCCAATGGCACATACTGCTAAAAAATAAAGTCCTTATGAAAATGGCTTATTTAGATGAAGCAGGGTTTACATATGAGCTGTTTATGCAATATATTTTTTATAGAGACCCACATTGTTTGGGGGGTATAGTTTTCCTTTAAACCACAATCTAGTTGCCAGGGTCTCAACCAAGCAGCAGTCTCACTGGCAGAATGGAATATAATTAGTAGAGACCTGATGAAAAATAATAATAATAATAATAATGTGAATGCGGCTCCATAATCATCCATAGTCATTCTTTGACTGATAGCCCAGAACTAAATGGTATTCTACAGGGTCCTTCACTTACTCAGAATAAAGGGAAATAAATATTTATCTACAGGTATGGGGTTCATAATGTACTCATGATAGGGGAGAGATGGTGTTTTATTGGGGGGATAGTGTCTGTCACCAACTCATAAGTAGAGAGAACTGTTCAACTATATATAACAAATCCATTACTAATTCAGAATAACATGATGGAGGTGCTGTTTAAATATTGGGAGATTAGGTATTTTTCAGCTTTTGGATTTAAGCCCTTTTTTTTTTTTTTTTGCGGGCCAAATGTGGTCAGGGGACCCCTAAACTGAATTTGAAGTTAATAATATATAAAAACATTGATAACAGTCACCTTGCTATATTTCCAGGGGTAACTAAGCACTCACCCCAAATATTTCTCTAACTGGCTGGGCCCCCTTAGCTCATAACAAGGTTACAGATATATAGAAACATTGGGGTAACAGTCACCCTGCTATAGTTCCAGGGGTACCCAGGGCACAAATAAGCACTCACCCCAAATCCCCCCCTAACTGGCCTTCAGGCTGGGCCCCCTTAGCTCATAACAAGGTTACAGATATATAGAAACATTGGGGTAACAGTCACCCTGCTATAGTTCCAGGGGTACCCAGGGCACAAATAAGCACTCACCCCAAATCCCCCCCTAACTGGCCTTCAGGCTGGGCCCCCTTAGCCCATAACAAGGTTACAGATATATAGAAACATTGGGGTAACAGTCACCCTGCTATAGTTCCAGGGGTACCCAGGGCACAAATAAGCACTCACCCCAAATCCCCCCCTAACTGGCCTTCAGGCTGGGCCCCCTTAGCCCATAACAAGGTTACAGATATATAGAAACATTGGGGTAACAGTCACCCCGCTATAGTTCCAGGGGTACCCAGGGCACAAATAAGCACTCACCCCAAATCCCCCCCTAACTGGCCTTCAGGCTGGGCCCCCTTAGCCCATAACAAGGTTACAGATATATAGAAACATTGGGGTAACAGTCACCCTGCTATAGTTCCAGGAGTACCCACTGTTACAGCCACTGGCCACAAATTTTACCCCCATGCATCATTGGTGGTGGGGTGGGGGTGACATTCCTACAGTTTGGGACCCTCTATGTTATGTGATACATTTCCTAATCGGACTGCTATGTTGCTCAACGTCAGCCCTAATTTAGAAAGGATGAAGAGGTTTAACAAGTACAGTTAGAGTTCATGACTAAATCATGACGAGAGAAGAGAGATGGTGTTGAGTTACAGTTAGAGAATCCATTACTAACTCATGAACTAAAGGAAGAGTAATGCTGTTCAACTACAATTAGAGAGCCCATCAATAACTCATGATGAAATATGTTGCTCAGCTTGAACCACCTCCTTAGTTCTCAGTGGTAGCAATGAGCTTGCTTCTCTTACATGGGTGAAGGCCATTTTTGGATCTCTTGATGTTTCTCTAATCCTGTTTCTAAAATCCAGTCATCCAAAGCTCTGATTAAGCCATGTGATTGGCTCACTTATGGGCAACTGGCTTGGTGAGACCGAGCTGCTTCTTTATTATAGGCTCGTTCATAGACTTTCCCAATTAGACGCTGGCGACTTCTTCATGGTGAAAGTCATTGCTGGACTTTAGGCTTCTCCTTGTATAAAACTGATTAGAGATCTTTTTTCTTTTTAACCGAAACAACGTGCTAGGGGTTGATTCGGAGATTAATAGTAAATTCACGTCTTCATTACATTCTGGAATTAGCAATTGATCAGCTTTGTTAGGGCGGAACGTGCGATGTTTATTCATTACTGTGATTACGCCGTACAAAGCCACCAGTACCGAGAAAGTGCAAGATAATCAAGATGTTAAGTTATTCAAATGTTTAATTTGTCTTTCACACACACATTAAATGACCCTTCTGTGTAATATACACAATCTCTTTATCCGCAAATAAATATTTCCAAGGGAGGTGGACGGATTCCCACCACATTTGGACTTCGCTGTTTTTCTTCGATAATCTTCCAGCCTCGAGATTAAAAGGCGTTTTACATTCAGTTGCAATTGAGCTAATTATGTTTGTGCCTCTTCTAAGAAACAAGACGGAATGGTCCATATATTGTTGCATCTGCTTAAGAAGTACAAGGTTTTATTTGATATCTATCATCTTTTGCTACATGAGAGACGTGCAATGGATTGTTATACAAAGAGGATTATTTTGCCAGTTGAGAGGTCCACCCCTTATGCCTTGTATCCACAACCTATCCACAAAAATGGAGTTCGCCTATACCATATTGAGGCATTCTATGGTGGCACTTCAAAAGAACCAACTCCACTTTGGACACCAGATGCAGGGTTGGACTGGGGGGTGAAGGGCCCACCGGGCTCCTGTCCCAGGGGCCCTGCAGGTGCCCCCAGCCAGGTGCGTCCCCTAACCCCCCCCACAGGGTCCCCCCTAACCCCCCTCGGGCCCCCCACCTGACGTACTCCTCTGAGCACGTAAATTTGACACGTCAGGGGAGGAGCGGTCGGGAGGGGGAGCACCGTCAAGGGTCGGGTCTGGGCCGACCCTGACCAGATGAACATACTAATGAAGGCAAAACTAATCTAAGTCTCTATCCAGAGAAAGTGTCAAGTCCAGGGCAAGAGTCAGTGTAGGCAGCAGAATCCGTAAAATGGGCATATATTAGGGACACGGAAAGGGAATACTCTGGTTAACTCTATACCGAAAAGTGAGACCCATAGTTTGTTCAGGCTCCTAGGGTAAGGTTGGAGAGCTCCAAAGGTACTGGTGTTCACCTACACAGTTTTGGTGCATTATCCAGTGGCACCTAAAGAAAGAAAACCATTGAAGGCAAAAGTGTAAGTTTAGTCCAGGTCAGAAGTCAGGGTAGGCAGCAGGCAGCATGTTTTAAGTCTAATGTCCAGGAAAGGGAAAACTCTGGTGAACTCCAGACCGAGAGGTGGGACCATTAGCTGTTAGGCTCCTAGGGCAAGGCTGTGGACCTTCAAATGTGTTCGCCTACACAATTTTGGGGCATTTTCAGTGGCATCTCTATTTGGACACCAAATGAACATACCAGTGAAGGCAAAAGTGTATTCTAAGTCCAGGTCAAGAGTCAGGGTAGGCAGCAAAATCTGTAAAATTGGCTAAATTTTAGGGCAGTTGGCATGTTTTAGGTGTAAGGTCCAGGAAAGGAAATACTCTCTAGACTCAGAGGTACGAGCATTAGCTGCCAGGCTCCTATGGCAAAGCTGGAGAGCTACAAAGGTACTGGTGGTCACCTACACCATTTTGGGGCATTCTTTCAGTGGCATCTCCATGTGGACACCAAATGAACGGACCAGTGAAGGCTAAAGTATAATCTAAGACAAATACAAGAGTCAGGGTAGGCAGCAAATCTGTAAAATGGCCCAACAACATTTAAAGCAGGTGGTGTATATGGTCTAAGGTCCAGAAAAGTCAATACTTCTGGTGAACTCTAGACCCAGAGGTAAGACTACTAGTTATCAGGCCCCTAGGGCAAGGCTGGGGAGCTCCAAAGGTGCTGGCATTCACCTACCCCAGGGGTCCCCAACCTTTCTTACTGGTGATCCGCAGTCAAATATAAAAAGACTTGGAGAGCAACACAAGCACCATAAAAGTTAATGGAGGAGCCAAATAAGGGCTAAGATTGGCTATTAGGGGCCTCTATGCACCCTATCAGCTTACAGGGGCTTTATTTGGTAGGAAATCTTGTTTTTATTCAACCAAAACTTGCCCCCAAGTCAAGAATTCAAAAATAACTCCCTGGTTTGGGGGCACTGAGAGCAACATCCAAGGGGTTGGGGAGCAATATGTTAGGGATCACTGCTCTATACCATTTTGGCACATTCTGCAGTGGCATCTGAGGAGACCCTACTCCGCTTGGACACCAGAACAGTGAAGCCTGGGCAGCAGTGTACTTTCTAACCCACAGTGATCATAATGTTGATCCTATTGGCCTTTAGTGCATTGGTTGCATTATATCAGGAGTTTTATTTGCAAGCAACAGAATCCTTGTATTTGCCCCAAAGCACCACAGAGATGACCTGGGACAGAGCGGCCAAGCTATGGCCTAGCAAGGGCCCTACATAACTATCGGTGTAAGGCCTCATACGGAAACATTCTCCCCTTCCGTGTCCCCAGTGAGCCTGAAATCACAGCTCCATTATAGCACTCTCCCCTACCCCCCGGCAGCACATCGCGCCCCCGTACATTATACACTTAGCACTCTGTCTGTGGTGTAGACAGTTTCCTACCACTTGCATTTCCAGAAGCATTCGATAATCCCAACGGCTTAAAATGCAGGAGATCTTGGGTGGGAGAAAAATTTGAGTGTTCTTCAGTCACGCAACTTCATCACCATGGCATCGTACCCCATGGTAATAATTATAATTATTATTATTATAATGATTAACCTTTTGTATACAAAGGAATGTTACAGAGCAAACAGCATATCAGCCTTTAATGATCAGTAAATTCATCTATCTATCTATCTATCTATCTATCTATCTATCTATCTATCTATCTATCTATCTATCTATCATCTATCTATTTATCTTTATATCAGATATCAATCTATCTATCATCTTTCTTTCTTTCTTCCTATCTATCTATATCTATCTATCTATCTATCTATCTATCTATCTATCTATCTATCTATCTATCATCTATCTATCTTTCAACTTTTAATATCCTTATCATTTACGTGATATAATATAACTCATACTGTATAACTCAGCCTGCAGCCTTGTGCCTTTCTATGGGCACAGAACCCCTCAGTGACTGCTAATATCCTTATCATTTACAGTAGGGGGTACATTATCCCTTATAATACATGAGTGATACTCAGAGTTCCCTGTATAACTCAGCCTGCAGCCTTGTGCCTTTCTATGGGCACAGAACCCCTCAGTGACTGCTAATATCCTTATCATTTACAGTAGGGGGTACATTATCCCTTATAATACATGAGTGATACTCAGAGTTCCCTGTATAACTCAGCCTGCAGCCTTGTGCCTTTATATGGGCACAGAACCCCTCAGTGACTGCTAATATCCTTATCATTTACAGTAGGGGGTACATTATCCCTTATAATACATGAGTGATACTCAGAGTTCCCTGTATAACTCAGCCTGCAGCCTTGTGCCTTTATATGGGCACAGAACCCCTCAGTGACTGCTAATATCCTTATCATTTACAGTAGGGGGTACATTATCCCTTATAATACATGAGTGATACTCAGAGTTCCCTGTATAACTCAGCCTGCAGCCTTGTGCCTTTATATGGGCACAGAACCCCTCAGTGACTGCTAATATCCTTATTATTTACAGTAGGGGGTACATTATCCCTTATAATACATGAGTGATACTCAGTTCCCTGTATAACTCAGCCTGCAGCCTTGTGCCTTTATATGGGCACAGAACCCCTCAGTGACTGCTAATATCCTTATTATTTACAGTAGGGGGTACATTATCCCTTATAATACATGAGTGATACTCAGAGTTCCCTGTATAACTCAGCCTGCAGCCTTGTGCCTTTATATGGGCACAGAACCCCTCAGTGACTGCTAATATCCTTATCATTTACAGTAGGGGGTACATTATCCCTTATAATACATGAGTGATACTCAGAGTTCCCTGTATAACTCAGCCTGCAGCCTTGTGCCTTTATATGGGCACAGAACCCCTCAGTGACTGCTAATATCCTTATCATTTACAGTAGGGGGTACATTATCCCTTATAATACATGAGTGATACTCAGAGTTCCCTGTATAACTCAGCCTGCAGCCTTGTGCCTTTATATGGGGGGCACAGAACCCCTCAGTGACTGCTAATATCCTTATCATTTACAGTAGGGGGTACAGTATCCCTTATAATACATGAGTGATACTCAGAGTTCCCTGTATAACTCAGCCTGCAGCCTTGTGCCTTTATATGGGCACAGAACCCCTCAGTGACTGCTAATATCCTTATCATTTACAGTAGGGGGTACATTATCCCTTATAATACATGAGTGATACTCAGAGTTCCCTGTATAACTCAGCCTGATAGCCTCATCTATCTATCTATCTATCATCTATCTATCTATCTATCTATCTATCTATCTGTCTATCATCAGGTATCTAATACTGCACAGAATGCTATAGAGCATAGTCACAGAGTGCTGGGGCAAGCAGTGAGTTAATCCTGAGCGTGGATGCATGGGGGTCAGTGACAGAGATCACAAACAGTTACATGAAAAGGCAATGTAACGCTGCAAAAAAGTCACGATTTCCATATCTCCCAGGATATCTATGAAAGGCAGTGAATTTCAGAGGCAGAAGACGGCGGCTCCTGTAAGGCAGTCACCTCTCCGCAGGCAGGGGCCGAAGCTTTGGTCTCTGCTCTCTCTGCTGTTTGAGTAATTAATTTTAATTAATGTGGTGTGATACCATTTGCTATTGGCTGAATGTTCCTCGGAGCTCGGCTGAGTCCCATACACTGAGTGTTGCATTACCCAGTCTGTTCTGCCTGCAGTTATTTGCCCCATGAGGTCCTTTGTTTCAGGGTGAAGACACACAGAGCTACTAGTAGCAGCTACTTGTTATGGCTACTAAAATAGACAATGCTGATCATTTACTGATAATTGTCTCTATGTGTGTTTTAGCAGAGGCAATTCTCAGTATTGTCTATGGCAGGGGATTTTCTGGTATTTAGTATCCGTGACAAGTAGCTGCTATTAAGTTGCTCTGTGTGTCTTCACCCTTAGCCCCCAACTGCCTGGGATGTACTACTGTTGCAACACAATGGCGACAAAGCTAATGTGGCCTCCCATAGACTTGCCATATTGGCCTATGGGAGCATGAGGGGTTTCCAGGGTTACAGGTGTGGCATTGGCCAAATGTGACAATACCCCGGCGCTAGGATACTATTGGCCCCATTGCCCCTTTAGAGAATCTGCCCAACTCCCAGACAGCTGAGCAACCTGGAGAGGCAAGAGATATGCCCAATGGGACCTTCCAGCCTTACTGTACGTTGCTCCTTATTCAGCAAAGTGCAAATCCCTGGCATTCAGGGAGGTGGTCAATTATATGAAACTTAGATTGTAAGCTCTGCGGGTCGGTATGCTTGCATCCCTGTCTAACGAGCATCGTTACGGCTCTGCCAGTTCTCATTCAGGGAGGCTTTTCCCTTCCTAGAGCTCAGCGATGAAGGTTGAGATGTTGCCCAGGGGAACCAAGGGACGAGTTCTGACCAAACCCGGCGGCTGTATAATAAACAGGCTGTTTGTGCCGCTAAATGTCCAGTAAACAACACGGTTATTTGCACGTTAATGAGGCCCCAGAGACGCCAAGGTGTCCCTCCAGGCTCCATTCTGCATATTCTGGCTTCCCCCCCCCCATACAGAGACGCCTCAGTGCCGCCATTTGTATTGGGAGATTACAGTCAACTTTACAAAGGAGGGGGGTCCCCATATAAAGCCCCTTTTCAGGAATATTATTCTCCACTAATTCTGAACTGAAGGAAAAAGTAGGGTCACTGATGGCGGAGAAAATAACGGCTGCATCTGGCGCATTGGCCGCTGATTGGAACCCCAAATAGCCCATATTTTCCCCCCAGGAGACACAGTAAAAGGAAGCTTTAAAGGACAAGTAAACCCTACATTTTCTTACCATGTATAAAGGTTGGACACATTATTTGTTAGAGAAGGAGAAGGAATTGATTATGGGGGATGCTGCAGCCCCACTATTAACCTTTAGGTTTACTTTTAATATGTTATAGAATGGCCTATTCTCAACAACTTTTCAATTGGTCTTCATTTTTTATAGTTTTTGAATTATATGCCTCTTTAGCTTTTAAATGGGAGGGTCACTGACCCCAGCAGAAAAAACAAACTATTGCTCTGTGAGGCTACAGTTCTATTGTTACTTTTTATTCCTTATCTTTCTATTTAGGCCCTCCTCCATTCATATTTCTGTCTCTCTTTCAAACCATCATCTGGTTGCTAAGTTAAACTGGAAGCTAGCAACCAGATAGCTGCTGACATTCCCAGCTTGAGTGCTGCTGAACCAAAAGCTAATTAATCCAAAAACCTTAAATGATCAAAAATGAAGACCAATTGCAAATTGTCTCGGAATAGCACTCTCTACATTATACTAAAGTTACCCGGCTTAGTATTTGCTTCCCCCCCAGAAGCGGAGGGCGGCCATGTTTGTGTCCCCTCGCCAGGCGCAGAGTTAAGGTCACCCTGAGGAAATGAGTGAAATAATAATACGAATGTGAGGCGGGAGATGAGTGGAAATTCGCCGTTTGCTGAAGGAGACACACAGTTTACTCTATTCCGTGTATTTCCAGTACAAAGAGAGCGGCTCCCAAGTGGCAGCTCAGATTCACGTCTGAAGTGCAAATATTCCAAAAGTATATACGGCCCCACGTCCCACCTCACATGCACCGCCGCTCCTTTGTTTTACTTACCCTTAAGGGCCGAGGCGCTCTGTATCTCCTGGCGCAGTCTGCAGCTTCCTACCCCCTGTATAACTGCCCTGTATAACTGCCCTGTATATCTGCCCTGTATAACTGCCCTGTATAACTGCCCTGTATATCTGCCCTGTATAGCTGCCCTGTATAACTGCCCTGTATAACTGCCCTGTATATCTGCCCTGTATAACTGCCCTGTATATCTGCCCTGTATAACTGCCCTGTATAACTGCCCTGTATATCTGCCCTGTATAACTGCCCTGTATAACTGCCCTGTATAACTGCCCCTGTATATCTGCCCTGTATATCTGCCCTGTATAACTGCCCTGTATAACTGCCCTGTATATCTGCCCTGTATAACTGCCCTGTATATCTGCCCTGTATAACTGCCCTGTATAACTGCCCTGTATATCTGCCCTGTATAACTGCCCTGTATAGCTGCCCTGTATAACTGCCCTGTATAACTGCCCTGTATAACTGCCCTGTATAACTGCCCTGTATAACTGCCCTGTATATCTGCCCTGTATAACTGCCCTGTATAACTGCCCTGTATAACTGCCCTGTATATCTGCCCTGTATAACTGCCCTGTATAACTGCCCTGTATATCTGCCCTGTATAGCTGCCCTGTATAACTGCCCTGTATATCTGCCCTGTATAACTGCCCTGTATATCTGCCCTGTATAACTGCCCTGTATATCTGCCCTGTATAACTGCCCTGTATAAAAATACTCGGGACCAAGGGTATTCTGGATAAGGGGTCTATCCGTAATTTGGATCTCCATAGCTTAAGTCTACTAAAAAAATCAATAAAACATTAATTAAACCCAATAGGATTGTTTTGCCTCCAATAAGGGGTAATTATATCTTAGTTGGGATCAAGTACAGGTACTGTTTTATTATTACAGAGAAAAGGGAATCATTTAACCATTAAATAAACCCAATAGGACTGTTCTGTCCCCAATAAGGGGTAATTATATCTTAGTTGGGATCAAGTACAGGTACTGTTTTATTATTACAGAGAAAAGGGAATCATTTAACCATTAAATAAACCCAATAGGGCTGTTCTGCCCCCAATAAGGGGTAATTATATCTTAGTTGGGATCAAGTACAGGTACTGTTTTATTATTACAGAGAAAAGGGAATCATTTAACCATTAAATAAACCCAATAGGGCTGTTCTGCCCCAATAAGGGGTAATTATATCTTAGTTGGGATCAAGTACAGGTACTGTTTTATTATTACAGAGAAAAAGGAAATCAGTTTAAAAATTCAGAATTATTTGATTAAAATTGAGTCTATGGGAGACAGGCTTTCCGTAATTCGGAGCTTTCTGGATAAGAGATCCCATACCTGTATAACTGCCCTGTATATCTGCTACTATAGGCACCATCTCTCCCTACTATACCTGCTATCCCACAGCCCCAGTCCCTTCCCAGAGGTTATTATCCCCCCACTGCTACTATAGGCACCATCTCTCCCTACTATACCTGCTATCCCACAGCCCCAGTCCCTTCCCAGAGGCTATTATCCCCCCACTGCTACTATAGGCACCATCTCTCCCTACTATACCTGCTATCCCACAGCCCCTGTCCCTTCCCAGAGGCTATTATGCCCCCACTGCTACTATAGGCACCATCTCTCCCTACTATACCTGCTATCCCACAGCCCCAGTCCCTTCCCAGAGGCTATTATCCCCACTGCTACTATAGGCACCATCTCTCCCTACTATACCTGCTATCCCACAGCCCCAGTCCCTTCCCAGAGGCTATTATCCCCCCACTGCTACTATAGGCACCATCTCTCCCTACTATACCTGCTATCCCACAGCCCCAGTCCCTTCCCAGAGGCTATTATCCCCCCACTGTTACTATAGGCACCATCTCTCCCTACTATACCTGCTATCCCACAGCCCCAGTCCCTTCCCAGAGGCTATTATCCCCCACTGCTACTATAGGCACCATCTCTCCCTACTATACCTGCTATCCCACAGCCCCTGTCCCTTCCCAGAGGCTATTATGCCCCCACTGCTACTATAGGCACCATCTCTCCCTACAATACCTGCTATCCCACAGCCCCAGTCCCTTCCCAGAGGCTATTATCCCCCCACTGCTACTATAGGCACCATCTCTCCCTACTATACCTGCTATCCCACAGCCCCAGTCCCTTCCCAGAGGCTATTATCCCCCCACTGCTACTATAGGCACCATCTCTCCCTACTATACCTGCTATCCCACAGCCCCAGTCCCTTCCCAGAGGCTATTATGCCCCCACTGCTACTATAGGCACCATCTCTCCCTACTATACCTGCTATCCCACAGCCCCTGTCCCTTCCCAGAGGCTATTATGCCCCCACTGCTACTATAGGCACCATCTCTCCCTACAATACCTGCTATCCCACAGCCCCTGTCCCTTCCCAGAGGCTATTATCCCCCCACTGCTACTATAGGCACCATCTCTCCCTACTATACCTGCTATCCCACAGCCCCAGTCCCTTCCCAGAGGCTATTATCCCCCACTGCTACTATAGGCACCATCTCTCCCTACTATACCTGCTATCCCACAGCCCCAGTCCCTTCCCAGAGGCTATTATCCCCCCACTGCTACTATAGGCACCATCTCTCCCTACTATACCTGCTATCCCACAGCCCCAGTCCCTTCCCAGAGGCTATTATCCCCCACTGCTACTATAGGCACCATCTCTCCCTACTATACCTGCTATCCCACAGCCCCAGTCCCTTCCCAGAGGCTATTATCCCCCCACTGTTACTATAGGCACCATCTCTCCCTACTATACCTGCTATCCCACAGCCCCAGTCCCTTCCCAGAGGCTATTATCCCCCCACTGCTACTATAGGCACCATCTCTCCCTACTATACCTGCTATCCCACAGCCCCTGTCCCTTCCCAGAGGCTATTATGCCCCCACTGCTACTATAGGCACCATCTCTCCCTACAATACCTGCTATCCCACAGCCCCTGTCCCTTCCCAGAGGCTATTATCCCCCCACTGCTACTATAGGCACCATCTCTCCCTACTATACCTGCTATCCCACAGCCCCAGTCCCTTCCCAGAGGCTATTATCCCCCACTGCTACTATAGGCACCATCTCTCCCTACTATACCTGCTATCCCACAGCCCCAGTCCCTTCCCAGAGGCTATTATCCCCCCACTGCTACTATAGGCACCATCTCTCCCTACTATACCTGCTATCCCACAGCCCCAGTCCCTTCCCAGAGGCTATTATCCCACTGCTACTATAGGCACCATCTCTCCCTACTATACCTGCTATCCCACAGCCCCAGTCCCTTCCCAGAGGCTATTATCCCCCACTGCTACTATAGGCACCATCTCTCCCTACTATACCTGCTATCCCACAGCCCCAGTCCCTTCCCAGAGGCTATTATCCCCCCACTGCTACTAAAGGCACCATCTCTCCCTACTATACCTGCTATCCCACAGCCCCAGTCCCTTCCCAGAGGCTATTATCCCCCCCACTGCTACTATAGGCACCATCTCTCCCTACTATACCTGCTATCCCACAGCCCCAGTCCCTTCCCAGAGGCTATTATCCCACTGCTACTATAGGCACCATCTCTCCCTACTATACCTGCTATCCCACAGCCCCAGTCCCTTCCCAGAGGCTATAAGTCCTTCTGTGCTGCCTGCACACACAGGAGACAAATTAATAGTATGGTATGATAACATTAACTTGCCATTTCACTGGATGAAGTGGGTAGTGACTAATGCCATGAATACCAGAATTACTGTCACATGTGAAATAAAAATACGCTGACAAAGCCATTGAGACACCACGGTATTTGCAATACTGCTCATGCAGAGAGGCAAGCCGGTTGCGGTCAGCAATTTTTTTAAAGTGGGAAAAACTCTTATACAGCAAAAAACTGCAGCAAAGGACACACTGACAGCGGAACAGGCATCGCCCTCCCAAAGTCACCAACACTTTGCCCTGAAACAACAACAAAGAAGCAGAATCATTTATTAAATCGTTATGGTAGGGTGCTGCTTGTGGGAAGAGAGGGGTTACTTATTTAAGTAGCAAAAAAACCCACAATGCTTTGCAGGTTACTGATTCCATCTTTATCATATCATAAGTATTCTTTCTTTCTGCGTATGCCTTTAGATTAAAGCAATAAGACAAAAAACAACAACAAAAAACCCCCAGCAAGAACAAAATTTTAATTCAAGGCCACCTCTGTGATTTTCAAAAAGAAAAAGTCATTCTGTACAGCAGTGCATTATCAGCAGTGGCCACAAGGTGGCACACTTGGCACACTGAAAAGCTGAACTGTTGCCTCAGCGCAACTAGATTCTTATGACTTTATTAGTGGGGGAAACATTTTGCATCAGATTTAGATAGGTGTATTGTATGGAATTCATGCAGGAAAACATGATATACCGTGCTAGCCAGTCAAAATGTTACAGGGTAACTCTTTGAAATAAAAAATAACAAGGGCCGGTGCCAGGGTCGGACTGTAACAATGATTAACTATAAGTATCATCAGAACTGCCCTATGAAAATCCAGCAATGGTTTCACAATGCTATGATTGGCTCCCCTGGGTAATGGGTGGGTCCCGCACACCCCAGTCCGACCCAGGCTGGGGTCCATCGGGGTTTTTCCTAGTGTCCTGCCGGCCCAGTCAAACCTTGCCCTATAATATATAGACACTTAAATAGACAACATTATCGTTACATAGTAGTAAGGGTTAAACAAAGACTTAGTTATTTGCTCCAATAATTTCCCCCTGACTTTTTTGAAGATCCAGAGACACAGGGTGTTATTTCATGTTTGGGGGTGGTAGGGGGGTACCAACAGAAAGCTTTCTATTGGAGAACTTATATATATATAAATTAAAAATAATAATATATAGAGGTTGGTCTGTTTTTGGGAAGGCTACGCCTGTAAATCCGCACTATGCAGGGGGCAATGTCTCCTTTCATCTGATTTACACACATTTACATTAGAATTTTCTGTTTCGGGTCGGCTCTTGCTCTTGGCCACAGGTAGGCAGCAGAACCAAACAATTGAGTCTGTAGGTTCCATAGCTGTGAGGATCAGTTATCCGCAGCACCACAAACACACACAATGGCAACTTTCCTTAACTGTATTTATGAAACCCTGTCCCCCCCCCCCAAACGCACAGATTCCGACGTTTTCCAGCCCTCCCCTGAGGGACCTTGTAATGGTACAACCCGAGAGGCTAATGGTCTTTTTTTCAGCATAAATGACAATGCAACTAATCTGGGATTAGCCTTGTGCCTTTATATGGGCACAGAGCCCCTCAGTGACTGCTAATATCCTTATCATTTACAGTAGGGGGTACATTATCCCTTATAATACAGGAGTGATACTCAGAGTTCCCTGTATAACTCAGCCTGCAGCCTTGTGCCTTTATATGGGCACAGAACCCCTCAGTGACTGCTAATATCCTTATCATTTACAGTAGGGGGTACATTATCCCTTATAATACATGAGTGATACTCAGAGTTCCCTGTATAACTCAGCCTGCAGCCTTGTGCCTTTATATGGGCACAGAACCCCTCAGTGACTGCTAATATCCTTATCATTTACAGTAGGGGGTACATTATCCCTTATAATACATGAGTGATACTCAGAGTTCCCTGTATAACTCAGCCTGCAGCCTTGTGCCTTTATATGGGCACAGAACCCCTCAGTGACTGCTAATATCCTTATCATTTACAGTAGGGGGTACATTATCCCTTATAATACAGGAGTGATACTCAGAGTTCCCTGTATAACTCAGCCTGCAGCCTTGTGCCTTTATATGGGCACAGAACCCCTCAGTGACTGCTAATATCCTTATCATTTACAGTAGGGGGTACATTATACCTTATAATACATGAGTGATACTCAGAGTTCCCTGTATAATTCAGCCTGCAGCCTTGTGCCTTTATATGGGCACAGAACCCCTCAGTGACTGCTAATATCCTTATCATTTACAGTAGGGGGTAAGTTCTATTATACTTATGTGCATAAATAAAAGACTTACAGGCTGTACATCAATACCAGATTGTATATTAAGCTCTTTGATACATAGATCCCATAGGTTTAGTAAGATGTATATCAGATCTCATCAGCTTCAGACACTTTCCTCCATCTTTTGTTCTCCCCTATTCTTGCTTTTGTCTGTAGAACAATAGTTTGTTTATAGTCGAATAATCAGATCTTTGATTTATTTCTGTTTTTGTCCTGTTGTTTTCCTTATAATGCACTTCCAGTGCATTCAGGTTTGTAGCTCACTTTTCTAATAAATTAAATGAAAACACGTCAGTGTCTCTGCCCCTATATAGTAGGTACCTACCTAGTGCTACCAACCCCTATTTCTGTAGGGGAATGAGAGCAGGGCATGCAGTAACCCTTCCAACACTTTCCCCTGTCTCTGCCCCTATATATTAGGTACCTACCTAGTGCTACCAACCCCTATTTCTGTAGGGAAATGAGAGCAGGGCAGGCAGTAACCCTTCCAACACTTTCCCCTGTCTCTGCCCCTATATATTAGGTACCTACCTAGTGCTACCAACCCCTATTTCTGTAGGGAAATGAGAGCAGGGCAGGCAGTAACCCTTCCAACACTTTCCCCCTGTCTCTGCCCCTATATATTAGGTACCTACCTAGTGCTACCAACCCCTATTTCTGTAGGGAAATGAGAGCAGGGCAGGCAGTAACCCTTCCAACACTTTCCCCTGTCTCTGCCCCTATATATTAGGTACCTACCTAGTGCTACCAACCCCTATTTCTGTAGGGAAATGAGAGCAGGGCAGGCAGTAACCCTTCCAACACTTTCCCCTGTCTCTGCCCCTATATATTAGGTGCCTACCTAGTGCTACCAACCCCTATTTCTGTAGGGAAATGAGAGCAGGGCAGGCAGTAACCCTTCCAACACTTTCCCCTGTCTCTGCCCCTATATATTAGGTGCCTACCTAGTGCTACCAACCCCTATTTCTGTAGGGAAATGAGAGCAGGGCAGGCCCCCGTGTCTCTGAGTGCCTGGGGTAAGTGTCCCCAATGCCCTGAAGGCAGGACTGACCCACAGTCACACAGCACGGTGCCAAACATAATCTAATTATTGTGGTTTTGACTCTTAGCTAAAATGAAGTATGTGTATGGAAGTATGAAAGTCTGAGTCCAATTAAGCAGTGGCCTAATTAGCACTAAATAGACCAATAATGCTAATTGGCCCTGCAGAGAGTTGCAGCCAAAGCACCATTAGAGTTTATTTCCCCCTAATTTTGTTTTATGTAACGATGCACCGGCTCTTACCTGAGTCAGCAAACACCTGCCCGAGCCAAGTCAATAAACCAATCGCAAAGTGTGTGCGGGGGGGGGGGGGGGGGGTGTTGTTTAACCCTGTAGTGACTGCGAGGCCTGCAAACTGTACAATGAAAAGCTCTCTTGTAATAACAGGCAGGAGTTCTGGGAAAGTCACATGTAAAATTATATTTGAACATTTTTAGGCATTATTTACACGGTTCAATGCTGATGGTGTTGCTGAACTGTAACTCTACTGTATTTCTGAATCCCATAGCAGCCTGTTAGTCCCTGGGCTTCGAATAGAGGGCGGAGTTTCTGATTTATAGTCTCCTGTCTTCATGTCTGAGGGTTTTTTCTTTTTAGCCAATTTAATCATTTCTAGATGGCGATGAGTTGGAGTCTCTGAGCTGATGAAATATAATTGTGTCTTTCTCAGTTAAATATTGATTTTTACATCTGACCGGACTTGGACAGTCGGCAGAGCTTTTTGTGATGGATTTGGAAGCCAATGTCTCCGTCCGGCCAAAGCTCCCGGCTGCTTCCCGGCTCTGTCCCAGGCTGCAAACCTCTGGGCACGGCTGGCAGCCATATGTAATCCAGTAGCAAGTCTGGTACTGCCAGTTTTACTTCACCATCTAAACTAAGGATGAAAACACACAGAGCTACTTAGTAGCAGCTACTTGTCACTGCTGCTAAATTCCAGAAAATCCCCTGCCATAGACAATACTGAGAATTGCCTCTGCTAAAACACATATAGAGACAATTATCAGTAAATGATCAGCATTGTCTATATTTAGTAGCTGTGACAAGTAGCTGCTACTAGTAGGTCCGTGTGTCTTCACCCTAAAGGGCCAATATTTGGACTATATATACAGACTTATATAGACTTATATAATGTCCCTGTCTCAGCCATGTCCAGGGCCAACATGAGAAACCACAGAGGCATGGACTACTTAGTTGGAATGGGCTTCCCCTTCTGGGGGACCCAGATTTTTAGGCCACTGGCCAACCAGGGCCCCTGTAAAGCAGCCTTTCCAACTAACTACAACTAGACCCATGTCCAATTAGAAAATTCATGATAACGCCCCCCCGATTCACCAAAACCCTGGATATCTACCCCCGCAACCCAACCAACAGATTTCTTCCATCATGTCTCTCCGAGACACCTCTATCATAGAATCCCTGCCTGATGGCCGCCCTCATCATGCCTTTCCCTCACCATTTTACTTTTTATTTATTACCTACAACAACTGCCCCACAGGGTACCACTTGGAGTGACCCCCCTTTAGGACTTTCTAAAGGCAGCTCTGTATGGATATTTGGGAAGGACATTACACTGCAGTTTAGGCACAAGTTCTATGGCATTAGGCTTTTTAGTGACCCAATATGACACCGGTACAGGTATCGGACCCCTTATCAGGAAACCCATTATCCAGAAAGTTCCGAATTATAGAAAGGCCGTCTCCCATAGACTCCATTATAATCAAATAATTCACATTTTTAAAAATGGTTTCCTTTTTCTCTGTAATAAAAAAACTGTAACTTGTACTTGATTCCAACTAAGATATAATTACCCCTTATTGGGGGCAGAACAGCCCTATTGGGTTTATTTCATGGTTAAATGATTCCCTTTTCTCTGTAATAATAAAACAGTACCTGTACTTGATCCCAACTAAGATATAATTACCCCTTATTGGGGCAGAACAGCCCTATTGGGTTTATTTAATGGTTAAATGATTCCCTTTTCTCTGTAATAATAAAACAGTACCTGTACTTGATCCCAACTAAGATATAATTACCCCTTATTGGGGCAGAACAGCCCTATTGGGTTTATTTAATGGTTAAATGATTCCCTTTTCTCTGTAATAATAAAACAGTACCTGTACTTGATCCCAACTAAGATATAATTGCCCCTTATTGGGGGCAGAACAGCCCTATTGGGTTTATTTAATGGTTAAATGATTCCCTTTTCTCTGTAATAATAAAACAGTACCTGTACTTGATCCCAACTAAGATATAATTACCCCTTATTGGGGCAGAACAGCCCTATTGGGTTTATTTAATGGTTAAATGATTCCCTTTTCTCTGTAATAATAAAACAGTACCTGTACTTGATCCCAACTAAGATATAATTACCCCTTATTGGGGGCAGAACAGCCCTATTGGGTTTATTTAATGGTTAAATGATTCCCTTTTCTCTGTAATAATAAAACAGTACCTGTACTTGATTCCAACTAAGATATAATTAATCCTTATTAGAGCTAAAACAAACCTATTGGGTAAATACTGTTTAAATAATTTTTATAGTAGACTTAAGGTAGGAGATCTGATCTCCTACCTTATCTGGAAAACCCCAGGTCCCGAGCATTCTGGATAACGGGTCCCATACCTGTACAACCGACCCACAGTTGGGCAGTATCAGGGCCCGGCTGAATTCCCTTAAGCTCCTCTGTGTTTCCCTGGATCCTGGTTATTCAGCAGTGGCTGATGTATTGAATAACATGCAGGGTCTATATGTCAACTTTGCTCAAGTGCCTTGAATCTCCATATTAATTACGCTTTATTAAGTGCGAGGTGTGATCGGCGCTTGAGCTAATCACCCTTTGCCTTTCTCGGAGGTGACTATTCAGCAGAAAGCACTTAGCGTGTCCTTAGAAAGCACTTTAATTGCCGAGCGGCTGTGAATGGGAAGGGTAAGAGCAAATGATTATTATTATCATGGTACCTGACTACAAAAAGGAACAGGGGGATGACCATGCTGCTTGGCTGGTATATAACAGAAAGTGTTTCATTGGAGAAACAAAGAAAAGACAGTTTTTAGATATTAGGGACTAAGATTCTAAATCAGGGGAGATCTTGGGCCCTGAATGTGTCTGTTATAATGAACCCTCCATCCTTTCCAGGGTTGGAAACAGCCCTGGCCCTATCTCTGCTATTGTGCACTATAATGTTATAGGGATTTTTGTTCCAAGCCAGGAGCCTAAATGGTTTCAAGCTGCACATTATACTTGCTTGGAGTTGGGATGTTGGCATGGAGGAGAGCTGATAGGAACTCATTGCAGTGGAAACACAGGGCTGGACTGGAGCATAGGGGCCCACTGGGGCTGGGACCTCAGGACCCTTCTCCTGACGTCCACCCCTACCCACCTCCCTTTTACCCCCTGGGGACTGGATTGGGCAGGGGAGTGGGGAAGAGGGTTGGCCCTGGAGCGGGGAGAGGGAGCGGCTCAGGCAGTGGAACTGGGGTGGCTTGGCCAGGGGAGCAGGCTTGGGTCTCCAGGGCCCATGAGGCCTGGGGCCCACCGGGTTTTTTCCTGGTTTCCCAACAGCCCACTCCAACCCTGAGGAAACAAAACGTATGCTGCCAGGGCCAAATTTACCTTTCTTACCCTCTTCCCAGGTCCAAATATTCTGCTGCCAACCCACCCCAAAGCCCCCAGAAGCAAAACCCTCTCAATGCCATAATGCTATCCTTCCAAATTAACGAACACAGATAATTAACTGATGATCCTATTATCCTGATCTTTCATTCTCTCTCACCTTAAACTGGGGATCTGGTAAGAACCCAATAATGGGTGCCCATGCTGTTTAGGGTGGGCCCCCGTGATCCCCTTTAGTAATGTGAGATCTGTTATAAAACCTGGATAGAAAGTAACTGATAAATACAATTCAGTCTTGGCTGCTCCAGGGCCTTGTTAATATAATTTAGGGGTAGGGTGCAGAGCCGAGGCTGTTGGGTTGATAAAGTCACTATCTATGATGTTGATACATTGGCACACAATGATTTAGATAAAGGAACGAACCCCAAGAGATCGATAAGGATTGTCACGCTGTATATTCACTGGGTCTCTGGTCTCTTGACCTTTATATGTTCCATTTGCCTTTGCACATCACGTCTCATTGCTGTCTGTTCTGCTTTGTGTACAGGTCCCGGGCGGGGAAGAGATTTCATGAGATGCAGAACCGGTCACTTGCAGCTGCAAATGGGAATTTGGAGCAACTTTGAAGCAGAGACAAAATTCATTGTTTTTGACTGGAGCAAAATTTTTGACAAATCCCCAAGGTAAAGGCAACTTCTCCGCTGTATATTGGGCACTGGGGCGTCGGTTGTGCAGCGAGTGGACAGCCTGGCATTGATGTTTCTGGGGGTAGAAATGCTGCACCTTGGGCTTCTGTACCAACCCAAGGCAACCCCAGCCCTTTAGCAGGGAAGATCTCTGCCCCCAAAGATGCCCCAGTAGCCCCCCATCTTCTTTTCTGCTGATTCCCAGCACATACTCTGGGTTCCGTCACTTACCTGAGTTTAGGGACCCACTCACAGTATATACTGTATATACAGAATATAAAAGTCACTGTGCAAGACTGATTAGTAATTAATCCACATTCACATTACATAGACCAGTACATTCTGCACCAGATTTGATTAATAATCAGTCCTGTGGCATCAGCTTTGATGACAGACAAACCTCATTTTCTGCTTGATGATAATCTCCAACAATCCCTGAGCTTGGATTTTGGCCAGCAGCCCAGAGCCCACTGAACACGTGCAGTGCCACCGACACTTAAAAGACAGCCTAACAAGATCCAAGATGGGGAGCAGCTGGGGAGGACTTTGCAGGCCTGGACCATTACTATTAGTGCTGCTGAACTTTAGGGCTGGTACAGTAAGTTCTGTATATAAAATATAGATGTTTTAGCCTTTAGTTTTATTTAAAGTTTTATCTTCCAAAGTTTACCTCTCTTTTAATGTAGAGAGTACCATAGAGCAACTGAGATCCCCTTACCATGGTGCCAGAACAGGAATGGAAAGACACTTGGGGGGTGGTTGGTATAAACAGTTGGTACAATAGGGTAGAAGATAACATCATCAGGGCAAGATGGCAACAGTTATGTCAAAGATATGGCCAAAATCTGTTCCCCTCAATCCCACCCTTTATTCTGATTATATAAATACACGGTTCATATGGAGCCCACCATTAACCACAGTTACTACCTAGGTGCTAGTACCATATACAGGTATGGGACCTGTTATCCAGAATGCTTGGGACCAAGGGTTTTCCGGATAAGGGGTCTTTCCGTAATTTAGCTCTCCATATCTTAAGTCTGCTAAAAATCATTTAAATATTGAATAAACCCAATAGGCTTGTTTTGCCTCCAATAAGGGGTAATTATATCTTAGTTGGGATCAAGTACAGGTACTGTTTTATTATTACAGAGAAAAGGGAATCATTTAACCATGAAATAAACCCAATAGGGCTGTTCTGCCCCCAATAAGGGGTAATTATATCTTAGTTGGGATCAAGTACAGGTACTGTTTTATTATTACAGAGAAAAGGGAATCATTTAACCATGAAATAAACCCAATAGGGCTGTTCTGCCCCCAATAAGGGGTAATTATATCTTAAGGTGGCCATACACGCACCGATATTATCGTACGAAACCTCGTTTCGTACGATAATCGGTGCGTGTATGGCATGTCGGCGAGTCGACCGATATCGCAGGAAGCTGCCGATATCGGACGACTCGCCGATCGGCCAAGTTTGAAAATTTTGATCGGGCGCCATAGAAGGCGCCTGACCAAAATTCTCCCTTCAGAGCTGAATCGGCAGAAGGAGGTAGAAATCCTATTGTTTCTACCTCCTTACCTGCCGATTCAGTCCTGAATGGTGTGTGGCGGATCTTACGATGTTTCGTGCGACCGATGGTCGCACGAAACATCGTCGGATCGCCACGTGTATGGCCACCTTTAGTTGGGATCAAGTACAGGTACTGTTTTATTATTACAGAGAAAAGGGAATCATTTAACCATGAAATAAACCCAATAGGGCTGTTCTGCCCCAATAAGGGGTAATTATATCTTAGTTGGGATCAAGTACAGGTACTGTTTTATTATTACAGAGAAAAGGGAATCATTTAACCATTAAATAAACCCAATAGGGCTGTTCTGCCCCCAATAAGGAGTAATTATATCTTAGTTGGGATCAAGTACAGGTACTGTTTTATTATTACAGAGAAAAGGGAATCATTTAACCATTAAATAAACCCAATAGGGCTGTTCTGCCCCCAATAAGGGGTAATTATATCTTAGTTGGGATCAAGTACAGGTACTGTTTTATTATTACAGAGAAAAGAGAATCATTTAACCATTAAATAAACCCAATAGGATTGTTGCTAATAGTTGACTCCTTGGCTTTTTTCCTTGCAGGATGAAATTCCACGCCAAAGTCACGCTTCCCTCTCATTGGCTCTTTCTGGCCTACGTGCTGATGGTTTGCTGCAAATTGTTGGCCGCCTCCAGTCTCCATTCCCGCGGGCAGGCAGGTAGGAACCCTGAGCTCATTCCGTGCCGCCAAGGCCAATAAATAACGCGCTTTGGGGTTGGCTGAGTGCGTTCTGATTCCTGAATAACATTTAACATTATGGTTTCTGCCTCCTTTATGCGCAAAGAATATTTCTCGTTTTTATCTCTTTGATCTTTGTTTCAACATCAGTCTTCTGTTATATTCATCCCTCCTCCTCTGTTAGCCCCCGCCCCAAAGGGAAAGTAAAACCCCACATTACACGTATTCTCTCCATATCCCTTTCTATTACCGCTTTCTACACTTTCCCTTTTTTACTGCCAGAGATTTCCTCGCTGCTGTAAAATCAGCCCTGAAAGTTGAATGATTTAGTATAATTTCTCGGTGTAACGGTCTCGGCTGCGGCCGGGTCGGCACTGACATCCCGGGGGGGGGGGATGACTTAGCATAATGCACGCCCGGCGCCAAGGATAGAGGCGGAATTCAATGTAACCCCTTTCCCTCCATTCAACGCTATGGGGCCGATAGACCCTGTGTAAGAGAAATCTATTTAGGACAACTGAAAAAAACAAGTGAAAATGTAAATGTAAGAGGTTTTTAAAGGGGAACTCAACCCAAACACAACTTAAGCTGTATAATATAAAGCAATATAAATCAATTAAAAAATATGCAGCCTTTTTTATGATGTTTAATGTAATAATCTGGTTTGGAACAGTTCCCTAAGCCCCGCCCCCTGTTCCCCTGGTGATTGGCTGACTACTTTGTGACTCAAATAAAATGTAACAGTAGTCGCCTGTCCCTCAGCCTGCCTTCAGCCTGCCTCCTCCTAATCCCACAATTCCCACAAGGAAAGGAACATCCCAGTGCAATGCATTGTGGGTTATGTAGTTCCTGCATGCTGTCTGTAAGCTGTGGGGAAGTTGTTACACTTTGTAACATCAATGTTTTAGTCCCTCCTCCCCTGCCAGGATTTGAAATAATGCAGAAATATAAGATTTCAGGTATTTATCACTGCCTCTCAAGAATACAATGCTGCTGAACGCAGGTGGGGGGGTATTCATAGGGGCATGTTCTTGCACCCACAGGCACTGGCAGTGAGAAATACAGCAGAGGCAAATGAAAATAAAATTGAATGGTACATCTGCTCCCTCTCCGACCTGCTGCTTTGCCTTTTTTACGCTGATACTGATGTTTACGCACGGGTTCAGCCAATGATACACCAGCATCCCCTTGAGAGTACGTTCGTGTGCCTATAAATTCTTGTGCCCGTGCCCTTATTCTGAAGTGTAAAGAAGAGGAGATAGGGAGCGCCCTGCTCATTTTGTTCATAGGTTGCTAAGCAACAGCACAGAAACCGGGAGGAACTGATCAAAAGAGCGGAATGCACAGAGAGGCAGTGTTGCTAGTGGCGTGGGGAATGCACTCAGTGTGGCCGTATGGAGCCCAGGGTGGGTAGCTCAGCCGTATAGCATTGTATACATGTCATAAAGGGCAAATTAGATGCTGGGATTTTATTGGGTTAAAAAGCTGTGACTGGAGGGTTGCAGGAGTAGGGTTGCCACCCAGTTGGTATTTGACTGGCTAAGCTGGAAAATGTATTACAAATTTACCGGCAGTATATCTGTCAATATATTTGTATGGGTGGAAACCCTACCTATCATCCCTCTCTATCCTCACTCTTTCCATAGCAGATCACCCCCTTATATAGAGGCCAGCCTCTCCCCAGCTCATTATCCCCACCCACTAGCTCATTATCCCCACCCACTAGCTCATTATCCCCACCTACCCACTTATTATCCCCACCCACTGGCTCATTATCCCCACCCACCGGCTCATTATCCCCACCCACCGGCTCATTATCCCCACCCACCAGCCTATTTCCTCAGCCAACAGCCATTATCCCCACCCACCAGCCTATTATCCCCACCCACCAGCCCATTATCCCCACCCACCAGCCCATTATCCCCACCCACCAGCCCATTATTCCCACCAACCAGCCCATTATTCCCACCCACCAGCCTATTTCCTCACCCATCTGTCCAATTCCCTGCCCTATCTGCTAGTGATGTGTGGGTTGAGAAATTTTCTACCTGCCCGCTCCCAACCCTAATCCTACCTGACCCCGCTTCTTCCCTCTATTCACAGACCCGCGCTCAACCCTCCCCCCAATGGCGTCACAAAAGGGGCTGGGCATAATAATATTATTATTATCTTAATATAATAATATGGTTTGGAACAGTTCCCTAAGCCCCGCCTCCTGTTCCCCTGCTGATTGGCTGACTACTTTGTGACTCAAATAAACTGTAACAGTAGTCGCCTGTCCTCAGCCTGCCTTCAGCCTGCCTCCTCCCAATCCCACAATTCCCTGCTGCACACGGGATGTCAATAAGGAAAGGAACATCCCAGTGCAATGCATTGTGGTTTATGTAGTTCCTGCATGTTGTCTGTAAGCTGGGGAGAAGTTGTTACAATTTGTAACATCAGTGTTTTAGTCCCTCCTCCCCTGTTAGGGTTTTAAATGATGCAGAAAGAAAAGAACTGTTTTGCAGTTGGATTTCAGCATATAAAATGGTATTTATTCCTACCCCCCCCTCTCAATACACTCAATTCCAAGCAGCTATTTCTCTTGTATCCCAGCATCCCCCCAGCAGAGGGCTCTAGCGAGCCACTATTCCCACAGCCGAAGCCGCTTCAGAAGGCCCAATGATTGAAGCAGTAAGTCTGCTTTTGCTAATTAAAATTATGAGTCATTTGTAATTTTATGAAGCACAATATGTCTCAGTGCTGGATGCTTTTAGCTCCCCGTACTTGCAAATGCTTTATTTCATATATTATTTAATCAAGATGCTTTTTCACATAAAAATAAACCCCCTTTTCCTTAGATCTGATGTTCCTCCAGCTTTTCTGGAGTCCAAACCCATCAGCTGGAGGGCTCTCAGTTTGGTATAAAGTGTCAGAAACCAAAAGATCCTGCCAAAAGTTGATCAGTTTAACCCTTTACACCCCCCGCCCATATGTTCTTTCATATAACGATACCTGCCAATTGCTCATTTCTCTTGGAATTTGGCCCAGAGTTGACTCATTTTTTCATTCTAGAACGTTTTCCTGCCTTTTTGCCCCACGCCGTATCATTTATTGTTTATCCGCGCTGAATTGCACGGAACAAAAGAACAGAATGGAAGCGGCCGGGATAACGCAGGCCAAGGGCTACGGAAACAAAAGGGAAAACCAATCGCGGGGCTTGGAAATTTTTTCCTTGTTCGTTCAGCTTTGGATTGACGTTTTGAGCAAATTGTATCTTCATGTTGGACAAGTAAATTGCACAAATTCTGAATACAATGGGCGTCATTGAATATAAAGCGGAGATGCCGAGTGCAGAGCGGCCGGACATTTTAATAACTCTCTACTGAGAGGGTTTTTAATCCAAGCTTGATTGACGACAGTTGATTTCTTTGTTTGGGAAAGCTAAGCCCCCCCCCAAACCTAGATTTGGGGTAGGTAGTAAACACAGTAGCGCAACCCAGCAGCTTGAATAAGTATTAAAGAGTCAATATATCCTCAGACTGTTCCTGCTGAATTGTGCTTAGTACAGGGGAATCCCTATGCTGCCATAGTTTTATGGTATCTCTCTGTACAGGCTATGAGCAAACTTAGGGGGCTGTTCCTGCTGAATTGTGCTTAGTACGGGGGAATCCCTATGTGCCATAGTTTTATGGTATCTCTCTGTACAGGCCATGAGCAAACTTAGGGGGCTGTTCCTGCTGAATTGTGCTTAGTACAGGGGAATCCCTATGTGCCATAGTTTTATGGTATCTCTCTGTACAGGCTATGAGCAAACTTAGGGGGCTGTTCCTGCTGAATTGTGCTTAGTACAGGGGAATCCCTATGTGCCATAGTTTTATGGTATCTCTCTGTACAGGCTATGAGCAAACTTAGGGGGCTGTTCCTGCTGAATTGTGCTTAGTACAGGGGAATACCTATATGGTATCTCTTGGGAGTTGTTTGTGCCATTCCTCGCCTCATTCTGTTTCTCGTGCCCCTGAAGGCATCATATCGCATATATATGTATATATATATATATATATATATATATATATATATATATATATATATATATATATATATATATATATATAATATTATAGAGGTTATTTTTTTTGACATATAGATAAACTTTATCTCCCGTTGCTTGAATCTGTTGTTGAATAAGGAGGCCATAAAGAGGATTACAGAGCGTTGCACAAAACTTCTCTCTTATAGCAAAAGGTGTCAGACCCCCCCCCCCCCAGTGATGCTAATGCCCCCAACTTGGCCAGCCTGCAGCTATTACTTAGATTTAATTATTTGCTTGGTTGCCCTTGCCTAGACACCTTCTTGTTTCACTGGAGTCTTTCAGCTGGGGCATTTGCTTTATAAGTGGCAAATGAATGCTCCCTTCTATTTTGTAGCTGTTGCACCTCTCTATACTTGGGCTTAACTTAACTGAATTACTATAGGGCAGCGATTCTCAACCTGTGGGTCGGGACCCCTTTAGGGGTGGAACGACCCTTTCACAGGGGTCGCCTAAGACCATCGAAAAACACATATTTCCTATGGTCTTAGGAATAATTTTATGGTTGGGGGGTCACCACAACATGAGGAACTGTATTAAAGGGTCACGGCATTAGGAAGGTTGAGAACCACTGCTGTAGGGGTTATTTACATACGTAAGTAGTATGTACAAAATGCAATTTCGGGCAGAGATCTCCATACTATTTACCCACAATGCAGCATTTTGCCAATTATTTCAATGTAATTGCATCCACCATAGTTGAGCCCAATGAGTCAAATTGGGTGCGAGTTGCATCATCTCTCTTGCTTTCAGTTGACTTGGTGCAAGACCGATGTGCCCATGGGCGCAGCCCCCTGTGGGATCTCTGGATCTACTGCCACGTCCAGGGTGGTGGGAGCTCCAGGATTCGCCAGAATCAGTAGGCGCAGTTCAGCGCCGCCCATCAGAAGAGGCAGGGCTGACGCACTGACAACCACGTATGGTTGAATTGTGCCAATATGCCCTCTCCATTGCCTGAATGACCCCTTATGTCCCCTTGTACTTGCTCTCACAGTGTTAATATAGTAACATAGTAACATAGTAAGTTGGGTTGAAGACGTACGTCCATCACGTTCAACCATAATGCCTATATATAACCTGCCTAACTGCTAGTTGATCCAGAGGAAGGCAAAAATCCCCATCTGAAGCCTCTCTAATTTGCCGCAGAGGGGTAAAAATTCCTTCCTGACTCCAAGATGGCAATTGGCCCAGTCCCTGGATCAACTGGTACTAAGAGCTATCCCCCATACCCCTGTATTCCCTCCGCCCCTTCTTAAAGTTATATAATGTATCAGCCAGTACGACTGATTCGGGGAGGGAATCCCACAACCTCACAGCTCTCACAGTAACAAACCCTTTCCCAATATTTAACCGGAACCTCCCTTCTTCTAAACGGAGTGGGGGCCCTCGTGCCCGTTGGAAGGCCCTACTGGTAAATAAAGCATTAGAGAGGTTATTAATATCTCCGCATCCTTTCTACATTTTTATTCCCTTTTGAATAATTGCCCCGGCCCCTATTCCATCTTGCTCGATTGGCTTCCAAAGCATCATTACAAATGAAGACGTTGTTCTGAAACTGCTGAGTGTCATTTTGATTTGTATAAATAGCCGGCCAGGCCTTATTAATCTCCGCAGCGCGAGACTGAAATCTACACAATAGCAAGGTGACCCCGCGCGGAAAAAAAATTTAGCGTTAATACCGATTGAGTGACTCTGTTCATTTTCGACAGGCAGGATCATTTGTTAGGCCCTGACTATCTGCCTCAGCCGAGGGACCTGCAGCTCCAACACATCCCTTATCTTATATTCTTTGTCTGCTTTCTGCTCGCATTCTGCTCTGCGTTCCCGGCGGTGATGTGATTGACCCCTTGCCTGATGCCGAGACCCTCTCAGACCTTGGCGGGAAGGTGGTGGGATGGAGTTGTTAGTGCCTCGCCTTGACTCTGCTACAAGTCATTGCATGAATATATGATCTAACCTTGATGATAAATGCTTTGTAAGAGGAAGGGAAACCATAATCTTATAAACTTCCAACTTTGTTCTGATGAATTGACACCTTGAACTGCTGGATTTCCCAGTTCAATCTCTTATAATTCTGCTCCTAAGTGACAAGGGCAGCACCAAGCACTTTACCCCATTTAAACTACCCCTTGTGGTCCCTTCTCCCCAAGACACAATAACAACATCCATTTTTGGGATTGAAAAGACCCCAGCCTTAATTACAGTTTAAGATACATTAATACCAACATATTAATTACTTAAACCATGAGTACACCTTGTTTCCAAGGAATGCTTGCCAAGAATCAGCCATTACCCACCTTCCTGGGCTACCTGACATGACATCCAGCCAAACCCTAGGTGTCAGCTGAGCCTGTGAAACCAGGCAGCCAATTGTCATCACTCTTGCAGGAACTATACCCATAAAGAGCCTGTGCCACTACCATTTGGCTACTGTAACAATCCCAGGCCATAAGTGGCCAAAGGCAAGCATTCTACCACCTGCTGTGATATCAATTAAAGTCTCCAGGCACCTAGGAACCCTGACATGTGCTTGCACAAACTCAATCCATGGGCGGGTGGGTGGAACACTGTTACTGATCAGATAAAATGGACTTCTTCTCTTCCTGTCTCCCTATGTCCCTTTGCCCCACCTCTGTGTCACCTCCCACTTGCTTCCTAGCTCTGTCACTCCAGTACATAGTCCCTATTACTGTTCCCAGATGCAGTGGCTAACGTGGAACTATCAACAAGAACAAACAAATTCAATACACTGGTTACACCATTTTGAACAATAATGGACCACTTCTTGGGACCTAGGACCTTGCTGGTTCTTACCCAACTTGGACTCAATCAGTAGCAAATCCCATCGGAGCATACATTACATGAAGGAAGGGTTGACCACAGTTAATTACACATGCAGTACTGGCTTCACAATAACTTGGGCACCAGTGGTTCTTGAAACAAATAGATCTGGATCTCACACAGTCTCTTTGGTGTTGCTTCTCCGATGGTACAATATTTAATCACTTTGTAGACACTTCAGACAGTTACTTCTTTCACAGTGGTGCTTATTTAAGGAATCTTTCTATGCTTGCATCAAACTAGAGTCTCATCACTGGATGGTGAAACTGTGGGATATTAACCCTTCTAGTCTTCTTGTTGGAGCCTCAGGCTGCTTTGCTAACCAGCATCAGGCTGAGGCATCGGGGGGCCCAGCGGGGATGTGACTACATCTTTAATGATTACTATGATTAATAGCACTTAAGTGGAAATCAGAACAACCCCCCCAAAAAGCATGCTCATAGCCAAGAGTCAAAGTCAGTTCCTAAGGGAGGGGGCCAAGTGGGTTACAGGAGGAGAAGGAATCCCAAGTGGTTAAGAGGATGCTGCAGCCTTACTATTAACCATTGAACAACATGAGTGTCAGGTATTTAGAGATTTCAAAGAGGCTGGTCACTGATTACATTTTTGTGGGGGGTCATACATGTCCTTAAATATCTACTAGAGATAAGGCTAAAGCAACAGGACTTGTTGAGTATTCTTTTGAAATATATCATCATTCATCCAAATGGCTGTTGAGTAAAAAACCTTTATCGTCCCTATCTTTGGTTTATTTTTCTTTTACTTCAGTTTCAGGCCGATCAGCTGCTACCGTCTCCTTAGGTAGGGTAGCTAGGGGGCGCTCTGTCCTCTGCACACACAACCCCCTGTTATGTAGATTGATGTATGTCAGTAGATGATGTTTTTGCCTAGGTCAGCGGTGGAGTAACATATTTGTAAATGGCCACTTTATGTGTTGGGGAATAAGTCATTTCTTCCTTGTAAAACTCAGTCAAGCGGCAGTAGAAAGCACTACGGTGCAGGGGGGGGGCAGTATGGTGCCGCTAGGCGTATTTTCATTTTATGGGTGCAGAGAAATGATCAGATCCCTTTGACACAAGCCTTGTCTCCGACATAAATCCTCGGGATGTGGAAACAATTAAAACGTGATCCATAACGATAGCTCCGAAGGCTGCACCTTGTCACCATTTGCCTCAGCTATCTAATAGCCTTTCTAAAAGTAAATAAGTAAATAAAAAAGTGACAAAGAGGCAGCAGGTAAAAGGGTGAGATGAAAGATGGTGCGTTGGCTATAGCCGGCCAATCTCTTCTCATCAGCTGGGAAATGATATATAAGAGTGGAAATGGGAGCAAAAATCCACCATCGTTTTCATTTATGGCTGCAATCTTTAAGAAAACTGACAAGGTGGAAAGAATTATGGGTAGGGGAGTTCTGTACATTTCATTGTTTAATCTCTTGCTCAGAGGAGAAGGGGAGGAAAATGGAAGGGGCTGTAGCAGAAATACAATATAAGAAGAAGTGGCCGAGGGGACAAATAGGAAAACCCAACTCGCTAACCACTAACGCCTTCACGGCTAATAATAACCATATGTACAACTTGTATTATAGAAATGTTCCATCGTTTCCTGTAAGAATGTTACATGTTTATTATAATATGCAGTAGCAGCTTAGCACTGGGCGGAGTAATGGGCGGAGGAAGGGGAAGTAAAGGGGAGGAGCATGGTGAGAACAGGCATCAATAAACACAGTTACATAGTTACATAGGGTTGAAAAAAGACCAGAGTCCATCAAGTTCAGCCCTTCCAAGTAAACCCAGCCACACCTATACTTACCCATCTATACACTCACATACATAACTATATATACAAACACAGTGCTGGTATTGCTTATTTTTGCCCAGCATATGTTCTAGTGAGGGGTACTATGCCTGGTACGTAATATAGCTAAGTTCTACCCTGTGGTGTGGCATCTCTGCATGGTTTCTTCTAGTTCTGCTTCACCCTGCACAGGGTCATCACAGAATTCTTGAAAATGCTTGGCTGGTTGGAAAGTCAACACTCCATTCTTGTACCGGCTTTCTGATCTGGAAAAAGAAGTGGAATGTATTGACTTTCACCTACTTGGGTGATGGGTAATTAATATAGTCACATTGCTTGGTGTCTTACTGGGCCTAGGGGTAGGCAGAAGAGGCAAAAGCCTATTGAGCAACAGTTAGTTGCACTTAGTACCTTCTGACCATGGGTGAGTAAGATGAGGACCTTTGCCGCCATGGATTGGCACAATCCCCCCAGGGTATGATCGTAACTGTGGAACTTTAGTTAAATGATTTGGTGATCAGAATGAAACACTTTTCATTGGTAAACTTGTTAGACCAGTCAATAACACCTGTCCGACAAAGGCTATTTCTACCTCTAGTTAGTAGAAGAAACTTAGAAATAATGTTTAAAGAACTGATAAAACCCTCGGCACCTACTGTAGTTATAAAGCATTCCACTAGACTGTTGAACGGACATAGAGCGTATGGAGTTCCCAAACTGTGGGGGTGGAAGCATTGGCAAAGGGACTCATCCTAAAGGCCAACTAGGCTGAGATTTGTTATCCTAGATACACCTGAAAGCCCAAGCTAGATGTTGATTATGCTGAGATTTGGGGTAAAACATATTTGTTGGCCTATATATTTTTTGGACGTATGCAGGGTCAGGCTGGAAAAAACTCAGTGGGCCCTGGCGGCCCAGACCCGATGCCTGTTGTCACTCCCCCGTCCGCCGGTGTCATCCCCTGACGTGTTTCACTTATGTGTGCTCAAGGAAGGACATTGGGAGGGGGCTCCTGCGGGGGGGTTATGGGGGCGCATCAGGGGACACAGCCAGCGGGGGAACCTTGGGGGGTGCCGGGCCCCTGGGGTAGTAGCCCTGGTGGGTCCTTTATCCCCCAAGTCCAACCCTGGACGTATAATTGAATGACTGAAACACGATTGTGTCCCTATATCTGCAACCATGTTAGGAGCTAAGGTAAGCGCTGACCAAAGCTTGGACCTCCCAAAGTGCTTGAACTAAAAACCCCAGCCAACCCCTGATCCAGAGTAATCGGGTTTCAATGTAATTGAAATGAACGGTTTGGGTCAGTCACTTGTGTCAGCTACACACATCCCAGTGGTTCCATCTCTAGTCCTCTATGGATGTCTACAGAACCTTTTTTAATGGATTCCACTCTTCCACTCCCCCCCCCCCAAGCTCGCAATGCAATGAAATAGAATTCCGTTCCTTTCTGCCTCTCTATAACTAGGCCCTTATGTTCCATTTGCTTGATATCACTTCTGCCCTTGTTTGTGAAACATTGGCACTCGCCAAATTATTTCGCTCATGTCTCCAGCAAGAAGAGCACGTTCTCCCCCCTCCACCTCCCGTAAGGAGTCGGATCCTGCTAGGTTTGGAGTCGTTTCAACAACAATCTGCTGTTTGCTTCAATGTCACATCTTCCGTTAAAGAAGCCAAAATAGGCCCCCATTTGCTCCATCTCGGATTTCAGCCGCATTCCGCAAATTTATCTTGTATCTAACAAATGCTCAAGGCAGAGGAACCTAATACCCAACTCTGAGCAGAGCAATCAGATAGCAGCGCATTCGGGTCAAGAGCTGTAAAAATGATTCTTCTCCTCACCGCAACATTTATCTTCGGGGATTTTCGGTTTCCTTGCCCGCGTTAAGTATCCTCCGCTGACAAATGATCTCTGAGATCCCCTGTCTAAATAATCTCCGTTATTCCTGAAACTCCAGTCCATTAGCCAACTTGGCCAAAAGGCCACGCGGAGAAGTAGCATTCCTGATGTATTATTAGCGTCTTTCGCTGTGAATGCTAAGTACTTTACATTTACAGTCGATTAGGCCTCGCTCGCTATATTATATCATACGACGTGACAGAAACCTCTTAGACTCCGAGCCCTGTTAAATAATAAATAGCATTAGCAAGGTCGTTTTCTCCGTCGCCGAAGGAAGAGAAGAAGAAAAAAAATAAAGAAACGTTGAAATAATGAATTTCCAAAGCGTCCGGTTTAAATGAAAATGGTAATGCTTGTTTTCTCCAAGATGGCCTTCGCGACGCGGGGAGAGAAAAAAAAAAAAGATGAACTTGTTTGTAATTTAAACGACTCATTGGCACCTACCCGCCTGCAATTATCATTACCGGGAAAATCACGTTCTACAACCCGCGCTGGTCTATTACTCGCACAAGGAAAATATTTTGGCATGGTCGCCGCATCGGCTCAATTAAATTCTGCAGGAATATATATATTTTTACTCTTGTGCTGATTCGTGTAGAAATCCTAGAAAGCATTGTAAATTAACGTTTTATAGTAGATACTAATGTCTATAAAACAAAATTGATATACAAATGTAACCCTTTCTTGGCACACTCCCTCTGATTGGCCACGTTTACCTGTTGGCATACTGGCAAACCTGGGTGGAGATTTGGGAGAGACTGGGAATCTGGGATTATACAGCCCAGTGCCTCTGCCTAGTGGGCACTGAGGGATACACCAAAGGGGGGTCCCACTGGGAAATAAGTATAGAAAATGTATGTAAAAGTATGTATAGAGGAGCCTCAGCTCCTCTTCCTGCAGATACAAGTATCTTTGGGCTATCACAATCAATAGGGATTTTGTTAAAGATGTCTTTTGCACATTATGTTTTTCACTGTTTCCCCAATAACTCTGTAAACAGGGTAGTTTTTCCAAATGGAGATAATGAGCTCTGTATAAACAAACCCCTCTAATCCCTAAACTGCAGTCTTTCTTAGGTTTTGAGACAAGAAGAAGGTCAATTGCAGAGGGCTTATCTGTAAAATTGTCATTTGTTTTGCTATCTACCCCTAGGGTTGCATACCTCTACCCCTTACTTCATGCCCCATCACTCTGTAAACAGGGTATTTTTCCAAATGGAGATAATGAGCTCTGTATAAACAAACCCCTCTAATCTCAAAACTGCAGTCTTTGTTAGGTTTTGAGACAAGAAGAAGGTCAGTTTCAGAGGGCTTATCTGTAAAATTGTCATTTGTTTTGCTACCTACTCCTAGGGTTGCTTACCCCTACCCCTGGACTTCACCCCCCCATCACTCTGTAAACAGGGTATTTTTCAAAATGGAGATAATGAGCTCTGTATAAACAAACCCCTCTAATCTAAAAACTGTAGTCTTTGTTAGGTTTTGAGACAAGAAGAAGGTCAATTGCAGAGGGCTTATCTGCGAAATTGTAATTTGTTTTGCTACCTACCCCTACTCCTGAACTTTGCCCCATCAGGGTAGTTTTTCCAAATAGGGATAATGAGTTCTGTATAAACAAACTCCTCTAATCCCAAAACTGCAGTCTTTGTTATGTTTTGAACCAATAAAAAGTCAGCTGCAGAGGGTTTATATGTGGAATTTTAATTTGTTTTGCTACCTACCCCTACCCCTGAACTTCGCCCCATCACTCTGTAAACAGGGTAGTTTTTCCAAATGGAGATAATGAGATCTGGATAAACAAACCCCTCTAATCCCTAAACTGCAGTCTTTGTTATGTTTTGAGCCAATAAAAAGTCAGTTGCAGAGGGTTTATATGTGGAATTTTAATTTGTTTTGCTACCTGGCCAGTATTTCACCAGTCTAGCTAGTACATCCAATGTAAATGTGTACTTTCCAGTGGTTCCTGTCCCTATTGCCTCCAATCGAACCCTCCTTGCTCTTCTTTAAACCCCCCCAACAGCTTTCTAAGCCTGTCTGCTCATCTTATCTCCACCTAATCCAGCTGGTCTACATCTCACACCTCCCCATTTAGCAACATAACCCCTCCTCTTTCATCATTGCCCAGACCCTTCTCTGCAAAGGCTGCTATTCCAATCGGAAAAAAGTGGCAACCCTACTGACCCCTCCGCAAACAGTGACTCGGCAGAACCAGGAAGTGAGACAGAAAGTTAGAAGATGAAAATGATTGACATTTCTCGTTTAGTGAATGAACTAATACCATAGATATTTATGAATTAAAAGAATAGGCAAAACGCGTGTTCAGCAAAAGAGATACCGTAGCATATCAGCGGTATTGCTAGCCTTCTTTAATAATAAGGGCCGGAAAACTAGAAGACGGAAATATATTTAATGTATGGTCAGATTGGCCGGATCTCGTTACAGGCTTCCCAGTTCATTTACAGTTGCACCGCAGCTTTGGGTCGACTCCTTTCTATGTCAAGAAACAGAAGAGAATGTTATAAGGCGAGAGCGGGAAGGGCCAATATACTTTGAGGGAATATTCTCTTTCATCTCTGCTCTGGCTGATTGCCTGCGGGAGTGCGATGGCGCTTTAAAATTGCTAAATTATGGGGAGGACTGTGCCGTGAAGAGACCAAAGTGCTCTGAACTCGGCGCTGGCATCCCGGCTTTCCTGATAGGGTTGTTGATATATATATATATATATAGGAATTTATTATCCAGAATAAAAAAAACTTTAAATTAACGTTTAATCACACTGGGCAAATTTGCACCTGGGCAGTAACCCATAGCAACCTATCAATTATAAGCTGTTTCCAGCCAGCTGCAGGTAGAACAATGAAAACACACTCCTGATTGGCTGCCATAGGTTGCTGCCCAGTGTTTATAAATGACCCGCAATACGTTCTATGTAGGTTTCCCTGGGCAAGTACTTCTTTTAGAGACATGTAATAATTGTGTTTTTTTTGCACATAGATTTGAGCGGGGCAATAGGATTGTTCTGCCCCCAATAAGGGGTAATTATATCTTAGTTGGGATCAAGTACAGGTACTGTTTTATTATTACAGAGAAAAGGGAATCATTTAACCATGAAATAAACCCAATAGGGCTGTTCTGCCCCCAATAAGGGGTAATTATATCTTAGTTGGGATCAAGTACAGGTACTGTTTTATTATTACAGAGAAAAGGGAATCATTTAACCATTAAATAAACCCAATAGGGCTGTTCTGCCCCCAATAAGGGGTAATTATATCTTAGTTGGGATCAAGTACAGGTACTGTTTTATTATTACAGAGAAAAGGGAATCATTTAACCATTAAATAAACCCAATAGGGCTGTTCTGCCCCAATAAGGGGTAATTATATCTTAGTTGGGATCAAGTACAGGTACTGTTTTATTATTACAGAGAAAAGGGAAATTATTTTTAAAAATGTGAATTATTTGATTAAAATGGAGTCTACGGGAGATGACCTTTCTGTATTTTGGAACTTTCTGGATAATAGGTTTCCAGATAAGGGGTCCGATATCTGTATTGGTAGATGGTACCCGGAAGGTAGTGAGAAGTGCTAGAAGGTGGGGGGCACAGGCTTAACCCTATCAGTGGCTCCACTGCAAAATTATTTTTGAGTTAGATCAGTTAGATGTCTTTGTTCCACCTGGCTATGCTGCCATTATAGTTCTACCCCTGCCCCCCTGTACTAGGGAGTAGGGACCATGGATGCTTTCAGGGACCAAGGAGCTTTCAGCCTTACCCTTTATTTTTGCAGCGAATATAGTACAATCACCTCATAAATATATGTGTGTGTGTGAGTACCCTGCCATGGTTCATTCAGTGTGTATATATAACAGTATAGCTTCAAAGAGCATCGCGTGGTGGTAGAAAGAATTCCTTTCTTTGCTCCGTCCCCTGTGCGTTGGCCTGGAAATTACTAAGCGCGAAAGAAGGAGCTGCCAAATCCGGCCTTCCTGTAGCCTCTGGGAGTTAAATGAATATTTGCTTTTGCCTTATGCTTTACATTTGGTTCTGACATTCTCCCACCGACTGATTAAATCCAGTGGCACCGCCGTAGAATCCACACGTAAAGCTCTCTCCGTGGAGGCACCGGATGAAATATAAGAGATGATTTTATCGAAAGAATCAATAGGCTTTTCCACAAGGGGCGAGAATCACACAGGATTTTAGCATTGCCAGAATCTGGAAAGTGGTTTTTTTATAAATAATAAATAATAAGAATGCCCAGAAGGGGCAAAAAGCAGATAAAAGCATTGTTGTCAGACCGTGCAGAAACCCTTTCTTCATTAGATTCACTGATATTGGGTAGAACGCAGCCCTTTGATAGTCAAAGCCTCGGCTTATACAAATGGCCGGCACCAAATCAGTTAACATATTGTGCCACATATGAAAGGGTGCGATGAAAGGTTTATCTCATTGAGGGGTAGGGTGAAGAATTCCATAAGCTTTTTGGGATGAAAACCTTCTGATGATCAGAGGTGGAGCACAGAGATGGAACCATTGTGGATTTATTGCTAAAGAGCAGGGCCGGATGTGTCCGGGAAGCAGTTGAGAAGATGCCACGGGGCAATGCCAGGCATATTTACAGCACTGCTGTGCAGAATACAAATATACACAAATACCTGTGACTGTTGAGAAAATAAAGCTGAAGATGAAGGGACGTGTCCTTGAAATGCCACGTTTTTTTAATAAACAGGCAGGGTTAATGCCGCAGCCCTACGGTGCATGTTTATTTCCAAATTGGGAAAACCAGTTTTGAGCTGGACAGCCCTTCCCAAAACCAGCCTGTCCGGGTCAAAACTGAACAGGTGGCAACCCTAAGGGGCCCATTTATCAATGTACGATTGAGTCCGAATGCTAAAAATTTGTGTTTTTTCTAAGCTTTAGAACTGTGCATATTTTCTGTGATTTTTTCATTAATTTGCTCAACTTTTTAGTACTTTGCGACAATTTGTGCAACAAAATCGTATTTGCCACAACGAGTATGAAGTTTCGGAATTCATTCATTCACTCCGTTTAATAATAAGATTAAGACTGGTATATATATATATATATATATATATATATACACACATTGTGTAACCTCTATTTAGACTCAATAACTGCCTGTCCAGACTAGTACCAGTAGAACATGGGTTACACTGGACTCTCTCACCCAGAAATGGACTTCATTTTGTATAAGAGGAAGGGGAGGGTGCTGTGCGACTACACCTCTCTTGTTGTTATATAGAAAAAAAAGACAGAGGGCGCCACTCCCCTGAGGACAGACTTGGCAGGAATCTCTCTTCACCTCTGTGACAGCCCGTAGTGGCCTGGATCCCCTCAGGGAATTCTCTATCCTGATTCCCTATCCACTTGGATCCCTACACTACAGGCAATGTGGCCTGGGAGAAATACCTCCAATCTGCCTCTCCTATGTTGGAGCTCAGAACTGCTCTTTCTAGCCCAACACCTGCCACTATCTAATGCCTCATTCCCGGGGTCCTGTTCCCGGCCTTCACTAAGGGCCTACCTACTTTAAAAGGCCCAAAGCCCAGCCTCCCAGAAGACTTCCACCCAGTTCCTAAGGTGGAAGCCAAACAGGAAGTGCCATCTTTTTCCCAGCACTATATCAAAGTGAGGCAGGAAGTGGTCACCCTACCTGCTAGCCAATAGCATCAATATGTAAATAAACTTACTTAGATACATTTCCTTCCCCTCAGCAATTAAGGTAACAGAACCTGTAAGGATTTAAAGCCATAGGGGCTATTAACCCTATATATATATATATATATATATATTGGTGACTACTCATTCTATATGTACCATTACCTTGGCTTTGTCTGGGAATTATACATTTGTGGCTACTTATTCCACATATTCCACTTGCCCTATGTACATCTTGGGTCAGCTGTTTTGCATCTACCTCTTTTCTGACTTTTCTGACTTTTTCTGACTTTTCCAACACAGTGTACATTGGTTCTACTCATTCTGTAATCTATGGTCACTTATGCTCTATGTGCCACTCACCTTGCCCTCTATCTGGGCCGGGTACATCTATGGTTACTTATGCTCTATGTGCCACTCACCTTGCCCTCTATCTGGGCCGGGTACATCTATGGTTACTTATGCTCTATGTGCCACTCACCTTGCCCTCTATCTGGGCCGGGTACATCTATGGTCACTGATGCTCTATGTGCCACTCACCATGCCCTCTATCTGGGCCGGGTACTTCTATGGTTACTTATGCTCTATGTGCCACTCACCTTGCCCTCTATCTGGGCCGGGTACATCTATGGTTACTTATGCTCTATGTGCCACTCACCTTGCCCTCTATCTGGGCCGGGTACATCTATGGTCACTGATGCTCTATGTGCCACTCACCATGCCCTCTATCTGGGCCGGGTACATCTATGGTCACTTATGCTCTATGTGCCACTCACCTTGCCCTCGTCGGGCAGTTTATTTTTTAATTAATATATTCTATAGTTTCAGCCACAAAGCATGACAGAGGTGCTGCAATGTGCAAAGTGGGGAGACTGTAGGCACAAACAGAACAGATTGTTTACTGATGATAGTGACTATTTTAGCAAACATTTTACATTATGTTTTTGCTGTTGTGCCACAATACGACAGCACCAAATTGAGGCATAGCTTCGCAGGGTTGAATGGCATCAGTTTGGTGCCCACATTATCTGCCTGCGGCTCTTAATAAATTACCTACTTAGCGGGTCATTTAGAGATCTCTACTGAGTTCTGAGCTCTAAGCAACATTCAGCTGCTAAATGGACCTGAAAATTGCCCGCTAATGATCATTTGCAAATATTGATAACCTTGTCGGGCTGAAGGTTTCTCATTCCCCATATGCAACGCATCAGTTGTGAGAATCCAATCAGTCGTGGCATCAATACAATATTCTGCATATTTCAGTATCTGTAACGGGCCTGTATGTAGGGATTGTAGGGGGACTGGGTCAGAGCAGACTTTTTTTTGCCCGTTATTAACGTTATGTAACATTGGAGTTTCAACCTTCAGCCATTGTTGTACTACAACTTCCAGAACAGAGAGAGCCCCCTTCCCAGAGGCTATTATCCCCCCACTGCTACTATAGGCACCATCTCTCCCTACTATACCTGCTATCCCACAGCCCCAGTCCCTTCCCAGAGGCTATTATCCCACTGCTACTATAGGCACCATCTCTCCCTACTATACCTGCTATCCCACAGCCCCAGTCCCTTCCCAGAGGCTATTATCCCCCCACTGCTACTATAGGCACCATCTCTCCCTACTATACCTGCTATCCCACAGCCACAGTCCCTTCCCAGAGGCTATTATCCCCCCACTGCTACTATAGGCACCATCTCTCCCTACTATACCTGCTATCCCACAGCCCCAGTCCCTTCCCAGAGGCTATTATCCCACTGCTACTATAGGCACCATCTCTCCCTACTATACCTGCTATCCCACAGCCCCAGTCCCTTCCCAGAGGCTATTATCCCCCCACTGCTACTATAGGCACCATCTCTCCCTACTATACCTGCTATCCCACAGCCACAGTCCCTTCCCAGAGGCTATTATCCCCCCACTGCTACTATAGGCACCATCTCTCCCTACTATACCTGCTATCCCACAGCCCCAGTCCCTTCCCAGAGGCTATTATCCCCCCACTGCTACTATAGGCACCATCTCTCCCTACTATACCTGCTATCCCACAGCCCCAGTCCCTTCCCAGAGGCTATTATCCCACTGCTACTATAGGCACCATCTCTCCCTACTATACCTGCTATCCCACAGCCCCAGTCCCTTCCCAAAGGCTATTATCCCCCCACTGCTACTATAGGCACCATCTCTCCCTACTATACCTGCTATCCCACAGCCCCAGTCCCTTCCCAGAGGCTATTATCCCCCACTGCTACTATAGGCACCATCTCTCCCTACTATACCTGCTATCCTACAGCTCCAGTCCCTTCCCAGAGGCTATTATCCCACTGCTACTATAGGTACCATCTCTCCCTACTATCCCACAGCCCCAGTCCCTTCCCAGAGGCTATTATCCCACTGCTACTATAGGTACCATCTCTCCCTACTATACCTGCTATCCCACAGCCCCAGTCCCTTCCCAGAGGCTATTATCCCACTGCTACTATAGGCACCATCTCTCCCTACTATACCTGCTATCCCACAGCCCCAATCCCTTCCCAGAGGCTATTATCCCCCCACTGCTACTATAGGCACCATCTCTCCCTACTATACCTGCTATCCCACAGCCCCAGTCCCTTCCCAGAGGCTATTATCCCCCCACTGCTACTATAGGCACCATCTCTCCCTACTATACCTGCTATCCCACAGCCCCAGTCCCTTCCCAGAGGCTATTATCCCCCCACTGCTACTATAGGCACCATCTCTCCCTACTATACCTGCTATCCCACAGCCCCAGCCCCTTCCCAGAGGCTATTATCCCCCCACTGCTACTATAGGCACCATCTCTCCCTACTATACCTGCTATCCCACAGCCCCAGTCCCTTCCCAGAGGCTATTATCCCCCCACTGCTACTATAGGCACCATCTCTCCCTACTATACCTGCTATCCCACAGCCCCAGTCCCTTCCCAGAGGCTATTATCCCCCCACTGCTACTATAGGCACCATCTCTCCCTACTATACCTGCTATCCCACAGCCCCAGTCCCTTCCCAGAGGCTATTATCCCCCCACTGCTACTATAGGCACCATCTCTCCCTACTATACCTGCTATCCCACAGCCACAGATCCATAGCATAGTGGCATGGTGTCTTTTGATTGAAGGTGATTTAGCTACGGACACTAATTCCAACTGGGAACCAGCACTTGAAGCATAGGAGTTGCTGCAGCTAGTGTTGGGCTAAACATTATTTTTGCCAGAAAGGTTAAGCTTTTAACTGTATTCTAGGTCTGATAATCTCTTTTGCTCTAGAACAGAGGTTTTGTTACTTCTTGTGTTCCATCCACCATTTCTGATCTTCCGTTTGCTCAGGCACGCTTTTGCATTCTTAGGCCAGGCTCTGTTTTAGCAGAACAAATTTGGAGATATTTAAAAGATAACTGCGATAGACTAAACAGCAAATGAGAGACCAGATACATACTGAGTTTTCTACCCAAAATGCTCAGAGAAGTCTCTCTTTATATATAATATATAGCATTACTCCTGAGCCTCCTCCTATTGTGAACAAGAGTCATAGATAGTGACTATATGATTTGTACTGAAGGACTGACATTTCTTAAACCTCAAAAGCCATCAATTTGTCTCCATTATCTCTTGGGAACATATATGTATGTTATATCCATTCATACTCACCCTTGATCCTTGAAAGTTAACTTCCCCTTAACTCTGCAAAACGTTGTGCATCTGTGTATATACCCTTGTGATTAACCCATTGTGCAAAGGAAGGCCAAACCACTCAGGTCTTCTTGACTTCAACATAGATATAGATTGCTCCACATCTGTCTAATGATGAACTCATTTTGCAGAGACCTTTTGTTCAAAGCTATGTTTCCCAGCATAATGCCTTCGGAATAGCCAGGAGCTACGGCACAGTCGTGCATTAATCCTATAGCAAAATGAATTATACCCCTCCAGATCAACGACGGAGCATTAAGCATTAATCAACTTGGGTCTCAGTAGACATCACAAATGATGTGGGAAAGATTGGCCGACTCAGGAGCCTTTACAATGGGCTTTACAATACGGTGGATAGTCCGAGCCTTATTACTAATGATTTCCCTGTCCCACACTTGGTTAAACCTCGCTTGCCCCTCTCTCGCACTAGACAGATACCGCGGCTCAGAGACCGGGCTGAATTTAGTCGAGACGAAATTAGAAGTGACAAGAGCTTTGAAATAGTATTAATTTCTGTATCTGGATCCCGAGAAGCCATTTGCTCTTTGCAGATGAAAAATAAAAAGGTTTATGTGGCAAAATAATATGATGTTCTCCTCTCGGAGAAAGTCTCGGGCACAATCAACTTCTCTGACAGATTATCATTTCCACTGCATTGTACATCTCCTGTAAGATTACTTTATGTTAACAGTGTATCATTGCCCGGACAGGCACCCTGATATGGAAAAGTTATGGAAACTGGCTAAAGAGCCACTATATCCTCATATATTCCTGCAGGATTGGCCTCAGTACAGGGAAATCCATCTGTAAAGGCTAGAAGCTGTTCCTGCTGCATTGTGCTTAATACAGGGGGATATATATGTACAGGGCCGCCATCAGAAATCACGGGGCCCCTCACAACATAATTTTCTGGGTCACCTCCTCCCACACCCTGCCCCCCAATGGCCCTGCCCCCAGTGACCCCTCCCATCAGTACAAAGGACACACAGACATTGGTAGCCAGGGCCCCCTAAAACATCAGTAGCCAGGGCCCCCCCCCTAAAACATTGATAGCCCGGGGTTATGTTTTGCATTGGTGCCAGCCAAAGGCCCCCTAAAACATTGCTGGTCCTTCCCTAGTGTCCTCATACTATGGGCCACTCCCTGCTGCTTCCTGCTCCCCAAATGCTTCCTCCTGTTCTCCCCCAGCATCCTCCATCCCCCCCAGTATCCTTCAGCTCCCCCCAGCATCCTCCAGCTCCCCCCAGCATCCTCCAGATCCCCCCCAGCATCCTTCAGCTCCCCCCAGCATCCTCCAGCTCCCCCCCAGCATCCTTCAGCTCCCCCAGCATCCTTCAGCTCCCCCTCAGCATCCTCCCCAACATCCTCCAGCTCCCCCCCGCATCCTCCAGCTCTCCCCAGCATCCTCCAGTTCCCCCCCTCAGAATCTCACCCAGCATCCCCCAGCTCCACTCCACAGCATCCTTCAGCTCCCCCCCAGTGTCCTCCAGCTCCCCCCAGCATCCTTCAGCTCCCCCCAGCATCCTCACCAACATCCTCCAGCTCCCCCCAGCGCCCCCCCCCAATGACCTACAGCTATCAGCGACCGCCTGCTTCCTTCGTCCTTCGGCTGTGTCTGTCCCCCGGCTCCCCGCTGCATCCACACACTTTTATATGGTTGCACCCCATGCGTACTGACGTCACGTGCACGAACAGGACACAACCAATCAAGGCCCGAGCTAAAAAACTGCTTCACAGAACTGCACAGAAAACAAGGGACCACCTGACCGGTATTTTATGAGGTTTGAAGCCATTGTTATTAGTAGAAAAAAATGCTAAAAATATAGAAAGGTCAGTATTTTTTTTCCAGAAAAGGTGGCAACTTTACTTGTGGAAAAGAATATATTTACCCAAAGCAATACAAATGGTGCTCCACCAAGAATGTGGGAAGGTTGTGAAATGCCTTGCCGGGTGATATTGAGAGGGCAGATAACCATTTAAATGATTAGACGTCCTCTGATGAGCGCCCCAAAGGCATGAAGGGAGGTGGAGCCTGGGGACTATGTGGTACTGGAATGTACCTACTTTAGGGGCCTGCTCGGCTCTTATTGGCTTTGTAGACCATGGAGGAAGCTTAGTTCAGGTAAACAAATGGTCCAATAGGGGTTTAAGAGTCTCATACACAGGTCGGTTCTGGCAGCAAAACAGCAAAGTTGAAAACGGGCCAATTGATCAGGAACCAGAAGAACAGTCAGAATAAACAATTTAGAGCGCACCTAGGAACCCAGGAAGAACTTCATATATTTGGGCATTGAGCCTGGATCTCTGGCATCTATTCAGTCTGAATATTTGCACCAGATGCAACATAATGATGTCACACGCTTACGTGCTGATGTCACTGTGCAACGACACGTCCCATGTGATGGCCATAGGTGCCACCATTTTGGACATGGTGCTGGAGGAGAGAGGAACAGTCCTTACACCTGTATGTCTTACACCTGCGCAGTCCAAAAGCCAGCTAGGGGTAACGTAGAGGAAAACTACCTATTAGCTCTCCTAGATACACTTGAAAACCAAGAATAAAGGGTAAATTAGAGTCAACAAGTGAATGGTGCATTAAAAGATGAGGAAATGAAGATTAGCCATAGATTCTCTTCACATCCCACTGTTAGGCACAAGAGCTTGCACTTGTAGGGTGCTATTGGCTATTGCTATTGAAATATCCATTTCTTGGCTTATATTTTGCATGTTCCTCCCTACCTCCCCATTCATAAATGACATATAATATGTTTATTCATATGATAGTATCACTTTAAAACAAATGTGATATAATGAATTATTTCCTACATAAAATATGAAACTATATTGATTCTATTACTGTCCAAAGTACTTTCCAAGATATTGTTGTCCAGCCTGACTGGCTATACCTTACATTCTATAGTGCAGGTTGCTATATAAAATGGCTGGTCACATCTGAGCTAGAGTAAACAGTATAGCCACTTGTTTTTATGATTCAGTTTGATTTCCTTAAATCCACTTTTTGTTCAAGAAAGAAACAATATCTGACAACTGTTGCCTCCCTGGCTTGTAGTAGCCTGCAGTCAGAGCAGCGTGAGTCCCGCTCATGAGTTATGGGTGTCCGGCAGCTACTTATCCCTGTCCATTTAGACACACGATCAATGGGAAGAATTTGCCCCAGAGCAGATGAAACAACGCATGCATGTGTCTTAATAATTCCATGTCTGTTCATATTAAGCTTCTGTAAGAAGGTATTTAAATAGAGATATATATCATAGATAAGCAAGAACTTCTGGTCCAGCTTGGGGAACTAGTGTGCCAGGTGATTGGCCGATGCATGCACTGGCACCCAATCACTCCAGCATGCTGCTTTTATCCTAGGCACACTGGTACCTGTTTCCACCTCTGCACCCCGCCAGATGTCTGGGTGAACCCACCACATGACTTCCAGCATGTTCCAATGCACCATTGACTACAACGGACCTATTCCTTATAGTCCAGCCCAAGATGGTGTCTCTTTTGTCCCACTCTGTCTAAGTTCTGTTTCTCCTCTTGCTTGGTCTCTGGACTTTGGATTTTGACCCTTTGACTCTTTGCCTGTCTCATGGATTCTTATGGACACTCTTGGTTCTCAATAAGTTATTTCTTTGATGGGCCTGTTCTATGGATTCCACCACTCTTGCGTCTCATCAAGTTATTTCTTTGATGGGCCTAAAGGTGGCCATACACAGGCCCATTGTAGCTGCCGATATGGGTCCCTTGGACCGTTTCAGCAGCTTATCGGCCCGTGTAGGGGCAGCAACGACTGACCTGCCCGACCAATATCTGGCCTGAAATCGGGCAGATATCGATCGGGTAGGTTAAAAAATTCAGTCGGATTGGGGACCGCATCGGCCCGAACCGACTGCACCCTTAACAGTTGCTATGATTTGATCATTTGGCCCCAGGGCCAAACAACCGAATTAGCCTAAATTCCCCTGATATTGTCCACCCGTAGTTTCAGAAAGCCCAACAAAGGCATCATTAACAGAAGCAACTGCATAAATTTCTTACTAAACCAAACCAACTGATTGCCCCAAGTGCCCTAAACTTGGACTTCATTGAGACTTCTGATTATCACCAGGGCTGGATCACTCTTTTTCCTCCAAGGAAACCATTTGCTGCCAAGAGTCACTTTGTAATAACATATATGAAAACAAATTCATATTTATTGGCAATTCTCTTAGTAACTATGGCCCCTTTGTTGTAGTGTAGAGCAAAGATATTTCTTGCAAACAGAGATCAACAGACATTTCTCCAGGAGCTCTGAATCATTCTAGGAGTCTCTTCTACAATCTCAAAATGTACCTTTTATTGTTTCTCTTTCAAAGTGGCCCTCAACGGTCCGCTGCTAAAAGTTTGTCCAGCAGCTTTAAAATGTCAACAGAGGTCTTCTCCAAAGCCTCAGGTTTATATATGATCTATACTTTTATCATGAAACTTTAAAGAGTCATCCTTTGTTTACTTTGTATCCTAAAGGGAACTTTAGGAATTCGTCTTTAAACCAAGAGTCATGAAAGACTTCCACAGCAACCATCAAAAATATCTTTAGATATGATACCATGGAAGACACCATAGGGGGGGTCTTTCCTATATACACCTAAACATCATCCGGAGGACATTTAGTGGCATCTCCTTCTACTTCTAATTTCCACATGTTAATGTATTTGTTGAAGCCAACCATTCCTGATTTGCTGGTACTTTTTACCAGAGGGCTTTTTATGGACAGAATAAGCATCAGGTTGAGGGCACAGGGTTTTTGAGATATTTGGGGGCACATAGGTGGAAGTCAGGGGCTTTTAGATGCATTTGTACAATAGGTACAGCTTACACAATAGGGCATAGACTTATAGACTAATTCCAAATACATAACAATCTTGGCATTTCATTTTCTTTGAGATCTGATCTATCGTGGATGCACATTCGCCAGGTTTCTAGGGTAACCCATAATTATGCTCATTGCCCTAATTATAATCAGGACAAAGCTCCTTACATATAAATGAGTTTTGCAGCTTTGTGAGGACAAACACAGCGCCCAGGCCCTTGCCTTGTGTCTCCGTCTGTGTGTTTTCATGTTTTGTTGTGTTTCGAAAACGGTCGTCGTGTCTCGGAACGGTTGTTAGCTTTTTGCAGATGATCCGGTGTTTCGGAGAAAATGCTCAATCTATAGTTATAAAGTGCATATAAAAATAAGATAATAAGACAAGCCGTGTTGCCTTCATGTGCGGCGCCGGAATATCTTGGATGCGTTTCAGCTGAAACCACTTCCAGTTCCTACATATTTATGATCACCTCGGGCCATCTGCTGATCTGTTACTGATCTGAGAATGAAGAGGAGAGAAAAATTAATCTTAAACAGACTCTTGCTTATCGCAGCAAAGCATGCTCGCCTGTGTGTTTATTCCTTGTCAGCTCTCCAGATTTGAATGGTGGTGATTAGAGAGAGCCCTTCTGTGGAAATATTAAGAGAAAAAATAAAACGTCATATGGAACAAGCAGGGAATGGCACGCAGCCCTTAAAAGTACAAATTAATCTGCAACCGCCAACTGTAACGATAATTCTGAAGTGCCGGATGGCAGTCAGTGCAGCACCCCTATATTGATCACACCCCCATTGTGTTTGGGTACTTTGGTCTTCATATAGACACAATAACTTGTGAAGATCCTGTGGCCTTTTAAGGGCTCTGGCACACGGGGAGATTAGTCGCCCGCGACAAAACTCCCTGTTCGCGGGCGACTAATCTCCCCGAGTTGCCTTCACCTGCCATCCCACCGGCGAAAATTTAAGTCGCCAGTGGGATGGCACACGCGGCGGCGCGATTTCGCGCAAATTGCCGAAAAAGCCTCGCGACTAATTTCCCCGTGTGCCACAGCCCTAACTGTGCAGCATGAGTCTGACAACCTGTTTACTACCTTACACATTAACCCCCTGTTATATACCTCCAACTTGTCCTTAGCCTACCTGGAGATAATAGGCATTTAGCATTAGCAGGAAACAGGCCGCACCTATATAAAATAGTCAAATAATCAAGTGAAAACCACAATGGGCTACCCACCATGCCACAGCAGCTCTGAATGGGCAAGTCACAGTGGGCAACCATAATAGCTCCCTCCTGGAGACCATACACCGCCACTGTCCCAATTACGCATCAAGCTGGGACCTAGGCCACCCAAACTCATGGCAAGTACTCCTCTAAGCTGTGACAAAAAAAAGAATTCCAACCATACGGCCTTGCCACCCTATTCCAACTTACAAGGTGTGTGAGCATTTGTCAGCGGGGGCCTCCGGCACCCACGGGAGAGGTGAAGTCAGGATCAAGGAGGAAGGCCGCTTCCAGCGAGTCCGAGCGAAGTACAGATGCAGGATAATCCAATAGAGAGGTCAGGTTCAGGCAAAGGTCACTAAAGGCAGGCAGCAAGGTTCAAGGTCAGGAACAGGCAAATAAACAGCAACAGGAAGCAGATAAGAATATTAGAGACCCAGGAACACAATAGGTATGTTGAGCTATACTCGGGCATTGAACCTGGGTCACTGGCGTCTTTTTGAGTTTGAATTTGGCGCCATAGCGCGTGACGTCATCGCGCCGGCGTCCTTGCGCCCACGTGGAGTCCTGGGCGCCACCATCTTGGATTCGCCGCGCTGAGAAGGAGGACGCCGCCGCACACCAGGAGCAGGTAGGGAGCGGGAGCGGCGACGGTTCCTGACAGTACCCCCCCCCCACGGGGGGCCACTGGACCACCAGGCCGAGGCTTCTGAGGAAATTGACCATGGAACGCCTTCACAAGACGAGGAGCATGTACATCAGAATCTTTCTCCCAGGAGCATTCCTCAGGGCCGAATCCCTTCCATTGGACGAGGTATTGGAGTGATCCCCTGGAGAGCCTAGAATCTAGAATTTTCTCAACCTCGTACTCTTGCTGATCATCCACGAGGACGGCAGAAGGAGGGGACTGAGCAGAGGAGAAGTGATTGAACACTACTGGCTTCAATAAGGAAACGTGGAATACGTTAGGAATCCGCATCTCTGGGGGAAGTTGTAGACGGACAGCCACTGGATTGATCACCTCAGAGATGGAGAAGGGACCCACGAATTTGGGACCCAGTTTCGGAGATGGTACCCTCAAGCGGATGTTCCTGGAAGAAAGCCAGACTTTATCACCAACCTTGTATGGAGGGGAAGGCTTTCTCCGACGATCAGCGAAGGTCTTGTGTACCAGGGAACTCTTCTCCAAATTAGACTTGGTGGCAGCCCAGATAACAGACATGTGAGCCGCCAGGTCATCTGCAGCGGGAACTTCGGAGAGGAGAAAATCTTGAGGGAAGGCCAAAGGATGTTGACCATACACCGACAAGAAAGGAGATCTTCCAGTGGAGGAGTGACTGGCATTGTTGTGAGCGAATTCCGCCCACGGGAGTAAATTCGACCAGTCGTCTTGGCAAAGGGAAACATGGTTTCGCAGGAATTGTTCAAGAGCTTGATTTACACGTTCTGCTGCCCCATTGGTCTGAGGGTGGTAGGCCGAGGAGAACTGAAGAGATACCCCCAGAGACTTGCATAAGGAGCGCCAAAATCTGGAAACAAACTGGGACCCTCTATCGGAGACAATTTCCGCAGGAAAACCATGTAAACGAAAGATATGCTGTACGAAGAGATGAGCCAGTTCTACAGCCGAGGGGAGTTTCCTCAAGGGTATGAAGTGTGCCATCTTGCTGAAGCGGTCTATCACTACCCAAATGACAGTGTTACCACAGGAGGGCGGCAACTCCACAATAAAGTCCATACCCAAATGCGTCCATGGGCGAGAGGGTATTGGCAATGGATGCAGAAGACCGCAGGGTCGAGAGTGGCTGGCTTTAGTGGTGGCACATACAGTACAAGCTGCGACAAAGTCTCGGACATCCTTGCGGATGGTCGGCCACCAAACTAGGCGTCGAAGAAGTTCAAGAGTTTTTCCAGAACCAGGGTGGCCGGCTTGTTTGGAGCTATGAGTCTGCTGGAGAATGGGAAGGCGTAACTCAGGAGGTACAAATGCCATCCCTATGGGAGTATCAGGAGGAGCGGCAGACTGGCTTAGGAATATTTGTTCAGCGAATTGGGGCAATACAGAGGCAATGATCCTGGATGGAGGAATGATAGGCTCATGCTCTATAGGTAGACGATCCTCTGGGGAGAAACTTCGGGACAGGGCGTCTGCCTTCCGATTCTTGGTCCCAGGACGATACGTCAGGACAAAATTGAAACGGGAGAAGAAAAGCGACCACCTCGCCTGACGGGGATTCTGTCTCTTTAGAGACTGTAGAAATTCTAGGTTCTTATGATCGGTATAGATCGTGACCGGATGAGATGCTCCCTCTAAGAGGTGTCGCCATTCCTCGAGGGCGAGTTTGACAGCCAGGAGTTCACGATTCCCAATGTCGTAATTCTGCTCGGCGGAGGAAAACTTCTTGGAGAAGTATGCACATGGATGGAGCTTACCATCTGCAGAATGTCTCTGGGAAAGAATAGCACCTGCTCCTACATCAGAGGCGTCGACTTCAATAAAGAAGGGTAGATGAGGCTCTGGGTGTCGAAGAACAGAGGCCGAAATGAAGGCATCCTTCAGGGACTGGAAGGCTTCAAGGGCCACAGGAGGCCAACAATTGGGTCTCCCTCCTTTGCGGATGAGGGAAAGGATAGGAGCAATGCGGGAAGAAAAGCCTTTAATGAATTGGCGGTAATAGTTCGCAAATCTTATAAACCTCTGGATTGCTTTAGTACTCTGGGGGAGTGGCCACTTCTGGATAGCAGATACCTTGGCAGGATCCATTTCGAAGCCCCTAGACGAGATAATGTAGCCCAGGAAGGAGATCTTTGGTACTTCGAAAGTGCATTTCTCCAACTTGGCGAAAAGGAAATTTTCTCTAAGGCGAGAAAGGGCTTCTTTGACTTGGGAGCGGTGGGTCTCCAAATCTTGAGAGAAGATGAGGATGTCATCCAGGTACACGACAACAGACTTCCCCAGGAGGTTCCGAAAAATATCGTTAACGAACTCTTGGAAGACGGCTGGAGCGTTGCAGAGGCCGAAGGGCATCACGAGGTACTCGTAATGCCCATCACGGGTATTGAAAGCCGTCTTCCATTCATCGCCCTCTCGGATCCTGATGAGATTATAGGCCCCGCGGAGATCCAACTTAGAGAAAATCTTGGCCCCTTTAAGTTGGTCAAAAAGTTCTGAAATAAGGGGTAAAGGGTATCTGTTCTTAACAGTTATTTTATTGAGACCCCGGTAGTCAATACAGGGGCGGAGTCCACCGTCCTTCTTTTCAACAAAAAAGAAGCCAGCTCCTGCTGGAGAGGTAGAAGGACGGATAAATCCACGCTGGAGATTCTCAGAGATATACTCCTTCATGGCAGCCGTCTCTGCAGGGGATAAGGGATAGGTCCGCCCACGGGGTGGCATGATTCCAGGAAGGAGATCAATAGGGCAGTCATACCGCCGATGCGGGGGAAGAAACTCTGCTGACTTTTTACAAAAAACATCAGAGAAGTCCCTGTAGACGAAGGGCAGAGCTGAAAGACTCGTAGAGGAGACTGTAACCCGCTGGAGTGGCTGAGGAATTAAACAATGTCTTTGGCAGTATTGACTCCAACGGGAGATTTGACCCGATGACCAGTCAATGGAGGGGTTATGGAGTCGTAGCCATGGCAACCCCAGCACAACAGGAGACGAAGGACATGGGATGATCAGGAATGACATCTTTTCCAGATGTAGTGCTCCAATCTGCACAGATAGTTCACCGGTGGTTAAAGTGATGGTGTCCGTGGAGAGAGGTCTGTCATCGATGGCGAGGACCCGAATAGGAGGAGTCATTGGAAAGAGGGAAATGCCAACCTTTTTTGCGAATGCCAAGTCCATAAAGTTTCCTGCAGCTCCGGAATCAAGGAAGGCTGAGACTGGAATTGCCTGGGAGGGCAACCGGATCTGCACAGGAACATGAAATTGGTGAGATTGTTCCGCTGACTTAGGAACAATACTACCAGCAAAAGAAACAACAGTCTTACTTGAAGCAGGAGTATTCCCCAGCTTGACAGGGCAGGAAACCGCTAAGTGGGATTGTCCGCCGCAGTATAGACATAGGCCGGAAAGGCGTCTCCGAAGCTTCTCTTGTGCAGACAGTCGAGCCTTCCCAAGTTGCATGGGTTCCTCCGAAGGGGAAGTGGTAAACTGCGGAGAAGACGGGGGTATCATAGGGTTCTGGAAGCGCGGAGCCAGGACTGGATGAGACTTTTTACTCCGCTCTTTATCAGCCTGATGTTCTTTAAGGCGAGTGTCTACCTTAATAGCGAGAGCAATCAAATCTTCAAGGGAGTCAGGTAGATCTCTGGATACCAGGTCATCCTTCAGGCGGGACGATAGGCCTTGGTAGAAGACTGCCTTATAAGCCTCCTCATTCCAGGAAGTTTCCGCCATGAGGGTTCTAAAGTTTATGGCATACTCACTGGCACCGAGACTGCCCTGGCGGATTTGCAGCAGGCGTGAAGAGGCAGTAGCGACCCGACCAGGGGCATCAAAGATGGTTCTGAACATCTGTAGAAATTCCTTCACATCAAATGTCAGGGGTGACTGACTCTCCCAGAGAGAAGTTGCCCATTCCAGTGGTTTGCCCTCCAGACGAGACATAACGTAGCCCACCTTCGCTCGCTCACAGGAGAATTGGGAAGGTTGGAATTCAAACTGAATCTGGCATTGAGTCACGAATCCCCTGCAGGCCTGCGGATTGCCACTGTAGTGCGGAGGAGGAGGTATTCGTGGCTCACGAGCTGGCGGCATCGCTGGCAGAGGAACCACCACAGCAGGAGGAATTTCCGCGACAGCGGGAGTAGCAGGCAAACGGGACAAAATGGAATCAAGTACTTGCCCAATTCTGACTTGCTGGGATTCATACGCCTCCATACGGGACGCCAGCCCGCGAAGGGCTCTTCCGACGTCCAGTACCGCTTCCTCGGGATCCATGGCCCGAGTATAATGTCAGCGGGGGCCTCCGGCACCCACGGGAGAGGTGAAGTCAGGATCAAGGAGGAAGGCCGCTTCCAGCGAGTCCGAGCGAAGTACAGATGCAGGATAATCCAATAGAGAGGTCAGGTTCAGGCAAAGGTCACTAAAGGCAGGCAGCAAGGTTCAAGGTCAGGAACAGGCAAATAAACAGCAACAGGAAGCAGATAAGAATATTAGAGACCCAGGAACACAATAGGTATGTTGAGCTATACTCGGGCATTGAACCTGGGTCACTGGCGTCTTTTTGAGTTTGAATTTGGCGCCATAGCGCGTGACGTCATCGCGCCGGCGTCCTTGCGCCCACGTGGAGTCCTGGGCGCCGCCATCTTGGATTCGCCGCGCTGAGAAGGAGGACGCCGCCGCACACCAGGAGCAGGTAGGGAGCGGGAGCGGCGACGGTTCCTGACAGCATTATACTTTTTACTGTACCAACTGCAATAAGGAAATAGTACCCTCTTTAAGCCCCTGCCTTCTGACCTTCCCCAGAGCCTGGTCACCAATCCCTCTACGTGCCCCAAAGTCTGCCCCACTAGCATTTATCTAATTACCGTATATACTCGAGTATAAGCCGATCCGAATATAAGCCGAGGTACCTAATTTTAGCAAAGAAAACTGGAAAAACGTATTGACTTGAGTATAAGCCTAGGGTGGGAAATGCAGCAACTACTGCTAAGTTTCAATAATCAAAATAAATACCAATAAAATGACAGCTCCCCTCAGCGTCCTCCCCAACATCCCCCCAGCTCCCCCCCATTATCATGATGAAAGGTTTTTTTGCTCATGAGTTTTTCTTCCACTTTGCTTAAGAAAACATTGATCATCTGATCTACCATTAGGATGTCCCTATATACATCATACTACAAAATGGAAAGTAAGGGAAAATGTACTGTACCTGTTTTTTTTCAATAGTCGGTAGAGCATTCAGTCTGTTCCATTGAGATATGGTTTTTTTTGATTGGAATGATTATATTGACTGATCCTATATCTCATTTGTGAGGAATTAATCTCAGGGGAAGCAAATCCAGGTGATTTTTGCCATGTCCATGTCACACCCTATTACCCCCAGACCTTGTATCTTGCTCTGTCCCAGTTGGGGACATTAATGTGGGTGACTCCACAAAGAATCTATTAGGGTTGACAGGACTGAAGGCAATTCAGTAGTATATGATTTATTGTGGTAATGTGTGAATGTATGTGATATCGGTCTGGTGCAACCAGTAGTGATGAGCAAATTTTTTCGCCAGGCATGAATTCGCAGCGAATTTCCGCATTTTGCCATTGGAGAATTGTTTCGCAAAACTTCCGTTAAAATTCACAGCGTAAAAATTTGTTGCGCGCAATTTTTTCGTTGTGCGTCAAATTGGGCGCGGTTCGCAAATTTTTCACAGTTTTGCGAATTTCCTGCCGGTTCCGAGAATTTCATGCCACAGCGAAACGGGACAGATTTGCTCATCACTAGCAACCAGCTTGGGATTGTGCCAATCTGACTTAAAAGGCAACAGAAAAGCCTGAGATATTATGCAAGGATTGTGAGGTTTTCACTAACAAAGATGCAGATGCAAATAGCACAATTCCATGCAGGGAGTTGCACCCGCGGCGTCAAAAGAAATGCAATTGCACGTTGCCAGACAGATACAAGCTGCGGCCAACCTTTTCCTTGTTGGAATTGCATCACTTTTAGTCCCCAGACATTAAAATGATGTAAGGGTGCGATTCTTTTGTTGCAAGTCTGCTGCACCTACTGATGCAAATTGCTGTGGGTGCCGGTAGCTCCAGGGTCACAGTGTCAATAGGTAGGTCAATAGGTAGGGTCGCCACCTTTATAAAATAAATATACTGGTTTGGCTGGGGGTGTGTTCACAAGGGGCAGGTTGTCATGTTAAGTATGAAGAGTTATGATGTAGAGTGGGCGGGGTAGCGACATCGAGGCAGGGGTGGGCAAAGCCGACCGGGCGCCCTAGGCAACCCGGTCGGCCAACTCCGCCCACCTCCCCGATTAGATCAGTCATTGCCTCCGCCGCTAATGACAAGTGGCGGAGGCAATGACAAAGTAGCACTAGGGGTAGGCAGGAGAGGCTCCTGTTTGGCGCCCCTCAATCGTTGCGCCCTAGGCAGCTGCCTCTTCTGCCTACCCCTAGTTCCGGCCCTGCATCGAGGGGTCGTCACATTTAGAGGCTGGTGCGTGTCATAAAGTAAGGAAGCGGCAGTGGATTGGTTATTATAGGAGCTAATACAGGAAAAAAGGGGCAGATTGGAGATGGGCCTTGGCTGAAATTTTAGCGGCTAGGCGGGTGAAATACCAGCCAGATGGCAACCCTATCAATAGCTGGCACACAAGCAGAAGAGGAAGGTCAGACACAATGGCACTTGGTGCCACTATATATGGAGAGTGGTTGCATGCATGTACCTTTAATGTAGTTCTCAACCCCCCTAATGCCGCAACCCTTTAATACAGTTCCTCATGTTGTGGTGACCCCCAACCATAAAATTATTCCTAAGACCATCGGAAATATGTGTTTTCCGAAGCTCTTAGGCGACCCCTGTGAAAGGGTCATTCACCCCCCAAAGGGGTCCCGACTCACAGGCTGAGAACTGGTGCTCTAATGAATGAAGTCAATTTCGGCATGACCCGCTTGCAACGGCATTCGTAAATGACCCCTATCATCTTTATGCGTGATTTGGATCTCTATTCCTTAAGTCTACTGAAAAATCAATAAAACATTAATTAAACCCAATAGGGCTGTTCTGCCCCCAATAAGGGGTAATTATATCTTAGTTGGGATCAAGTACAAGGTACTGTTTTATTATTACAGAGAAAAGGGAATCATTTAACCATGAAATAAACCCAATAGGGCTGTTCTGCCCCAATAAGGGGTAATTATATCTTAGTTGGGATCAAGTACAGGTACTGTTTTATTATTACAGAGAAAAGGGAATCATTTAACCATTAAATAAACCCAATAGGGCTGTTCTGCCCCCAATAAGGGGTAATTATATCTTAGTTGGGATCAAGTACAGGTACTGTTTTATTATTACAGAGAAGGGGGAATCATTTAACCATTAAATAAACCCAATAGGGCTGTTCTGCCCCAATAAGGGGTAATTATATCTTAGTTGGGATCAAGTACAGGTACTGTTTTATTATTACAGAGAAAAGGGAATCATTTAACCATTAAATAAACCCAATAGGGCTGTTCTGCCCCCAATAAGGGGTAATTATATCTTAGTTGGGATCAAGTACAGGTACTGTTTTATTATTACAGAGAAAAGGGAATCATTTAACCATTAAATAAACCCAATAGGGCTGTTCTGCCCCCAATAAGGGGTAATTATATCTTAGTTGGGATCAAGTACAAGGTACTGTTTTATTATTACAGAGAAAAAGGAAATCAGTTTTAAAATTCTGAATTATTTGATTAAAATGGAGTCTATGGGAGACGGGCTTTCCATAATTCAAAGCTTTCTGGATAACGGGTTTCCGGATAATGGATCCCATACCTGTAATTGTCTCTTTAGACAAAACAGGGGGAAAATAAAAATGGTAATACTGTGGCTTTTAAAAATATCACATAGCCAAGAGCCTGTCCCTTCCCAAGGGGAAAGGAATGTTCTATAAAGAGGCCACAAAAGGCAACAGTGACTTAGAGCCGCCATGGCTGTAAAAGTAGATTAAAAAAAGCACATCCAGCGAATTGTTGTTCACCTTTGCCGGCCTGAAACATACATCACAGAAGGGAACGGCCGGGCCGGATCCAGTATTTAAGGGATTTATCAGCTGCCGTGCCATGATACAAACAGACTTTTTCACACAGACAGAAATCTCTTCTGCGCCTGAGAGTTTCTAAATGGTGCGTTTAAAGCTGGGAGAGCCGTAATTCCAAGAGACAGTTGCAGCCAGTGCCAGAAGCAGATGTAATGTTCACAGTATGTCATAAACCAATAAAAATAATGTTTTGCGATCTTTCAAAGTGTGTGCTCAGCAATAAAAAGCCTAGTGGTGATGGATTGGGATAAGTAAATAAACCGTTTAAAGGGCAAACAAACAAAAGCAACGTATGTTTTTTTGCAACTTACAGCTAGAAGTCATATCACGTTTAATAGAAAAGCCAATTTAGTTCCGTCTGGAGAAAAGATAACGCTTTCTGCCATTATTTCTTTAGGTTTAATGGGCAATTCTAAAGTTTAATTTTCTCCCATATCTGCCCTTATATAGTACCCATTGCCTTACATGTGTCTTGCCATTTTTATTGCCCTCTGCTGCTTACACCCTTGGGAATCTCAGTGCATTGTGCCTTTGTGCATTGAGCTTTCAGAAGGAGCCAGCGCTACACATTAGAACTGCTTTCAGCTAACCTATTGTTTCTCCTACTCCCATGTAACTGGAGGAGTCCCAAGCCGGACTTGGATTTCTTACTATTGAGTGCTATTCTGATACCTACTGGGAGCTGCTATCTTGCTCCCTTCCCATTGTTCTGCTGATCGGCTGCTGGGGGTGAGGGGGGGGGGGATATCACTCCAACTTGCAGCGCAGCAGTAAAGTGTGCCTGAGTCTGAGCTTTCAGAAGGAGCCAGCGCTACACATTAGAACTGCTTTCAGCTAACCTATTGTTTCTCCTACTCCCATGTAACTGGAGGAGTCCCAAGCCGGACTTGGATTTCTTACTATTGAGTGCTATTCTGATACCTACTGGGAGCTGCTATCTTGCTCCCTTCCCATTGTTCTGCTGATCGGCTGCTGGGGGTGAGGGGGGGGTATCACTCCAACTTGCAGCGCAGCAGTAAAGTGTGCCTGAGTCTGAGCTTTCAGAAGGAGCCAGCACTACACATTAGAACTGCTTTCACCTAACCTATTGTTTCTCCTACTCCCATGTAACTGGAGGAGTCCCAAGCCGGACTTGGATTTCTTACTATTGAGTGCTATTCTGATACCTACTGGAAGCTGCTATCTTGCTCCCTTCCCATTGTTCTGCTGATCGGCTGCTGGGGGTGAGGGGGGGGGGTATCACTCCAACTTGCAGCGCAGCAGTAAAGTGTGCCTGAGTCTGAGCTTTCAGAAGGAGCCACCACTACACAATAGCATAATAGCAAAACCTGTTTTTCCCTGCTTGGGTGCTATTCTCACATCTACCACCAGGTGGATTTTAGCAATCCAAGTGATTTTTGAACTCCATTTGTTGTCTACAGTGCTTCTCTGGCCTTCAGGAAAGGTGTTTTTTGGCAAGGAAATGGAGTCTGGGGTGTCAAAAATCAATGTATTCAATGTTTTTGTGGCTGAAGTTCTCACTGCTTCTCTCTGTATTTAATGTATTTTTGGTGCCACTACCTAATGTCTCTCACTTTATTTATTGTATTTTGGGTGCCACTACTTCTGCCCCTCACTGTATAATTTATTTATAATCTGGAGTTATCATTTAAAGAAGTCAATGTACCATTATTTACAAGAGTATACTCTGTGTATATAGCCTTGACTGTACAATGCACATGGGGCAGTTTTTTCTGCAGTGTATTTTAGCTGGAGAGAAATGCCTGATACCACCCAAAATTATTGGGCAGCAGTATGGGCAGTTTTGCCTATTTACCGCCTTCAGGGCAGTACCAGCAGTGCTATTAGCCCATGGAGGCATCAGAGGTGTCAGCGAGCTGCCATCTTGTTACCTGCCCATTGTTTTGCTGATGGACTTTGAAAAAACCTGTTTTCCCGTAACAATGTTTCCTTAATTTTGCATATTGACAGCTCAGATTTATATTTGTCATACAAATTGTCGCAAAGTACGGAAAAGTCGCACAAATTCAGGAAAATATTGCAGAAAAGTTGTAAACTTTAGAAAACATACCAAATTTTTTTAATCAGACCTGTGGTGCTTTGATAAAGGGGCCCCTAGATGCCATTTGTCACACAGCAGTTTTTATATTTCATTTCGGCGCTGTATCGAATGACAACAGATAAGGATTCGGTTCCTCCCACGTTTGTGCCTCTGAAAGCAGATTATTTTGCCGAGCATTTCCCTGTAGCTGGTGCCCCTGGAAGGCCAGATGTTAAGTACTTAGTTAAATGTTGTTTAACAGCCGTTTCCAACACAATCATCAGAGCCAACGTGTTCCCTTTCCTTATAATTACTGTTTCTGCTGAAAATCCACTAACACCTTATGCCATTAACCTTTGCGAGCGCCAGTCCTTGCCGGAGCGGGGAGATCCCTCCGGCTACAGAGAAGTATTTCCACCGACGGAGAAGCTGATCCATCCAATTCCTCTCTCTCGCCTCCCATTGCATAATCTCACGCCTCTCCTTCTTTTCAATTTCTGTGCCTTTCGCTGTCACCGTGTTGTGATTTATCGAGCGCTCACGTTTAATTCTCGGTTCCCTGGTGAAGACCGACGGTGCAGGTCTGATCATAGGTCAGCCGCACTTACTTATTCCAGGAGACTTCAATCTCCATATGGATAGGACCTCTGACTCCGAGCACAGGAGAGAGAGTGTATTACAAGATTTCCCAGAGATACCCGGCTCCTCGCTCGCAGGACACCGAAGGTCGTGTCTCTGTTTTATTTCACTCCTCTGGATTCTCATTAAAAGGTTTATTGAATTATCTGATGTTCTGAAACCCATCTCTCTTAATAGATGCAACAACCACTTGCTCTAAAGTTGCACTTCTCATCATTGCTTGGTGCCCTGACCTCTGTATATATAAATTTATAAACTTAATGATCAAGAAGACACACATTGTATTGGCTGATATGACTATCCATTTAGATCAGGCTTGATAGATCTGGATCTCACCCATTTCCCATTGGAATAAATGGTGTGAAGCATTGATATACTCCAGTCCTTTTGTATAAGCTGTAGCGCTGGTTATTGAAAGCATTTGGTACTGTGTTTCCCATAATTCCTTTTTATCTCAGAATCAGATTTCTGTTTGGTGCTACATGGGGTATATAGGAGGCTTCAGAACCCACACAAAGACACGAAAGTGCATAAAAGTGCAAACAGACCAGTGGCATAACTAGATATTACTGGGTCCCACAGCAAATTCACCAGACCAGTGGCGTAACTAGCTATTACTGGGTCCCACAGCAAAGTCACCAGACCAGTGGCATAACTAGATATTACTGGGTCCCGCAGCAAATTCACCAGACCAGTGGCATAACTAGATATTACTGGGTCCCACAGCAAAGTCACCAGACCAGTGGCGTAACTAGATATTACTGGGTCCCACAGCAAAGTCACCAGACCAGTGGCATAACTAGATATTACTGGGTCCCACAGCAAATTCACCAGACCAGTGGTGTAACTAGATATTACTGGGTCCCGCAGCAAAGTCACCAGACCAGTGGCGTAACTAGATATTACTGGGTCCCGCAGCAAATTCACCAGACCAGTGGCGTAACTAGATATTACTGGGTCCCACAGCAAAGTCACCAGACCAGTGGCATAACTAGATATTACTGGGTCCCACAGCAAATTCACCAGACCAGTGGCGTAACTAGATATTACTGGGTCCCACAGCAAATTCACCAGACCAGTGGCATAACTAGATATTACTGGGTCCCACAGCAAAGTCACCAGACCAGTGGCGTAACTAGATATTACTGGGTCCCACAGCAAAGTCACCAGACCAGTGGCGTAACTAGATATTACTGGGTCCCACAGCAAAGTCACCAGACCAGTGGCGTAACTAGATATTACTGGGTCCCGCAGCAAATTCACCAGACCAGTGGCGTAACTAGATATTACTGGGTCCCGCAGCAAATTCACCAGACCAGTGGCGTAACTAGATATTACTGGGTCCCACAGCAAAGTCACCAGACCAGTGGCGTAACTAGATATTACTGGGTCCCACAGCAAAGTCACCAGACCAGTGGCGTAACTAGATATTACTGGGTCCCACAGCAAAGTCACCAGACCAGTGGCGTAACTAGATATTACTGGGTCCCACAGCAAAGTCACCAGACCAGTGGCGTAACTAGATATTACTGGGTCCCGCAGCAAATTCACCAGACCAGTGGCGTAACTAGATATTACTGGGTCCCGCAGCAAATTCACCAGACCAGTGGCATAACTAGATATTACTGGGTCCCACAGCAAATTCAATCTGGGGCCTCGACACATGTGTTGACCAATTATACCAAGATACATTGAAATATATAAATTAGGGCCTTACTTGGCCCTCTACCCTCCTGGATGCCCCTGTGACTGCAAAGTCTGCTTACTCTGTAGTTACGCCTAGTTTTTTACAAATTTTATTCTTTTTAAAATTTACCGGCAATGTAGCTGCTTGTAAATCTGCAATATAGTCTGCCCAGTCTGCCCAGAACCCACCCCAAACTTACCCTTCTTCTACTTCCCCGATCCTCCTTCTGACATCTGTGAAGTCACAGCCCCTCCCCTTTCATCACAGCCCTGCCCTCCTACATCACAATCCGCCCCTTTTGTCTCTTTCCCCCCCCCTGCTGGTCTGTAAATGTATTTTAAAAAGATGGCAAACCTAGTTACACCCCTAAAACAGAATCTCCTTAAAAAAGGAAGAGCCTATGAAAAATCCTGACCACCCAGTCAGAAGACCCACAATGGCAAGATCTTTAAGGGTCCCTCTGCTCTTTATCCCCTGACCAGAAGGCTCACAATAGCATGATTCTGAAGCCCTTCTTCTCCAGAAAACTAGAGAGGGCCCCTCTGCCCTTTATCTCTGAGCCAGGCAAAGGTATTCAGACCCCCCATTGCCGCAAGTCTAGGGGTTGTCCCTATATCCCTACCCTCCAATCAGAAGGCCTACAAGGGTAGGGTAATCTTCAAAGACTCAATAGAGTCCCACAATATAATGTGCTCTTGGTAGGGAAAGTTGCGGGGGGAATCAGTGTGATGGCCGCACAATCCTTACTAGATCTTCGGTTCAGACGCCTGTCGCACCAAACGAAGGAAAAAATACAAAAATAAAAGTGTAAATGACAAAACAGGAGTGATAATAATTCTGCTGCTCAACGTTGGCATTCCATGTGTATAACAAGCGCCGAGATCCTTCCAATAAATATTCCCACCATTACTAATTAGCGTACAAGATTAAAGCTACTACTTGTGTGTGTCAGAGAAAGAAATAAATGAGCGTTTTAATTAATTCTTGGTATTTTTCATAGATAATGGAATTTAATTAGTTTTAATGATGTTTTCTAGGAAGATAATTCCTCAGGTCGCTACCTAAATGTTGGTGGCCTCATATACCTCAGGTTTCCCCGGTAGTAATAGGGTCAGCCTTTTATGGGGTTTTTTGCCTTCCTCTGGATCAACTAGCAGTTAGGCAGGTTATATATAGGCATTATTTTCAACCTAACTTACTATGTTACTATGTTACATGACTGCTACTAACTGGATCATTGTAGAACCTCCAATGTTGTGAAATACAAGTCTGACGTAAGACTCCCACCCCATGAAAAACTGTGGCCATGTTATTTCCAGTTGCTCTTCCCACAAATTCCTCAAATTCCACCATCTGAAGTTCAAATAACCGAAACCTTACATTCTAAGGGCTTCATTATAAACACACCCGCAGTGTACAAAGTGTAATTTTGGATACAATTCCCCATGTATTTACTCACAATGCAGCACTATTGCACACGAATAGGATGCAATTGAGATTTGCGCGTGCTGCACCCAGTGTTGGACTGAGGAGTATCTGCCATCTGGGCTCACCCTACCCCAGACGTAAGCTCCTGTTCCTTCAACACCACCCATAATCCACTGCACACAGAATACCACACTTCCTCCTTGTGGCCTTGATAGGGGTGGGAGCGCCCGCAGTTCCCAGTGGGGGAAAAAGGCCTGTGTCACAGAGGGCCACAGGGCCCACCAGTTTTTTCCTGGTGTCCCATGAACTCAGTCCGGCCCTGGCTGCACCTAATGATGACAAAGGCAGTGGGCACCCTGATATAACCACCACCTTCAGGGTGATGGTAGTTCCAGGGTTTCCTACATCAGTAATTATACTTGATTCATCATACAGACTGGGCAGATGCAATGGTGCTTGGTGAAATTATGTGCATTTGGGGGCAAGTAGTATAAATAGCATCTATAGGTCCCCATTGCTTCCAGTTTCCATTTTTTTGAGCACCGTCAGGTTTTATATTGGTTGCCTGCTGGTTCCCTGCAGTTACATTTACAAAGAAATTCACCCAACAAAATGGCTCTCTTGCTGAAATTACTCTGTGAATATTGTGCCACCTGTGTTAGGCAGCTCTGTATTCATGAGAGGAGGGTGGGGGGAAACACTTGGGAGATGAAGAGAGCACTAAGGAGCACACTTTAACATCAGAGGTCTCAGTAACTGACCCCCATAATAGAATAAGAAATAGTGTAAAGTGTCTCGTTGTCTTGCCAGTTGGAGACACAAGTCAATAGCAGCTAATGGACCATAGGTTGGACACTGAAGATAATGGACCCCTATCACTATTAAAGGTGGTCTTCAGCAGTGGTTCTCAACCTCTGGGTTGAGAAACAGTGTCCCATCTTAAATGCACCAATAAAGAAGAAGAACAGATTTTGGGCCGGTTAGACATTGAGTGATATTACCCAGGCTATCTGAAGAATAATAGAATGCAAATGTAATCATGTACGGAACCCTGGATGGGATCCAACTGACAACGGCACAAAATTGCTTGTTCAGGAAGAACTTGTGAATAGTAAGATAATTAATAAAACCTTGAGTAATAATACATTATGTGAAAATAATCCCAAATATTAAGCAGGAAGCCCATAAATCATACATAAAACAGCCAGCTCGGCGGTTGCCTGAGGCTACTTCTTTACAATGCCGCAGCCAAAGACTGGGGTGAAACCATATGGAATCTAGAAAAAAAGCCGCATTTAGTCCCAAGGAATCGCTGATGACTGAATCACAGGTAACGTGCGACATCTTTTAATGCTTCATCTTTTATTCTCTCACATAACTTTCTTCTCACTTTCGCTTCCGGCTTCGTTAGTCTACTCATTTATATTCATTGGGTGGCGCGACTGAGTTGGGTGCCGGCTCTTCTGCTATAGTGATGTTGCCCCATACATACTGGAGAATACTACAGATAGGTAGTGATGGGCGAAATGTTTCGCCAGGCATGGATTCGTGGCGAATTTCCGCGTTTTGTCATTGGGGGATTGTTTCGCGAAACGGCTGAAAAAATTTGCCGCAGAAAAATTCGCCACACGTCCAAAAATTGTCTCGGGCGACAAAAGAATAGCCGCACGACAAAAGAATAGCCGCACGACAAAAGAATAGCCGCGGGCGACAAAAGAATAGCTGCGGAGAACAATTTTTTTTGATGCACGACATTTTCAGCGTTTTGCGAATTTTTCGCCATTTTGCGAATCTTTTGAAAGATTTGCACATTTTTCGGCGAATCGAAACGGGACAGATTCGCTCATCACTATAGATAGGGACACAAGGAGATAATCACAGAAAAATGGCATTTTATTTTGAATTGGAATGTATTTTGTTAAATCCTGTTATAAAAAATAGAAAGAAAATGTCAATAGGTGTAAAAGAAAAAGATAATGACATTGTAATTGTGCAAATTGTGTAATAATAAGTGAGGGACCTCTCTTAAGGTGGCCGTACACCTTCAGATCTGCTCGCTTGGCGATGTTGCCTACGGGTGGGCGATATCGGAGAATCCAGGCTAATTCGATCGTTTGGCCCTACGAGGGGTATAGGCACAGTCGCATCAATGAGCCGATGCGGTCCCCAATCCGACTAGATTTTTTAACCTGCCCGATCGATATCTGGCCGATTTCAGGCCAGATATCGGTCAGGCAGGCCTGTCGGTAGTGCCCATACACGGGGCAATTAGCTGCCGAATCGGTCTAAGGGACCCATATCAGCAACTAGAATCTGCCCGTGTATGGGGACCTTTAGACCAACGGGAAAAGATGTTGGGTGATATTCGGTGGCAAGGTGGCACCAAGTTGCCTTAAATTTGCCCCCATTCCAGCTTTTAAAATAAAAAAACTGCATTTTTGCAAGTGATTTTAGGCAATTATGACCTGAAAATGTGGCTGCCCCTTATTCATGGCCTTATCACGAGGGGCTGATTGAGCTTTGCCCCTATTTTGGGGCACCGCACTTGGGACTGTACTGCATTTGCTCTTACCGGTGGAACACTAAGTGGCAAATCTATTCATCTTTGAGTTTGTGGCAAAATCTTACTCAACAAGTTAATCCATTTGCCCCTATGAGTAGAATGTAGTTAAGAACTCTGAGAACTTTGACCTAAGAGCAGCTACAGGGCAACAGGCTGGAGATCTGTAATAAGTCAAATCAAATGGACTTGCTGGTTTTTTCTATAAGTATAATGCAGTTAAGACTTTGGTACAGGAGCAGCTACAGCTACAGGCTGGAGATCTGTAGAAATAAGTCAAATCAACTGGAACTGAAGATGTTTCTTCGAGAAAAACATAGCAAGTTTAGTTGATTTGACTTATTACTACAGATATACCATGACTTGGATGAAGGAGAACCTTCACAGACATACAACAGGCTGGGGACTCTACATTTTTCTTCTTATATTGGGATCATTTTCCCTCTGTCTATCAAAACATTTCCTTGGTGGGTGACTCCTCATGGATAACAATCACAGGAGAAAGTGGAATAAGGGGGATGGACAGCATAGAGAGAATTCAGTGGAGGAATTATGTGAGGCACTTGCCATCACAATAGCCCTGAACTAAATGGAAGGCAAGGCCAATTGCAATGTACACAAAACTTTTGGCATCTCTTGTTTGATACTAATGTTGTCGACAAGTTGTCATAACTCAAAACTGCGGGATTGGACCCTCAGTTCTATCCCAATATAACTTGTTTCCATAATCCATTTGGCACTGCACTGATCATGGGACAATGTCCATCACTGAAGGAACTCTTGATGATATAAGTACAGCTCCATGTCCCTGATATGGGGCTTTATCTTCCTGATGAGATAATGATTGAATTCTGGGCAGGTTTAGGCAGGTTTAGGCCTTATTCTATATAAAAGAAAATTGTATATGCCAATGGCATGGGACAAACCAACTATGAACAGAATAACCATTCTAAAAAGGACTTACTGTAGAGTAGGGCAGAGAGGGGAATATGGATGGAGATACCAACCCTGTAGGTGCTCCCTTTTAAGTGAATAGCATTGGTAAAATAAAATAAAATATTATTAAATGATATAATATAGATATTGTTAGTTTTTATATCATTAGTATCTGAGCCAGACATATAAAGATTGATAAAGAAGCTGCCGGGGGTCCTAATAGTGGTCTTGACTGATGGACGTATCAACATATGTGTGCAAAACAGATCATATTCCTGTAATGGGGGTAAAGAAGGCAGGCTCTAAGAACCTTTGGATGTGATACTTTCTGTACTTTCTGTTTATTCCACTGGTCCCAGGATCCCACCAATAGTGAATAGATGTTACAATGATTTGTAGCTCATCAAGAACTGGAAGACCACAAGTTGAGGGCCCCTTCTTTATACACAGCAGGACTGACTCTGGCCTATGGGACTTCATCTTTGGAAGGGACGGAGGGTTAAAAGGAGTGCAGTCTGGGTAACACTCATAAATCTGATTAGAATTTACAATGCTGTACCTTATATACCATCTGTGGTATCTAGAACTGTTGGCCTGGGGATCTCACTAAGCAAGACAACTGTGAATGATTGTACCTCTCTGTTTGGGTTCCCAACATTGGGTAGAACCATCATCTCTGCCTCTGACCTGGCTGCTACAGGTGCCAGAATAGCTGATATACATACATTCCTGCTGTTGGAAAAGTTATGTACTTACGATCCTCACCATTTCACTGTGTCAGAAGGATGATTTGCAGCTGAAGCCACTTCAGCTTCCCGTCTGGCCAGTGATATTTTAAATTGAAAACTGACATTTAGCAAACGAAGCTGCGTCCCTACGCTGCCCATAAATTCCTCCTGTAAATCTCACCCTGCAATAAATCACTGCAATTTCAATTTTCAGTTTAAATCAGTGGAAATTGGGAAGTTAACTGGGTTCCATAACCGACTAATGTGGGCGAGAGAGAGAGTCATTCCCAGCAGCTATAGTCATTTGTACTGAAACCTAAAGTGATAACTGCACAACTATATGGGGCCGATTAAGTACGACAGGTCCAAAATACAAAAATATTTTCTGCAACTTTTTCGTACATTTGCACAACTTTTTTGTACTTTGAACGACTTTTTCGTACTTTGCAACAAAATTTGTATTTATCGCAACAAGTACGAAAGTCTCGGATTCATTCAAGCTTCGGTATGGTGACTTTCCTTGGGGCGGATTGGAGCTGCAGAGTGCCATTGAGCCCTATGGGAGACTTTCCTTGGGGCGGGTTGGAGCTGCAGAGTGCCATTGAGCCCTATAGGAGGCTTTCCTTGGGCCGGGTTGGAGCTGCAGAGTGCCATTGAGCCCTATGGGAGACTTTCCTTGGGCCGGGTCGGAGCTGCAGAGTGCCATTGAGCCCTATGGGAGACTTTCCTTGGGCCGGGTTGGGGCTGCAGAGTGCCATTGAGCCCTATGGGAGACTTTCCTTGGGCCGGGTTGGAGCTGCAGAGTGCCATTGAGCCCTATGGGAGACTTTCCTTGGGCCAGGTTGGAGCTGCAGAGTGCCATTGAGCCCTATGGGAGACTTTCCTTGGGCCGGGTTGGAGCTGCAGAGTGCCATTGAGCCCTATGGGAGACTTTCCTTGGGCCAGGTTGGAGCTGCAGAGTGCCATTGAGCCCTATGGGAGACTTTCCTTGGGCCGGGTTGGGGCTGCAGAGTGCCATTGAGCCCTATGGGAGACTTTCCTTGGGCCGGGTTGGAGCTGCAGAGTGCCATTGAGCCCTATGGGAGACTTTCTTTGGGCCAGGTTGGAGCTGCAGAGTGCCATTGAGCCCTATGGGAGACTTTCTTTGGGCCAGGTTGGAGCTGCAGAGTGCCATTGAGCCCTATGGGAGACTTTCCTTGGGCCGGGTTGGAGCTGCAGAGTGCCATTGAGCCCTATGGGAGACTTTCTTTGGGCCAGGTTGGAGCTGCAGAGTGCCATTGAGCCCTATGGGAGACTTTCCTTGGGCCAGGTTGGAGCTGCAGAGTGCCATTGAGCCCTATGGGAGGCTTACCTTGGGCCGGGTTGGAGCTGCAGAGTGCCATTGAGCCCTATGGGAGACTTTCCTTGGGCCGGGTTGGAGCTGCAGAGTGCCATTGAGCCCTATGGGAGACTTTCCTTGGGCCAGGTTGGAGCTGCAGAGTGCCATTGAGCCCTATGGGAGACTTTCCTTGGGCCGGGTTGGAGCTGCAGAGTGCCATTGAGCCCTATGGGAGACTTTCCTTGGGCCAGGTTGGAGCTGCAGAGTGCCATTGAGCCCTATGGGAGACTTTCCTTGGGCCGGGTTGGGGCTGCAGAGTGCCATTGAGCCCTATGGGAGACTTTCCTTGGGCCGGGTTGGAGCTGCAGAGTGCCATTGAGCCCTATGGGAGACTTTCTTTGGGCCAGGTTGGAGCTGCAGAGTGCCATTGAGCCCTATGGGAGACTTTCTTTGGGCCAGGTTGGAGCTGCAGAGTGCCATTGAGCCCTATGGGAGACTTTCCTTGGGCCGGGTTGGAGCTGCAGAGTGCCATTGAGCCCTATGGGAGACTTTCTTTGGGCCAGGTTGGAGCTGCAGAGTGCCATTGAGCCCTATGGGAGACTTTCCTTGGGCCAGGTTGGAGCTGCAGAGTGCCATTGAGCCCTATGGGAGGCTTACCTTGGGCCGGGTTGGAGCTGCAGAGTGCCATTGAGCCCTATGGGAGACTTTCCTTGGGCCGGGTTGGAGCTGCAGAGTGCCATTGAGCCCTATGGGAGACTTCCAAAATCATGCACAGAAGGATCAAAGCCAGAAAGGTTTTCCCGACGTTTACGATAGTTCGGATACAAAAATTTTGTGACTTTCGGATCGCCAATATGATATTATCGTGACTATTACAATTTTTTTCATAATATTTCGTGATATTTGCGATCATCAGAAATTATCGTATCTAATCTGAATTTTACCCATTTTGGGATTCGAACATGTACTTTGATGAATGTGCCCCTATTTGTAATGGTATTTAGGTTATTTGTCTCTGAAAATAAGTTTAGTCCAGTTTGAAAATTAAAAAAATTAGAAATGATAGAGTTTTAGCAAATGTGCCCCTAAGCCTTTGTGCTGTTACCCCCAATAAGGAACCTTTAAACAAACGTTGCGCAGCGCTGATAATGCAACATTATTCTGTATTCGAGTAATTTTTGGGAATCCATGATAGAATTTTGCAGAAAAAAATGCTGATGTCATAATTATGTGCCCATTGGTAGTGATGAGCGAATTTTTTCACCAGGTGTGGATTCGCCATTGGCGAATGGTTTTGCGAAACTTCTGGGAAAATTCACCGCAAGTAAAAAAATTTAGTCGCGCGTCAAATTGAGCACGGTCGTGACAAAATTTGGGCGTGGTTGTGTAAAAAAGGACACAAAAAGGGCGTAAAAAGCGCAGGCGTAAAAAAAAAAGACGCGGGCGACCAAAAAAATCACGTGACAAATGTGTTTTTCGCCGTTTCGAGACTTTTCTTGTCATTTCCCAATTTTTATGGTGAAGCAAAACAGGACAGATTAGCTCATCACTACCCATTGCCTTCAAGGTCAACCAATGGGAACTGATCCCTCCCCAGCCCCTCCCCCTGTCTATACAAGAAGCTGTCTGGGTTCGGAAGAAATTGACAACATGGGAACTTGTTTTTTAGGATAATGGGTTTCTGGATAAGGGATCCCATACCTGTACTACGTAGTTAAAAATGGTCTCCAGTCAACAACAAAGTCCCCAGTCTTTGTGGATGGGCTTGTTAGTAGCAATGAATGGAATTTTTCACCAGGTTTCCCTCATAGACTCCAATGGCTGCAATATATATCAGTAAATATTGCCCTTTTACATCCTTTCCCTTGAGCCGCCATTTAGTGATGGGCTGGGTGCTCCCTCAGAGATCAGCTGACAGGAAGTGATGCAGCTCTAACTGTAACAGGAAGTAGTGTGGGAGCAAAAGGCAGAACTCTGCCCATTCATTGGCTGATGGGGCCTAGCATGTATGTGTGCCTTGGCTTGTTTGTGTGCACTGTGAATCCTATGATCCCAGGGGGCGGCCCTTAGTACTTAAAATGGCAGTTTTCTATTTAGGATTACCCAATGGCACATACTACTAAAAATGGTTTATATAGATGAAGCAGGTTTTACATATAATCTGGTTTATGGGATATATTTTTATAGAGACCAACATCGTTTGGGGGTATAGTTTCCCTTTAAAACAATTCAGGAGAAATCAAGTAAACTGACGATTTGTTGGGCACTTTCTCCAGTAACTTTAAAAGAACAGTTTCACAGGGAAAGTCTTTGTTTCTTCGCTATGTTTGCATCAGAATATTCCTTTAAAGTTCCTACGTAGGAAAAAATCCATCTGCTTTTCAGCGGGGAGCTCAGCGGCCGCCTGGCGCGGGATATCATTAGCCGGCTCTTTATACAGGCGGCGGGATACTACAAAGCCATATTGAGCTGTTTATTCTGCCAGGCTCACAGATGATAACTTACTAATAGAAATACTTATTATTGATGATTACCTTTTTCCTGTTTTTCTGAATTACCGGGTTTTAACAGGGGCAAAGGCCAAGCTAAACCTACGCTGATCGATGTCCCTGGGAATAGAAACGTAGGTTTTGTGTGCGCTTAACCATTCCAAATAAATACTCAATGGTTATATCCGGTTCTGAGTGCTGAAACGCTAGGAAATGGTTATTACAGGTATGGGACCTGTTATCCAGAATGCTCGGGACCTGGGGTTTTCCGGATAAGGGATCTTTGCGTAATTTGGATCTCCATAAATTAAGTCTGCTAAAAATTATTTAACCATTAAATAAACCCAATAGGGCTGTTCTGCCCCCAATAAGGGGTAATTATATCTTAGTTGGGATCAAGTACAGGTACTGTTTTATTATTACAGAGAAAAGGGAATCATTTAACCATTAAATAAACCCAATAGGGCTGTTCTGCCCCCAATAAGGGGTAATTATATCTTAGTTGGGATCAAGTACAGGTACTGTTTTATTATTACAGAGAAAAGGGAATCATTTAACCATGAAATAAACCCAATAGGGCTGTTCTGCCCCAATAAGGGGTAATTATATCTTAGTTGGGATCAAGTACAGGTACTGTTTTATTATTACAGAGAAAAGGGAATCATTTAACCATTAAATAAACCCAATAGGGCTGTTCTGCCCCCAATAAGGGGTAATTATATCTTAGTTGGGATCAAGTACAGGTACTGTTTTATTATTACAGAGAAAAGGGAATCATTTAACCATTAAATAAACCCAATAGGGCTGTTCTGCCCCAATAAGGGGTAATTATATCTTAGTTGGGATCAAGTACAGGTACTGTTTTATTATTACAGAGAAAAGGGAATCATTTAACCATTAAATAAACCCAATAGGGCTGTTCTGCCCCCAATAAGGGGTAATTATATCTTAGTTGGGATCAAGTACAGGTACTGATTTATTATTACAGAGAAAAGGGAATCATTTAACCATGAAATAAACCCAATAGGGCTGTTCTGCCCCAATAAGGGGTAATTATATCTTAGTTGGGATCAAGTACAGGTACTGTTTTATTATTACAGAGAAAAGGGAATCATTTAACCATTAAATAAACCCAATAGGGCTGTTCTGCCCCCAATAAGGGGTAATTATATCTTAGTTGGGATCAAGTACAGGTACTGTTTTATTATTACAGAGAAAAGGGAATCATTTAACCATTAAATAAACCCAATAGGACTGTTCTGCCCCCAATAAGGGGTAATTATATCTTAGTTGGGATCAAGTACAGGTACTGTTTTATTATTACATTATTCTCAGTTCCCCCAAACCAGGTAGTTAGTAGTAGTTTTGAATTCTTGACTTGGGGGCAAGTTTTGGTTGAATAAAAACAAGATTTCCTACCAAATAAAGCCCCTGTAAGCTGATAGGGTGCATAGAGGCTGCCTAATAGCCAATCACAGCCCTTATTTGGCACCTCCATGAACTTTTATGGTGCTTGTGTTTCTCCCCAAGTCTTTTTACATTTGACTGCGGCTCACAAGTAATAAAGGTTGGGGACCCCTGCTCTATATCGAACCAGAGACAGGAATATGCCATAAAACCCCAGGGTCAATTGGGAAACATCCATCCAACAGGAAACAGTTACTTGGGAAACATGTAGTTGTTTTGGCTTTCTCAAAAACCTTACCTTACTACTTACATATAGAAGCTCAACGTTGACTGAAATCTTTAGTACTTGTTGGAGTTGAACAAATTCGAATGAATTCTAGTCCTTTTCACATTTCTTCTGAGCAATTGAATCTCTTGTATCAGCTTTCTTAATGGCTGCTTCTTGCTAAAGTCTTGCTGAATGTCTGCGGTAAGGCCTGGTGGGCTCAACATCTAACCCCCTGCTGTTGTCGTTTCTAGGATATCAAGTAAAGCAAGGTACCTGTGAGGTTGTCGCACTTCATCGATGCTGCAATAAGAACCGAATTGAAGAACGATCACAAACCGTGAAGTGTTCTTGCTTCCCGGGGCAGGTTGCCGGCACCACCAGGGCCCAGCCATCTTGCGTGGAGGGTAAGTGGAGATATAATACATTTAGTAGATACAGTTTTTCAATGAATTAGAAAAGGTTCAGATGAAGCACCAGGGAGGATATAAACAATAGACCTTATGGCAATGAATTGAATACAGAGGGCTTGAAGTGTTGTTGATGGGAGATGATGATGTTTGCTCCATCTGTACAAATCTCCTGTCAAATAGACTGCATTGGCTCATTGATATGGTCCTCACCCCAACAGCTCCCTATCCTATCCTATTCACCTTAGATGGGCATATCCGGGGAAAGATCTTATAGTGAATGGCCACCTTTACTATATTGTTTGCATACAACAGGCTACATTAACAATCTCTGGGAGTTAGGTCTTGATGAGCTGCTAAAGAAGTTGTTTCTCAAATTGGATAAGGAAAGAACTAAGTCAACCATCTGCAGTTTGTGTTACTTGTCCTTTAAGATGCATCAGATCCTGCCCCCAGTGGAATCCTGCTCTTAATGCATTGGCCTGGAAAGAAGGTCCCTATACTTGGTCCAAAGTGGTCCCCATAGTTCCATAGATTATTTCTCCAGCCCCCTGTTGGTTACTCAGTATGCCCAGTAGGCACTTAGACCAGGCCAGAGCTCACTGAGCATGTGCAGAGCCTCTGACACCAGTAAGACATTGAATGACTTTGTGTAGTACCCCTGACATAGAGGGCAGACCAAGTGCCAAGTGGTCATTGGTCAATTGTGTATATATCAAAATAGTGTATGTAGCCTAAAGGTGGCCATACACGCTAAGATCCACTCGCTTGGTGAGGTCGCCAAGTGAGCGGATCTTCTCCTGATATCCCCCACCTACGGGTGGCTGATATCGGGTTGGCCCTGGGGCCAAACGATTGAATTAGAACGACGGGTATAGGCGCCCGTTGGTTCGGGGACCGCATTGATTCGTTGATGCGGTCCCCGAACTGACGGGCGCCTATACCCGTCGTTCTAATTCAATCTGACTAATTTTCAAACCTGCCCAAACGAGATCTGCCCGATTTTAGGCCAGGTCGGGCAGGCCTGTCGTTAGTGCCCATACACAGGCCGATAAGCTGCCGAATCTGTCTAAGGGACTGATATCGGCAGCTAGAATCGGCCCGTGTATGGCCAGCTTAACTCAGTTGCAAAGCATTATGGGAATAAAGAGTAAAGTTGCTCTCCCAGATACCTGCTATTCTCTAGTGATAAAATCAGGCTCATAAAAAGATGAGTAAATCGTGCCATTAAAACACAACCAAAATGATCACTTTAATGCCACTGTACATCCTGCCTAGTTTTACTATGATTTACTTTTTTTAACCACCCTAATTACTATTATTTTTCTTATTATAAGGTTTTATTTCACATTATAACGCCGCTGTTCATATGGAAACAAACTGCTCCCTCTTTGACCACTGGGGGGCGAGCTTGCCTCTTATGCAAGCTGCTTCCATTTCCCCATAAATGTAGATTTTGAGATTTTTAACCCGTGTTTTCGGCTTCCCTGAATTTAAAGCAGCTACACGGAAATAATCTCATTCCGATCATAATATTCCCCGGCACCAAACCCAGTAACATCGTCTACTACAGTAAATTAATATTTTGTAACTTATGCCTGACTGCACTGTGTTATGTTTGTATTAATGATGCTTCATGTTGCTTCTCAATCTGTTCCATTATAAAACAAGGCAATTCATCTTTCTTTTTTTCCCCGTGTTCGTTTCCTAACCCCATTCTAAATCATTGACGAATAAGGATTCTGGAAATAAATTCTGATACATTCCTGCATTTAATCATTTGATGTGTTCTTTTTCTTGCAATGGATACAAATAACATTGGGTGTGTTTTAGAGGTTCTTTAACGCTTTGTGGTGGGGGGGGGGATTCACTAAAGCATTAAAATTGAACAGGTTCTTTTGCCGTCAGTGAACTAGCAGTGAAGTTGGCAAAAAAATACCTGTATGATACATACCTTGGGGATACAAGAGGCAGCTGTTCATAGGACCCCTTTTCAGACCCATTATATAATACCTTAGGGCAGGGTTGTCCCCATACGTTCTATATTCGTAACCCTGAGCAACCCAATTTGCCCCAAACTGGCTCATCCCCACCCATTTTTTGGTGGGCTGCGCCCCCCCTGGTTCAGTGGGCCACTGATAGTAGTCCTGCTTGTCCCAGACTGATGGTGGGACTGTCTTAGGGCTTTATTATCATTGAGCTTGATCCAAGTGCTAGAACCAAGGGTCCCCAAACTTCTGACCCAAGGGGCCGGATCAAGGGCCCCTCAGACTGTTAGGGGGCCAGACCGCCATCACCAGGTGCCCAATCCGCCACTCCCCCCGCCGCTGCAACTGCAGGGGCGGGGGTGCCTCTTTCATATCCCGCTATCAAACCAGACTGTTCACAACTCCTCCCTCTCGGCGCTGAGTCCTACCTGTACCTGTTCCCCCCAGTCCGTCCTTCATCTCAGCCCCCCTGTGCCGCTCCCCGCTGAGTCCTCTCTCTCCACTGCCAGGTGGGAGGACGCAGCGGGGACCAGGTAAATTCCACTGGGGGGCTGGATCCGGCCCATGGGCCGTAGTTTGGGGACCGCTGGCTAGAACACATACCCCATATGTAATAAAAGGCTCTTACCCAGGAGCAGTAACCAATAGCAACCAATAAGATGTTTCCTTTTAAAGGAAGAACCACAATGTGCCAAAATGTTAGCAAAAAACACACTGGTCCGTGGTACAGCAATCCTTTTCTGCCTTCTTTCTGCTCGCCGGCTGCGTATGTGAAGTAGAGTGAAAAGCTGCAATTTTTGACTCTACTGCACATGTGCGTGCCCTGGGATCGCAGCGAAAGGAGAAGAAAGGAAGAGGGTCGCTCGCCTGCATATACCCCGGGCTGGAGCGATTTTCTGCTAATAGTAGGATGAGACATCGCAGTCAGATGCAATTGCCTGTTTATCAATGAGATGGGAATAAAGTTGGACCCAACGCTACACAACTAATGTTCTAATCCAGTGATCCCCAACCAGTGGCTCAGGGCAACATGTTGCTCCCCAACCCCTTGGGTGTTGCTCTCAGTGCCCCCAAACCAGGGAGTTATTTTTGAATTCCTGACTTGGGGGCAAGTTTTGGTTGAATAAAAACAAGATTTCCTACCAAATAAAGCCCCCTGTAAGCTGATAGGGTGCATAGAGGCCCCTAATAGCCAATTACAGCCCTTATTTGGCTCCTCCATTAACTTTTATGGTGCTTGTGTTGCTCTCCAAGTCTTTTTACATTTGACTGTGGCTCCCGAGTTGTGGCTCAAGGTTGGGGACCCCTGTAATCTAATCCAACAACATAAAGTGTGTTTCTCATTGAAATACATTACATTGACTGATGTAGAAGCCAAGAAACAATTCAATGTTATGGCATTAAATTTTGCTTTATGGTTTTTGTTAATAATTTAGCTGCTAAGAGAACATATTGACATGCACAATACAACGCGGGGAGTCTTGGGCTTCCACCTAAGAACTGGCAGTGGGTGACATGGCCGTGTATATGACAATAAATCCATTGTAATGTATAGCGGTGAGCAGTTTATCCCTTGGTTTGTTCCTTTGGGTGTCAGCGCCTTTGGGTATCGGACCCTTTGTGTCAGTGGAGTTTTTATGGATCTTAAAGTCGCTACACAAAGGACCGGCCAGAAGCTGTTCTGATGCAGTCAAAAAGCATTGCCTTATCCATATGGTGTCCTTTTGTGCAAAAGAACCCAAATTCAACTGTTACATTGTTGTGTATTGTCTGCCTCTCTGTCAACTAACAAACAGAACACTTGTTCCGCAGAAATAAACTCTTAATAACTATTATATCTTTAGCCCAATGGCGCCTCTAACTGCCCCTAGAATTGATGGAGCTTTTACTCCCTGCAGCACGGTGTCCTAGTGGCTCACCCACTGTCACCAACCCTGGCTCTTGGGTCCTGTCGGGCAAAGCTGGGTGCCCTGCTCCCACAATAAGGTTCATCATATTTCCTGGGAGTTCCAAACGTTGCCTTTCCATTAGTCAAGACAGTTCACTATGAGAGTCGAGTACCCTTGGGAGGTTCAATCTAAACTAATTAGCGATGCTCATAATCCTCTCCTCCTACCGCTCATTGTATCTACTAATATATAAACACAGCCTTAAGGTGGCCATACACGCACCGATATTATCGTACGAAACCTCGTTTCGTACGATAATCGGTGCGTGTATGGCATGTCAGCGAGCCGACCGATATCGCAGGAAGCTGCTGAAATCGGTCGGCTCGCCGATCGGCCAAGTTAGAAAATTTTGATCGGGCGCCATAGAAGGCTCCTGACCAAAATTCTCCCTTCAGAGCTGAATCGGCAGAAGGAGGTAGAAATCCTATTGTTTCTACCTCCTTACCTGCCGATTCAGCCCTGAATGGTGTGTGGCGGATCTGACGATGTTTCGTGCGACCGACGGTCGTACGAAACATCGTGAGATCGCCACGTGTATGGCCAGCTTTAGATACCCACATGTATCCGCCAGATGTTATTTCCATTGTACATACAGCGACTGCTTCTTAACCTGCCTCAGATTTCCTTTAGAATGGAGACAATTTGCTGCTTTCCCTGACTCCTCTCCCTACCCACTAGCATTGCATTCTGAGTCAATATGTCCGTTACAACCAAGAGACCAGCCATGGAAGCAACTGTAAAATGAGAGTCGGAAGGGTTAATATCTGTCAGGGCTGATTTACGAATATAGGTGCTAAATTGCACAAGTGGGGTTACCAATAGCAACCAATCAGCATGTATGCCTATGAAGGCATTTATTCATCCAGGTCATGATATACAGGATCTAGCAGTGACGGGTCTAAAGGAACTCAGCAAGTCCAGTTGCTCGAGACTTATCAACAGTAGGTGCAGCAATCAGCCAATTGGTTGGAAATCAAAGGGCTGATTGGCAACTCCACTTGTGCAATTTAGCACCTTTGTTCTTAAATGAACCCTTATGTTGGGAACAAAGGTTATTCCTATTCTGTAGCCCGGAACTGTGCATCAAAGATATTGTAGCAGCTCATGATGAGATAGGTCAGCGGCCGGGGCAGGTTAAAGAGAGTCAGAAATTATAATGGATGCCAAAAAGTATAGGATAAGGGCAGGGGCAGGTCTAGATCACAACGGAAGTGATTAATAATCAAGCTCATCAAACAGGGAGAGCCTGACTAATACAGCCGCTTGATTGGACAATTGTGTGGTGTTGATCTAATGAGGCTGCAAAGGGAATGCATTGGAAGTGGTTAATACATTGAGGTGGAAAGAACTTCCAGGGCCTCCACTAATAAAGACATCAGCCAATCAGATCAAGGTTTTATGGGATAATACAGTGTTTTTCAACCACTGTTCCTGGTGTGCCGTAGGCAGGGCCGCAATTTTATTTTCAAAAAAAAATCCGGGCCCTGTCATTGGTTGCGCCCCGTGTGTACGGGTGACGTCAGTACGCACGGGGCGCAACGTTATAAAAGGGCCTGAGTGCGGTCGCGTGTAGGCAGAAGTGCAGAGGCGGCGCGCGTGAGGGGAAGATGCTGCTGAAGCCGCCGAAGAGCAGAAGTAAAATGCTGCTGGGCACCAATGTATTAGGGGGGGCCACGGGGCACACTGACTTATGGGGGCACTGCTGCTGGGCACCAATGTACTAGGGGGGCACTGCTCTTGGCACCAATGTACTAGGGGGGCACTGCTGCTGGGCACCAATGTACTAGGGGGGCACTGCTCTTGGCACCAATGTACTAGGGGGGCACTGCTGCTGGGCACCAATGTACTAGGGGGGCACTGCTCTTGGCACCAATGTACTAGGGGGGCACTGCTGCTGGGCACCAATGTACTAGGGGGGCACTGCTCTTGGCACCAATGTACTAGGGGGGCACTGCTGCTGGGCACCAGTGTACTAGGGGGGCACTGCTCTTGGCACCAGTGTACTAGGGGGGCACTGCTGCTGGGCACAGAGTTAAATTTTTTAACATTTTCTAATGGTGGTGTGCCTCGTGATCTTTTTCATGAAACAAGTGTGCCTTTGCCCAAAAAAGGTTGAAAAACACTGGGATAATGTAATAAAAAACACTAAGTTTGCCCAGGAGCAGATACCCATAGCAACCAATCAGCAGGAAGCATTTACTGGTCACCTGTTTAAAAGCAAATGTCTTACTGGTTGCTTTTATTACATAAAGGGGTTAGATTTCAGCAGCCGGAAACCTTAGGGGGTGTCCAATATTAGTTCTCCGTATTGGGAATAATTGTAATTCAGTTTGGATGGTTTGATGCAAACATTTATGGAACGCAAAACTTTCAATTACTGGACAATATGGCAATTCTGCATGTGAAATGACACTTCCAGTATTATATATAAATACAAGTAGATAAATCCGGGTTGTGAACTTGGGTTTTAGTTTGTATATCTGTCTAGGTCTGGCTCTTTAATAAAGGTAGGGGTTATTGGGCTAGGATTGGTTTTACCTTTATTAGCTATATACTGACTGCTTTTGAATTGCTTCAGCCTCTCTCTATACCAGTTAAACCATAATCTGGAATAAGTGATCTGAATAGGTCGGCACTGTCTTTTTAAAGGAGAACTAAAGTTTAGCTGATAAAAACTAATAAGTTGGGCAACTTTGCAATATACATCAATTCAAGAATACGCAGCCTTTTCATGATGTTTAATGTAATAATCTGGTTTGGAACAATTCCTTAAGCCCCGCCCCCTGTTCCCCTGCTGATTGGCTGACTACTTTGTGACTCAAATAAACTGTAACAGTAGTCGCCTGTCCCTCAGCCTGCCTTCAGCCTGCCTCCTCCCAATCCCACAATTCCCTGCCCACATCCCAGTGCAATGCATTGTGGGTTATGTAGTTCCTGCATGCTGTCTGTAAGCTGGGGAGAAGTTGTTACAATCTGTAACATCAGTGTTTTAGTCCCTCCTCCCCTGCCAGGATTTCAAATGATGCAGAAAGAGAAGAACTGTTTTGCAGCTGGATTTCAGCCTATAAAAATGGGATTTATTCCTACTTTTTGAAGGAACAGATTACAGGGATAGGGATATTAGGGGTTTCTGTGTTGTGTGTCTGTGTTATATATATAAATAAATAGACAGATACTAACAGTCATTATATAAAGTATATCCTAAATCAGCTTCAGTCCAATTAATTTCAATCTTGTACCTACCGCACATTAACACCGCGTTACGCGCAGTCGGTTTTTAATGACACGCGACGGAGCAAACAAGTGGGAAACTGACGGAAGGCCGTGGTTCTCCTTATTGTAACTAATTTACAGAGGGAGAGGAATAAATGAAAGCGCTTTCTGTGCAACACTCGTGTGTATGTAAAACCAGAGCGATTTCTGCTCTAATAAAATTACAGTAGTGCATGTCATTGGCGGTGCTAGGCCGTCATTTCCATACGCCGGAGCGCGTCTTTAAACTAGTAATTATTCTGTATAACAACAGGATGTGTCTTGTAATTTCCCACTGTACTAAGGCAACGCCTGAATGGCTTCGCTATAGGCAGGCCTATCCCTGCTATTTAATAATTATAGGGGTTTTACCCATTTTTTTTATCATTTTATTCTGAACAAGTAATTTATTGTTAACCATATTCTGTTTTCTGTGTTAAATAGTAACATATAAACTTGTGTTTGTTTTTCCAGCTTCTATCGTGATCCAGAAGTGGTGGTGTCACATGAATCCCTGTATGGAAGGGGAAGAGTGCAAAGTGTTGCCTGATCTCACAGGCTGGTCCTGCAGCAGCGGAAACAAAATAAAAACGACCAAGGCAAGTGTGGAAGGGCACCTTATTGCAATACGTTGCATGGGATGGGGGGGGGGTCTGCCCTTTTTTTGGGCAATTTGCACTAGCAGTATAATAAAATACATGGCACGCAGGGCTGACCAGAGAGCCTGACCAGGGTCGGACTGGCCCGGCAGGGCACCAGGAAAAGCCCAGTGGACCCCGCCAGCCCATACCCGATCCCTTCTGGCGCTCCCCCTGACATGCCAATCCTATGCATTATCTATGTGCTCTTGGGGGAGGGGGTTAGACGGACTCTGGGGGCCCCTAGGAGGGGTGTGGAATCTGTGGTGGGGGCCTTTGGGGATGTGAGGTTACTGGGGAGGCAGCCCTGGTGGGCCCTACACCCCTCCCCCAGTCCGACCTGTTGTTGATTGTTCAGGAACCATTGGCGGCCGTGAAGAATAATGAGGGTTTAGAACAGCATAACCTCCCCAAAGTGAGACAATAAGTCACGGAATTCAATAGAAAATAATGAAACTTATGAGCTAATGAACAATTTTCATGGAGCCAGTTATTAGTTATATTAGTTTGTTCACCTTCTAGAAACTAGATGAATGGGCAGACCCAACGGGTCAAGTGGTTTTCATTTCCTGTCTCCGTTCCTTTGTAATACAAATATGGCTCCCCTCCGTACGTATCTTTCTCTGCGTTCTGCCAGCTCTGCGTCGCATTGGCGTGTAGGGAAATTCAAATGCATCCGTAGATTATCTTGCCAGCTAGCTCACAAGTCTTTCCTGTACCAAGTAGTGTTCCCCAATAGTCCGTTACAGAGGTGCCTGTTCCCCAATAGTCCATTACAGAGGTGCCTGTTCCCCAATAGTCCGTTACAGAGGTGCCTGTTCCTAAATAGTCCATTACAGAGGTGCCTGTTCCCCAATAGTCCGTTACAGAGGTGCCTGTTCCCCAATAGTCCATAACAGAAGTGCCTGTTCCCCAATAGTCCATTACAGAGGTGCCCGTTCATCAATAGTCCATTACAGAGGTGCCCGTTCATCAATAGTCCATTACAGAGGTGCCCGTTCCCCAATAGTCCATTACAGAGGTGCCCGTTCATCAATAGTCCATTACAGAGGTGCCCGTTCCCCAATAGTCCATTACAGAGGTGCCCCTTCATCAATAGTCCATTACAGAGGTGCCCGTTCCCCAATAGTCCATTACAGAGGTGCCCATTCCCCAATAGTCCATTACAGAGGTGCCTGTTCCCCAATAGTCCGTTACAGAGGTGCCTGTTCCCCAATAGTCCATTACAGAGGTGCCTGTTCCCCAATAGTCCATTACAGAGGTGCCTGTTCCCCAATAGTCCATTACAGAGGTGCCTGTTCCCCAATAGTCCATTACAGAGGTGCCTGTTCCCCAATAGTCCGTTACAGAGGTGCCTGTTCCCCAATAGTCCGTTACAGAGGTGCCTGTTCCCCAATAGTCCGTTACAGAGGTGCCTGTTCCCAATAGTCTATTACAGAGGTGCCTGTTCCCCAATAGTCCATTACAGAGGTGCCTGTTCCCCAATAGTCCATAACAGAAGTGCCTGTTCCCCAATAGTCCGTTACAGAGGTGCCTGTTCCTCAATAGTCCGTTACAGAGGTGCCTGTTCCCCAATAGTCCATTACAGAGGTGCCTGTTCCCCAATAGTCCATTACAGAGGTGCCTGTTCCTCAATAGTCCGTTACAGAGGTGCCTGTTCCCCAATATTCCGTTACAGAGGTGCCTGTTCCCCAATATTCCGTTACAGAGTTGCCTGTTCCCCAATAGTCCATTACAAAGGTGCCCGTTCATCAATAGTCCATTACAGAGGTGCCCGTTCCCCAATAGTCCTTTACAGAGGTGCCTGTTCCCCAATAGTCCATTACAGAGGTGCCCGTTCCCCAATAGTCCATTACAGAGGTGCCCGTTCCACAATAGTCCATTACAGAGGTGCCTGTTCCCCAATAGTCCATTACAGAGGTGCCCGTTCCCCAATAGTCCATTACAGAGGTGCCCGTTCCCCAATAGTCCATTACAAAGGTGCCCGTTCATCAATAGTCCATTACAGAGGTGCCCGTTCCCCAATAGTCCTTTACAGAGGTGCCTGTTCCCCAATAGTCCATTACAGAGGTGCCCGTTCCCCAATAGTCCATTACAGAGGTGCCCGTTCATCAATAGTCCATTACAGAGGTGCCCGTTCCCCAATAGTCCATTACAGAGGTGCCCGTTCATCAATAGTCCATTACAGAGGTGCCCGTTCATCAATAGTCCATTACAGAGGTGCCCGTTCCCCAATTGTCCATTACAGAGGTGCCCGTTCATCAATAGTCCATTACAGAGGTGCCCATTCCCCAATAGTCCATTACAGAGGTGCCCGTTCATCAATAGTCCATTACAGAGGTGCCCGTTCCCCAATAGTCCATTACAGAGGTGCCCGTTCCCCAATAGTCCATTACAGAGGTGCCTGTTCCCCAATAGTCCATAAAAGAGGTGCCTGTTCCCCAATAGTCCATAACAGAAGTGCCTGTTCCCCAATAGTCCATTACAGAGGTGCCTGTTCCCCAATAGTCCATTACAGAGGTGCCTGTTCCCCAATAGTCCATAACAGAAGTGCCTGTTCCCCAATAGTCCGTTACAGAGGTGTAGAGATGTAGCGAACTGTTCGCCGGCAAACTAATTCGCGCGAACATCGGGTGTTCGCAAGTCCGCAAATTCGAGAACTTTTCGTGATGTTCGCAATTTGGGTTCGCCGGCACCGAAAAAATCGCAAAACTTACGATAACGTTATGAATGCTCCGAAAAAGTCGCAAAACTTACGATAACGTTACGAATGCTCCGAAAAAGTCGCAAAACTTACGATAACGTTACGAATGCTCCGAAAAAGTCGCAAAACTTACGATAACGTTACGAATGCTCCGAAAAAGTCGCAAAACTTACGATAGCGTTACGAATGCTCCAAAAAAGTCGCAAAACTTACGATAGCGTTACGAATGCTCCGAAAAAGTCGCAAAACTTACGATAACTTTACGAAAGCGCCGGAAATTACGAAAAAGTCGCAAAATTACCGATCATTTCGAAAAACAGCGTGGGTCAATTTTTCAGAGAAATTTTTGCCCTTGATCCCCCTCCTGCATGCCACTGTCCAGGTCGTGGCACCCTTTAAACAACTTTAAAATCAGTTTTCTGGCCAGAAATGGCTTTTCTAGGTTTTAAAGTCCGCCTTCCCATTGAAGTCTATGGGGTTCGCAAAGTTCGCGAATATTCGCAATTTTCGGCGGAAGTTCGCAAACAGGTTCGCGAACTTTTTTTTTGAGGTTCGCTACATCCCTACAGAGGTGCCTGTTCCCCAATAGTCCGCTACAGAGGTGCCTGTTCCCCAATAGTCCATTACAGAGGTGCCTGTTCCCCAATAGTCCGCTACAGAGGTGCCTGTTCCCCAATAGTCCATTACAGAGGTGCCTGTTCCCCAATAGTCCGTTACAGAGGTGCCTGTTCCCCAATAGTCCATAACAGAAGTGCCTGTTCCCCAATAGTCCATTACAGAGGTGCCTGTTCCCCAATAGTCCATTACAGAGGTGCCTGTTCCCCAATAGTCCGTTACAGAGGTGCCTGTTCCCCAATAGTCCATAACAGAAGTGCCTGTTCCCCAATAGTCCGCTACAGAGGTGCCTGTTCCCCAATAGTCCATAACAGAAGTGCCTGTTCCCCAATAGTCCATTACAGAGGTGCCCGTTCCCCAATAGTCCATTACAGAGGTGCCTGTTCCCCAATAGTCCATTACAGAGGTGCCTGTTCCCCAATAGTCCGTTACAGAGGTGCCCGTTCCTGGAACCCAAGTGTTGGTCACCAGCATGATATATGATGCTGCTAGCCTTAAATAGTTTCTACTGTGGAACCTGTATCTTACAATTCACATGTTAGTAAACCTGTTGTTTACTGGCGGCCATGACGCAAACTGCTGCCATGGGAGAATAATAAGGGTTTAGAACAGCATAACCTCCCCAAAGTGAGACAATAAGTCACGGAATTCAAAAGAAAATAATGGAACTTATGAGCTAATGAACAATTTTCATGGAGCCAGTCAAGTTCTCAACTAGAACACATTACTTTGTTCACCTATAACTCCTAGAAACCAGAAACACGTTCCTTTGTAATACAAATATGGCTCCCCTCCGTACGTATCTTTCTCTGCGTTCTGCCAGCTCTGCGTCGCATTGGCGTGTAGGGAAATTCAAATGCATCCGTAAATTATGCGTTTTCACTGCCTCCTTGGTCTTTCTTAAGCGCCGTGTATGTGATCACCGATAATAATTCAAATTGTATTTGACATCGCAAACAATCTAATGAATTTGGGATGATGTAAAGCCTCCTTCTCTCCCAGTTACACACACAAAAAAGAAAACAATATAAACCTATTTTAATAACGAGATTTCGGAGAAAGCTGCACGGTGAGCATTTTCCTTACGGCAATGCTACTTTTAAAATTCCGCGTGCGTTTTAGGTTTTTTTTTCTCTCTTTCATTGTAAATGCACATGAAAAAAAATGCTCACTATTTGATACGACCAGATCCAGTGTCTGTTCCATCTTTTTCTAACGGCACGCCTCGTAGTTATGGGAAACGGCCCGAGCGCCTCGATATTCAGGCAATAAAATAGTTTAATGCATAATAAGTGAGCAGGGGTATCTTCATTTCCTATCACTTCCTGCAAAGTTTCCAGATGAGTTTTTTTTGGAAAAGTTCATGATGTATCTGAAACTGAAGTCCATCTTCATCAACCTGTAACCTGACATTTCCATAAATCACATTATTTCCAACGTCCCTCGAGAGCAGAGAATTCAGATATTATTAACCGACTTTGTTATATGGCGTATGCGGAAGGAACCGTCTATTGACTGTGTTCTTGACTGTGTTCAATTCAAGTCTAGAGATGAGCGAATTTTTTTGCCAAGCATGGATTCGCAGCGAATTTCCGCATTTTGCCATTGGCGAATATTTTCGAAAAACTTCCGGGAAAATGAGTGCAAAAAAATTCGTTGAGCAGAAATTTTTTGTTGCGCGTCAAATTGGGCGCGGTTGCATAAAAAAAGGCAGTGGTCGCGTCAAAAAACGCGGACGACAAAAAATATACGCGGGTGACAAAAAAGACGCGGGTGACAAAAAAAATCACGTGCGAAATGCGTTTCACGAATTTTCTTGTCGTTTCGTGAATTTTATGGCGAAGCATAACGGGACAGATTCGCTCATCACTAGTCAAGTCCTCTGCTTGACTTAAAGGGCACCTACCACCAAATGGGGAAAACAAAAGTATTTTTTGAAGAATCCTTCCATTGGGTGCTGCCCCAACACTCAGGGAGCCCATCGTGGTACAGGCGGCCATATTGGGGCACACAATGAGCTTTCTTAATATGCACTTGGATATGATGTGAAAACCTGGGTGACGTGCCTGTGCATACTGACCAACCTGGGACACTTACTCATTATACCCAGGCCCCAACATGGCCACCCACCCCAGGAGTCAGCTCCAGGTGTACCAACAACACACACAATAGCCCCGACCTGACCCACCTTTCAACCAGCTGCCCATTCACACTGGGGTAGGTAATAGAATGGCTGAGGGAGGGGATTTCTAACAACTATAGAGAAGTCTTTCCCCACCCAATGACCTTGGGCTCTGCTTCCTCTGGGAGGCACATCACATGATGGGGGTGGGGTTTCTCTCTAAAAATACTATTTGGAATCTGGAATATAGGCCCAGTAAGCCAGCACCTTGGATGGGGGAAACATTATTTTGATAGGCGCCCTTTAAAAGAATAGTTTATCTTCATGTCAACTTAGAAGTAGAAGTTACATTGTAGAATAGCCTATACTGGGGTCACTGACCCCACTGACCAACCAGAAATGTTGCTTTGTGGGGTTATTATTGCTTACAAAGCATCCTTCGATGGTGTTCTTACTGACCAATTTGTACATGGAATAATGAGTGTGCCGTCATTGTGTTCTTTTCATTTTCCAATCTCCTCACCCTTAAGCTAAACACTCCTTGCCAGCCTTGCCACCTTGTATTGTTTCTGAATTGATGAATGAGGGAATTCTCACATAGTTTCAGATTGGTACTATAATATTTGGAAAGAATATACATGCAGCAAAAAAAGACACCAAAGCAGAAAACATTGATGGTTTGGTGAAAGGTGATTTTGCCATTGTTGTTACACGTTTTAGTGCAACAGAGTCCGGATCTTTATAGGGCATCTTTCGTTCTACATAAGGAATCATGAAGTAATTTCCCCTAAAGTACATTCCCCAAACACTCCTTGTTTATTCTTATCTAGTCCTGTCCCTTCTCAAGCCTTGATATAATAATGATGGAAAGATAAAAAGATGAAAAGAGCTTGAGTTGTATCTAGTGTTGTGAGTCTGATCTGTCGGTGGACTGGAACCCTAGGAACCCTAGAGGGGCAAACATTTTGGCCAATGTGCAGGGTATGCGACAGCTATGTAGAGTAACAATACCCTGCCAAGAGGTATTCAGGAGGTTAGCTGATAATATTTATGGTATAGAGCAGGGATCCCCAACCTTTCTTACTAGTGAGCCACAGTCAAATGTAAGAAAGACTTGGGGAGCAACACAAGCACCATAAAAGTTCATGGAGGAGCCATATAAGGGCTGTGATTGGCTATTAGGCAGCCTCTATGCACACTATCGGCTTACAGGGGCTTTATTTGGTAGGAAATCTTGTTTTTATTCAACCAAAACTTTCAAGGGGTTGGGGAGCAGCATGTTGCCCCCGAGCTACTGGTTGGGGATCTCTGATATAGACGGTGCAGACTTTCTCTTGACTTTTAGCTTACACTTTCTTTTCCCTACTGAGATGAATGGTGCCGGGAGAACCAGACATCAAAGTAGAGTCTGTTCCAACTGTGTTTCTGAACATAACCCTGTTATCCATTCATCCATTCCCCTATGGCACTAATTCTTATTCTTTCCCTCCCTTGTTCTTTTGCAGGTAACACGGTAGCAGATGAGAACTTCATTGCAGTAGAAGATCAGATTGCTGAAGATTATCATCACATCGATATTAGGATTTGCTTTCAATCACTTTTTGCCAGATTAGAGAAACTCTGGAATTTAAGACTTTATAAATCTTCTCTTGTGTTTCCTGAGGATATTTCATTTTCCTGCTAACTTGAAAAGTGACCTATTGGGATATATAAGCCTATCCTGATGGACATGCTCAGTGATATAAGTTCCAGTTTCTCAAGGGGAAAAACAAACTTAATTCAATGTTTCCGAATTTGATGGACGCAGACTTTAATGAGAGACCAACGTACTAGACTCTGAGTATCCAATCCCGTGCTGACAAAATGATGGACAAGGATGATATAATGTTCCTAATTTGCAATACTTACAGTCGGACTTTGGCCTAAAACCAAATAAATGTAAATAAGCAAAGACTTTCCCCCCCTCCTTCTTTTACTTCATATTTTTGCTGTTGATAGTGATGAAACAAAATAGCTTGAGTTGTAGACTCATTTCTCACTCGCTCTAATGGTTCTCATGCCTCGTTTTTAGACTCCTATCCGCTACGGTGGCCAATTAAAAATAATAATGCGTTTCTTTTCTGTCCATCACTCTCATTGCTTTTCCAAGGATTGCACTGAACGAGTTCGTCATTAGGGGAGAGAAAGGAACGTTACTTGAAATATTTTCCATATAGTTTGCTGCATCCGTTGTGTTCGGTCGATCCTTCTGTATAAATGCCACTTTCTTTGAGCGTTCAGACAGATCTTTATGGCAATTTGTTGTTGAAACTGATTTTGCTTTCTGGGCTATGTTTACATTTATCTTTTTTGGGTATGTATTAAAGTACGTTTTTAGCTACGGAATCTGTTTTTTTCTAACATTATACTGTATGTACTGTATGTATGTTCCGACGCATATCGCATGTGCTAAAAAACGCAGTTATTTCTATTGCATTGTGTTAATTAGCGAATAGAAATAATAATAACGCATGATTCACAAACACATATGAAGCGTTAAACGTGCTAAATATCGCATTAGTCTGTGAGAATATTAACACCTACTTGGGGCAGGCGGTACTTAAAGAAAATTGCGGTTGGTCAGCTTTTGGCAACACAACATGGACTTTGCAGTGGGATTTGTGTGTATGTGTTGGCCCTAGAGCAGGGGTCGGGAACCTTTTTGGCTGAGAGAGCCATAAACAACACATATTTTAAAATGTAATTCCGTGAGAGCCATACAATATGTTTGGCCGCGGATGCTGCGGAGCAAGGTAGGGTGGGTCCCAAGGATGCCGGATGCGATGCCTGCGCTCGGCGGATAGAAGAAGTGTTCTAAGGCTTAGAACTAGTGATGAGCGAATCTGTTCCGTTTCGCTTCGCCAAAAAATTGCCGAATCTTTAAAAAGATCCGCGAAACGGCGAAAAATTCGCGAAACAGCGAAAATGTCGTGCAACAAAAAAAATTTGTCGCCCGCGGCTATTATTTTGTCGCGCAGCTATTGTTTCGTCGCCCACGGCTATTATTTTGTCGCGCGGCTATTGTTTCGTCGCCCGCGGCTATTATTTTGTCGCGCGGCTATTGTTTCGTCGCCCGCGGCTATTATTTTGTCGCGCGGCTATTGTTTCGTCGCCCGCGGCTATTATTTTGTCGCGCGGCTATTGTTTCGTCGCCCGCGGCTATTATTTTGTCGCGCGGCTATTGTTTCGTCGCCCGCGGCTATTATTTTGTCGCGCGGCTATTGTTTCGTCGCCCGCGGCTATTATTTTGTCGCGCGGCTATTGTTTCGTCGCCCGCGGCTATTATTTTGTCGCGCGGCTATTGTTTCGTCGCCCGCGGCTATTATTTTGTCGCGCGGCTATTGTTTCGTCGCACGCGGCTATTATTTCGTCGTCCGCGGCTATTATTTCGTCGCCCGCGGCTATTATTTTGTCGCGCGGCTATTCTTTTGACACACGGCTATTCTTTTGACACCCGCGACAATTCTTTTTTGACGCCGGCGACAATTTTTGGACGTGCGGCGAATTTTTCCGCGAATCCATGCCTGGCGAAACATTTCGCCCATCACTACTTAGAACATGTCTTCTATCCGCCGAGTGCAGTGGCAAGGTAGGGTGGGTCCCAAGGATGCGGATGTGATGCCGAAGAGGGCGTGTTCTAAGGCTTAGGCCATGCCCCCGTTATTTTTTTTTATTAAAGATTTGGCAGCGTGCCAGATGCAGCCATCAAAAGAGCCACATCTGGCTCCCGAGCCATAGGTTCCCTACCCCTTCCCTAGAGTGAAGCAGCCTCCAGTTTTCAGGGAAATGGTAATTTTCAGAATGGTTGTTTTCCGAAAGTAATGGTTACGTGCGTAAAATCGTGCGCTAATATAGCACCCGGCAAAATTTATTGTGCGCAGTGGAAATAATGCACGTGGCGGGAAATAACGCAAGAAAAACGCTCATCGCGAGTTAAATAACGCAAAGAACATTGCTTCTTAATTATAACGCCTGTCCTTAGTGAATCAAGCGTTAAGTCGAAAAAAAAAAAGAAGCAATAACATTTTTAACACATGCTAAAAATAGCACTCGTTTTATCGCCCTTTAGTGAATCGGTCCCTGTTTATTCATATATGCACTTTTGGTTGGTCAGAACATTTACGGTAGGAAGTGAAGGTCTTTAGCCAGATTCTGGCTCTTGGTTTATCCCAGTATGATGATTTACTCCCCCTTGTGTCCCACTCAGTAACACTGACATGGAGGGACATTGGAGGGAATTATTTTGTAGCACTCTATAAAGGAAGGTATCACTGATGGTGTTCAGCTGTATTAGCATGGAATCAGTATCAGACTTGGCTGGTGGGACACTGAGAAAAAAACCTGGTAGGCCCTGGCCTTCATGGTCCCCTCCACCCCAGGCCCCCTCTAGCTCCCAGACTGGCCCCCCTCCCGATCACAGAACATAATTAAGTAGGGGGATGTATGTCCTGTCACTGTTGTGCCACATGTGGGGGGGGGGGGGCAGAGAAAGCTTGGGTGCCAGAGGAGATCCCTTCAGTTCAGTTCGCACTGGTGGGTCCCAGACACCCCAGTCACCCCAGTCCTACCCTGCAATTATTTGGGTGCGACTCTGTAGCACTAATTGAATAGTCTGCTGTGGGAACCCTGTGTCAATAGGTGCATTGTAGACAATTTTTGGGAGCTTAGCACAACAACAGTGGTTTCATGAAAATGGACACGTGCTTGGATGCCAGTTCCACACTATGACCCCAGTGTGTCCGTCCCTCCTCCTGTTCCTACTCATGTGTAAGTACCCCTATTTTTGGCAGTGGGAACCTCAAAAGTGGTGGAAGCTCCAGGGTTCCCACCATGGCCTGTGTCAATATACACAGCAGATGTGCTCCTAAAGGATCAGTGGCAGATGTCATTTTGATGCCGAGTGGTGGAAATGGTGCAATCCCGAAGTAGCTCAATTGCATCTGATTAGTTAAGGCAGTGGTTCCCAACCTTCCTAATGCCGCGACCCTTTAATACAGCTCCTCATGTTGTGGTGACCCCCAACCATAAAAGACCATTGGAAAGACCATTGGAAATATGTGTTTTGCGATGGTCTTAGGCGACCCCTGTGAAAGGGTCGTTCGACTCCCAAAGGGGTCCCGACTCACAGGTTAAGAACATGTGAAACTACATGCGTTTTGGCATTGGGTGGCAAATGGCTGACAAGCCATAATAATTAAGACTAACACCAATGTGGAATCATATTCTTCTTGGAGCAAGGAATGCTGGAAATTAACTGTTTTGTACCTTGTTGTATTAGTTCTAATCTTTCATGAACGATATCATTTATTATGAAGGAGAGGGACTCTGCACCATGATATCAGATTGTGATAAACAGACCATCGTGGTACAACATTTATTACAGTTCTTTTATTGGCACCAGTGTTTCATGGCTAACAAACCTACTCACTGTCAGCTCAACCTGCCCACCACCCTTCTCACTGCCATTTTGCACATTCTTTTTATATGTTACACCCATTGGGGTTGGACTTATGCACAGTATATGCAGTGCACTACCCCTGGGGCTGAATTCCCGGGCAGTGTGTGGCATAAAATATTAGGTACATACTGAATATACTGGGTACATACTGTAGGCAAGCACAGAGTAAAAGCACAGAAATACCAACCATGTAATCTAGTTTTTAATACATACCATAGCCCTGGTTGTACCCTGTGCACTGGGTCTTTTGGCACAAAGTAGTAACACTTCTGTCACAGCTACTTCTTTTGAGAAGCCTTGGTCTTTATGTGCCAAAAACCATCTTAGGCAGTTGTACAAACTATAGGATGCCGGGGAGTCGCGGGGGTGGCGGTTTCGGGGGGGGGCAGTCTGAAGGCCATTTATGGTGAGTATGGGGGGATGCTTTATTGCTCTCCAGAAATCCCAACCTTAGTAAATGTTTGGCAAAGATGTTTATTCTGTCCTCTGTATAAACAATCCCCTCCCTTCTCCCACCTGAAGACTTCTCAGTTTTCAGGGCTTCTCAGTGAGATGATGAATGTTGAAAAAGTACATAAACTGCCCCTTTTAAGAGACAAAGAACCACTGACCACTGGTTTTATCCTTCACATTTAGTGAATAGCGGATTTCTGTGGAATGCATTAGAATTTCTCTGTTAACTGCTTTAACCAGCACACACGATGACCTATCATTAGCAATCAGCAGCTGGCTTTGATGAGTCTATCACTGATAGCAAACTGAAAGCAAATCTCTGATTGGTTGCTATAGGTTACTGCAGTAAGTAATGATGCAGCCTACACAGTGGGGGTTCAATATACATTATTTTCTCATAGTTTAAAAACTCTCTGTATATCCAATTGCTATTGAGACCAGTACCTATCTATCCCTTTCTATGTTCAACTCTACTATTCAGATAACAGTGTCCTATTCAAACCACTGCCTAGTTGCTAGGCTAAATTGGGCTCTAGCAACCAGAGAGTCTATGTAAGTCCAAACTGGAGAGCTGTGAACAAACAGCTAAATCATTTAAATATCACAAAAATAAAGACCGGTAAAGGTAAACTACCCCTTTAAATAAACCCAAGGACTAAACACTTTTTCCATTCTACCATATTCATTTGACTGATGTTGAATATTTGCCTTTTACACTTCAAATAAATGCTGAACATAACATGTATTGCCTTTTTCACTGGACAACAATGTACTGCTCTGATTAATTATTGGCTTTGATTTCACACATGGCTGATTCTTCTTTACCTTCTACAGAGATAATTGATTTAATGAACAGTACCGATACCTGTACAGACTCGTTATGGATATCTGAGTATGGAAACAAGCACTTCAATAAGGACCGACCCAAGGATGTAGCCATCTTAACATGTTTGTAGAACCCTAGTTCTACCTTTGGGGACATTAGGTCCTGAAAAGTCCATACCTTTAACGTCAATGCAACCATTACAGTCATAAAGATGAGTCTGGGTAAGTCCACCTCTCACCAACATCCACCAACCTGCCTGACCCAATCAGCTGATCATCTAATATTGACTGGTGGATGGGAAAAGAGTTTCCTATCTGCATTGGATTGGATTATCTTATAGGGCAAGAGGATCAACCCCTGATAACGTCTTTCAAACCGATTATTGTGCAGAAAAGCAAGAATTAAGAGCCCGTTTCTCAAAGACTCCAACATTGATTGTGAAGGTATCACCTGAGGGTTCATTTACCTGCTCAAGGCAAGTGGTAGAACTTGGGCTCAGTTGTGCCTTTGAACCCTGGAGTTTCCATTGAGCACCATATGCATTAAATCAGGGACATACTGATGCTGGAAGGATATACAATATATGACACAAGCAGAAATTATTTTATTCTACTGACCTGTGCCTGGAAATCGCAGGAGAGCCTTTGGTCTCAAGTCTAAGAATGCAAAGACTTCCCTAGCAACTTCCCAGGGCTGTTATGGATAAAGCAAACCTTCAACCTGTTTTTTTTTTAATTATTTTGGTTTATTTTCCTGCAGAAAACCCACAACATTGACTCTAAAAATGTAACCTCAACTAATGGATGGTGGTTTCTCATAGATTGAGGAGGAAGGATTATTGTGGAGACCAGGAGGCTTGCATAATGCATGGGGCATCTTCCATTTCCTTTCTCTCAGGATGCACTTTGCTTATTCCTCAAATGCTTTCTCTTGCGGACATTGTATTTATAGTTCCGCCCAATGGACCCCTTGAGCAGGATGAGGACCATGGCGAGTCGCATTGACCTGGGAGGCCTCCAGTGGGATTTGTTCCTCTGTTTATATACTGAATCTGCTGCAGAGATATCAAAATGTGTTCAACTTCATCCTTGGTACTAAACTCATCTGGTTTATTTGTTTTCCATTTAGTGGGCCAGTCATTTAATATTATTAGGGGACAAAATATAATGAGATGATGGTATCATATAAAGTCAAAAACCCCTTGGGTAGTCAAGAGACCATATAAATATCATGGGGGGGGGGGTCACATTCAGTTGCCACCAATACAAACTCAGTATTTCTCAGAGTAGCAGTCCAATAAGAGTCAGGCAAGTTGTTGGCCCCACAAGGTAAGGGACAAGGAAGCCCCCAGAAATACAAACAATGTTCACAAAACCAATGTGATGATTAAAGAAACTCTCAGAACCTCTAAGACCATCTCATGCAACCCTGCTAATGGGCTGATGGGAATTGTGTAGGATGTTCTTCCCACTTACTGGGTTCATTTGGACACTTCACAAGGTAAATGCCCTACCAGCTACGTGCCTTACCCCAGCTGAACCCCTGCTTGTGGGCATTGCCGTGTGGTGAATATTAGGGTGCAGAACATGATCATGCCATCATCTTGGTCTCTGACCCTACCTATGTGTTTAGGTTATTACCTTAGCAACAACATAACTATAGTTGGAATGCATCTCATTTTTTTTTACACCTTGACATTTTTTTTAATAATGGTTTGAAATGCGTGTTACCTTGAATTTTGCTTTGAGAAAAGATGAACCTTGAATTTTATGTTTTTTCTTTTTTTTTGCGAACAAAAGTGTTTCTGTTGTTTGGCTTGCTTTGTAAATGTGTTCAGATCCCCCCATATACTAGAACAGCAGACAATGTATGCCTCACGAATGCATCAACTAGAAAGCATGCAGGTAGCTGAGATTTACTGTACTTCAGCAATTTATTCCCAGGTCACTGATGAAATCATTTCTGTTAGATAACCTGTAGGGCGCGTATGGGGGCTCGGAGAGTCTACGAGGCAATATCTAGACTGTAAGCCTCCACTTGAACAGCCCTGTATTACGTTAGCTATATGTAGGGGCTATAATTATACATAGGGGCTGTTCCTGCTGAATTGTGCTTAGTACAGAGAATTCCTGTGTTGGTACATTGTTATAGTTATATAGGATCTCTCTGTACAGGCTATAAGCAAACTGTTCCTGTTGAATATTGCTTAGTATGGGGGCATGTGTTTCTCTTGGTTGTGGCTATAAGAAAACTTAATAGTGCCTGCATTCTCCTTGGTCCCTACTTCAAAACATTATGACTGGGGCCCCTTAGACTCCACTGTGGCCCCCTGGTGGTCGTGGCTGTACAATTTGGTCGCTGGTTCTAATATAAAGTTATACCTATTTAAAGCTAATACTGACTGCATTCACTAAGCTATATGTTGTGTAAGAGCTAACCAACCCTTCTAGGCCTCTAGGCTATTCTACCTTGGTAGGTGGGCAATGGTACGACAAAGAACAATGGCAGCTTCAGCAAGACTGAAACTGCACTTTAGGACTTTAACTCCTTCAACCAAACTATAGGCCAGTGATCCCCAACAAGAGGCTCTGGGGCAACATGTTGCTCCCCAACCCCTTGAATGTTGCTCTCAGTGCCCCCAAACCAGGGAGTTATTTTTCAATTCCTGACTTGGGGGCAAGTTTTGGTTGAATAAAAACAAGATTTCCTACCAAATAAAGCCCCTGTAAGCTGATAGTGTGCATAGAGGCTGCCTAATAGCCAATCACAGCCCTTATTTGGCTCCTCCATGAACTTTTATGGTGCTTGTGTTGCTCTCCAAGTCTTTTTACATTTCACTGTGGCTCCCAAGTAAGAAAGGTTGGGGACCCCTGCTATAGGATATAAAACAAGAGAGACAATTATACATCCTCCAGTTGAGACTTTCATTAGGGAGCCAAACGATGGTGGCCCACTAACAATGTATTTTAATAGGCATCAAGGTCTTTTCTAGCAGATAAACAGTGTATACAGTAGGCCGTTTGAGGTTCTATTAACATCACTAATGGCCCACCTGATCGTACTAAGTGCGTATCTAACCTCCTGGTTTAAAAGGCTAAAATGACAGATGCGCTGTCAAAATATCCATCTATCAACTTTATCATGGAAATACCCACAGCTGTTGTGCCATAGCGCTGTATGGGGAAACATTTTAACTTACAAAGTAACCTTGTCTACAGGAACTTTTTACAAAAGACTTGCGTTAATAATATATGATTTGTAACCGAATCGCACAGGGCAGGCTACTTAGCATTGATTTTTGGCTGAGAAAGATGATGAGATATGTTACATTGGTCCCACGGCACAACCTCCCGATTCAATGTTTGCTCATACTGGGACGCACGGGGACTGTATGTGGCGCACACGTATGGTTAGAATATTGCTTTTTTTTTGCATATTCAATTGTATCCGATTTATTTGATCATAAAAATGAGAAGAAGCAAATCACAAAGGACCTTGGAATCATATGGAGTTAACCTCTAGAGCAGGAATCCCCAACATTTTTTACTTGCGAGTCACACACATAGATATAAAAAAGTGTTGGTGAGCCAAACAAGATCTTTGGAGATGCCAAATAAGGGCTGTGATTGGCTATTTGGTAGCCCCATGGGGACTGTAGGCCTGTAGGAGGATCTGCTTGGAGTAAAACTGTGTCTCTGCTTCCAAAACTTCAATCCAAAAATTAAAAAATGGCACCTACTTTGAGGCCACTGGGAGCAACATCCAAGGGGTTGGGGAGCAACATGTTGCCCCTGAGCCACTGGTTGGGGATCACTGGTCTAGAGATTGTCCCCTTGCTATTAGCAGAACATTGCCTTAACATTAGCAGATAGAGATATCAGTGAGTCTAGGGAGCTTTAATTGCCATCCCAGTTCCTTCTTTGTAAACCATTTCTTTGCCAACTTGGCATCAAAAACTAAAGTGGCGATATAATCAACATCTCACAGGCGACTTGCACCAGGCCAGGTAACCCATAACAACTAATTAGCAGGTTGTAAGCAAACATCCCAACCTCCCTAATGCCGCAACCCTTTAATACAGTTCCTCATGTTGTGGTGACCCCCAACCATAAAATTATTCATAAAACCATCGGAAATATGAGGGCCATTGTCCACTAGGTTTCTCCCTGTCGGCCCAGACCTTGGCCAAGGCTATAATTAAGACTCCATACAAGGCCACTTACATTCCAATATGCTGGCTTGTCTAATAAGGTTTGTGGTATCTTTGTGGTATCTATGGTGTCAAAATATTGACACCATAGGTACCACAACAAGGAGATTCGGCTGTAACTAAAGACCACTACACACCGGAAAATATATAGCATTCATATTTTCATGCCTAAGAGGAAAACTGCAAATACTACTAGTGCTACGGACACTCCATCCTCCACTTCCCTTTGAGGTTTCCGTACTGACCAGAAATAGGGCTCTGGCACCTAAGCAGTGGGGGGGAGGCTTTAGCCTACAGTAGTTCCAGAGTCAATGGTTCTCAATTTGTAGTCTTGCACATTCCCCAAATTTATAACCTTAATATCTACCTTGGAGTCTTGACCAATTTTGGACCATAAAGGGCTTGAACCCAATAAGTGGGTGAGAGGAAATGCTTTGAGGCCTCCTGTAATTGCCAACTCTAGAAATGAGGGAAGCCTATCATCTGCTCAATAAAGTCAAAGTTGTTGGCCACTTTTAGGGAGAAGGACAAAGAAAACCCTTGGAGATGTACAAAGGCTAGGGCCTGATTTAAAGGGATAGTTACCCTTCCCACATATTTGTTATATTTTTCTAATTATTTGTCTTCCTCTTCTGACTCTTTCCAAGCTTTCCAATGGGGGGTCACTGACCCCGGCAGCTGAAAACCTATTGCTTTGCAAGGCTACAAAGTTATTGTTACTTTTTATTACTTATATTTCAATTCTCGCCCTCTTCTATTCATCCTCTGTCACGTAAGGTGGTTGCTATGGTAAACTGGGCCCTAGCAACCACATAGGTACTAAAATTTCAAATTGCAAGCGAAACAATTTGAAAATCATGAAAAATAAACTGCAAATTGACTTAGAATATCACTGTCTACATCAGAGGTCCCCAACCTTTCTTACTCGTGAGCCACAGTCAAATGTAAAAAGACTTGGAGAGCAACACAAGCACCATAAAAGTTCATGGAGGAGCCAAATAAGGGCTGTGATTGGCTATTAGGGGCCTCTATGCACCCTATCAGCTTACAGGGGCTTTATTTGGTAGGAAATCTTGTTTTTATTCAACCAAAACTTGCCCCCAAGTTAGGAATTCAAAAATAACTCCCTGGTTTGGGGGCACTGAGAGCAACATCCAAGGGGTTGGGGAGCAACATGCTGCCCCTGAGTCTCTGGTTGGGGATCACTGCTCTACATTATACTACATTATATTAAAAGTTAGTTTAGTCTGTTTATTTTACCCAATCTAGGCGCAATCCATTTTACAGTTTCTCCCTTTTCTGCAGTATTTCGGATTTACACAGCGAGATCTCCACCTGTTAGTGGATGTCCAAAAAAACCCCCCTTTACTCTCTAATTGACTCTGACACCATGAACGAGAATTGGCAAGGAAACGTTATTTTACTCCCTAATTGCAACTGAATTCCCACAAAGCAATGCATCATTCAATTAAATGCAAAGTAATTACATGAAATGAGTGGGTATAATTTGATTTTTTTTTTTTTTTCCTGCCGTATTTTGGCTTTGTAATTAACTTGTTGGCACGAGTGCCGCTATCTGATGATGCCCAGAATTGGGGAAATTAGTGGTGTAAGACAAATATCATGGCCGAGGCTGGGAGTTTTGATTACAATTAGCTGCGGCAGAACTCTTTCCATTGCAGTTGTGCAACGCCTTCCCGGGCAGCTGAAATCATTCCGTATCCACGGATAGGATATTGTGTTGGAATCCAAACTTTCTGTCAATAGGAAGTTACAGAAGATGGGGCGTTCGTTAATGGAAGCGGTTTGGGGCCCCTAACAAATATCAGGGTTTAGCTGTTGTTAGGGCGGTTGCAAATGCACTTTAGCAGCTGATTGTGGTGTAAAAGCAAGAGTAACATTATGTCCCCAAGTGTTGTGGGCAACTTGCACTTTTCCAAAGTTCCTTTTATCGGGAAATGGTGAAACGCGGAAATTCGCTGCGAATCCATGTCTGGCAAAACATTTTGCCCATCACTACTCCAGTTTATTTGACTAATACTTAACACAAGTTGACATGACCACCCACCCATAACTTACTGTAACAGAACCATTTGGGCAGCAAACATTAACCAGTAGCAACAGTGCCTCCAAGACTGACCCTGAGCCCAACTATAAAGCTTAGTTCCTGCCTCCTAACCAAATCCCCATAGGAGTCTGTCCACCTACCCCAATCCAACCCAGTAATTGGGCACTCACCTTCCCAACTGTCCATTCAAGTTACCTCTGGGGGGTCAAGCCACTCCAAAAATAACCCCATTCGTGTTCATGTAAGGATTCCAAGTGAGCCCTAGCCCTAACATGGGCAAGTCTATCAGACAAATAGATCCCTAGAGAAGCAGAAAGGGGACATGATCATGCAGGGACACAGGGAGGACAAATGTTATAATAAATATAAGTGAGTTATAACTATCTACCAGTTTTGCCCCCCCACACATGGGAGACAGTACCTCCCATACACAGTGCCCCCCAGGCCCCTATGGACAGTACCCCCCATACACAGTTCCCCCATACACAGTGCCCCCCCATACACAGAGCCCCCCAAACACAGTACCCCCCATACACAGAGCCCCCCAAACACAGTGCCCCCCATACACAGTGCCCCCCAAGCACAGAGCCCCCCAAACACAGAGCCCCCCCATACACAGTGCCCCCCCAAACACAGAGCCCCCCAAACACAGAGCCCCCACACACAGAGCCCCCCAAACACACAGCCCCCCCAAACACAGAGCCCCCCACACACAGAGCCCCCCATACACAGTGCCCCCCCAAACACAGAGCCCCCCACACACAGAGCCCCCCATACACAGTGCCCCCCAAACACAAAGCCCCCAATACACAGTGTCCCCCCATACACAGAGCCCCCCATACACAGTGCCCCCCATACACAGAGCCCCCCATACACAGTGCCCCCCAAACACAGTGCCCCCATACACAGAGCCTCCCACACACAGAGCCCCCCATACACAGTGCCCCCCAAACACAAAGCCCCCAATACACAGTGTCCCCCCATACACAGAGCCCCCCATACACAGTGCCCCCATACACAGAGCCCCCCATACACAGTGCCCCCCAAACACAGAGCCCCCCATACACAGAGCCCCCCCATCTGTGCTCCGACTTCGCTCCGGCGGTCCCAGGCCCTTTTATAAGGTTGCGCCCCGTGTGTACGTGTGACGTCATTACGCACGGGCGCAACCCTATAAAAGGGCCAGGGACCGCCGGAGAAGGAGCCACATAAGGAGAGAAGCAGCGCAAGGAGTCGGAGCGCTCAGCTTAAACCTTCTCATCCCGCTGTCGCGGATCCTTCTATGAATGTCCCGCATTTCCGTAATCTATTACGCTTAAAGCGGGACAGTTGGGGGGTATGCAATAAAATGTAGAATCGTCTGTCTCATTTTAACTAACAGCTTTAATCTGCAATTTTTTTACGGCTGTAAAAAAAAAGGATCTTGAGAGAAATGCACATGGCTGGTGTTTCTAGGTCACCTCTCGCTATAAGTTCTAATGAAAAAGCCTCTTTCATCCTGTTTCATAGTCTGAATGGCGCTTGTGTTACAGACACGCCGTCAAATGGCTTTTAATGATTGAGGCGGTGTTGGGGAGGTAGACTGTATTTAGCAGGGTTAAGGATCACTATCCACTGAACTCTGTATTAATATTGTTACTCCATTTCTTTTCATCCGGGCCTGATCAGTGCGCAGAGCCGCCATTATGCTGATATCAGGCTTTTCGCTCTCTGCACAACAAACATGACCCATCGATTGGAAAAGTGAACTTAAGCAGATAAAGTTCTTAGCCTGCAACTTTGAGCATATGAGTTTATATTCTCTTCCGCAACCCCCTCCGATAAGGCACGTTGGATGGTGTCACAATATTTTTGTCCCTCTCCGAGTGACCTTGGCCATTTTTTCATATAGCAAATACACTAATTTCTAGTCTCGAATTCTGACCACCCATTACTGTATATGTATTGCTAGATAATGAAATGTACCTTTTAGATCTCACTCATTTAACTTGGGCAGTGTCAATGGCAGTTTTCTAATACAGGTATGGGATGCCTTATCCGGAAACCCGTTATCCAGAAAGCTCAGAATTACGGAAAGCCTGTCTCCTATAGACACCATTTTAATCAAATTATTCAGAATTTTAAAACGGATTTCCTTTTCCTCTGTAATAATAAAACAGTACCTGTAATTGATCCCAACTAAGATATAATTACCCCTTATTGGGGCAGAACAGCCCTATTGGGTTTATTTAATGGTTAAATGATTCCCTTTTCTCTGTGATAATAAAACAGTACCTGTACTTGATCCCAACTAAGATATAATTACCCCTTATTGGGGGCAGAACAGCCCTATTGGGTTTATTTAATGGTTAAATGATTCCCTTTTCTCTGTAATAATAAAACAGTACCTGTACTTGATCCCAACTAAGATATAATTACCCCTTATTGGGGCAGAACAGCCCTATTGGGTTTATTTAATGTTTTATTAATTTTTTGGCAGACTGAAGGTATGGAGATCCAAATTATGGAAAGACCCCTTATCCGAAATATACCCTTGATCCTGAGCATTCTGGATAACGAGTCCTTTACCTGTACAATCAACGAGCTCGTAAGCAGCAACTTCCCCTTACCCAACGAAACTAACACAACACCAGGAAGGGATATAAAGGCCACAGTTTTATTGTCAAAATGATTGTTATAATAATGTTATAATAACCAATGGGGTTACAGAACTTTTATTAAAATCAACCTTAGAAATATACGTTTTACTAAACCATCCTTTTCTCCATAATTCTGAGATTCCTATGGGCAGGAGACCATCTGCATATCGGGATTAAAACCTTGCAGGCTACCAGTACATGTGGGGGCCTGGTTCTTCCTAACTTCAAGCTCTATTACTGGGCCAGCCAACTAACATACTGTATGCACCCTGGTGGCTTGTCCCCCAACTAGACAACCCCTCCACAACACACTGTTGGCTTGTCCCCCAACTAGACAACCCCTCCACAACACACTGGTGGCTTGTCCTCCCCCAACTAGACAACCCCTCCACAACACACTGGTGGCTTGTCCTCCCCCAACTAGACAACCCCTCCACAACACACTGGTGGCTTGTTCCCCAACTAAACAACGCCTCCACAACCTTCAAAGCTACAGTATTGGGCTCACTGGAGACCCTAGCTAAACTACCCTATAGCCTTTCACAGGGGTCGCTTAAGACCATCGGAAAACACATATTTCCGATGGTCTTAGGAATAATTTTATGGTTGGGGGTCACCACAACATGAGGAACTGTATTAAAGGGTTGCGGCATTAGGAAGGTTGAGAACCACTGCCTTAGAGTTACCAATAGCCCCAAACTATGTTCTATAGATACCTACAGCTTAGGCAGAACCCAATATTTGACGATGCCAGCTGAACTGGTAAATCAATGGCTTGCTCTTTAACCAGTTCAACCCAAGGCCTCTCCTCTATTGGCAATACACTTCATGTATGTTATATATCAATTGGATCAAAGATTTATAGTTTACATTTTGTTAATACCTCTATGGTGGAAGGGAAAAAGAAAGGAAGGAAAAGGGCTCCTGGAAGCAGATACAATGATGTCCGTAATAGAGAAAATCACATGGAAAAGTAGTATAGGCAGGCACTCCGATTTCGCAGAAGCAGTGTATCAAAAAAAGCAGCCATTACGAAGCCTTACGCGTTTTGTACCAATAGGGTACTTAGTCATAGGCCTATGACTAAGTACATTATTGGTACGAAATGTGTAAAGGTCCCCACACATGGGCCGATAGTAGCTGTCGATATCGGTCCTTTAGACCGATTTGGCAGCTAATCGGCCCGTGTATGGGCACTACCGATGGGCCTGCCCGACCGATATCTGGCCTGAAATCGACCAGATCTCAATCGGGCAGGTTAGAAAATCTAGTCGGATCAGGGACCGACTTTTCCTATGCCTGTCATTATAATTTGATCGTTTGGCCCCAGGGCCAAACGATCGAATTAGCCTAAATTTCCCCGATATCGCCCACCCGTAGGTGGGGGATATCGGGAGAAGATCCGCTCGCTTGGCGATGGATCTTAGGGATCTTATATACTTTTGTACTTACTATATGGCTGCTTTTTTTGATATACTACTTCTGGGAAATCAGAGTGCCTGCCTATACTACTTATCCATGTGATTTTCTCTATTTTGGCTCCCTAAGCTGAAGGTCTGGGGCACGAGCACCCGGACCCATCTCTACTACGGGTAAGATTTCTACATTATCTGCTAATTACCCCTTTGTAATACTTGGGGCAATCCATACACAGATAATAAAATCGATGCCCATATAGAATTTATAATGAACCTCCGCACTTTGTTGAGCGGCTCAAGAGGGAAATCTCCATTACAAATGGAAAGGGTCACTAAATGGGAAGATCCCAAGTGGTAAGCCATGAAGACTGCGGCCATTGCCATTAACCCACCTACCTGAGAATAAACAGAAATCTCAGCCTTCAAGATCACCGGTTCTTCGCAACGTTCCACTCAGGGAGCGGCAGATTTACGGCCAAGTGCAAGCTATCTGTTTGTTTCCTCATTAATCTTGATTTATAAACAGTATAAAATTTTGAGCAAAACAACTTCAGTGGGAATTCTCCTTGGCTCGTTGCACAGAATATAATTCATTTCTGCAGCGTGCAAACGTCTTTATCAGATCCGTATTTATCCACGCAGAAGGCCGAGATTCTATTCTACTTAATGTCGCTAATCTACGGCTGGGATTTGGATTATCTTTAAAATTCAGTGGATTCTGGTTGACTTTTTTTCAAACGGGCTTGTAATTATCTAACCAATTAGAGTCAATGGAGTCAAAGAAGGCAAGTATTTCTTTTTATTGGTCTTAATAGAGTTTGTTTATGTGCAAAGTGCAATTTGAGCCCCCCCCACAATTCAGTAGTTTCCCACATAATTCCAGTGTTGTTGTAGTTACCAGGGAGGGGTTTTCTGCCCTTGCATTAAAGGAAAACTACACCCCCAGAATGAATACGTAACCAACAGACAGTTTATATTATGTTAAGTGACCTATTAAAGAATCTCCCCAAACTGGAATATATATATCAGTAAATATTGCCCTTTTACATCCTTTCCCTTGAGCCGCCATTTAGTGATGGGCTGTGTGCCCCCTCAGAGATCAGCTGACAGGAAGTGATGCAGCTCTAACTGTAACAGGAAGTAGTGTGGGAGCAAAAGGCAGAACTCTGTCCATTCATTGGCTGATGGGGCCTAGCATGTATGTGTGCCTTGGCTTGTTTGTGTGCACTGTGAATCCTATGATCCCAGGGGGCGGCCCTTAATTCTTAAAATGGCAGTTTTCTATTTAGGATTACCCAATAGCACATACAGTACTACAGGTATGGGACCTGTTATCCAGAATGCTCGAAACCTGGGGTTTTCCTGATAAGGGGTCTTTCTGTAATTTGGATCTCCATAACTTAAGTCTGCTAAAAATCATTTAAACATGAATTAAACCCAATAGGGCTGTTCTGCCCCCAATAAGGGGTAATTATACAGTGGAGGAAATAATTATTTGACCCCTCACTGATTTTGTAAGTTTGTCCAATGACAAAGAAATGAAAAGTCTCAGAACAGTATCATTTCAATGGTAGGTTTATTTTAACAGTGGCAGATAGCACATCAAAAGGAAAATTGAAAAAATAACTTTAAATAAAAGATAGCAACTGATTTGCATTTCATTGAGTGAAATAAGTTTTTGAACCCTCTAACAAAAAAAGACTTAATACTTAGTGGAAAAACCCTTGTTTGCAAGCACAGAGGTCAAACGTTTCTTGTAATTGATGACCAAGTTTGCGCACATTTTAGGAGGAATGTTGGTCCACTCCTCTTTGCAGATCATCTCTAAATCCCTAAGGTTTCGAGGCTGTCTCTGTGCAACTCTGAGCTTGAGCTCCCTCCATAGGTTTTCTATTGGATTAAGGTCCGGAGACTGACTAGGCCACTCCATGACCTTAATGTGCTTCTTCTTGAGCCACTCCTTTGTTGCCTTTGCTGTATGTTTTGGGTCATTGTCGTGCTGGAACACCCATCCACGACCCATTTTCAGTTTCCTGGCAGAGGGAAGGAGGTTGTCGTTCAGGATTTCACGATACATGGCTCCGTCCATTTTCCCGTTAATACGAATAAGTTGTCCTGTGCCCTTAGCAGAAAAACACCCCCAAAGCAAAATGTTTCCACCCCCATGCTTGACGGTGGGGACGGTGTTTTGGGGGTCATAGGCAGCATTTTTCTTCCTCCAAACACAGCGAGTTGAGTTAATGCCAAAGAGCTCTATTTTGGTCTCATCAGACCACAGCACCTTCTCCCAGTCACTCACAGAATCATTCAGGTGTTCATTGGCAAACTTCAGACGGGCCTGCACATGTGCCTTCTTGAGCAGGGGGACCTTGCGAGCCCTGCAGGATTTTAATCCATTGCGGTGTAATGTGTTTCCAATGGTTTTCTTGGTGACTGTGGTCCCTGCTAATTTGAGGTCATTAACTAACTCCTCCCGTGTAGTTCTAGGATGCTTTTTCACCTTTCTCAGAATCATTGACACCCCACGAGGTGAGATCTTGCGTGGAGCCCCAGAGCGAGGTCGATTGATGGTCATTTTGTGCTCCTTCCATTTTCGAACAATCGCACCAACAGTTGTCACCTTCTCTCCCAGCTTCTTGCTAATGGTTTTGTAGCCCATTCCAGCCTTGTGCAGGTCTACAATCTTGTCTCTGACATCCTTGGGCAGCTCTTTGGTCTTTCCCATGTTGGAGAGTTTGGAGTCTGCTTGATTGATTGATTCTGTGGACAGGTGTCTTTTATACAGGTGACTAGTTAAGACAGGTGTCCTTAATGAGGTTGACTAATTGAGTAGAAGTGTCTAACCACTCTGTGGGAGCCAGAACTCTTAATGGTTGGTAGGGGTTCAAAAACTTATTTCACTCAATGAAATGCAAATCAGTTGCTATCTTTTATTTAAAGTTATTTTTTTGATTTTCCTTTTTTGTGCTATCTGCCACTGTTAAAATAAACCTACCATTGAAATGATACTGTTCTGAGACTTTTCATTTCTTTGTCATTGGACAAACTTACAAAATCAGTGAGGGGTCAAATAATTATTTCCTCCACTGTATCTTAGTTGGGATCAAGTACAGGTACTGTTTTATTATTACAGAGAAAAGGGAATCATTTAACCATTAAATAAACCCAATAGGGCTGTTCTGCCCCCAATAAGGGGTAATTATATCTTAGTTGGGATCAAGTACAGGTACTGTTTTATTATTACAGAGAAAAGGGAATCATTTAACCATTAAATAAACCCAATAGGGCTGTTCTGCCCCCAATAAGGGGTAATTATATCTTAGTTGGGATCAAGTACAGGTACTGTTTTATTATTACAGAGAAAAGGGAAATAATTTTTAAAAATTAGAATTTTTTGCTTATAATGGAGTCTACTTGATAATAATACTAATAACTACTCTCAGTTTGGGTGGAAGGAACTCTAAGGGAGCCAAGAGATAACCCTTTAATGTAAATGCCTTCAATAAATGGGATTTTTGGCGTAACTCATAGGGAAAGATTTATGGGATTACTGCAACTTGTTAGCATGCTGAGCAGCTCCCTATGGATGCTATTGGTTACTAGCCAGACATTTAGAATAGGATGACCGATGTTTGCATTCCATTATCTTCCTTTGTTCCTATCTGAAAATGCACATTTGAGCATTCCTTGGCTGAATGCCACCCAGTGCGGATGACATTAAAGTCACTGCCGACAGACACATTTTCCCAGTGGCATTTTTCTGCCAAAGGAGAAGCTGCCAAGGATGACATTGGTCTTAGGAGTAGTTAGGGAAAGATAAATGTTTTTTTTTTTTCTATAGGTTCAAATTCTAATCTTTGATATAATTTACTGACATTTGGTTTGCTCTAAGGTACAGCAAATAAGCATGAAGTAATGTAAGTTTTACTAATTGCCACTAATAGATAAAGCTGGGTACATACAAGATAGTTCCCATTGCTAAATGGGGCATCTTAGTGGTTAGCTTTACTGCATTACTGTGCTGAGGAGCACTTAGCATTATCTCTAAAGAGTTTGCATGTTTCTCCATGTTTCCACCATGTTCTTTGGTTTCCTTTCTCATGTCAAACACATACAAGCAGAATAAGGCTGATGCCAGACGTGGCGTTTTTATGCTGAGTATTTTCTCCACCTAAAAACGCCGCACAAGCCACACAGCCCCTGACTATGGCATTTTTCAGCCTAGTACTGGTGACGTAGCAAATCCTGTTTCCCATGGTGCTAATAGTGCGAAATAGTAAAAACGCTGCGTATTTCCGCTAGGTCTGGCAGCTGCCTTTGTGTATATATAGGAATAGCTTGCTGTCCAAATAACGGCGTATTTTAGCAAATACATGAAAAGTCCGTGGTAACGCGTTTTCTAGTGTATTTACGCATAGGGGCACATTTACTAATCCACAAAACCGAATCCCGAATGGGAAAAATTCGGATTGAAAACGAAAATGTCGGCGTCTTGATTTTTTGCGACTTTTTCGTCGCCGCCGCAATTTTTTTCGTATTGAGCAATTGTAAAAAAAACAAATCCGATTTTTTCGCGACGGCAATGAAAAAGTCGCTGAAAATATACGAAAAAGTTGTGAGGGCGACAAAAAAGTAGCGGAAAATACGGAAAAAGTTGCGACCGCGATGAAAAAGTGGCAGAAATACCGATCATTACAAAAAAAACGCATTCAGACGCCTTTGGACCGTTCATGGATTAGTGAATGTGCCCCATAGTGTGTTTTCCATCGAGACTGTTTAAGTTATTTCTATGGATGATGATATCGTGCGTTTTGTGTGTGAATGAGATAGGGACATTAGACTGTAAGCTCCACTTGGGAAAGGATGAACAAACATTGGACTATGAACAAACATTACAAAGCAGTGTATTCACGTAACAGTGCTACTTTCTGTATATATAAAAGTACAATACTCTGCACCAAATGATGTCTATGCCTGGTTCTTTAGGCACAACATTGACACATGGGAACCCTGAGATTACTGCCAGTTTAAAGTTGGCAGTAGATCCAATGACAAGTGCAAAGGGCATCTTTGGACACAAGTATGAATGTGTTAATATGGGCAATGAGTCCATGTTGGGCTTGGCTACAATTGTGACAGCAATGGTAAATATGTGCTACTGATTCGGAGCACCTTTCTGTTGGATTTTGGGTTGTTTAATCCAAAGACATTGGCAAAAATAGGTCAGCATGGTTGAATTATTGAAATTTTAGATTTGTGCCAATTCCCATTGGAATTTGATTGTTTGGACCAAACTCTATAGGCAGATATAGGTCAGTTTGGTAAAATAAATGTCTAGATATGGCTGATGTTCTCTGCCAATGATTAGCCATCTTTAGGTAGAGACATATAATAACATGACATACTGGAATATGACTATGAAGATTTTCATTCATCCAGGTCATGGTATATCTAGTATAAGTAAATCTAAAGCAACTGGACTTGTTAAGTAATCATTGAAGACGTTTCACTACTCATCCGAGCAGCTTCTTCAGTTCCACTGACTGGTATGGGAAGTCCTCAGTATATAAACTCTTCCGCTAATCCAATCCCAATGGCACTTTGTAACTCTTCAGAAAGTGCCATTGTGATTGGATTAGTGGAAGAGTATATATGCTGAGGACTTCCCATACCAGTCAGTGGAACTGAAGAAGCTGCTCGGATGAGTAGTGAAACGTCTTCAATGATTACTTAACAAGTCCAGTTGCTTTAGATTTATTTATACTAGAGACATACTGGAATATCAGTGGACTTACTTAGCATGGAAACAATCCAATAAATATTATGCCCTACATTCAGAGGTATAATATTGCATTCCTGCAGCAAAGTATATTTCTTGCCCTCACCCCAGTTGGACTGGGGGTAGTGGGCAGGTCTGGCTTCAAAATAGGCCCTGGCATTCCCAGTACCCAGAGGCACAAACAGCCCCCCCCCCAGCCCAATAAATAGTGACTGTCTGTGGCACCTTACAGCCCCCCTGGCATTCCCAGTACCCAGAGGCACAAACAGCCCCCCCAGCCCAATAAATAGTGACTGTCTGTGGCACCTTACAGCCCCCCTGGCATTCCCAGTACCCAGAGGCACAAACAGCCCCCCCCAGCCCAATAAATAGTGACTGTCTGTGGCACCTTACAGCCCCCCTGGCATTCCCAGTACCCAGAGGCCCAAACAGCCCCCCCCCCAGCCCAATAAATAGTGACTGTCTGTGGCACCTTACAGCCCCCCTGGCATTCCCAGTACCCAGAGGCACAAACAGCCCCCCCAGCCCAATAAATAGTGACTGTCTGTGGCACCTTACAGCCCCCCTGGCATTCCCAGTACCCAGAGGCACAAACAGCCCCCCCAGCCCAATAAAAAGTGACTGTCTGTGGCACCTTACAGCCCCCCGGCATTCCCACTACCCAGAGGCACAAACAGCCCCCCAGCCCAATAAATAGTGACTGTCTGTGGCACCTTACAGCCCCCCTGGCATTCCCAGTACCCAGAGGCACAAACAGCCCCCCCCCCAGCCCAATAAATAGTGACTGTCTGTGGCACCTTACAGCCCCCCTGGCATTCCCAGTACCCAGAGGCCCAAACAGCCCCCCCAGCCCAATAAATAGTGACTGTCTGTGGCACCTTACAGCCCCCCTGGCATTCCCAGTACCCAGAGGCCCAAACAGCCCCCCAGCCCAATAAATAGTGACTGTCTGTGGCACCTTACAGCCCCCCTGGCATTCCCAGTACCCAGAGGCCCAAACAGCCCCCCCAGCCCAATAAATAGTGACTGTCTGTGGCACCTTACAGCCCCCCTGGCATTCCCAGTACCCAGAGGCACAAACAGCCCCCCCCCCAGCCCAATAAATAGTGACTGTCTGTGGCACCTTACAGCCCCCCTGGCATTCCCAGTACCCAGAGGCACAAACAGCCCCCCCAGCCCAATAAATAGTGACTGTCTGTTGCACCTTACAACCCCCCTGGCATTCCCAGTACCCAGAGGCACAAACAGCCCCCCCAGCCCAATAAATAGTGACTGTCTGTGGCACCTTACAGCCCCCCTGGCATTCCCAGTACCCAGAGGCACAAACAGCCCCCCCCCCAGCCCAATAAATAGTGACTGTCTGTGGCACCTTACAGCCCCCCTGGCATTCCCAGTACCCAGAGGCACAAACAGCCCCCCCCAGCCCAATAAATAGTGACTGTCTGTGGCACCTTACAGCCCCCCTGGCATTCCCAGTACCCAGAGGCACAAACAGCCCCCCCCCCAGCCCAATAAATAGTGACTGTCTGTGGCACCTTACAGCCCCCCTGGCATTCCCAGTACCCAGAGGCACAAACAGCCCCCCCAGCCCAATAAATAGTGACTGTCTGTTGCACCTTACAACCCCCCTGGCATTCCCAGTACCCAGAGGCACAAACAGCCCCCCCCCCAGCCCAATAAATAGTGACTGTCTGTGGCACCTTACAGCCCCCCTGGCATTCCCAGTACCCAGAGGCACAAACAGCCCCCCCCCAGCCCAATAAATAGTGACTGTCTGTGGCACCTTACAGCCCCCCTGGCATTCCCAGTACCCAGAGGCACAAACAGCCCCCCCAGCCCAATAAATAGTGACTGTCTGTGGCACCTTACAGCCCCTCTGGCATTCCCAGTACCCAGAGGCACAAACAGCCCCCCCCCAGCCCAATAAATAGTGACTGTCTGTGGCACCTTACAGCCCCCCTGGCATTCCCAGTACCCAGAGGCACAAACAGCCCCCCCAGCCCAATAAATAGTGACTGTCTGTGGCACCTTACAGCCCCTCTGGCATTCCCAGTACCCAGAGGCACAAACAGCCCCCCCAGCCCAATAAATAGTGACTGTCTGTGGCACCTTACAGCCCCCCTGGCATTCCCAGTACCCAGAGGCACAAACAGCCCCCCCTCAGCCCAATAAATAGTGACTGTCTGTGGCACCTTACAGCCCCCCTGGCATTCCCAGTACCCAGAGGCACAAACAGCCCCCCCCCCAGCCCAATAAATAGTGACTGTCTGTGGCACCTTACAGCCCCCCTGGCATTCCCAGTACCCAGACGCCCAAACAACCCCCCCAGCCCAATAAATAGTGACTGTCTGTGGCACCTTACAGCCCCCCTGGCATTCCCAGTACCCAGAGGCACAAACAGCCCCCCCAGCCCAATAAATAGTGACTGTCTGTGGCACCTTACAGCCCCCCTGGCATTCCCAGTACCCAGAGGCACAAACAGCCCCCCCAGCCCAATAAATAGTGAGTGTCTGTGGCACCTTACAGCCCCCCTGGCATTCCCAGTACCCAGAGGCATAAACAGCCCCCCCCAGCCCAATAAATAGTGACTGTCTGTGGCACCTTACAGCCCCCCTGGCATTCCCAGTACCCAGAGGCACAAACAGCCCCCCCAGCCCAATAAATAGTGAGTGTCTGTGGCACCTTACAGCCCCCCTGGCATTCCCAGTACCCAGAGGCACAAACAGCCCCCCCCCCAGCCCAATAAATAGTGACTGTCTGTGGCATCTTACAGCCCCCCGGGCATTCCCAGTACCCAGAGGCACAAACAGCCCCCCCCAGCCCAATAAATAGTGACTGTCTGTGGCACCTTACAGCCCCCTGGCATTCCCAGTACCCAGAGGCACAAACAGCTTTGAGGCCACTGAGTCCAACATTAAAGAGGGTGACGATGAACATGTTGCTCCTGAGCCACAGGTTGGGGATCACTGGTCTATGGCATCTTTCAGCAGCCCCTCTGGCATTCCCAGTCCCCACAGATTGCCAGTCCGGGCCTGGAAGTGGGTGAATTCTTACTATAACACCTCTCTAGCCCCAGTCCCTATGCAGCTGTAGGGTTTGCCCCCCATATAGTTACACCACTGCTGATATTATAAGACATATACCTCTGCTACAATGGCACTTATTTCCAGTGTGCATAGGTGCGGCTAATGTTATTACGGTACCCAGCAGCTAGTTGCATGATATCCTGAACTTTCGGTCATATCATGGGAGAGAATAATAATGCCCATGAAAGGAGTGTATGATGAATGCCGAAAATAATGTGTTTTACCTTCAACCATCTGTGTAATATGAAACTTTTGTCAACATTAAGCCTCCTCAGAGTTGAATAACTTTGATTTAATTTGCCATATCCAAGCATTACCATCCACCGCGCCGTGGATAATTCATATAGATCGTTTTTTTTTTTCGTTTTTTTTTTTCCCCCTTCCATGCCATCGCATTTTCAAAAGAGAAGTTGCAAGTGAGTTGTTTTCTAAAATGCTGTTCTTAGCAAGACAATATAATTACAGGCTGGTCTCCAAGGGGCCGGCGAGTTGTTTGGTTTCTCAGAAAATAAAACACTCCGCAGGAAAATAATATCTTCATATTTGCCAGCAACCTATATTATATTAAAAGCAACATGCATATGTTGTTTCTGGACGGGAAATTAGATTTGGCTGCATTAAAATTAATGCGCCAAGCGCTGTCGTTCCTGATTCGAGAAGTTAACCGCTTTGTACCCGCGGCTGGGAAATAAAAACGTTTGAGATCGGCTAGAAACACTTGGAGAGATGAGTTTTAGGGAGTCGGTTGCTTTAACCCTATGAATGCTGAAACATTTCCTATGATTGAGGCTAAAGGTGCCCATACACGTTAAGATTCGCTCGCTTGGCGAGATCGTCAAGCGACCGGATCTTCACCCGATATCCCCACTTACTGGTGGGTGATATCGGGGAACATGTAGGCTACTTGATCGTTTGGCCCTGGGGCCAAACCATTGAATTATATTGGCCGCAATGGGGCAGTCGGTTCGGGGACCGCATCCGACTGAATTTTTTAACCTGGCCGATCGATATCTGGCCAATTTCAGGCCAGATATCGGTCGGGCAGGCCCCTTGTTACTGCCCCTACACGGGCTGATAAGCTGCCGAATCAGTCCAAGGGGCTGATATCAGCAGCTACAATCGGCCCGTGTATGGCCACCTTAAAACATAAGATCTATGGTGCTGGCAGTCAGGTACTTGGCCGCCATCTTCATAGGTTCTACATTGGTTCTGATATGTGTCTACACTTCAATGCCACATAAAGAAGATACAAGTGGAACCATCCAGTTTACTCGGGGAGGGTATTTGGAAAGACTGGAGGCCCACAGCTGCTGCGGAACCACTTTGGGAAAGAGGAAAGTCAATCAGCATTCTGCTCAATTTGGTGTCACACTAAATCAGGCAGTTTCATCAAAGCAGATCAGACTCTCAGCTCGGCTGCCAATGAGGTTCCATGGTGCACGTTTGCTTTATTGCGTTCTAGGTCGTTCATCAAGCAAATGATAAATAACAAAAGCATCATTCGCTGGGAGAATGGAAAGATGTGTTTGCCTCTCCTGCAATGATGGTTGTTGGAAGAACTGACAGTTATGTGTGACATTCCAGCTGGCTTCATTCTGGGCCTCAAATGGATGATCTGTCAGTAGTGACTTTTTCCCCACCAGAATTTTGCAGCTGAAGCTCAATGGAGTCATGGTCGTGTATAAGCGCTTCACATATTCAGGCCCTGATGACTTTCTACTGTGCGCTGCTCAGTATCTCTTTCCAACCTGTAACCTATTCCCGTATGAAAACTTTTTTTCTTTTCTGAGGACATTATACACCAATCATAGGACATGAGTAAGATTGAATTGATCAACATTGAAGATGTTACTGCCCTTAAAGTAGACTAAATAGACAGGTTATTAATATTTATACAATATTACAGCTTAGCTGGGTGTAACACGGTGTGTCAGTTGTATGTATGAGTGAGGCAGAGCTGAGCAACCCAACAGCTTTTAATCTTATGCCTGTTATGGGAGTTCCTGAAGTAGTAGGACAAATGGTCTCAGGGTTGAGTCTATAGAACAAAAGGTATAGTAGGGAGAGATGGTGCCTATAGTAGCAGTGGGGGGATAATAGCCTCTGGGAAGGGACTGGGGCTGTGGGATAGCAGGTATAGTAGGGAGAGATGGTGCCTATAGTAGCAGTGGGGGGATAATAGCCTCTGGGAAGGGACTGTGGCTGTGGGATAGCAGGTATAGTAGGGAGAGATGGTGCCTATAGTAGCAGTGGGATAATAGCCTCTGGAAGGGACTGGGGCTGTGGGATAGCAGGTATAGTAGGGAGAGATGGTGCCTATAGTAGCAGTGGTGATAATAGCCTCTGGAAGGGACTTGGGGCTGTGGGATAGCAGGTATAGTAGGGAGAGATGGTGCCTATAGTAGCAGTGGGATAATAGCCTCTGGGAAGGACTGGGCTGTGGGATAGCAGGTATAGTAGGGAGAGATGGTGCCTATAGTAGCAGTGGGGGATAATAGCCTCTGGGAAGGGACTGGGGCTGTGGGATAGCAGGTATAGTAGGGAGAGATGGTGCCTATAGTAGCAGTGGGGGGATAATAGCCTCTGGGGAAGGGACTGGGGGCTGTGGGGATAGCAGGTATAGTAGGGAGAGGTGGTGCCTATAGTAGCAGTGGGGATAATAGCCTCTGGGAAGGGACTGGGCTGTGGGATAGCAGGTATAGTAGGGAGAGATGGTGCCCTATAGTAGCAGTGGGGGATAATAGGCCTCTGGGAAGGGACTGGGGCTGTGGGATAGCAGGTATAGTAGGGAGAGATGGTGCCTATAGTAGCAGTGGGGGGATAATAGCCTCTGGGAAGGGACTGGGGCTGTGGGATAGCCAGGTATAGTAGCGGAGAGATTGGTGCCGATAGTAGCAGTGGGGGGAAATAGCCTCTGGGAAGGGACTGGGGCTGTGGGATAGCAGGTATAGGTAGGGAGAGATGCGTGCCTATTAGTAGCAGTGGGGGATAATAGCCTCTGGGAAGGGGACTGGGGCTGTGGGATAGGCAGGATTATAGTAGGGAGAGATGGTGCCTTAGTAGCAGTGGGGGGATAATAGCCTCTGGGAAGGGACTGGGGCTGTGGGATAAGCCAGGTATAGTAGGGAGAGATGGGCCGTATGCAGTGGGGGATAAGCCTGGAGGGGGGCTTGGGTAGCAGGTTAAGGGGATGTGCCTATAATAGCCTCTGGGAAGGGACTGGGGCTGTGGGATAGCAGGTATAGTAGGAGAGATGGTGCCTATAGTAGCAGTGGGGGATAATAGCCTCTGGGAAGGGACTGGGGCTGTGGGATAGCAGGTATAGTAGGGAGAGATGGTGCCTATAGTAGCAGTGGGGGGATAATAGGCCTCTGGGAAGGGACTGGGCTGTGGGATAGCAGGTATAGTAGGCGAGAGATGGTGCCTATAGTAGCAGTGGGATAATAGCCTCTGGGAAGGGACTGGGGCTGTGGGATAGCAGGTATAGTAGGGAGAGATGGTGCCTATAGTAGCAGTGGGGGGATAATAGCCTCTGGGAAGGGACTGGGGCTGTGGGATAGCAGGTATAGTAGGGAGAGATGGTGCCTATAGTAGATATCAACTTTTCAGTAAATAGTATATATATTGTTACATTATTTACCAATGTAGTCAGTTTTTTTTTTAGATATTTGACATAATTTCCCCCCATAAATTAGAAGATAATTTACCTTTGCTGAAAAGCTACCGTTCTTCTGATGTGTTACATTTCTCAGTACAGGATGTAAAGATCTTCAGGAAGTGACTCTTTATTGGACAATTTGCCTTTTGGATGTTATTAGAACTTCTAACTTTGATATTTTAAAGTAATTTACTATTTCCATCCAAGGGAATGTCTTCAATTTTTTTCTGCTGGGAAATAAAATTGCTTTTAAATTGGCAGCATTGAGAGAATGTGATTACTTGCCCAATATATGCTATTTCACAAGGCAATTTTTAATGCATTTCACAATGCATTATCTACCTATCATTTATTTGTACGTGTTTTGTTAAATAAAAGAATTAAAAGCGGTGTTTAGTTATTTCCTTTGGAACATGAGTGAGTGAGAGTTAGGTGTGTAGGGAGGGATGGGAGTATATAAAGCACTTACATCTGGGCACTATGAGGAACGTGCCATCATGCAATCACCCCCTGCTCCCCTCTTTGCCTTCAGATGATTTCTCCCTGGCACAGTGTTAATAAGAAACCCCCCTTTGTAACAGGTTACAGCCCACCCTAGGATTGTTTGCTTCCATAGATACACCCAAAGGGGCTGGACAACCACCAAGTGGCTCAATTCCAGTAAAGCTTTGAACTTTGAGAAGGGTCCACTCTGGTATTGGGGCAGAAGCCTTGGCTAATGTCAGGGGGCTGCAAACAGGACATTAGACTGGCATTTCTAGGGGTGGGAAAATGGCATGTGTTTCTACCTAGAGATGTCCCACCTGTTCTCCTTTAGGATGAAGACACACAGAGCTACTAGTAGCAGCTACTTGTTCTAGCTACTTAAAAAGACAATGCTGATCATTTACTGATAATTGTCTCTACGTGTGTTTTAGCAGAGGCAATTCTCAGTATTGTCTATGGCAGGGGATTTTCTGGAGCTTAGTAGCCTTGAAAAAGTAGCTGCTACTAAGTAGCTCTGTGTGTCTTCACCCTTAGGGCTCTGGCACACGAGGAGATTAGTCGCCTGCGACTAATCTCCCCGAAATGCCATCCTACCGGCGAAAATGTAAATCGCCGATGGGATGGCATACGCGGCGGCGCGATTTCAGGGAAATTGCGCAAGTTTCCTCTCGAGGCCCCCGCTTTGTTGCAGCAACTTTTTTTTCCCTCTGTCCCATTTTTCTTGGTGACTTTTTTGTCTTGGTGACTTCCTGCCATTCATAATCCCCTTCGCCTAGTGCTGCTTGATTGCTTCTCCAAGGCCTTCAATCTCTGTTGACACCCCAACCCATCTCACCTCTGCTACACTCAGAACCCCTCTCTACAGCACTATTCATTCACTTCTCCTGCTGACGATGCAGCCCCCCAACTTTTGCTGCTCTAGGCCTAGGCCTTTGTGACCTGCCCACAAATCCAGGTTTGTCTGTGGGATGCATGTGTGACCGGTGAAGGCCCCTGGGGGTGTGTGTGGGGCCCCTGGGGTGGCAGCCCCCATTGGCCCGCAAACCCCCAGTCCGACCTTGTTACCAATAGGGAAATATTAAATAATCTGAGGAGGCACCTAGGTACGAAAGAGTAGGCTAGTAACATACATAGCTTTTCTCCACTCGCATTTATCAGGTTCAGCCGATACCCCTTGGTGCCAGCTGTTAATGACTAGTATGGAAACCCAGTAAAACACATACACCCACATTCAGCCTAAAAATAATTTCCAAGTCCCATTAAAGCAATGGATAAATGATGCCCCTGCTAGGCAATACTATGCGGCCTATTTGCAGGGGCTTTAATCCGCCTCTGATAAGAAACAGATGATATTGCGGGGATTTTAACATTAATAACACTTTTTTTAAGGCTTTTCAGAACACAATGCAGCCCAATCTCTAACCTAATTTAAACAATGTTATCAGTCGGAAGAGATTACTATAAAGCTTGTCACGCTTGTCATAATTTGGCACTTAAATAGAGGATATCATTACCCAAGTGATATTCCTGCTAAGGAACTGTGCTATTTAATGGTGTTTAACAGATTCCCCCCTCATTCACAGAGCCGGCTTTTATGGGAAAGGGAGCTGTCACTGTTTAACAAGTTGCACCGCCGAGATTGACATCTACTTTCTGTCTTCGCACTTCCAAGACGTTTAGTTTTTTTTTTTTTTTCCAAGATGCAAATGGGTGTAATTAACGGCGACGGGTGGAAAAGTATAATATTTATACCTTGAGATTCCTGCGAAAGAGGACAAGCTGACGTGTTTGCCGATGATGGGATTCCGGGGGACAAGTTTGAATTTGGAAATGTTAATCAGCGAGGGAAGATCGACACCAAGGGTTGAAATGGATATTATTATGCAGGCCATGGCGGCAGTGCGGCAACTGTGCTGCAGATTTCCATCGGAGACGCGTGACAGACAGCTATATCCATCCAGGGATGTGGGGTTCTTGTATTAATTCCCTGCTGTCAAAGAACACGAGAATTCCCAGGATAATCATGTAATACAGATTTTAAAATGAACTCTAGATTCTTTCCTATATGTCTGGGGCGACCAGGCCAGGCCCCTTATATATTATGAAATTGGTAGACCGTCCAATCAGGCTTTTGATTAAGTATATTTCCCACCCCCCCAACACTATTTTCACCAGGTATGGATTTGCTGTGATATTTTGCATTTCGCCGTTGGCAAAGGTGAAGAAAATGGCAGGTTGTGTCAAAAAAGTTGTATGAAATTTTCAGCTGTTTGGCCAAATTTTCCATAAAGCGAAATGGGATGGATTCACTCATCACTAATGATACAGGTATGGGATCTCTTATCCAGAAACCCGTTATCCAGAAAGCTCAGAATTATGGAAAGGCATCTCCCAGAGACTCCATTATAATCAAATAATTTAGAATTTTAAAACTGATTTTCTTTTTCTCTGTAATAATAAACCAGTACCTGTACTTGATCCCAACTAAGATATAATTACAGGGGTGGGGTATAAGGGGTAATTATATCTTAGTTGGGATCAAGTACAGGTACTGTTTTATTATTACAGAGAAAAGGGAATCATTTAACCATTAAATAAACCCAATAGGGCTGTTCTGCCCCAATAAGGGGTAATTATATCTTAGTTGGGATCAAGTACAGGTACTGTTTTATTATTACAGAGAAAAGGGAATCATTTAACCATGAAATAAACCCAATAGGGCTGTTCTGCCCCAATAAGGGGTAATTATATCTTAGTTGGGATCAAGTACAGGTACTGTTTTATTATTACAGAGAAAAGGGAATCATTTAACCATTAAATAAACCCAATAGGGCTGTTCTGCCCCAATAAGGGGTAATTATATCTTAGTTGGGATCAAGTACAGGTACTGTTTTATTATTACAGAGAAAAGGGAATCATTTAACCATGAAATAAACCCAATAGGGCTGTTCTGCCCCAATAAGGGGTAATTATATCTTAGTTGGGATCAAGTACAGGTACTGTTTTATTATTACAGAGAAAAGGGAATCATTTAACCATGAAATAAACCCAATAGGGCTGTTCTGCCCCAATAAGGGGTAATTATATCTTAGTTGGGATCAAGTACAGGTACTGTTTTATTATTACAGAGAAAAGGGAATCATTTAACCATTAAATAAACCCAATAGGGATGTTCTGCCCCCAATAAGGGGTAATTATATCTTAGTTGGGATCAAGTACAGGTACTGTTTTATTATTACAGAGAAAAGGGAATCATTTAAAAAAAATTATAATTATTTGCTTAGAATGGAGTCTATGGGAGATGGCCTTTCCATAATTTCTGGATAAAGGGTTTCCGGATAATGGATCCCATACCTGTATTACATGTAACTATTAAGAAATATATACACAGAAGGCAAAACATAGGTAAAATGTGCTCTATATACATTTTATTTCGATTAGTTACCCTGAAAATAATCTATAAAGCATATGATGAAAGGTTATTGTCATATAAATCTGAATATTTGTCTCTACTAATATGAATGGGAGCTTCAATACTGTTATAGATTAAATTCAGTATCCTCTGATGAATCCAGGAAACACTGCCCCCGGTGGCCGTATGATCATCACCATAAACGTTATAGTGTTTACTCGATCGTACCCATTTGTAACTTTTAAACTCTCCGTCTCTCCCAGGGGAGACTCAGTAATAAAAGCCGGGAACACATTTAAGCTCCTGTTTATAAATCCAAACCAGAATTTAATTTACAGGACTGAACGTTGGGCATTTTATAGCAAACTAAAATGGCTTATTTGAAATATATTTCAGCTGGTTAAGTTGAAATCAATGAGGAGAGACATAGTTATCAATTGCCTTATGGAAGCCATCTTTTAGAAATACCATTATTTAATGAGGACATGTTCAGCGTAGTCTTCTGAGCTCCTATCCAATTGCAATTCATTATTTTTGTCTTTTTGTTTCCATGATATTAACAGTTTTACACTGCTGCGCAAGAATCACAAGTTACTGATACCAGAAGCATCTTCAGATGAGTCTCTGCTCAGTGTCACTAGAGGCTTCCTGAATCAATTGGTTTAAAACACAGAATATTGTGTGAACCACTGGAGCCACCGCCAGCGTGATGGTAATGGCAACACCAATATGCACACTCGCGTTTGGTTCAGTACAAGAAGTGGGACAGATGTTAAAGTGCCGTCAGCAACTATATGGAAGTTAAAGGAGCGGCTTCGGTCAGAAATGCCTTCAATAAGTAGCATCAATTACTGTAAAGACTGTATCCATTTTTACATGACTGCAAATGCGATTGCAGATGTAAACGAGGCCTCTGAGCAACCATGTGTAAATGCAGGAGTAAGCTTGGATGCATATACGGATTCTGAACCAAAATGTGTTAAAGAGCCCCACACAACACAGAAACTCCTAATGTATGTATGTATATCTTTATTTATAAAGCGCTACTTATGTACGCAGCACTGTACAGTAGAATACATTAATACAAACAGGGGGTTAAGGATAATGGATAAATACAAAGTACAACAATAAATACAATAAATACAAAGTGCAGTTGCAATAAGAGTCAGAAACACAAGATGAAGGAGGTCCCTGCCCCGTAGAGCTTACAATCTATATGGGAGGGGTAACTAACAGACACTAATATCCCTATCCCTGTAATCTGTTCCTTCAAAAAGTAGGAATAAATCCCATGTTTATATGCTGAAATCCAGCTGCAAAACAGTTCTACTCTTTCTGCATCATTTGAAATCCCGGCAGGGGAGGAGGGACTAAAACACTGATGTTACAAATTGTAACAACTTCCCCACAGCTTACAGACAGCATGCAGGAACTACATAACCCACAATGCATTGCACTGGGATGTTCCTTTCCTTATTGACATCACGTGTGCAGCAGGGAATTGTGGGATTGGGAGGATGCAGGCTGAAGGCAGACTGAGGGACAGGCGACTACTGTTACAGTTTATTTGAGACACAAAGTAGTCAGCCAATCAGCAGGGGAACAGGGGGCGGGGCTTAGGGAACTGTTCCAAACCAGATTATTACATTAAACATCATGAAAAAACTGCATATTTTTTAATTGATGTTTATTGCAAAGTTGCTTGAAATTATGTTTACTTTTCAAAAAGCTTAAGTTGTGGTTGAGTTCCCCTTTAATGAGTTGCATCAATACGTGCTCTCCATTAAGCCCATTAATCGCTCCTCTTGTCCTCTTATGTTTCGTAACAGAATTAAGCAGGCTAAAACTGCGCGTGGCAATCATTTTCCTTCTTTTAATGCAATATTCTGGTAAAATTAGATTTTTGGGGGAAAATGAAATTGAACTGTACAAAAAAAATGTAATTATATCAGAATGATATTTCCCCTTTAATTAAAACACAGGGTGACAATGGGAGGCTGTAGGATATTTTTCCTGCGAGTGTCAAGGTTTGGCGTTGGGAATATTCGTTTTTCCGTGCCCTTCTGTTCCTGGAGGCGTTACAGGGGATCATCAATAACCAAGCGAGCCGGCTCACCCGACACTTTCTTCATCTCAATGCTCCGCCAGGTAAGATCAGGTCTGGACAATCCGTGGACCAAAGGAATGTTTAAAATAATAATAATAAAAGCAGCAAAGTGGGATGTGAATGATGGCAGCACAATAGCCTCTAGCGCCGGGGAGTATTATTCACTGTCAGCAGGACTGGGCAATAAGATGAAAGAGGTTCTAAAATATACAAATGTCAATGGAAATTGTTTATTAGCGCTACATACTGTATATATATATATATGTGTGTGTATATTCAATGTGAACTTCATTTACATTAGGAAATGAAAGGCATTGGCTGAATGTAATTGTGACATCAACAGCGCGGACAGGGCAAACTAACTGAGACACAGGGGTGTATTTTGCCTTTTAGACTACGTGCAGCTGCAGCGTAACGCATTCATACCCAAGAGCTGGACACAGGAATATGTATTGTACGTTGAAAACTGTAAAATGGTTTAAGACTATAAAATGATTAACCTTTGTCAATTATGCTTATTTTGAAAAGCATAACAGGGGTAATTTACTAAATGATACAGCGACTCCCGGCACTAAATGATACAGCGACTCCCGGCGCTAAGCGATACAGCGACTCCCGGCGCTAAACGATACAGCGACTCCCGGCGCTAAATGATACAGCGACTCCCGCGCTAAGCGATACAGCGACTCCCGCGCTAAGATACAGCGACTCCCGGCGCTAAATGATACAGCGACTCCGGCGCTAAATGATACGCGACTCCCGGCGCTAAATGATACAGCGACTCCAGCACTAAATGATACAGCGACTCCCGGCGCTAAATGATACAGCGACTCCCAGCACTAAATGATACAGCGACTCCCAGCACTAAATGATACAGCGACTCCCAGCACTAAATGATACAGCGACTCCCGGCACTAAATGATACAGCGACTCCCGGCGCTAAGCGATACAGCGACTCCCGGCGCTAAATGATACAGCGACTCCCAGCACTAAATGATACAGCGACTCCCGGCGCTAAATGATACAGCGACTCCCGGCGCTAAATGATACAGCGACTCCCGGCGCTAAATGATACAGCGACTCCCGGCGCTAAATGATACAGCGACTCCCGGCGCTAAATGATACAGCGACTCCCAGCACTAAATGATACAGCGACTCCCAGCACTAAATGATACAGCGACTCCCAGCACTAAATGATACAGCGACTCCCGGCGCTAAACGATACAGCGACTCCCAGCACTAAATGATACAGCGACTCCCGGCGCTAAATGATACAGCGACTCCCAGCGCTAAATGATACAGCGACTCCCGGCACTAAATGATACAGCGACTCCCGGCGCTAAATGATACAGCGACTCCCGGCGCTAAATGATACAGCGACTCCCGGCGCTAAATGATACAGCGACTCCCGGCGCTAAATGATACAGCGACTCCCGGCGCTAAATGATACAGCGACTCCCGGCGCTAAATGATACAGCGACTCCCGGCGCTAAATGATACAGTGACTCCCGGCGCTAAATGATACAGTGACTCCCGGCGCTAAATGATACATTGACTCCCGGCGCTAAATGATACAGTGACTCCCAGCGCTAAATGATACAGTGACTCAATTCTGACCTGGGGTACATTTCCTATAAGGTTCGAATAGAAGCGACTTTTTTTTAAAATCAGAAAGAGATGTTGAACTCCAGCGTTTCCGCGCGGTGGAACTGGCAGCGCCGATAATTAAACTGACATTAGGTATAAATCTTATTCCAAAGTTTTCAGCTCGCTAATAAAGGGCACTTTCTATCCTGTCATGATCAGCTTCTTTTCATAAAATTATACCACATAATGGCTATTTCTGCAGTTTTCTGCAAGTCCACGGAATCCGAAGAGCCTTAGGAATAGATCTGGCTGCTGATTTATTAAGGCAAAGTAGAACTTTTACAGCTTGACAGCAAGAAAACTTTGTGCAAATGAAGCGAGGGCCTCCTGACACCGGCGCCGGAGCACAATCCCGTACCTGCTGTTAGGTAGGCTTGACACTAATATTTATACAATCTTCTCCTGGCAGAGCCTGGGAGTCATTTACTGCAATACAAATGCGTTGGAATAATCCATTCTGATATCCGCGTGTAGGATCTATATCAGTGACTTGAGACTGATGCACCAGTCCCTGCATTATTGCCCTTTATTTATAGAGGACTTTCCAGTAATTAATAATTCACTCAGCACCGACCCTTTTTGCTAATTAAGGAGGCCATACATTAAAAGATCTGATTGTTTGGTGAGGTTGCCGAACAAGTTACATAGTTACATAGTTACATAGGGTTGAAAAAAGACCAGTGTCCATCAAGTTCAACCCATCCAAGTAAACCCAGCACACCTAACCCACACCTACCTCCAACATTCCCACCTTGACAGTAATTGAATATCAGATTGATCCAATCGCTTGTCCCTGGGGCCAAACAATGGGATCATAATGGCTGAAGCGCAGGCTGTTGGATTAAGAACCCCATTAATGCACAGATCTGTTCCTCGATCCAATGGGAAAATCAAACCTGTCCAATTTTTGGGCAGATATCTGCTGGGCAGACCTGTCGGAGGGCCTAGCTTGGTCCTTTAGCTGCTTTTATTGGCCTGTGTTTGCCCACCTTTATATTCTTGGTTCCAACAGTCTGGCCCTCCTTCTCTATGCTCTGCAGCAGGACTGCCATAAGGGGGGGAAAACTGGGGGTCAGTCCTCTCCGGGACCATGTGGCATAGGGGGGCCACGGGCATTCAAAATGGCCCTATTCACAAACTGTGGAAGGGGAGGGAAGGGATTTTTAGCCGGCCGGTGTGTAGTAATGATGTTCTACCATGGTGGTTTGTGGGTAGAGTTGACACTTTTGCCACTGACCCATACTGCCCACTGCTGGAAGGGGGTGATGACATAGGGCTAATACTAGGCAGATAAGGGGTCAGAAAATTGGGGGCAGATACAGGGGGTTAGGACAGTGGTAGGAGCAGGAATTGGAGAGGATCCATGACTTAAGTTGGCTATATATGGGCAGATTTCAGCTGCTGGTTCTGGTCCTTCAGACCAATTCGGCAGATTATCTGCCCCTGCATGGGCACCCCTGATCGGCCTACCCAACCAAGATTGGCCTAAAATTGGGCAGAACTCGATTGGGCAGGTTTGATTTTCTCTTTGGATATGGAAGGCATTGGCTTGTTGATGTGGCCCTTGGTCCGACAGCCCATATACCTGCCATTTTAATTCGACTGAATTATCGCTATATTACCCATAACCGGAGATGATCCACTCATTTGGCGACCTTGCCCAATGATTGGTTTGCACCAGGGAATATAATGTTCTACCCTTTTTGCTAATTAAGGCGGCCATACATTAAAAGATCTGCTTGTTGGGTGAGGTTGCCGAACAAGTGAAAGTGCAATTCCCTTCCACAAAACCTTTTGGACAAACCTGAACCTTTGCTTTGGCATATAAACAAAAAAGTTACATATACAATTATCTTTTAGTGTGTCATAGACAGCATAGAGGGGGCAGGGGGGACTGTGCAGTGGGTTAGTTTCCCTTTATATAAAGATATATATTCTGTGTATTGGGCTTCACCCAGCACTTGAATATCTCCAATAATTTTAAATATTAAATATATTCCAGATATTATTTCTGGCACTTTACTAAGAATAAAATAACCTCACATTCTCATTCCTGTCTGTCTCGTTCTCCCCGCGAAGGTTACAAAGTCCCCTCTCATTTAGGAACAACGTGTTATTTTGCTATTGTCTGTTCTAAATTAATCTTAAAATTGTTCCAGTATCCCCACTGCCATTGCATAAAAAAGGCCTTGGAAGAACACACAGTCATTTTGCATTTGCTAGCGCGGTACAATCCGGTCCCCATTTGTCCTACTTTTTCTGCCAAAAGATAGATGCTGAAGTCGGATAACGCTACGGGGAGCAATTAGCGTGTTGTGTAAGACTGTAGACTTTGCCTTGGATATACTGAATCTGAGGGAGAAGGTACAGCCCATTCTCTTACATGAGACTCACACCCAGGGGCTGCAATGGGAATCGCTGACTGTCTCTGAGATAATAATATATATTTTGCCTATATTTATATACGGGCAAGGAGAAAAACAAGAGGACTGCTCCTGCTGAACTTAGAATAATAGCTATCAGTGCCACCATCAGGAATCATGGGGCCCCATAATACTAAGTTAGCTAGGGGCCCCAACTATTAACCCATTGATCACACAGACCCTTGGGGGAAGGGCCCTGCCAACAAATACAATGGGGTTTCAATGAAAAATAAATGGTCTATACATCCACTCCCCTGACCAACCCAGTCACACCCCATTATGCCAAAACTCTGCCATAATCCACCCCCGGCACATTAACCCACAAGCCCCACTATAGTTTTATGGTATCTCTCTGTACAGGCTATGAGCAAACTTAGGGGGCTGTTCCTGCTGAATTGTGCTTAGTACAGGGGAAATTTTTGTTTATTGAGTTCTTGCATCCTAATACAATAAAGCTTAAAATAACATAACAAATAAGCAAAAGCATTAAATAGATTTACATGCAGTAAACATAATTAGCTTATCCATAAAATGTATCCGCTTGCTCTGTGGGCAACTGTACAAATGTTACAAAGCTGATGTATAGTCGCACCTGAGCTATACAACGCTGCTCAATTTCCAACTTTAAACTCAACTTCAATGAGCGGCTCAGCCTGGCTGGGTGCCACCCTACTATAAACAACTATATACACAAAACATGGCTCTGACTCCAGGAAGGCAAAAGATTGGGCTACTCACCTAAAACTGTATGAAGCCCCATCAGAAAAATACGACGAAGGCAAAAATCTAAGGGGGGTGAAAAGTATTAGCCCAACACCAAAGAGACATCAGAATTAGCAAGAGACTCACGGTGGGTCAAACTGAATGCCCCTCCACAGACCGTTCCACCTTGCTTCATCCATCCTTTGTCTCTCCAAAGAGCGTATCTTCCCGAGCTCACCCAGTACCATATCCACCACCACTGGACAGGGGAGGACTTCACGCCTGAGAGAAACCTTGCACCGTGTGTTCCAGGTGTAAAAGCGGACAACAGAGCTGACTAAGAAAAGAGTGCCCAAATCATACCCCCTGTGTCGCTTGAATGCCCCATAGGCCCACTCCTGGTAATTACAACCAGAGAGGCAAGGAATGCCCAAGGCAGCAGAGACTTGTTTGTAAACATCTATGTTAAAGGGGCACTGAAGCAAGAAGTGGTCCATCGTTTCCACTTCCCCAGAGCATTCCTCTCGTGGGCAGTCACGGTCATCAGTGCGTCTGTACTTCAGATTCCCATTAACATAGAGCTTCCCGTGGAAGGAGCGCCAGACGACATCCCTGAGCTTCGGGGGAACCCTTGGGGAATTGACTAAAGAGAGCCCTGATCTCAACACCTCGTCTGGACAGTCTTTCAGGGCCAGTGATGCATGAAAGTAGGAACCCAAGACTCTCCTATCGATGTCCCTTCTTGGAGAAGCCCTGATCTCCCCAACAGACACACACCACCGCCTCATCACCTTCAGACTCACGGCAACATAAGGCGGGAGAGGGGCATGAGGAGCACGCACGCTCTTTACCAAGCCGCCTCTCTTCCAACACTCAAGAAAAGGAAGGGCCCAAACTCTGAAGATCTCCACCCACAAAGGAGGCTTCTCCAACAGGAGGTTGTTATAGTTATACTTAAAGGTGTTCACGAAGAACACAACGGGGTTCACCATACCGAGACCCCCCTCCTTCCTTTGTAGGTAGGTAATATTTCTTTTGATGAGGTTTGTCTTATTCCCCCATAACAGTTGGAAGAAGAGACCTTTGATCTTAACGTAGAAAGCTTCTGGCAAAAGGCACACATGGCTGAGATACAAAAAGATTGGAATCAGGTAGGTTTTGATAAGATCCACCCTTTCTCTGAGGGTAAATTTCAACCCTTTCCACCGGTTCACCAGAACAGATGCGGTTTCCAACTTGCCCTCCCAAATTTGCTTGGCATAATCGCCATGGCCAAATTCGATACCAAGAATTTTAATTTTGGGCTGGGCCACTGTGAAGACATCCGGAAGATCGAAGGCAGGATCTCCCTTCCCCATCCAGAAAGTTTTGCACTTATTCTGATTAATCAAGGACCCAGAGGCCCTTGAGTAGTCCCTTAGCACCCGTGCCACAGTCTCTGCCTCCTCCCCACTAGACACGACTACTGTGACATCGTCTGCATAAGCGGAGACCTTCAGGGCCCTCCCGGGAGACAGAGGAACCCCTGCTAATGCATCGCACTCTATCCGCCTTATGAGGGGATCAATGGCAAATACATAAAGCAAAGGGCTCAAAGGACAGCCCTGTCGGACCCCAGAAGAAACCCCAAAGCTCTCCCCGGACCAACCATTCACAAGTGGGAAACTCTCGGCCCCTTTATACAAAATCTTTAGCCAATTAACAAATTTACCCGGAAGACCGTACCTGTCAAGGAGCAACCAGAGATACTCGTGGTTTACCCTATCAAAAGCCTTTGACTGATCCAAAGTCAGCAGATACTTACCCCACTCGCAGATCCTGCACCGCTCTAGGACCTCCCGGATGCCAAGGACAGCGGAAAAGGTGCTGCGGCCCTTCACTGTGCAGTGCTGAGAGGGGGAAAGAAGCCTTTCTGCAAAAGGAAAAAGGCGGTTGAACATGACCTTTGCCAGAATCTTTCGGTCTGTATTGAGAAGAGCGATGGGGCGCCAGTTCTCAACCTTAGACTGGTCCAAACCCTTGGCGAGGAGAATAAGAGCTGAGTGTCTCATAGAGGGAGGGAGTAGGCCCTCTTCCAGGGTGCTATTGAATACCTCTGTGAGACGAGGGGCCAGGACATCAACAAACTGTTTATAAAATTCGGCTGTTAAACCGTCAGGCCCTGGAGACTTTTTGAGGCCTAAGCCTTCAATTGCCTTCCTGACCTCCTCAACTCCAATCTCACACTCCAATTCGTCAAAAGAAATATTCTCATCTTGCAGAATAGGGGTCTCTTCCAGAAAGGAAGACATACTGGCCCGGGAGAGCCCCTGCCCCTTCAGGAGTTTAGCATAGTAGTTCTTAACAACTCTGAGAATACCAGGGACCGAAGTCTCTAGCACCCCAGCCTCATTTTGCAAGCCGTGTATGGACTTGCGGGAAAACACTTCCCGGCAGTTTTGGTAAGGGTCGGGCGAGTGGTGCTTCCCGTAGTCCCTCTCCAAAACCAGGGAAGAGTACCTGTCATACTGATACTCCTTCATGAGGGCACGGACCCTGGCAACTTCCCCACCTTGGGCCCCATCAGACACCAGTCTGTCTAACTTTCTCCTGAGAGATTGGTAGGCACGATCTTTATCAATTTGTATCTTGTTTGCTAGGCCTCGAAAGAGTCCTGCTGCCCTCTTTTTGACCATCTCCCACCACTCCGCCTTAGTGTTGCACAGATCTAATAAGGATTCCTGAGCCTGAAAGAACTCCCTGAAGGACTGATTTACACACTCCTCCCCCAGGAGGGCCGAATTCAGGCGCCAAAGACCCCTTCCCCTCTGAGGGGACTCTGAAACATTCAAGGACACACTCACCATACAGTGATCGGAGAACTCCCCGGCTGTCACCTCAGGAGGAGACACTATGAAGTCCTGTTTAACAAAAAACCTGTCTATCCTACTTCTACATGTTCCTCTATAAAAAGTGAAACCCGTGCGGTCAGGGAAGTGGCGAATGTGCACATCCTCTAGGCCGGCCTGACTAACTATGCTATTCAGGTAAATGCTATCATAGCCCAGCCGACCTGCGGCACCTCCCCTATCCATAGGCCTAGTCACGGTGTTAAAGTCACCGCCAAAAATTATCGGCCGGGCTGTAAAAAGAAAGGGCTTAATCCTGCTAAACAGGTCCCTCCTCGCCTTTAGGGTCTGAGGACCGTACACATTAATAAGGCGAAGATTCTGCCCATTCAGCAGGACGTCTAAGACCATACATCTGCCCATCTCTACCTCAATCACCCGTTTGACTGTTACCTTACTGGTCTTAAAAAGGACCGCCACTCCGCTGTACATCTCGGCCGCAAGAGACCAGTAAGAAGGACCGTGCACCCATTCCTTCTTGGCCCTATGGAGCACCTGAAGATTGCATAATCTGGTCTCTTGCAAAAATAAAATGTCTGCCTCAACTCGGGAGAGAAAAAAGAAGGCCGTGTCTCTTGCACCTACAGACTTAACGCTCGCGACATTAATGGTCACGACGCGTATCGGAGGGGGAACAGCCATTTACAGGGTGATTAAGATGAGGAGGTTTCCACCCTCCTTTTTACCTTCCTATCATCGTCAGAGCATTCCCTCTTTGCAGAGAGACCAGATGGAAGCTTTTCAGCTTCAGCCGGACTTATGTACTCAAATTCCGAAGAGGAAGAGTTGGCGTTATCAGACCGTGCCAGCTCCCTGTTTAGCTCCTCCTCCTCCTCCAACTCTGCCCTCTCCCCCCAAGATAAAGGAGCAAATCTGTTTACAGATAAAGGAAAGGGATCAGCCCCCTCCTTTGCATGGGCACCCTCTGCCCTTTCCTCTTTCTTCCTGTGATTCCCCCCACTCGAGTTGGTAGCCTTTTGTTTGGCCAAGGTGGCTTTCTGGGGTTCGCCTACTTTAACCCAATCCCCCAATGTGTTGTTAGCCACACTAGGCCGCTCAGAAGGGGGGGTCTCCTGAACTACCCTTTGGGACATTAGTGACCGTCCACTAGGTTGCCCTCTCCCTCTGCCCCTTCCCCGTGTTGCCCTAACGGATGTGAAGGACTGCGGGGCCTGGGAAGACTGCAGGGCCCGGGAAGACTGTGGGGCCTGGGAAGACTGCAGGGCCCGGGAAGACTGTGGGGCCTGGGAAGACTGCAGGGCCCGGGAAGACTGCGGGGCCCGGGAAGACTGTGGGGCCTGGGAAGACTGTGGGGCCTGGGAAGACTGCGGGGCCCGGGAAGGCTGGGGGCCCTGGGGAGGCTGAGATGAATTATGGGGGATGAACGGGTCAGGATCAGGCACAGGCTGAGTTTCCCCAACCACCTGACCCTGTGTGGCCTCGGACTCCAGCACCCCCATTTCCTTGCGGTATTCCTCCTCAATGCTTTGCCACGACATAGGACAGGAACCATACGCATGGCCGAGCTCTCCGCACAAGTTGCACCGGATACTTTTGGGACAGTGCTTTGCCACATGACCTACGCCAAGGCACATGGCGCATTTCAGTACATCGCAACTAATACTGAAATGCCTGGTGGAGCCGCACTTCCAACATTCCCTGGGCTGCCCGGGATAAAAGCAGCAGACTAAATCCCGGCCAATGTATGCGGAGCTGGGGATGTGCTGGGTGACATTGCCTACTGTGCGTAGGCGCACCTTAGCCAGCCAGCCCCCCGTCCATATCCCCCTGTACCCAAAGTCCCTCTCCAGCTCCCCTATCACATCCCCATACCTTCTGAGCCAGATCTTAAGGTCTGCGGGGGGGATGGACTCGTTCTCTATGAGAATGGTGACCTTGCAGACCCCAGGCCTAGACACGGGCACTGCCCGAAACCCCTCCCACATCTCTGTGGCATCCCTAAACTTTTCCCAGAACTCGTCCAACTCCTGGGGCCTCATGAAGCTGATGGTATAATCTTTGAACACTTTGTTATGCACAAAACAATAAATATCATTTGCAGTGAAGCCCATATCACAGATCTTATCAACGACAATATTTCCTTCAGGCAAGGGACCCTCCCCCTCCCACTGCAACCGCACCACATTCCTGCGCCTCCCCGAGTCTGCGGGGTAGATCCTCCCACGTCGGGGGTAATTCCCCACTGCAGGCTTGTCACCCACACGCGCCCCACTCACTGCCACCTTCGCCACATTCACACTGCCAGGCCCTTTAGCCTTGCCACGGACAATATTAGCAAAGCTTTGGCCACTCACTCCCGCCACCTCATTCACTGCACTCACACCCGCCGCTGTGGCATTAACTGCACCAGTTGGGTCATTCACCCCTGCACCCACAGCTCTTGTACCTGCACCCACAGCACTTGTACCTGCACCCACAGCACTCGTACCTGCACCCACAGCACTCGTACCTGCACCCACATTCACCTCTTGCACAACAGCATTTGACCCTTGCACAGTTGGACCCGAGCCCCCCAACACTTTCCCCCCAGACACATTTACACCCACAGAATTCACATTCCCAGTGCACTCACCAGCCTCAGGCAGTCGCTCACCGATCCCCTCACTGCAGTCACGCCCACACACACTTGCACCATTGGAAATGGCAGCAGTTGGAATTGCTGAACTACAAGAGTCCGCTGCAGAGTCTTTTGCAGCCGCCTTCTTCCTGCCAGATTTAGGAGCAGGCTTGGTCTCCTTCTTCTTGTTTCCCTTTCGCTGTTCCTCCTGCTGCTCAGCGACTGCAGCTTTGCCTTTATGGTTCCGCTCCGAGTTGTTCCCATCACAACTGGCTTTTTCCTGGTCTGGGAGAGACACAGTAGTGGATGTAATGGCCTCTGGCTGCTGTGAGATGTCACCCTCAGGGCCCGCTTGTTGTTCTGCACCGATGTTTGCAGCAGTGTGGCAAACTGACTCCCTTTCAGCCATTTTCTGCGCCGGCTGCCCTGCATTCCTCCCAGATGGCAAATTCTCACTGTTCCCTGCTGCAGCCACATTGGCATTTGCTTTTTGTGCCCAACTGGCCAACGCAGCAGGGGCTGACTGCACCCCAACATCCTCAGCTGACTGAGGGGCAGCCTGGGAGACACCCATAGACATAGGCTGATTTTGGGGTGAGGGCAGGACAGGGAAATCAGATTCTGTGTAGACAAAGCTACTTACTTCCAGCTGCTGTTTCTTTTCCTTTGCTTTCACCTTTTCCTTGGGGTCAATATCTTCAATTTCTTCCATAGAAAAGACCATTTTTTGCGGCCTCAGGGAGCAAGGAGACTCCACCTGCCTGATCTCCCTTAGGAGGCCCGGTGTACCTGAGGGGGTACCAGTGGGGGTACCAGTAGGAGTGCCAGTGGGTGTTCCTTGGCACTTTGGAGCCGGCCGGTTTGGCTGGAGGGCCCCAGAGCTTTCAGGCTCCTCATCGCTGGACACCTCAGTAATGGCTCTGCTTCTCAGCGATGCCCTGTATTTTTCCTCCTGGCGCCTCTGCTCCATCTCCCGGAACCGCTCGGCATTATCAAACAATTCCTTTACCGCACCGATTCCTTTGCCAAGGAAGTCCAGCTCCCGCTCCAGAGTGCGCTGTTTGTCGCACAGGGCAGCAATCTCTACCTTCTTGCGGGGCCGGGCCAGGCTGTAGGCCTTAGCGCACTCGTACCTCTTGGTTTTTATTAGAGATTTCAGTGACGCAAGCTCAGCCCTTTTCTCCTTAAACTTTAGTATTCCTTTAGCCAGATTTTCCTGGAATCCCGGTTCATGCGGCTGCATATCAGGGTTAAACCCCGCAACTTGCACTGGGGACTCCGCTTGGGGCCCCTCAGAAACTCCTCCTTCTGCAGAAGCACCCCGAGGCCTAGGTGACTCAGATGAGGCCTGGGGCTTTCCTGGATCAGCATCCTTGGGCGCACCACACCCTCCAGGGCTGCAATTGCTCATGATTGAGCTCAACGAGCACCACACAACCTGCGATCAGCACCCAGCAGCACACACGGTCAGGTGAGCACTAGTGGGCGGTTCCTGCTGAATTGTGCTTAGTACAGGGGAATCCCTATGTGCCATAGTTTTATGGTATCTCTCTGTACAGGCTATGAGCAAACTTAGGGGGCTGTTCCTGCTGAATTGTGCTTAGTACAGGGGAATCCCTATGTGCCATAGTTTTATAGTATCTCTCTGTACAGGCTATGAGCAAACTTAGGGGGCTGTTCCTGCTGAATTGTGCTTAGTACAGGGGAATCCCTATGTGCCATAGTTTTATAGTATCTCTCTGTACAGGCTATGAGCAAACTTAGGGGGCTGTTCCTGCTGAATTGTGCTTAGTACAGGGGAATCCCTATGTGCCATAGTTTTATAGTATCTCTCTGTACAGGCTATGAGCAAACTTAGGGCGCTGTTCCTGCTGAATTGTGCTTAGTACAGGGGAATCCCTATGCTGCCATAGTTTTATGGTATCTCTCTGTACAGGCAATAAACAAACTTAGGGGGCTGTTCCTGCTGAATTGTGCTTAGTACAGGGGAATCCCTATGCTGCCATATTTTTATGGGATCTCTCTGTACAGGCTATGAGCAAACTTAGGGGGCTGTTCCTGCTGAATAGTACTGTATAGAGGGAATACTAGTATGGACATACAGCTCTGAAGAGGCTATGTGATTATATCTTTTTTGTGCTGTACCTGGAGCAGCTGAAAAGACCTTCCAACTGTGTAATAATCCCCTTACAGAAAGCTCGGAGGGGGCAAGTACAGTTAAATCTAGGTGATTACCTGGTTTTGCCGTCTCCAAGCTTACACAGTAGGAAGGTCATGGGAAAGGATAAGAAGGGCTACTCATAAGGACGCTAGAAAATATTTCCATCAATTTCCTATATGGCGCTACTAATCACACAATAGGTACCTGCAGGAATACGGAGAGCCTGCCACTTAGATAAATCAATACCTGGTGCCTGAGGAACAGGAGATTAAATGAAATCAGGATGTGTTTTCTCCCCTAAAGGTGCCGATAATACAGAGAAGCGCCATCTTTATTGTTTAATGAAAAGTAAGTTACACAGGCAACTCTGCTGGGACCTACTGGCCACGAAGGGACGATGTCACAAGGCAAAGGGCACCTTCCTTTGGCCCATTTTTTCCCTCTATGAATATTATTTGTAGTGAAATGAAGATCTTTAACCAGATCCATAGCTTGTCCTGTATCCTACTGTACATAGTGAATTACCATTGGTTGTATTTCCGATGGCCAACCACAAATCAGGGGTCACTGGAGGCATAGAAATAACCCTGACCCTGTAGGTTATGAACAAACTGTTCCTGCAGAATTGTGCTTAGTACAGGGGAATCCCTATGTGCCATAGTTTTATGGTATCTCTCTGTACAGGCTATGAGCAAACTTAGGGGGCTGTTCCTGCTGAATTGTGCTTAGTACAGGGGAATCCCTATGTGCCATAGTTTTATGGTATCTCTCTGTACAGGCTATGAGCAAACTTAGGGGGCTGTTCCTGCTGAATTGTGCTTAGTACAGGGGAATCCCTATGTGCCATAGTTTTATGGTATCTCTCTGTACAGGCTATGAGCAAACTTAGGGGGCTGTTCCTGCTGAATTGTGCTTAGTACAGGGGAATCCCTATGTGCCATAGTTTTATGGTATCTCTCTGTACAGGCTATGAGCAAACTTAGGGGGCTGTTCCTGCTGAATTGTGCTTAGTACAGGGGAATCCCTATGTGCCATAGTTTTATGGTATCTCTCTGTACAGGCTATGAGCAACCTTAGGGGGCTGTTCCTGCTGAATTGTGCTTAGTACAGGGGAATCCCTATGTGCCATAGTTTTATGGTATCTCTCTGTACAGGCTATGGGCAAACTTAGGGGGCTGTTCCTGCTGAATTGTGCTTAGTACAGGGGAATCCCTATGCTGCCATAGTTTTATGGTATCTCTCTGTACAGGCTATGAGCAAACTTAGGGGCTGTTCCTGCTGAATTGTGCTTAGTACAGTGGAATCCCTATGCTGCCATAGTTTTATGGTATCTCTCTGTACAGGCTATGAGCAAACTTAGGGGCTGTTCCTGCTGAATTGGGTTCAGTACAAGTGGGTAATAGCTGGAAAAGTTTAATAGCATCTCTCTGTATAGTCAGGTGTGTATTTTTTCAAATGGGGGTCACTGACCCCAGCAGCCAGGAAACTCTTTTGTAAGGCTAAAGTGCTATTGATGCTTTTAATAATGTATTTTTCTGTTTAGGCCCTCTCCTTTTCATATTCCAATCTCTCATTCCAACCACTGCCTGGTTGCTAAGTTAATTTAGACCCTAGCGACCAGATAGCTGCTGAAACTCCAAAATGAAGAGCTGCTGAACAAACAGCAAAAAAACTAACACAAAACACCTTAAAAAATAATAAAAAATAAATACCAACTGCAAATTGTCTCAGAATTTCACTCTATACATGTATGTATAACTTTATTTATAAAGCACCACAAGAGTACGCAGCGCTGTACAATCTTACAATATACACAATTACACACAGGGAGGGCAAGTGTTATAATAAATACAATAAGTATAAATACACAGAGATTAAGTGCCATGTGGAATGAGACACAGTAGGAAGGAGGTCCCTGCCCTGCAGAGCTTACAATCTAAGTATATAATAAAAAGTGAACAACCCCCTTAAGTGTCCCCATAGACTAAACAAAAGGATACAATAAAATAATTCCAGCCTAGTTATGTCTGAACAGAAATACAATAAAGCAGTAGGTATTCCCCTGTAATTACCTGATAATGTAAATGAACAATATCTCTGTAGTTAATAAATGGGCCTGTGCTGTGGATACGTTATTGGGCAGCTCCGGCCAATGTCCCAAACTGACCCCCCCCCACTTCTATCCCTCGGCGCACCCACAAAAGACTTCCCCATAACATCTTGTTATCAGACCCATAAAAAAATCTTTTATTTGGATAATAATGTCCCTTTATAGAGAAACAACGCTTTTAGTGCTCATTTTGTCTCTGCTGGAAAAACAAAAGCCTAAAATCCGCACTATCGCCAGAAATACGCCCGCCATCAATATTAATGCGCCTTAATTTCAGCACATGTTAATACGGAAAGGCCATGAAATATTTAGTGCAGACGAGGCTCAGTGTGGCTGATAATCACAGTTTGGCTTTTATTACAGTTAAATCTGGGTAATGTGTTCGCCAACGTGATGCCGCCGTGCTCATCCACAAACATAATGACTGCTTACTTGGGAAACACCTCATTATTTTTTCTCCCCCCCCCCTTTCAAAATATAATTAGTATTTACCCTGCCAGGCAATTAGCACTCATAAAATTACAGTTCTAAAAATAAATATTCACAGATAAAACAGAGACAGACGAGTGAAAGTCCAGTAACAGATCTGGCGCTATAGAGGGGCTGTTCCCAAGGTGACTTTGCCCGTCGCTCCTTCATTTTGTCAATGGACGGGGCTACATTGTTCCCCCCCAATAAGGGGTAATTAAATCTTAGTTGGGATCAAGTACAGGTACTGTTTTATTATTACAGAGAAAAGGGAATCAATTAACCATTAAATAAACCCAATAGGGCTGTTCTGCCCCCAATAAGGGGTAATTAAATCTTAGTTGGGATCAAGTACAGGTACTGTTTTATTATTACAGAGAAAAGGGAATCATTTAACCATGAAATAAACCCAATAGGGCTGTTCTGCCCCCAATAAGGGGTAATTATATCTTAGTTGGGATCAAGTACAGGTACTGTTTTATTATTACAGAGAAAAGGGAATCATTTAACCATTAAATAAACCCAATAGAGCTGTTCTTCCCCCAATAAGGGGTAATTATATCTTAGTTGGGATCAAGTACAGGTACTGTTTTATTATTACAGAGAAAAGGGAATCATTTAACCATTAAATAAACCCAATAGAGCTGTTCTTCCCCCAATAAGGGGTAATTATATCTTAGTTGGGATCAAGTACAGGTACTGTTTTATTATTACAGAGAAAAGGGAATCATTTAACCATGAAATAAACCTAATAGGGCTGTTCTGCCCCCAATAAGGGGTAATTATATCTTAGTTGGGATCAAGTACAGGTACTGTTTTATTATTACAGAGAAAAGGGAATCATTTAACCATTAAATAAACCCAATAGGGCTGTTCTGCCCCAATAAGGGGTAATTATATCTTAGTTGGGATCAAGTACAGGTACTGTTTTATTATTACAGAGAAAAGGGAATCATTTAACCATGAAATAAACCTAATAGGGCTGTTCTGCCCCCAATAAGGGGTAATTATATCTTAGTTGGGATCAAGTACAGGTACTGTTTTATTATTACAGAGAAAAGGGAATCATTTAACCATTAAATAAACCCAATAGGGCTGTTCTGCCCCCAATAAGGGGTAATTATATCTTAGTTGGGATCAAGTACAGGTACTTTTTTATTATTACAGAGAAAAGGGAATCATTTAACCATTAAATAAACCCAATAGGGCTGTTCTGCCCCCAATAAGGGGTAATTATATCTTAGTTGGGATCAAGTACAGGTACTGTTTTATTATTACAGAGAAAAGGGAATCATTTAACCATTAAATAAACCCAATAGGGCTGTTCTGCCCCAATAAGGGGTAATCATATCTTAGTTGGGATCAAGTACAGGTACTGTTTTATTATTACAGAGAAAAGGGAATCATTTAACCATTAAATAAACCCAAACTTTAAACATCTTACAGATGCTATTCCGTAGCCCTTACAGTAGGGGTGCCACATCTCTGGTTTTGATCCGGGCAGCCTGGTTTTGATCCGGGCAGCCTGGTTTTGATCCGGGCAGCCTGGTTTTGATCCGGGCAGCCTGGTTTTGAGAAGGGCTGTCTGGATCAAAACCACCCCCAATTTGGAAAACTGGGCAGAAATATTTCAAATTGACATGGCGATCAGGCAATAGCCAATTGCCATATAATAACCCCACCCCTGTGACTTTATAGCCCACCCCCGTGATGACACAGTCCCACCCAATGACTTCACCCCCCCTGCCCGGGGTTAGCCATGACAAAAGATGGCAACCCTACTGTACCGGCAGCCATTAAAAGTGTCATAAACAATAAAGGAAAAATCAGTGGTTGATCCCAAGCAATGATCAGTTGATCACAGGACTAAATAGTGTTGGTTTTGTGCCTTTTCCCCATTGGCTGGGTTCCAGCCATCAGCTTGATTAGCAACACTGCGGCTTTTCTCATTCTGATTCCATCTTTAATTCCGTGTTTATCTTTTGTTCCCTTTGATCTGCTGTTCCCCTCGCTCTCCGGCCCCTGTTCCTTCACTTCACCGTTACACACATTTTTATTTCTCCAACTCCAGAGCCGGATGATATCTCTCAGAAATAATAGAAATCCACTTATTTATTGACATTTCTCTCACACTGAATCCCAGGACCAATGGGGTGACCTTTTCCTATAATAGAGATTTGTGTAGTGTAGGAAGCATCTCACACGTCCCCGGAAACTTCTGGATATTCAACTATTGAAAACTTCAGATATTACTGCGGAAATTCTGCTTTAGTTTTCAGTTCTCAACTTCATGAAAAAAGGCTGTTTCAGGCGCAATTCTGCATGTTCTTTTTTTTCCTAGAATAAAGTGTAATTATCCACTATTCCAGGCCATGAGGGGGAGCTGCATCTGGGCCGGACCCACCGGGTTTGCTACCACATTGGCCCCTAAAATCCCTCCCTTCCCCCCACGCACACACCTAATACAGGTATGGGACCTGTTATCCAGAATGCTCAGGACCTGGGGTTTTCCAGATAAAGGATCTTTCTGTAATTTGGATCTCCATAACTTAAGTCTACTAAACATCATTTAAATATCGAATAAACCCAATAGGGCTGTTCTGCCTCCAATAAGGGGTAATTATATCTTAGTTGGGATCAAGTACAGGTACTGTTTTATTATTACAGAGAAAAGGGAATCATTTAACCATGAAATAAACCCAATAGGGCTGTTCTGCCCCAATAAGGGGTAATTATATCTTAGTTGGGATCAAGTACAGGTACTGTTTTATTATTACAGAGAAAAGGGAATCATTTAACCATTAAATAAACCCAATAGGGCTGTTCTGCCCCAATAAGGGGTAATTATATCTTAGTTGGGATCAAGTACAGGTACTGTTTTATTATTACAGAGAAAAGGGAATCATTTAACCATTAAATAAACCCAATAGGGCAGTTCTGCCCCAATAAGGGGTAATTATATCTTAGTTGGGATCAAGTACAGGTACTGTTTTATTATTACAGAGAAAAGGGAATCATTTAACCATTATATAAACCCAATAGGGCTGTTCTGCCCCAATAAGGGGTAATTATATCTTAGTTGGGATCAAGTACAGGTACTGTTTTATTATTACAGAGAAAAGGGAATCATTTAACCATTAAATAAACCCAATAGGGCAGTTCTGCCCCAATAAGGGGTAATTATATCTTAGTTGGGATCAAGTACAGGTACTGTTTTATTATTACAGAGAAAAGGGAATCATTTAACCATTAAATAAACCCAATAGGGCTGTTCTGCCCCCAATAAGGGGTAATTATATCTTAGTTGGGATCAAGTACAGGTACTGTTTTATTATTACAGAGAAAAAGGAAATCATTTAACCATGAAATAAACCCAATAGGGCTGTTCTGCCCCAATAAGGGGTAATTATATCTTAGTTGGGATCAAGTACAGGTACTGTTTTATTATTACAGAGAAAAGGGAATCATTTAACCATTAAATAAACCCAATAGGGCTGTTCTGCCCCCAATAAGGGGTAATTATATCTTAGTTGGGATCAAGTACAGGTACTTTTTTATTATTACAGTCATTTACTCATTTACAAAGCTTTCATAAATGACCTTGAATATAATAATAGCGAGAGCTGGTACTTTTTTTGCTGATATAGAATTTATGCAAGATAATGAGATACTTACTGGGGTGTTTCTACCATATGGTGGGATTTGTATAAGCAGGACACTGGGCAGTTAAGTAGCAGGCGAGGTTCAATATTGATTCATGCAAGGTTATGCCTTTGGGAACAAACTTGTGCATGCAAATCATATTCAAAAAGGACCTGAGACTGGCGATATCTCACTGGGAAAGGATTTGGGTATTGCTGTAAATATTAAATATAAAATGTTAATAAATATTAACAGTGGTATAACAAACATCAGTTAGTAAGAAGGATATTACTGACTAGAACCAAAGTGCACAGACAGGCAAAAAAATTAATAGGTGTGGTGCCAACTAATTAGAGAAAATCTGGTTAATTCACAAAATAAGGCATTGCGTTCTCACCCTGGAAATTATAGGCCGGTAAGTCTGACATCTGTTGAAAGCAAAGAAATGAATGCTCCCTTAGATGTAGAATAACAAGTAGTAACTCATCAGTAGAAATGTTGGGTTTGGGTGCCAAACCCCAAACCTACAGCCAAACGGAGCAGATAACACTGTATATATATAAACAGAAGATGAGGAGGGACTCAAAGATTCAACGTGACAGGTTCAAGTTGAATAAAACATATACTGTATCTTTATTAACGTCTACACGTCTATAAGTATTAAGCATTTCGCGATATAAGGCACTTAATCATAGGCTATATACAAAAATGGCAGGAACCAAATTTAAAAATGAAAAATGAAAAGAATAAGTAGGGACCCTAATAGAAACACATGACATTAAATTGGAAGTTCTTACCCTTAGGGATCCGAGGATTTAATAAGAAGATCCATTGTGTTTCTCTCTGTATCAGTTTACGAGTGATATCTTCCCCTCTTGGTCCTAGGGTTTCCCTCTCTATACCAACAACCATTAAATATGTTGAGTCCTTTTCAGTACAACTGAGACGTGGTATGGGGGCTTACCAATCTTATGATCATAATTTTGTAACTAAAACCCCTGTGTTTTGTAAATACATGCACTAGCATAGATAATTTACTTATGAAACGGGGCCAGGGAATGTGCATTGATCAATCCCTTTTTCTTTTTGTATGCTTGTAGTTAATTTGGCCAGATCAGTTGCACTTCCATTGTATTTGTATACTTTATTTAGCCTTGGAGTGCTCCCACAACCCCTTTCTGTGTAAATGTCTAGACATATTGGTTTCTTTCTTTGCCCTTATATCCAAGATATGTTCTCTAATCCGTTCCTTAAGTGGTCTGCCAGTCTGTCCGACATATCAACAGCCACAATTTTTGCAGGTAAGTAAGTATATGACATATCTGGTGCTACAATAAATTTATTCTCTTTGGGGGTTGGTTTCTCCAGTAAAAGAAGACGTAAAGCTGTTAGAGCGCTGTACATGGGAACATGTTATACATCTTTTAGCGCCTACACCGAAACACCCCATTTTGGGATAACCATATAGGGTACAGGGTAAAAAAATTGCATGCGTCATTTTTTTTTTTGACATGTAACATTTTCGCCATTTTGCTAATTTTTCGGCAAAGCAAAATGGGACAGATTCGCTCATCACTACCCAGCTGAGCAGCATGCAGAACACTCTCTCTCAAGGCTTCTCCCAAGTCGAGCACCCCACAGCCTTACATGTTACTTGCAGCTATTTCACTTTCTCCTCTGCTCTCTCAATCTCTTGGCTGCTCTCTCTTTTCTTGGATCTGGCCGGATACCGCAGCAGGATCCCCTTTATAACCTCTCCTGCCCACCCTGTGGATTTGTGTCCAAACCCCTGTCTTTTTCTGGATCCTCCTCTCTTCCCAGAGGTGGACTTGGGCTCCAGCCAATCAGATTGCTCTCCAGCCCGTAACTGGGAAGGATGATGTCACATACAGAAAAATAGGGGAAAGAGTTCTCTGATCCCCTAATACCTGATACTGGGGTACCCCTGAGATGTTCAACCGTACATTTGAGTTGCTGGATGTTACTACTGTAATCATGTTCTTGTGCTGCTAATAGTTGTGTGCACTCATCTCCCCATCCCCTTTCCTTCTGTACCCCCTCCATTTTTATGTCTGACTAAAATTTCCAAATACAATTCCTTAAAAAAAGATGCAGATCCACACCATTTATCAAAAGAGCCAGAACATGTTCGTTAAATGGGAACACTGGGGCCCCTGCCATGCCCCCTAACCCCTCCCTCCACAGGGGCCCCTGCCATGCCCCCTAACCCCTCCCTCCACAGGGGCCCCTGCCATGCCCCCTAACCCCTCCCTCCACAGGGGCCCCTGCCATGCCCCCTAACCCCTCCCTCCACAGGGGCCCCTGCCATGCCCCCTAACCCCTCCCTCCACAGGGGCCCCTGCCATGCCCCCTAACCCCTCCCTCCACAGGGACCCCTGCCATGCCCCCTAACCCCTCCCTCCACAGGGGCCCCTGCCATGCCCTCTAACCCCTCCCTTCACAGGGGCCCCTGCCATGCCCCCTAACCCCTCCCTTCACAGGGGCCCCTGCCATGCCCCCTAACCCCTCCCTCCACAGGGGCCCCTGCCATGCCCTCTAACCCCTCCCTCCACAGGGCCCCTGCCATGCCCCCTAATCCCTCCCTCCACAGGGGCCCCTGCCATGCCCCCTAATCCCTCCCTCCACAGGGGCCCCTGCCATGCCCCCTAACCCCTCCCCCCACAGGGGCCCCTGCCACCCGCCCAACATCCTCTCCTGAACAGGTTTAAGTGAAACGCATCAGGGAAGGACGCCCACCGGGTTTTTTCCCGGTATCCCGGCGGCCCAGTCCGACCCTGACTCCTCACATCCCGTTGATCAAGAGAGAGAACATAAAGGAATGGAAAAGCTATCCTTTCTGTTCTAGTCACAATTAAGCAAATATGAATCGTTGAGGTTAGTAGTGCTCCTTTCATCAACATGGCTCTGAGGGAGGCTGGGTAATCACATAAGCAGTTCATATGTGAATCAGATTAGCCGTGCATATATTGTAGCTATAAAGCCGCTCTCTGGGGCAGGGCTTACTCGTGCTAGGAACACGCCATTGATTAGCAAGAAATTAAAAGGTGCTATTAAATAAACAACCCACCGGATTAGAATGGATGTTACATTGTGGAGCTGCAAACATGGCCTCTAGCATATATTATTTCATGTTGCGCTTCCTCAACCCAACCTGGAACATTCAAGGAGGGTAATAAAACTGTGTAGCAGACTGATGGCATGAAGTAGTAGTAGTCAGTGGTGGACAGAACACCCATAATCCCATTTTTTGCTGGACACTTCAGCCATAATAGGACTTGATGGAAAATAGGTGGAGTTTTGGATGGGATTGAGCCTCTGGCATAACTTGGCATTGGCAGGGTGGGGTCGGCATGTTCTAATTGACATTTATGGAAATCCAATGTTGGGAAGGTTTCTAACTCCCTGGTACTGGAAGATTAGATACACTGCTTATCTCATTGCCTGGAGCCAAGCTGGCTACTGTAGAAGAACTCAATGAGGTACCTGAGACAGTTGCCTCGCAAGATAACTTCAGGTGACTCCGGAAAGCCGAAGTGACACTTATGCTTTCCTACCAGTAGAAGATTAGTTGACACCACTAGAGTAGATTAATAGCGGGGCGCCTTATTTCCTTGTGTGTCATTGGCCTAAGGCAGGGATCCCCAACCTTTTATACCCATGAGCCACATTCAAATGGAAAAAGTGTTGGGGAGCAACACCAGCATGGAAAAAGTTACTAGGGGTGCCAATAAGAGCTATAATTGGCTATTTGGTAGCCCCTATGTGGACTGGCAGCCTATAGAAGGCTCTGTTTGGCTTTGCACTGGTTTTTATGCAACTAAAGCTTCCAAACCAGAAATTCAAAAATTAACACCTGCTTTGAGGCCCTTTGAGAGCAACACCCAAGGGGTTGGTGAGCAACATGTTGCCCCTGAGCCACTGGTTGGGGATCACTGGCTTAAGGTCTTGATCTTAGCCACAAGTTTGATCATGATAAAATGGACTCAATGGTTTAAAATATTGGTGCTTTTCATTAATAGTGCTTGCACCCAAACACCATACTTGTATTTGCACAGCGGCGTAACTATAGAGGGAGCAGACCCTGTGGTCGTGTGGGGGGGGGAGGGGGCAGACTGCAGAGTCTGCGCCCCCACTCCAGCTGCTCTCTCACCTACTTGGATCAGGGGACATGAGTGGGAGAGCGGGTGTAAGGAGGGCCTGGTAGGTGCATGTCGGGCCGCTTCAAATTTTTTTTTGCAGGGGAGGCCTGGCGTGCCATTGTACTTGCTCTCTGCAACATTGTTGCTGGTCAGTCTGTCTCAAGTACCATAGTTCCATGCACCTATTGATCCAAGGGAACCTCCACCCTGAACATGGCAGTACTTCAAGGGTTCCTAAAATCCCACTCAAACAAATGCCAGTGCCAGAAATTACACAGTGACAGCACTCAAGAAGAGTAGATGGGAGATGACTTGGTTCCAAGGTGTTTCAAGGTGTTCCAAGATGTTCCAAAGTGTTCCAAGATGTTCCAAGGTGTTCCAAGGTGTTCCAAGGTGTTCCAAAATGTTAAGGTGTTCCAAGGCATTCCAAGGAGTTCCAAGGTGTTCCAAGATGTTCCAAGGTGTTCCAATGTGTTCCAAGATGTTCCAAGGTGTTCCAAGACATTCCAAGGTGTCCCAAGATGTTCCAAGGGGTTCAAGGTGTTCCAAGATGTTCCAAGATGTTCCAAGTTGTTCCAAGGTGTTCCAAGATGTTCCAAGGTGTTCCAAGATGTTCCAAGGTGTTCCAAGATGTTCCAAGGTGTTCCAAGTTGTTCCAAGGTGTTCCAAGATGTTCCAAGGTGTTCCAAGATGTTCCAAGGTGTTCTAACTCCAACCCTTATTGTGCCTTACAAGGTGATACAGGCAATTTTTTTGATCTCATAGAGGAAAAGTACATGGTTTCCAGAGTAATAATCAAAATGAGTGGATAAGTGGGACATTAATTGGTGACACGTTGCCCCTTCCAGTATATTAGTAGTGGGTATTTCATACTAGTCTTGCTTCAAGTGCTTCCCAGTTGGGGCAGTTATTATTTTCTTGCTCAGAAACGTCCCACAGACGGCCATTATTATAACATTTCTTCCTATATTCAAACTGCTGTTTATTTAAACACTGACTATTGTTTCCCATAGGTTACACTTGTTTATACCACTTTAGAGCAGGAAAAATCATTCTAAGTGAATAAAAACCCTGAGGAATATTCAATATTTACTTGGGTAATTTGCAGGTAAAACATTGTTGCGAGAAAATAAGCGCGAGAAAAAAAAACAACATTTACTCTTCAACCCAATTTCTCATAAATATAAAAATAACTGTAATGAAAAATGCTGTTTTACTCTATTTCATTTGAGAAATCTTTGTAGCATTCCAGGTTTGCTTCTCTATTTTGGTCAAGCAGGAATTCCCTATTAGTACAATATACTACAGCCACCCAATAGGGTCCCTTTCCCTAGACACCATCTTGACTTACTCTATGACATCAGTTACAGCCCCTTCTTAAATTACTACCCATAATATCAAACAGTTCCAGGCCTTCCTTTACCTTGTGCTGCACACAGGGTATAACTGCTTCCACCAGAGTACCGGGGAAGATCCCAGTGGGCTGGACTGGGGGATGCTTTTTAGTGTAGCACACCCGTGAGTGTTGGCTATAAGTATCTTTGAGCTGTGTGCTATTTGAGCTGTGGTGGTTTGTGTAGGCCTTAACTTGGCACACTCGTGGGACCTTGCTGCCCCTTGGGTGAGTGCTTACCTGGTTGCTGGTGATCCACCTGGGGAGGAAATAACCAGGAAACTTGATATTGCTTATTAACCAAACAAACATCTTTATTTATTCCAAACAGTATTCAGTGGTATTATATACAGATTCAGGTATCTCTCCCCAATATCCAAACCAGAAGCTTCTCTCTGTCTAGATAATCTCCCCTCTTTGGGAATATGCTGTGCCCTGAACTAGCCACTGAATTTCCCTGGACTACGGCCAGTAATGCCGGGAGGTGATAACTTTACTGATCTCCTCGGAGGGGCCTCAAGCTGCCCAACTAAATACAACTATCTATCCTTTCACTCCTAGAGTGACTATAAAATATCTAACTGAACTATCTAACTGGCTCCTGTAGCTTGCCTCTTAGAGAGGTGAAGTCCCAGGAAGAACACCACCAAGTGGTCACTGCTATATTGCAGGGGAAGCTCTCTTTTAACCTTGAAAGAATAATTATAATACACACACTCTTAGGACCACCCTTAGGTGTCCACATCCCAACAAGGCCACCAACTGGTATGCCTATGTAAAGGGGAACCCAGTCTAAGGGGCCCAAATCTTGGGGTCCCTACATTAGAAAGATGCATCACCAAATAATGCCCCATTGGGCTGCCGAACTGCTACTCTGCCTTTGCCCTGCTTGCCTTTATTCCTGCAGAAAGAATCAAATGCCACTCCAAGAAATCTTTTGTACACCAGGAGCCATCTCTATACAGGACCCCATAGCAGACACCCCTATTCATTTCCCCATAAAGACCACTCTGTGAAAGTGCCATAGAGCCAACATGAAGTGATATACCACTTATGGCCACCTAGTAGGGTTGTCCTGTCCAAGAATGATGCAGCAATAATAGCCCAGCCCCCATGATGTCACCGACCTGCCTCCCTGCCTGGCGTTCCCGTGCAGGAGAGGCAGCAACCCTACCACCTAGCAAAAAGGCCGGGTTTTTCCTACAAAGACCCTGGAAAGTTGGAAAGTTGGAAAGAGAGGGAAAGAGGGAATAGAAAGGTACAGATTTCACAGACAAATTAAAAAAATAAGGTTTTAACGTGAACTGCCCCTTTAAAGGGGAACTTTTTGAAAAGTAAACATAATTTTAGCAATTTTTCAATATACATGAATTAAAAAATATTCAGCCTTTTCATGATTTTCAATGTAATATTATAGTCCTACTTTGTGACTCAAATAAACTCTAACAGTAGTCGCCTGTCCTAAGCCTGCCTTCAACCTGCCTCCTCCCAATCCCACAATTCCCTGCTGCACATGTAATGTCAATAAGGAAAGGAACATCCCAGTGCAATGCATTGTGGGTTATGTAGTTCCTGCATGCTGTCTGTAAGCTGGGGAGAAGTTGTTACAATTTGTAACATCAATGTTTTAGTCCCTCCTCCCCTGCCAGGATTACAAATGATGCAGAAAGAGAAGAACAGTTTTGCAGCTGGATTTCAGCATATAAACATGGGATTTATTCCTATTTTTTGAAGGAACAGATTACTGGGATAGGGATATTAGGGGTTTCTAACCCTTTTGCTGTCTCAATTTGGGACTATAATATGGACATCAGGACCTTTGGGTGGCATTGATTAGGATTAGTACTAATTTGGGGGTAAATAAAATACATCTGATAATCAGTAATGTAAATTTTACAGCACAGTCATTGCACCAAAAAAAAAATCTAATTTTATATTCCCCGAGTGATTTAAGGAACAATTCCAAATGCTTTATATTGGGAATAACAGGTTTTATTTGCGCGGCTCGCCTGCATTCACAATTGCTCTTGATATTTGCCATCTGTCACATCTTACTCCCAATTCAAAGCAAATAGGAAGCTAATAGGAAATATTATTATGGGATAGCGGCAGGAGAGTTTGTCACAATACAGACGGGAAGGCAAATATGTACCGGGGCAGGCAGGGCATCCGGGGAATTGCTATTGTGCCTGCCTGGGAAAGGTAAATAGTCAGATCTGTAAATGAACTGCGCGCGGATTGCCCCTGTCGGCACAGTCACTGGGTAAATAAGCCCCGTACTGCGCCCAACTTCTCCGAGAAGGAAACTTTAGCTCCCTGTGAGAATGTGTTAAGGTCTATGGAAAAGCAAAATTATTAGTGATGAGCGGAATTTTTCTCAACTGGGACTTTTGGAGCAACTGGGAGAAAATATGATATTGATCAATATTTTGATATTTGATATTGATGAGATATTGGCGCCATGTTTGGAAGAAATCAACAAATTAGGAGCCTTTTTTCCTATAATAAACAGTTGTAGCATCGAGGAAAGGAGCTTCTCTAATAATGTAGGGCAATGTATATGCTATTGCAGGACTAAAAGGAACAGTAACACCAAGGGGCACATTTACTATGGCTCGAATGGTCGGATTGCGTCCGAATCCGTTTTTTTCGTAATCATCGGTAATTTTGCGATTTTTTCGGCGCTTTCGTATCATTTTGCGGAGCCGTTACGACTTTATCGTATTTTACGACTTTTTCGTATTTGTTGCGACTTTTTCGTATTTGTTACGACTTTTTCGTATTTATTACGACTTTTTCGTATTTTTTTACGACTTTTTCGGAAAAATTTCACGATAAATTCGCAAACATGCGAATATACGGAATTCATAAACGCTTTTGGGTTACGATTTTTTCGGGCTACAGTCGGATTTTACATCCGACTGTAACCCGAAAAAATCGTAACCAAAGCCTTCAATAGCCGAAATTTTCGTGTTGAAGGCGAAAATAATCCAAAAAGTGAATAACCATTGTCAGCCTGTCCTTTTACTACTTTCAAGGGGAAATTAAACCAAATAGGGATTTTCAATCATACATGGCTTTCAAGGGGAAATTAAACCAACTGTGTCTCATACCACATGGCACTTATATATATATATATATTTATTGTATTTATTTATTATATCACTTGTCCTCCCTGTGTGTAATTTTGTTTTCTGTAAGATTGTACAGCGCTGCGTACCCTTGTGGCGCTTTATAAATAAAGTTATACATACATACAAATAGGGATTTTCAATCATACATGGCTTTCAAATGGAAGTTGAGTAGTTTGTGTGTGATTTGTGTTTAGAGCAAAATATAGTCATTTACAGGCTGCCCTAACCTTTTCAGATAAACAAACAGGAAAGAGTTAAAGACTGCACAGCTTGCTCGTTAAAGGCTGCCAAAGGTATAAAACCCCTAGAACTCACTTCAGTTTGCCTAAACATGGAACATGATGTTATTGCTCCAGCACTGCTGGCAGCTTTAGAGGTTTTAGAGGGGGCAGGGGCTGATCAGCAGGAGCCCCCAGTTCATTTGCCACTTGCTAGGATCAGACAGCCTTGTCAATTTTGGAGAGGTGTCCCTTCCCTTCAGGCGGATGTACCGCCTGAGCCGTGCCACCATTTTGCAGGTATTTGATTTGGTTAGGCAGGAGCTAGATCCTGTGACGGCACGGTCTCAGGCCCTGCCCGGGATAAGCAAACTGCTTGCAGTTTTGCATTTCCTGGGCAGTGGCAGTTTCCAGCAGGTCTCCGCACGCCTTGTCGGTATGAGCCAGCCCACCTTCAGCAGGATACTGAGGCAAGTGCTGAGGGCACTTCTACCGCACTCGCAAAGGCTCATTTCCTTTCCCTCAACTGAGGCAGAGTGGACAAGGGTAAAGCAAGACTTTTACCTCATTGGCCATTTTCCAAATTGCCTGGGAGCCATTGATTGCACAGCCGCAGGGCTGGCTGGTGGGTAAGTACTTTTTTACCATTTTTTTACCTCAACTTTCACAACTATTAATTAATTGGTCATGCCGACACACACCCATTAGTCCTCTGTGCATACAATTGGCCTAATATAATGTGCAGTAGAATTTCACTATGTAATCATGTCAGTTCTTGATAGTACCAAAATGTATCTCCAAATTAACACCACTTTACTTGCCCTTGTTTTACTAAGCATCTTGGGAATGGTAGTTTTAGAAAGCATTTCTTTGAACTTGTGTGTTTCTGATGGACTAATTAACTCCTCACACCTGAGCATGTGTAATAGCTGGGATTTGCTAAATGGGAGGCAGTCTTGGAATCTATCACATGCATGTGTATGTAACTTTTCAATCAAGGGGTGGATGTGCTTCCACTCATATTTTTTCCTTTGTTCTAGGAGACGCAGGATATGGGGTTTCGTCTTGGCTGATGACCCCTGTTCGTTTTCCCCGCACACCTGCCCAACGTAGGTACAACTGTGCCCATCGGAAGACGCGCAATGTGATTGAGCGCCTGTTTGGGGTGCTCATGTCGCGCTTCCGATGCCTCTCAGTCACTGGTGGAGCTCTTCTTTATTCCCCCATTAAGGTTTCAGGGATCATTGTTGTCTGCGCCATGTTGCACAATGTTGCAATGGATCATGGCCTACGCGCACACATCAATTATGCTCTGGAACCTGAGATTGAGGGGTATGTTGGCAGGCGCATGGGTAACCAACCACAGGGGAGAAGAGTGAGTGATCAGCTGATTGCCTCACACTTTAGTTGTAAGCTGAGCATATCATTCACTTGATAATATACCTCATTAAATGTGTTTAACTTGCCCTTGCAACTGTGTTAACCAGAAGAAAATGAATGATGACAACAAAAATGTGTATGTTTAGTTACTGGTTTGTTTTTGTAGTAAATTCTGGCACTGTATGAACATAAGTGACTTTGGCCAGTGCAGAAACAACTGTGATTGATTGGTGTTAGGCCTTGATATAGAGCAGGGGTCCCCAACCTTTTATACCTGTGAGCCACATTCAAATGGAAAAAGTATTGGGGAGCAACACAAGCATGGAAGCTATAATTGGCTATTTGGTAGCCTCTATGTGGACTGGCAGCCTACAGAAGGCTCTGTTTGGCTTTACACTGGGTTTTATTCAACCAAAGCTTGCCTCCAAGCCAGAAATTCAAAAATGGGCACCTACTTTGAGGCCCCTGGGAGCAACATTCAAGGGGTTGGGGTGCAACATGTTGTTCACGAACCACTGGTTGGGGATCACTGATATAGAGGGATCTTATTACAGTGTTGAGGTAGAGCACACACAATGAATGGCCATTATCATGCTTATGATGAGTTTGTTCACATTTTCAGTGCAATGTCTCTTTAAATGTAATCATATCTTTTCCTTTCTTAATTATAAAGAGCCCGCTGATTGTGATGTGTTGGTGTGCCCCTAGCAGTATAGGCCTTCCCGGGACACCTTCTGGTGTAAGTAAACACGCTTACAAACAAAAATCAGTCATGTTAAAATAGTCAACCATTTAAAGGACAAGTCAACCCCAGTCAATTTAATTGTGTTTTCCATTAGGGCTAAATGAAGTTTGGGGTTCACTTGTCCTTAAATTATTAGCATTACTAAGTAATTCTACTTTCAGGTTTGTGGGATCTACTTTGTTGTGTGGCTACCCCCACTGAAATACTTTGGTGCTTTTGAATGTTGCTGGTGAAATGCTAAAACCTCATTTCTGTTGCTTGGACCTGTCACTGCTGTTACCAACCATCTGGGAGACGGACCTGCTATGGAGAAGTACCAGGCATTGTGCCCTTTGCTGCTAAGTGCCACTTTCAGGTGACTACCACTTACTCTGCTTTAAGAAACAATAATATTACTGCTTGTTACAGAATAATATTCCCTCACTTGCTCACAGTGGGAGAAGACTGCACGCTGCTGAGACTGCTGTTTGCTGCTGAGACTCAGAAGGATGCGACTCTTGGCTAGCTGTGTGAAATCCCATTGCCTGTGTTCCCTCCAATCAATGGCCCCATACTGACTGGAGCAATAACTTCACCTTTACACCTTCCTGCCTTTTACAACTAAATTGATCTAGAAAATGATGATGCAAAATAAAGTAAAGAAAAGCCATTTTGAATGTCTCTTTAATGACAGTCATAATAAATATGAAATCAATACTTTACAAACATCCAACAAAGTGTATAGATGTTTTTTTTTTTTTTAAAAAACAAAACGTGAACATTTCCACAAGAAATATAAAGTTACTGTAGGCCGAGGGGGCATTAGAAACCCAGCAATGCTTGACCCGTAAAGGACAAAGGCTAAGAAAAAGTGCAAAGCACTTATTGCATTACACTTGTTGCGCCCCTACAGCCAGGCAATAAGAAACATTAACAAAAATAAAAGACATGATAAACAATATTTAACATTTATCACTTGTAAACATATCTGTTTCTTTGGAAAAGCAGTCAGATACATGAGGTAAGTGCTGGCCTCTTGTCTTAGGCCCTTGCATAGTAGTACAACATTCAATTACCCTTGTAGGCATTAGTGACTTGCATTTTGGAAAGCAAAGGGAGAGGAGGACTTGGAAAGCTGCCCTCTATAAACAATATATTACAAAAAAGGAGGAGGAGGAGAACATTTACCAGGCTGCTCTCTTGACATTGGCTTTTGACAGCCACGCAGCATTAGTGCATAGTAGTACAACATTCAATTACCCTTGTAGGCATTAGTGACTTGCATTTTGGAAAGCAAAGGGAGAGGAGGACTTGGAAAGCTGCCCTCTATAAACAATATATTACAAAAAAGGAGGAGGAGGAGGAGGAGGAGAACATTTACCAGGCTGCTCTCTTGACATTGGCTTTTGACAGCCACGCAGCATTAGTGCATAGTAGTACAACATTCAATTACCCTTGTAGGCATTAGTGACTTGCATTTTGGAAAGCAAAGGGAGAGGAGGACTTGGAAAGCTGCCCTCTATAAACAATATATTACAAAAAAGGAGGAGGAGGAGAACATTTACCAGGCTGCTCTCTTGACTTTGGCTTTTGACAGCCACGCAGCATTAGTGCATAGTAGTACAACATTCAATTACCCTTGTAGGCATTAGTGACTTGCATTTTGGAAAGCAAAGGGAGAGGAGGACTTGGAAAGCTGCCCTCTATAAACAATATATTACAAAAAAGGAGGAGGAGGAGGAGAACATTTACCAGGCTGCTCTCTTGACATTGGCTTTTGACAGCCACGCAGCATTAGTGCATAGTAGTACAACATTCAATTACCCTTGTAGGCATTAGTGACTTGCATTTTGGAAAGCAAAGGGAGAGGAGGACTTGGAAAGCTGCCCTCTATAAACAATATATTACAAAAAAGGAGGAGGAGGAGGAGGAGGAGAACATTTACCAGGCTGCTCTCTTGACATTGGCTTTTGACAGCCACGCAGCATTAGTGCATAGTAGTACAACATTCAATTACCCTTGTAGGCATTAGTGACTTGCATTTTGGAAAGCAAAGGGAAAGGAGGACTTGGAAAGCTGCCTTCCGTAAACAATATACCGGCAGGAGACTGCATATAAACCATACTTTCAATAAACTGCATAGTAACGACATACACAACCTGAAAAGCATATAGTTGTTTCTTTTGCACATTAGACTGCACAGCAGAGAATGAAGACTTTAAAGAGATACCCCTTTTTAGTCAGTCATACAACATAGGAGAAGGAGGCACGTTTCTTTGGTATGTCGGTACAACACAAATGTCTTTTTTTTTTTTTTTTTTAAGGATGTTAGAATTGCATTAGTGTGTGTTTAAGTAGGCCAATTCACAGGCATGGCCACATTGTATTTGGGGAAATGCCCAATATTCATGTTAGAGCAAATGCACTTTGAAGTTCCAAGTGCTTCCCAGATGGTATTAAGGAGGGTGCCACAAGATGTTATCGTGGCACAAACTCTCAATGGGCAAACATAGATGTTAGAGAAAATGCACTTTGATGTTATAAGTGCTTCCCAGATGGTATTGGGGAGGGCACCACCAGATATTTTTATGGTGCCCCTCAGTGAGGAAAATTCGGCTTTGGTGAAGGAATATTGAGAACAATGGGACTACTTGTTTGGTGCTTAGTCCTGTCAGCTCATGTAGCGGATCGTGTGAGTCCTGAAGAGATGCATAAAAAAGTTCATGGCCAGAGAGCAAGTTGGTGTAGAGGTCTGGCTCAAAAAGGCTGCAAGGCGAAAGTAGGGACTCAGATAGGAGACCTACTTGCGCCTTTTGCTAGGCCCACAGTCAGGGTCAGACTCTCTTCTGCGGCCTCTCCCACGCCCCCTTGCCCTAGGCTGAGGACTTGGAGGCGGTGGTTGAGGTGCAAAAGAGGGCCCAGGCAGTGACCCTTCAGCAGACCCGGCAGAGGCAGAGGCAGGCGCATGCAGTACCTGCCCCAGAACTGCCAGCAGAGCATTCCGGAACCTTTCTTCGCTGGATAGCCGCTCCCGGTGCTGAGCTGCCAGCTCCTGGCGCTGAGCTGCCTGCTCTTGGCGGAGGGCCTGTAGCTCGGCCCTCACCCCAGCCACTTCTACCCTCAAGGCGGCCTGCTCGCCAATCATACGAGCCAACAGCCGCCTTTGAGAGAGAAAGTGGCTGCGCTGGTTGCCAAGAGCAGGCCTGAGAGCGGCTACCATGACCTGGGACGCCCGTGGATTCCTCACTGAACCTTCCGCAGATGGATGTTCCAGTCCTTGTCCTCGGTCCTGGCCACTCCCCCCGGCAGCAGCAACATTCGCAGCAGCATCTAGGATAAGAGTATAAACAAATAAGTAAATCATGTATTTGAATTTAAAAAAACGTTTATTCAGAGAAGAGCATTTTCAATAACATGGTGCAGATTGATAAAAATTTGACATTTTTTTTACAGAAAAAAACACCCACATTCTGTTCATTCTAAACAGATTGAAAAAAAAAAGAAAAAAAAAAAAAAAAAAGTTTAGTTAGCAATAACTCAACCTTATGCTTAGAAAATGACCATAGGAATGAATAGAACATCACTGAGTTTTTATGTATGAAGTTGTAGCCTCACATTTTTAAACATCTGCCCCTTAAAGGGGTCCAATTGTCAATTCATGATTAAAAAGTCACCTATATTGTTGAAATATATGTGAATCCAAACCAACGGCTACTGCAATAGCCGCAATAATTAGAAAGCATTATCCTACATGTACTCCAAAAAAGCATGGTTATCAAATATTCTTTTCAAACTGCATTCAGGATTGAGAAGAGTGGGCGTGCCTTACTATCTACTATGTCATGTGAATACCCACAGCTGCCCCCCCCATGCTGAGTTACAGAAGTCAGACTGGCATGTCTGTAAAAGGGGCAACTCACCTTTAACATACTTTTGCAGTTTTTAAATGGGGGTCACTGACCCCACCAGTAAAAATTACCTTTTATTAATAATGAAATTATTACCTTTTATTAATAATTACATTTAAAAGGGAATCATTTAAACAGTGCCGATTTTCTAGACATACTATAAACAGAAACAAAGAAGTTATTTCTCCAGCTGCAAGGCCACCCGCACCAGGAGGGGAGGCCAGTGTTGGCGGGGGGATTTTTGGGTTTAAATTTTTTTTGGGACACAACCACAGTGTGGGCTCTATTAGCTCTATTGACCCACACCTTCAGTGGGGGAAACAATATAGGGGTTATAGACGCCTTTAAGAATCACAAACTGGGGGCAACACAAGCCAAGGCCCTGGCCTTGTTAGAACCATAACACCCCATTACCACCTCTGTTAATGCAACTCTTCACTTAATCAGCTATGTCTATGAAGCCCTCAAAGCTGCCACTGCTAGCCCTGGCACTAAGCACTCAGCTTTTTGTAATATTTTGCCAACACCAGAGGGTGCAAGTGCAAGAGAGGTTACTTACGCCTGGGGGGTGACACAGGTGGCGGGGACAAGGACTGGCGGGAAGGTCCAGCTTGGTGTTCTGAAAAATATAAATAGTGCATAGACATAAGAATACATTGCAGAAAATGCAAAATTGCCAGTTTGGTGAACCAACTAGCCAAATAATATTTACCTGGCGTCCCAGGGTCCCGTTCATCTGCTCCGCTGACATCCTGGGGCTGGTCCTCTGCCTCTGGCGGCGTCTGCTGCCGGGTCTGTTGCCTCTCCTGGACTGTGGGCCTTTGGCGCTGCGCTTGAGCTACAAGTTCACAGAAAGCAAAAAAAAAAAAATGCTGAACAAGTTTTGACCCCAAACTACAAAGCCACACAAACATTCTGGATTTAGCAGAGATTCAAAAACAAGACAAAAACCATTCAAATACTACAGATAAATCACTTGTCATCATTAAAATGAGGCCTAACAGCTGCAGTTCATGGAATGTATTTGAGGGGCATGTGGGGAAACTGGGGTACTATTAAGACTGTCATGTGGAACCCAAGCTGCAAATGAACAAATATTTGGTAAACATGAAATAAAGGGTTTCTTGAAAATAAGCCTCACTCAGATTATACTGGGGTCCGGTTTGGCAGTTTTTTTTGTTGGCAAAACCAGTCAGTTCTAAAACCAGCCAAAGACTAGGCTAAAGCCACTTTGAAAGTAGCACAAAAATAGGCCAATATAAACAATGAAAAAAAAAAAAAAAAATACATTATATACACACACACACATATATATTTCTATCTATAGATCTATAGATATATCTGTCGATATACGGGAAACATGTCTTTTTAAAGCGTACAATCACTAGCAATGTCCTGCGCCCCCCCCCCCCCTTTCCAGTTACTGGGATGGCTGATAATGCCCTCAGTGCCCAGTCCAGCTGGGAACTCACTACAGAAATGGATTCAGAATGTTGCATTAACCCCAGACATGATATACATATGGGTGTGTTGAACTACAACTCTCAGAAGCCCCAATATATCCAGAGTTATAGCCTAAGGATCAACTGCAGAACTGCCCCACATCCCAGTAGAAAGTAACAGTACAATCACATACCCTATAGAGCAGGGGGTAGAACAGACAGGTTCAGGCTGAAAGCTAAAAACTACATTACCCAGCATGCAGCGTGCCAGGCACACTAGGGGAAAAAAATGTGACTATTTTCCAAACTACAAACCCGGCAAAGCTCCAAAAAATACAGCAAAACTGTACCTTAGCGGCTTTGTACTTTGGAAAACCCCAAGGGCTTTAAATTAGTAGCCCAGTTTGGAGGACAAACTGCCAACCCTGAACATAATTATATTACAGCTCTGTATTACTGTTGCGCTCAGACTCTAGCAATGTTAAAGGGTCAGTGACCCCCATTTAAAAGCTGCATAGTTAGAGGGCAGCAAATTATATTTTGTAGTTTGTGAATTATTTGGTTTCTTCTAACTGTGCAGCTGTGGTTTACCTTGAAGTTAATTTTTATTATGTTATACAATGGCTAATTCTAAGCAACTTTTCAATTGGTCTTCATTATTTATTTAATGTAGTTTTTGAATAATGACGACCAATTGCAAAGTTGCTTAGAATTAGCCATTTTATAACAATGTCAGTTTTTGCTCTACAGTTCTCCAGTTTGGAGTTTCAGCAGCCAACTGGTTGCTAGGGTTCAAATTACCTTAGCAACCAGGGAGTGGTTTGAATGAGAGACAGCAATATGAACAGGAGAGGACTTGTAGCTTCACAAAGCAATAGTTTTCTGCTTGCTGGGTTCAGTGACCCCCCTGAAAGCTACAAGGAGTTAGAAGAATAGTGCAAATCATTTAAAAAAAAATAAAAAAAATAATGACGACCAATTGAAAAGTTGCTTAGAATTAGCCATTCTATAACATAATCAAAGTTAGCTTCAAGGTGAACCACCCCTTTAAATAGGTGCCTTCAGCGTGAAATAAGTGCTTTAAAATAAAAAAAAAAACACTTACGTCTCCTATCTGTGTCCACGTATTCGCCAGGCAGCCCTCCGAATACCTCTACACCAGCTCGATCCAGAAGGCGGCGTTCGTAGGGCTTGAATTGGCTGGAAAGAACAGGCCCTACACCCGCCTTCTGGGCCCGTGCTCTCTGGGCCATGAACCTCTTCTTCATGCATCTCTTCAGGTCGCTGAAGCGTTTGTACACCGTGTTGTGGTCACGGTGCACTCCGCTTACAGCGCTCACGCGATCCGCTACCTGCTGCCACAGGTCCCTTCTTCTGGCAGCAGTGAGCTGACAGGATTGCGCACCAAAAATATAGTCCCATTGTCTCAAAACTTCCTCCACCATCGCCGAATTTTCCTCACTGGAAAAGCGGGGGCCTTTGGAGCTGGGCCCTGCCTCCTCCTCTTCTTCTTCCTCCTCCTCCTCCTCCACCACCACCACCGGCTGGCGGCTCCTCCTTCCCACAGGGGGTTGCTGCCCCCCCTCCTCCTCCTCCACCACCACCACCGGCTGGCGGCTCCTCCTTCTCACAGGGGGTTGCTGGCCCTCCTCCATACCCACCCCCCTGCCCTGGCCAGCCCTAACTAAACTCCCCCCCCCCTGCCCTCTAGCTGCCCCCCCTCCCTACCTACCTCCCCCTCCCTCTACCTGCCCCCCCCACACTAACTGCCCCCCCTCTCCCTGCACCCCCCACACTAACTGCCCCCCCTCCCCTACCTACCTCCCCCTCCCTCTACCTGCCCCCCCCCACACTAACTGCTCCCCCTCTCCCTGCACCCCCCACACTAACTGCCCCCCCTCTCCCTGCCCCCCCCTCCCTACCTACCTCCCCCCTCCCTCTACCTGCCCCCCCTCTCCCTCTACCTGCCCCCCCTCTCCCTGCCCCCCCCACACTAACTGCCCCCCCTCTCCCTCCCTGCACCCCCCCTTCCTCTGACTGCCCCCCCCTGCACTAGCCCAGGCCTCTTGGGCCTCTTCTCCCTCCCCCACCCAAGGGTCTTGTGCCCTTACCCTTACCCTTACCCCCCATCTACTTCCCTCCCCATGGGGCTCAGGACTTGCCTGAGTTTCAGCCACCTCCTCCACCTCCTCTTGGCCTAACTCAGGCAAGTCCTGGGCCCCCCCACCCAAACCCTCCTCCTCCCCAACTATCTCCTCACTCAGCCCAAGCACTCCCTCCCACTCCTCCTCCTCCTCCCTACCCCTGCTGTGGGCCATGGCAGCAAAAAAATGTAAAAAAAACAAATTTTTTTTGAGCAGCTCTGAAATGCCTCCTCTCCCTTTGCTTTCCAATAACGCAGTGAAGAAAGAAAATGGCCACTGGAGCACTTCCTGTTAACTCACAAGAGAAATTGGCGCCAAATGCTTGTAAAATGGTCGCTGGAGAACTTCCTGTACGAATATTTCGTGACTTTCGGAACGTCAATACGAATTTATCGTGACTTTCGGAAGGCTGTGTACGATCGTCCGATACGAATATTTCGTGACTTTCGGAACGTCAATACGAATTTATCGTGACTTTCGGAAGGCTGTGTCCGCCGTGTACGATCGTCCGATACGAATATTTCGTGACTTTCGGAACGTCAATACGAATTTATTGTGACTTTCGGAAGGCTGTTTCCGCCGTGTACGATCGTCCGATACGAATATTTCGTGACTTTCGGAACGTCAATACGAATTTATCGTGACTTTCGGAGGCTGTTTCCGCCGGTACGAGCGTCCGAATATTTCGTGACTTTCGGAACGTCTATACGATAATTTCGCAAAATTACCGATCATTACGAAAAAGTCGTAAAACGTTCGTGTCCAATCCGAATTTTTTCCATTCGGACTCGGATTCGACCCATAGTAAATGTGCCCCCAAGAAATGAAAGTGTATAAAAGTAATTACAATATAATGTACTGTTGCCCTGCACTGGTACAGCTGGGGTGTTTGCTACAGAAACCCTACTATAGTTTATATAAATACCCCGCTGTGTAGCCCCGGGGGCAGCCGTTCCTGCACTGGTACAGCTGGGGTGTTTGCTACAGAAACCCTACTATAGTTTATATAAATACCCCGCTGTGTAGCCCCGGGGGCAGCCATTCCTGCACTGGTACAGCTGGGGTGTTTGCTACAGAAACCCTACTATAGTTTATATAAATACCCCGCTGTGTAGCCCCGGGGGCAGCCATTCCTGCACCGGTACAGCTGGGGTGTTTGCTACAGAAACCCTACTATAGTTTATATAAATACCCCGCTGTGTAGCCCCGGGGGCAGCCATTCCTGCACTGGTACAGCTGGGGTGTTTGCTACAGAAACCCTACTATAGTTTATATAAATACCCCGCTGTGTAGCCCCGGGGGCAGCCGTTCCTGCACTGGAGCTACACAGCGGGGTATTTATATAAACTATAGTAGGGTTTCTGTAGCAAACACCCCAGCTGTACCGGTGCAGGGCAACAGTACATTATATTGTAATTACTTTATACTTTATACTTTCGTTTCTTGGTGTTACTGTTCCTTTAGGGCCTGCAATAGCATATACATTGCCCTACATTATTAGAGAAGCTCCTTCCCTCTATGCTACAACTGTTCATTATTGGAAAAAAGGCTCCTAATTTGCTGATTTCTTCCAAACATGGCGCCAATATCTCCATCAATATCAAATATCAAAATATTCATCAATATCATATTTTCTCCCAGTTGCTCAGGTTACATTTGCTACTTATCAGGCTCTTATCCCATTGGGTGATGTAGAAGTCAAGGGGGAGGATTAATGTCGTCTGTGGGGAGAAGGGTTTTTTCTTCATGGTAAACAGAGAAATTCTAGCACAGAGTTGTTTCTAGTGAAATTGTGAATTGTGCATTGAAACTGAATTTTTGCACTGTACTATTGCCCATCCCTCCTACTGTACAACATATGCACTTGGTTTGCAGTTACAGGTATGGGATTCATGATCCAGAAAGCTTTGAATTATGAGATGGCCATCTCCCATTCTAAACAAATAAATCTAATGTTTACAAAAGATTTCCCTTTTCTCTGTAATAATAAAACAGTACCTGTACTTGATCCCAACTAAGATATAATTACCCCTTATTGGGGGCAGAACAGCCCTATTGGGTTTATTTCATGGTTAAATGATTCCCTTTTCTCTGTAATAATAAAACAGTACCTGTACTTGATCCCAACTAAGATATAATTACCCCTTATTGGGGGCAGAACAGCCCTATTGGGTTTATTTAATGGTTAAATGATTCCCTTTTCTATGTAATAATAAAACAGTACCTGTACTTGATCCCAACTAAGATATAATTACCCCTTATTGGGGGCAGAACAGCCCTATTGGGTTTATTTAATGGTTAAATGATTCCCTTTTCTATGTAATAATAAAACAGTACCTGTACTTGATCCCAACTAAGATATAATTACCCCTTATTGGGGCAGAACAGTCCTATTGGGTTTATTTAATGGTTAAATGATTCCCTTTTCTCTGTAATAATAAAACAGTACCTGTACTTGATCCCAACTAAGATATAATTACCCCTTATTGGGGGCAGAACAGTCCTATTGGGTTTATTTAATGGTTAAATGATTCCCTTTTCTCTGTAATAATAAAACAGTACCTGTACTTGATCCCAACTAAGATATAATTACCCCTTATTGGGGGCAGAACAGTCCTATTGGGTTTATTTAATGGTTAAATGATTCCCTTTTCTCTGTAATAATAAAACAGTACCTGTACTTGATCCCAACTAAGATATAATTACCCCTTATTGGGAGCAGAACAGCCCTATTGGGTTTATTTCATGGTTAAATGATTCCCTTTTCTCTGTAATAATAAAACAGTACCTGTATGTAGGGGATCAGAGAACCCTGTCCCCTGTTTCTCAGTCTGTGATCTCATCCAGCCTAGCTACAGACTGGGGAGGGATCCGGTTGGCTGGCTGCCCCAGTGCACGTCTGGGAGAGGTGTGCCTAAGCTTTGGAGCCAAAAATCTAGGGGCGGGCCCAGCAGTTTATAAAGGGAGCCCCTGCTGTTGTTTGCCAGAGTTGAAAGAGATACAGTGTGAGCAGCCATATTGTGTGTTAGACTTGAAAGGAAAAAGTCTGCTGGGCTGCCAGGAAGGAATCAGTCCCCTGTGGTATCTCTTGTGTGTGTCCCCTGCTGTGAACAGGTATTGCTCGTTTGCCTGCTACGTGGGAGCAGCCACCCTTTTCAACAGGGAAGGTACTCTGGGGCAGGTAGCGCTACCTGGGGGGACTAAAGAGCTCTTGGGGAAGGGACTGAACTAACCTAAGGGTTGTGGTTTATCCGGATCCAAGTGGGGATTGGGCATCTATAGAGACTGTCGGTGCCAGCTGTGGATAAACTACATGGGTTCCTCAGAGCAGGAAAATCAGTTATACATAAAGTGTTAACTTCCAACTCCAACAGTTATATAAAGTTTAACATTTCTGCAAAACCTGTGTGTGATTATTCCTAGTGGAAATCCCCTAGAGGTGTGTTCCTCAGTGTCCACTAGGTGGAGGCACTGCGCTGTTCCCAGTTCCCAGTATCAATATTCTTTGAAGAACACACATCTCCTGAAAATACAGCCCATATATAAGTGAATGTGCCAAGAAAGGGTTACATTTTGGAGGCACTGCTGAGATTCTATTGGGAAGCTGGGAATGTTGGATGAAAGCATGGCTGCACATGAAACCCCACAAACTGTTCGTCAGTGGTGCAATGCTTTGGGACTTAACCCCCGGAAGGTTGCTGTTGTGGGGCCCATGATGCCAAGAGTAAAGGAAGATTCTATTTATGAAATCCTTGATGGGGAGCCCATATTTTTCCGCCCAAGGGTGGCTGCGTCACGGCGAGATTCTGCCGGGGTTCTGCTGAATGTCCTTATAGACAGCCCCAGAGAGATAGACCGTGAGAGGGTTCCCCCTGATATTGATGCGGGAGATGAAGGGCCATGGAAGGTTGTTCTGCCAGATCTGTCTGATGACGCAGATGATTTAACTACCCATGTTGACACCCTTGTTTCCCAGTTTGCAGTTACAGCACCGGGAGGTGTGCTGCCCAGTAAGAGACTGTTTGATTCGCCAGCTGAACAGAGTCAAGTAAAGCAATGTCCATCCAGTGAGAGCGTGGTCTCCAAGGGGAGTCGGCCTAGCTCGGGAGGCCAGCTGGATACCCCTGATATTGTGAGTGCGCTGGGACTACTGACTGACCAACTGACTCAGCTGGCCTGGAATGGTAATTTTAAAAGACTTAAAGTGTTTTCAGGTGCAGATCCGGTACCCTCGGGTGAGGACTCATTTGAGAGTTGGAGAGACTCCACTGTGGTGTCCGTGAGAGATTGGACCGGCCCTGAGGCAACCATGAGAAGGAAGATCCTTGAGAGCCTTCGCTGCCCTGCTGTGGATGTGGTAAAATCCTACCTAGTTAGTCACCCTGATGCTACTTCAGGCGACCTGATAGAAGTCCTAGAGGTGATGTTTGGCCCTGTAGCAAGTACTACAGAGATGCTCCACAACTTCCACTCTACCTTCCAGAAAGAGAAGGAAGCCCTGTCTGCCTATCTGGTGCGGGTGGAGCAAGGCCTGAGATTGCTGGTGAGTCGTGGGGTAATCCAAAGCTCTGAAATGGATTCCCTGAGGATTCGCCAAATGAGGAGAGGGACTTTAAATAGTGACCCTGTTGCCGTGACAATTAGAGCTTACTACCAGGATACACTAACCCCTGGCTATGTTGCTCTGATGGAGAGAGTTCGGCGGGAGGAGGCTGATGCCTATGTGAGGGTGAGGAGGAGTTCCACCCTAGGGCATGCAGAGAAGTCCCCTGCTGATGCAAAGCTGCTGGAGGAAAATAAGAGACTTCGCAAAGAGTTGGAAGCGTTTAAAGCTCAACTGTCTGAGAGAGCCAAAACCCCAACTGAGACGAGGAAACCTCCAACGTGCTACCGGTGTGGCAGGATAGGCCACATACAGCCAAACTGCCCTGTTCCTGATGAGGTTCAGGTCCAGTCTGCACTGTGTAAAGTACGCCGGCGGCGTAAGAGACTTCCAGGGAAATGTTACAAGTGCCATGTGATGGGTCATCAGGCCCGGAACTGTAAGACTTACAAAGGCCCAACAGTACAGAAGTCCTACTATGAGCCTTCCATATCTGAAAGTGACTCCCCTGGAGGAGATGAGGGGTTGAGTCAAAGGGAGACCGCTGTGGAGAACCCTGTGGAGTGTTGTACTGTTTCTGAGTGTAAGGAGGTACGGCAAGCAAGGCCGTTGCCGGTTTTTCCAAGGGGAGAATGTAGGGGATCAGAGAACCCTGTCCCCTGTTTCTCAGTCTGTGATCTCATCCAGCCTAGCTACAGACTGGGGAGGGATCCGGTTGGCTGGCTGCCCCAGTGCACGTCTGGGAGAGGTGTGCCTAAGCTTTGGAGCCAAAAATCTAGGGGCGGGCCCAGCAGCTCATAAAGGGAGCCCCTGCTGTTGTTTGCCAGAGTTGAAAGAGATACAGTGTGAGCAGCCATATTGTGTGTTAGACTTGAAAGGAAAAAGTCTGCTGGGCTGCCAGGAAGGAATCAGTCCTCTGTGGTATCTCTTGTGTGTGTCCCCTGCTGTGAACAGGTATTGCTCGTTTGCCTGCTACGTGGGAGCAGCCACCCTTTTCAACAGGGAAGGTACTCTGGGCAGGTAGCGCTACCTGGGGGGACTAAAGAGCTCTTGGGGAAGGGACTGAACTGACCTAAGGGTTGTGGTTTATCCGGATCCAAGTGGGGATTGGGCATCTATAGAGACTGTCTGTGCCAGCTGTGGATAAACTACATGGGTTCCTCAGAGCAGGAAAATCAGTTATACATAAAGTGTTAACTTCCAACTCCAACAGTTATATAAAGTTTAACATTTCTGCAAAAGCTGTGTGTGATTATTTCCTAGTGGAAATCCCCTAGAGGTGTGTTCCTCAGTGTCCACTAGGTGGAGGCACTGCGCTGTTCCCAGTTCCCAGTATCACTATTCTTTGAAGAACACACATCTCCTGAAAATACAGCCCATATATAAGTGAATGTGCCAAGAAAGGGTTACATGTACTTGATCCCAACTAAGATATAATTACCCCTTATTGGGGGCAGAACAGCCCTATTGGGTTTATTTAATGGTTAAATGATTCCCTTTTCTCTGTAATAATAAAACAGTACCTGTACTTGATCCCAACTAAGATATAATTACCCCTTATTGGGGGCAGAACAGCCCTATTGGGTTTATTTCATGGTTAAATGATTCCCTTTTCTCTGTAATAATAAAACAGTACCTGTACTTGATCCCAACTAAGATATAATTACCCCTTATTGGGGGCAAAACAGCCCTATTGGGTTTATTTAATGGTTAAATGATTCCCTTTTCTCTGTAATAATAAAACAGTACCTGTACTTGATCCCAACTAAGATATAATTACCCCTTATTGGGGCAGAACAGCCCTATTGGGTTTATTTAATGGTTAAATGATTCCCTTTTCTCTGTAATAATAAAACAGTACCTGTACTTGATCCCAAATAAGATATAATTACCCCTTATTGGGGGCAGAACAGCCCTATTGGGTTTATTTAATGGTTAAATGATTCCCTTTTCTCTGTAATAATAAAACAGTACCTGTACTTGATCCCAACTAAGATATAATTACCCCTTATTGGGGGCAGAACAGCCCTATTGGGTTTATTTAATGGTTAAATGATTCCCTTTTCTCTGTAATAATAAAACAGTACCTGTACTTGATCCCAACTAAGATATAATTACCCCTTATTGGGGGCAGAACAGCCCTATTGGGTTTATTTAATGGTTAAATGATTCCCTTTTCTCTGTAATAATAAAACAGTACCTGTACTTGATCCCAAATAAGATATAATTACCCCTTATTGGGGGCAGAACGGCCCTATTGGGTTTATTTAATGGTTAAATGATTCCCTTTTCTCTGTAATAATAAAACAGTACCTGTACTTGATCCCAACTAAGATATAATTACCCCTATTGGGGTAGAACAGCCCTATTGGGTTTATTTAATGGTTAAATGATTCCCTTTTCTCTGTAATAATAAAACAGTACCTGTACTTGATCCCAACTAAGATATAATTACCCCTTATTGGGGCAGAACAGCCCTATTGGGTTTATTTAATGGTTAAATGATTCCCTTTTCTCTGTAATAATAAAACAGTACCTGTACTTGATCCCAACTAAGATATAATTACCCCTTATTGGGGGCAGAACAGCCCTATTGGGTTTATTTATTGGTTAAATGATTCCCTTTTCTCTGTAATAATAAAACAGTACCTGTACTTGATCCCAACTAAGATATAATTACCCCTTATTGGGGGCAGAACAGCCCTATTGGGTTTATTTATTGGTTAAATGATTCCCTTTTCTCTGTAATAATAAAACAGTACCTGTACTTGATCCCAACTAAGATATAATTACCCCTTATTGGGGGCAGAACAGCCCTATTGGGTTTATTTAATGGTTAAATGATTCCCTTTTCTCTGTAATAATAAAACAGTACCTGTACTTGATCCCAACTAAGATATAATTACCCCTTATTGGGGGCAGAACAGCCCTATTGGGTTTATTTCATGGTTAAATGATTCCCTTTTCTTTGTAATAATAAAACAGTATCTTTAATTGATCCCAACTAAGATATACTGTAAATATCTTAGGGCGATGTTATCTTGTGTTAAATATATGCTTTGGAACCCATGGGGTTAGTACTGCCTATGACTAAGTAGCGTTGGGGTATGAAACACGAAAGGCTTGGGCTTTGGGGTTCGTATGTTTTTAATATGGATTTTTCAAATAAAAATATGATTTTTTTCTTTTTTGATTTCTTAAGTTTGGGATACATTTGGTAAATTATTTGACTTGCCCTTTAATCTGGGGGCTGTGCCCCAATTACTTTGGCCCTGTTTGACTGGCCATTGGGAATTCTCTTTTTTATTAAATTTACATGATTTTAAGGATTTGGATACGTTTCGACCAGAAGTGTGGATTCAGCCGAATCCTGCTGAAAAACCCCGAATCTTGGCCAAATCCCAAACTGAATCAAAAATAAATCGCCTTAATACCATAGGGATTTTTGATCATAATTTAGATATTCATTTAGACCATCTGAACAAGTGGTTACGTTAGCCATCTTCCGCTCTAAAGTCACGTGACTGTGAGGTTCTAGATTTGGTTTTGGCTGGACATTAAGGTATCCACTGACTCCAAGTCCTTCAAAAAGTGCTGAGATTTTGGAAATCCTGGATTCGGTGCTTCTCATATATACTTTGTATATATATATATAGCAAAAAAAGGGGAAAGTTGTGCTCAACCACTAAATTTTAAACCATTAGGCGGGGGTGCAATGAGGTTGTGACCACAAATAAAAGGGCAATAAAAGGGCAACCATATGGGGGTTTTAACCTTGAAAGCAAGTAAGTTGCAGGTAAAACTCAGTCCCTTGGCTAAACATATATTGAAGCAGTAGAATTTCTTGGTGAATCGCATAGGTCAGTGTAGGACTGGCCAGAAGGGATGACTTTGACGCAGTTGGCCAGCTTGAAGTATACTGCAATGTATGGACAAACAATCCCTGTTTTGTTTGGAGGGGAGGGCATTTCTTAGTAGCTTAATGCACAGAATGGCTTAATGTCCTATATATATTGATAAAGGGTGAGTGCAGAGGATCTCTTGTTGTTGTCTATATATATATATATATATATATATAAAAAGTAAAAAAGATGCCGCACTCTCAGGTCTTAGTAAAACAAAGAAAAATTATTTATTGTGTCAAACTAACGTTTCGGCTGTGTCCACAGCCTTTCTCAAAAAAAAAAAAAAAGTTTTTTTTTTTTTTTTTTTTTTTTTTATTTTGAGAAAGGCTGTGGACACAGCCGAAACGTTAGTTTGACACAATAAATAATTTTTCTTTGTTTTACTAAGACCTGAGAGTGCGGCATCTTTTTTACTTTTTGTACTATACGACTTTGTATACTGCACCCAGGCACCTGTGACCTTATAATGACGTGAGTGCCAGCTTCTTCTTCTCTTGATATATATATATATATATATTGAGGCTGGAGTGATGGCACACACAGGATTTTCACAAAAAGGTCATCAGAGCAAAATTTTTTGAAGAAATCAGAGGTTTATTGAGACCAACGTTTTAGCTCCACACAGGAGCTTTCGTCAGGGAAAAAGCTCCTGTGTGGAGCTGAAACGTTGGTCTCAATGGTCTCAATAAACCTCTGATTTCTTCAAAAATGTTTGCTCTGATGACCTTTTTGTGAAAATCCTGTGTGTGCCGTCACTCCAGCCTCTATACTTACGTTTTGCACAGGCACCCAGGTATCGGCATAACTTTATGGTGTGCAGCTTCCTTGTACATTTTATATATATATATATATATATATATAATAGTTATCTAGTTACATAGGGTCCATCAAGTTCAACCCTTCCAAGTAAACCCAGCACCCACAACCTATACTTACCGTATATACTCGAGTATAAGCCGATCCGAGTATAAGCCGAGGTACCTAATTTTGCCTAAGAAAACTGGAAAAACTTATTGACTCGAGTATAAGCCTAGGGGAAATGCAGCCTCTACTGCTAAGTCTCAATAATCAAATTATTTAATAAAAGGATACTCATAAGTGCTTACATGACTACCATATTAATAAACACAAGGTATGGGCTGGAAAATGAGGCGCTTTAGATTAGACAAATGTAATAACACAAGAGATTTTCCATCTGGGGAGTAGGAGGCACAAGAACAACTGATTCTATGGAGACCATAAGGGGTTATTTACAAATGCAGTCGCATGTGCAGTCACACTAAAATGGACACAAATATTGGGTGTATATTAAAGTTACTTGAATATATACTCCTTGCACTTCTCTTAAGTGCCATTGCATCCATCCTGCCTCTTCTGATGAGTTGTGCCCAAGCATGTCTATTTACACCGGTGAACCCCCAAGTTACCATCACCCTAAATGGTAACTCTAGGGCTGCCACTGCAAGTTGTGTCAAAAAGCAGTCTTGCACCAATAGAATTAACTCCCTTTTAGAGATGTGCATTGGAAGTAATGGAAGCCCAACTGTAAGTATGTTAGCCATAACTTGGCACCCAATTTGTGAGCACAAACTGTGTCACTCCTTAAAATTGTGCTTTTCACACTGAACTGCATTTGTAAATGACGTTTTAAATTACCTTTTATTTCTATAAAGAGGAGGCAAAGGTCTTTCTGTCACATCATCCTTATTACTAGAGCTCTTCCACTTCCATCTCCCTAACACGCTGGACTCCATGTGCGCCGAAAGTTTGAGCGGCGCGTAACCATGGAAACCGTACATTCTATGCATACGGTCTATGCAATCAGTGTTACACTGCTGAAAGCAGGCGCGCGTCCCCCACAGCGGCAAACGACGAGCGAGCGAGCGCACGTCAAGGAGCGCAGAACGTAAACTACCGTATATACCCGAGTATAAGTCGAGGGTGCCTTTTTCAGCACATTATTGGTACTGAAAATCTCGGCTTATACTCGAGTATATACGGTACCAATCTATACACTCACATACATAAATTATATATATACAGTATATGTATTTTTGTTTTACATAGAGGGAAGCTGATTTGTCATTCCTAGCGCATCACTTAGCAGCGGGATAATAAGCATTCACTGGAAGACAAAGAACAGCTTCCAATATACTTATAAATCAACAGCCTTTGCTCGAAGCCACATCTCCGACAATAGACTTATCCGCAAACATAGATAGTTTCTACGGCTTCTCTTCAGATGGCTTAATCTATAGAGAAATGAGAGAAATAGGGTAACCAAAATGTGTCAATAAATATATATATATATGGGGGGGGTAAATATGGCACTGGAATCACTGGGTACCTTTTTTGTTTCCAAGCGCAAAAAGCAGGGTTTGAATAATGGCGCCGCTCCGCGTTCTTAATGTCATCAGAAAGAGAATGTATGGTGCCTGCTGCTGGGCTCTCGAGATAATGAAAATGTAAAAGTAGGAAAGCCATCATGTACAGCGAAATAAATGGCCGGAATGTATCCTGCCTTGTCTAATGTTCTGCATGGAAAGATCATTCATTGCTCTTGTAATGGCGCTTTGGTAGAAATCATTTGCATTAAACAATAGCCAATAACCCTGCTTTAGCGATACCTTAAATCACTTTGGCACCGCAATGTTTTAACGAAGCACTTAGGCGCGCTTTAGATTTATGTCACACTAAAAGCAAAACAGCAGCGGCAAATGATGTCTCTGTACGCAAACGTGGCCACCAAATGCCCATTATGGCTAACTGCGCCAAGGCATGGGCCCCTCAAATACGCTGGAAGCTAGTGTTGCAAATGGGCAGCGGTGGGTCTTAAATGGACAAGAACAATTTATTTTGTATGAATAGAAAAACAGAGTCCCGCTTTAGACTTTAAAGGAGCCTAAAGGTCAAGCCTTAGGTCTTAAAGGAACAGTTCAGCGAAAAAATGAAACTGGGTAAAATAGACAGAATAGGGAAAATAAAAAATGTTTTCAATATAGCTAGTTAGGCAAAAATGTCTTCTATAAAGGCTGGAGTGGGCAGATGTCTAACATAATAGCAAGAACACTACTTCCTGCTGTCAGCTCTCTAACATCTTAGTTAGTCAGTGACTTTAGGTGGGTGGGCATATGGGACATAGCTGTTCGGTTAGTTTGCACTTGCATCTGACCTGCATGCTTACAAACTAGCTGAACAGTTATGTCCTATATATCCCCCCCCCACCTAAAGTCACTTACTAACTAAGAGGTTAGACATGGGGTCACCATACTGGTATCTGTTAGAAGAGTCAGTGGCACTGCACATGCTCAGTGGGCTCTGTTGAGTAGCTAGGCTCAGGGGTCATCGCTAATTAGCAAAAAAATGAGGTTGGCCATATAGTATATTTTCAGTGGGTCCCTAAGCTCAGGTAAGTGACAGTAGCCCAGAGCCTGTGCTAGGAATCAGCAGAAAAGAAGATGGGGGGCTACTGGGGGCATCTTTAGGGACATAGATCTTTCCCGCTAAAGGGCTGTGGGGGCCTTGAGCTGGAACAGAAGCCCAAAACATAATGTACAGCATTTCTGCTGAACTTCTTTAGTTTGGCTTTAGTTCTCCTTTAAGTTTCTGTATAAGCCCACACGGTCCTTTAGCCATGAAGATCTGTGCCTTCAAAAATGTCCCCAGTAGCTTCTTATCTTCTTTCCTGCTGATTTAGGTCTCAGATCTGGGCTGCTGTCACTTACCTGAGCAATATACAGCCTGTATACAATATAGAATTCATCATACAAGGCAGGTTTGTTATTATCTAGATTTAACTAAGCAGAACAACCAGTGTATTCTGCATCAACATTAATCAGTAAGAATCAGTAAAATCAGCTTCTCTGATAAATGTAACCTCACATTTTGCTAATGGTTTCCTACAATTTTAGCCCAGAGCGCACTGAGCATGCTCTGTGCCACTGACACTCAAAATATGACCTAAAATAGGGGTCCCCAACCTTTCTTACTCGTGAGACACAGTCAAATGTAAAAAGACTTGGGGAGCAACACAAGCACCATAAAAGTTCATGGAGGAGCCAAATAAGGGCTGTGATTGGCTATTAGGCAGCCTCTATGCACCCTATCAGCTTACAGGGGGCTTTATTTGGTAGGGAATATTGTTTTTATTCAACCAAAACTTGCCCCCAAGTCAGGAATTCAAAAATAACTCCCTGGTTTGGGGGCACTGAGAGCAACATCCAAGGGGTTGGGGAGCAACATGTTACCCCCCGAGCCACTGGTTAGGGATCACTGGCATAAAAGAATCAGAAGGTGAGGAGCTCCTGTTCAAGAAGGTCTTGATCATTAAAGGTTTAACGCTGCTGAACCCCTGGGCTGGTACAGTAAATTCAGTATCTAAAATACAACCATGTTGCTTTTTAGGGTTTGTATTCCTGTAATAGGAATAATAGACAGAGTAGTAACACTTGATGAAGTGGACTAATTGGTATCACCTCTGCCCCCAACCTAAACCCTTGTTCCCAAATGGACTTCTCTGTGGAGCTATAGGCTGCTCACTAAATATACACCTATGGCTTGTACTCATAAGCCGCATTGATTTAGTGTTTGCCCTACTGTTGGCTATTAGGGATGGGGAAAATAATTGGCCAGGCCGAGAGAAAGAATATAATATGCTCTACACTGGGGTGCAACAACCACATTATTATTATTATTATTATTAACATTTATTTATAAAGCGCCAACATATCCCGCAGCGCTGTACAATAAGTGGGTTTCATACATTGGACATACAGAGTAACATATAAAGCAACCAATAACCGATACAAGAGGTGAAGAGAGCCCTGCCCAAAAGAGCTTACACTCTACAAGGAGAAAGGGTTGAGGGACAAGGTGTGGGAACCACATACTAGAGAGGTTATTCTATATACCTCCCATTTGTACCCCAGCAAGGGGAACCATCAAAATGGGGTGCACACCTTGATCTATATAATTGCACTCTGGAAGCTATTGCTTAAAGCTTAAAATAGACATGTATGTGTGTGTGTGCATGTATGTAACTAGAAAGCAGCCCCATTCACGAGTAGGTGCCTTTATTCCATCAACAGCCCAGATATTCAGCCCTACTGGTTTATTTATCTCTTATATAAATGGAATTGTTCTTGCTGCTGAGGCATTTCTAAGCCACTAACTTTACAGATCTTTCTGAGCATTAACGTTTGATTTCCCTGGGTAAAGTCTGATTGCCAGTTTAGTATAGGAGGTTAGAGCCGAGACTACAGAGAGCTCATCTCCTCTATTCATGTCTTTAACACTTAAATTCTGATCGCTTTCTCATTTTCCGGCGACACGGGAGGCTTGAAGTGCATATTGTAGAATTCTCCAAGCGCTAACAAGCACAAATCCCGCTGTAGCCTTCCCAAAGGTCAACACAAGATGTCTGATTGTCAAACTTTATCCTCATATCCAACTCTAGTTATGTGAAGACTCAGAGATGTTCCGCATCATTTAATATTTAAATGCCACTTAGCAGCCGATGTTACTTTCTGTATAGGGATCCCGGCATTACATCCCAAAGCCAAATGGCAAAATCTGACATTTTGACTTGCATTATGAGGAAAGGTGTGAATTTGTTTCTGCTGGAAAACATTTTAGATTATTAGTGTAGAACAAAAAAAAAAAAACCTTGTCTTGAAGTTTGTTGACTTTTACCCTATGTTATACATTGTTATCTACCAAACTTCCCTGAATGTTCTATCGGAATAGTTTCTCCAATGTACATGGACATATCTATAGCAAGCTCTAGAGCGGGGATCCCCAACCTTTCTCACTCCTGAGCCACTGTTAAATGTAAAAAGACTTGGAGAGCAACACAAGCACCATAAAAGCCAAATAAGGACTGCGATTGGCTATTGGGCAGCCTCTATGCACCCTATCAGCTTACAGGGGGCTTTATTTGGTAGGAAATCTTGTTTTTATTCAATCAAAACTTGCCCCCAAGTCAGGAATTCAAAAATAACTACCTGGTTTGGGGGCAATGAGAGCAACACCCAAGGGGTTGGGGAGCAACATGTTGCCACTGAGCCACTGGTTGGGGATCACTGCTCTAGAGTAAACTCAACTTGGGCATTTATTTACTTGTTAGCCATACAAAGTGTGAAAAAAGTTCTTTGAGGACTCCAAATAAAGACTGTGATTGGCTATTTGGTAGCTCCATTGGGCCTGCTGGCCTGCAGGAGGTTCAGCTTGGAGTAAAACTGTGTCTCTGGGCTTCCAAAACTTGCACCCAAGCCAGAAATATAAAAATGGCACCTACCTTGGGGCCACTGGGAACAACATCAAAGGGAGTTGGTGAGCAACATGTTGATCATGAGATACTAGTTGGGGATCACTGTCATAGACAAAAACTTAAGCTTCTAGGGCAGGGAGTCTCCAACCCTTTTTACTCATGAGCCACATTCAAATTTAAATGAATTGGGGAGCAACACCAGTATAAAAAAAGCCCTTGGGGGTGCCAAATTAGGACTGTGATTGGCTCTGTTTGGCAGTACACCTGTTTTTTATGGAAGCAAAACCTCCAAGCCAGGAATTCAGAAATATCCACCTGCTTTGAGGCCACCACGAGCAACATCCAAGGGGTTGGTGAGTAACATTTTGCTTCCTAAGCACTGGTTGGGGATCACTGTTCTAGGGGTTTAGCAGAGCAAATTGGTGGGCCCCTAAACCACTTCTTCAGAATTGTGGACTAAACTGTGGCCATCAGCACCCAATACACATAGTGATTGCTCCTGACAGCTGGTGATGGGCATCTGCAGTCTGTGCCGTTCTGATGATCGTGCCACAGTGAAGCCCTTACTGCCTTTCTTGACTCACATGCATGTCCTTTATAGGGGTGCTTCGCCTTTATTACAGTTTTGAAATAGATACACTCTAAATCATATATTCAGTTTGGTTTAATTGAAAAAAAAATGGATCATTTTCAAAATAGCTACCTGTAAAGGTGCTGCATAGATCCCTAAGTCTCTCTTTTCTGCCCTACCCAAGGGGTTCATCACCCACTGACTGTATAAGGTCCTGTCCACATCAATCTGATGTTACAAGTAGTGATGAGCGAATCTGTCCCATTTCGCTTCTCTGGGAAATTCGCAAATCTTTCAAAAGATTCGCGAAATGGCGGAAAATTCTATTCTTTTGATGCCCGCGACTATTCTTTCCACGAATCCATGCCTGGCGAAACATTTCGCCCATCACTAGTTACAAGCAGTGGAGTAAGGAGTCGAGGAAGTGCAGACATTTATGTATATGTATGTATATTTTTATTTATAAAGTAGATCACTACTACACATGCTCATCTGATTGGCTGGAGTGATTCAGCCAATCAGTTTAATGAAGGGGCGTGCACATTGCCAGCCCCTCCCTGCTATATAAGTCCCCTGGCTGGCACAGCAACAAGACTTGTAGTGTCGTTTCTTGTGACCAATCAGTGCACTTCTTATAAATTTGATTATATTTCTAATTAAAGAATGAAGACAAGAACAAGACAAGAACCTACTTTATTGTCTTTTTATACTTAAGACTTAACTTTCTTTGATTTAATAATATATTAGGCATGCTTATTAATTACCTTGAATTTTTTAATGGTCGCTGATGATTTTATTATAATTATTTTAAAAGAGTTGGCAGGTAATTAATTATAGGCAAACCATTCTTTATAGTAGCATCATAAATTTGCTGCCATCAAGAACGCTAGGTAGTATAGTATATGCGGCTAGATACTGTAGATGATAAGGACATGGCTATTTAAGGGTTGGATGGACAGGACCAATGGAAAGGAATTTGCAGAGGAGCACATATCCCTATGTCTATAATGGTTAAATGATTCCCTTTTCTCTGTAATAATAAAACAGTACCTGTACTTGATCCCAACTAAGATATAATTACCCCTTATTGGGGCAGAACAGCCCTATTGGGTTTATTTAATGGTTAAATGATTCCCTTTTCTCTGTAATAATAAAACAGTACCTGTACTTGATCCCAACTAAGATATAATTACCTCTTATTGGGGGCAGAACAGCCCTATTGGGTTTATTTAATGGTTAAATGATTCCCTTTTCTCTGTAATAATAAAACAGTACCTGTACTTGATCCCAACTAAGATATAATTACCCCTTATTGGGGGCAGAACAGCCCTATTGGGTTTATTTAATGGTTAAATGATTCCCTTTTCTCTGTAATAATAAAACAGTACCTGTACTTGATCCCAACTAAGATATAATTACCCCTTATTGGGGCAGAACAGCCCTATTGGGTTTATTTAATGGTTAAATGATTCCCTTTTCTCTGTAATAATAAAACAGTACCTGTACTTGATCCCAACTAAGATATAATTACCCCTTATTGGGGCAGAACAGCCCTATTGGTTTATTTAATGGTTAAATGATTCCCTTTTCTCTGTAATAATAAAACAGTACCTGTACTTGATCCCAACTAAGATATAATTACCCCTTATTGGGGCAGAACAGCCCTATTGGGTTTATTTCATGGTTAAATGATTCCCTTTTCTCTGTAATAATAAAACAGTACCTGTACTTGATCCCAACTAAGATATAATTACCCCTTATTGGGGCAGAACAGCCCTATTGGGTTTATTTCATGGTTAAATGATTCCCTTTTCTCTGTAATAATAAAACAGTACCTGTACTTGATCCCAACTAAGATATAATTACCCCTTATTGGGGCAGAACAGCCCTATTGGGTTTATTTCATGGTTAAATGATTCCCTTTTCTCTGTAATAATAAAACAGTACCTGTACTTGATCCCAACTAAGATATAATTACCCCTTATTGGGGGCAGAACAGCCCTATTGGGTTTATTTCATGGTTAAATGATTCCCTTTTCTCTGTAATAATAAAACAGTACCTGTACTTGATCCCAACTAAAATATAATTAACCCTTATCGGTGGCAAAACAATCCTATTGGGTTATTTAATGTTTAAATTATTTTTAGTAGACAAAGTATGGAGATACAAATTATGGAAAGATCCCTTATCCATAAATCCTTAGGTCCCAAGCATTCTGGATAACAGGCCCCTTACCTGGATAAGCTTTTTTAGGAATATACATTTCAGTAAGACTCCCGCAGTATACTTTATTATATAGCATGGCCCGTTCTATGGTTTCTGGCAGAACGCACTGGAGTTACTTGCTAATATGAGAACTATGATCCAAAAGAATACATAAGTGGATCTTCAGTCTGAAGAATTCAAAGGCTTAAGCTGTGGAGCACAAAGTTTAAAACCTCAAATACAGAAGCAGCTTCTCCTTTATCTTCTGTCCCCTCTGACACCGCTCCATGACATCTTCCTATAAAATTAGTGCGCTGATCTCAAAGGCCGGATCTTTTATGTGAAACATTTATTTGGAATATGAAAGAAAAAGAAGAGTTTGATTTTGACTGTACGTATTTATCTGGAGAAACTTCAGCACTGATGGATTTCAGCTTTCTGTAATGGGGTTTCTACTATTTCTATGTCTACAGGCTGTTGATTTATACCACGTACCATTGTGCAAATACAGGTATGGGATCCCTTTTCCGGAAACCCGATATCCAGGAAGCTCTGAATTACGGAAAGCCTGTCTCCCATAGACTCCATTTTAATCAAATAACTCAGATTTTTAAAATTGATTTCCTTTTTCTCTGTAAAACTAAAACAGTGCTTTCGATCCAAACTAAGATATAATGAATCCTTACTGGATGCATAATAATCTTAATGAGTTTAATTAATTTTTTATTGATTTTTTAATAGACTTAAGGCATGAAGATCCAAATTACGGAAAGACTCCTTATCCGGAATACCCTTGGTCCCGAGCATTCTGGATAACAGGTCCTATACCTGTACACCATTTAAATAGACTTAAGGTATGAAGATCCAAATTACGGAAAGACTCCTTATCTGGAATACCTTTGGTCCCGAGCATTCTGGATAACAGGTCCTATACCTGTACACCATTTAAATTGACTTAAGGTATGAAGATTCAAATTACGGAAAGACTCCTTATCTGGAATACTCTTGGTCCCGAGCATTCTGGATAACAGGTCCTATACCTGTACACCATTTAAATAGACTTAAGGTATGAAGATCCAAATTACGGAAAGACTCCTTATCTGGAATACCCTTGGACCCGAGCATTCTGGATAACAGGTCCTATACCTGTACACCATTTAAATAGACTTAAGGTATGAAGATCCAAATTACGGAAAGACTCCTTATCTGGAATACCCTTGGTCCCGAGCATTCTAGATAACAGGTCCTATACCTGTACACCATTTAAATAGACTTAAGGTATGAAGATCCAAATTACGGAAAGACTCCTTATCTGGAATACCCTTGGTCCCGAGCATTCTGGATAACAGGTCCTATACCTGTACACAATTTAAATAGACTTAAGGTATGAAGATCCAAATTACGGAAAGACCCCTTATCTGGAATACCCTTGGTCCCGAGCATTCTGCATAACAGGTCTTATACCTGTACACCATTTAAATTGACTTAAGGTATGAAGATCCAAATTACGGAAAGACTCCTTATCCGGAATACCCTTGGTCCCGAGCATTCTGGATAATGGGTCCTATACCTGTACACCATTTAATCTCCTACTACGTACAATAAAACCATTCATTCACAAAAGTGGAGAGAGCCCTTTTTTGGAGTAAAAGTGGTGGAAAAACTGGTGGAAAACACTTTCTCCAGATTCACAAACAGAAATCTGCCTAAATTCCGACTCAACCGCCACTTTTCCATTTTTGGTGAAAGACAGACAGTTTACAGACACTTCTGTGAATTTGTCGCTTAAACAACATTTATACAATGTTTTAATGTCATTTTTCCCGACATTTTCAAAATGGAGTAAAGCTCAGTGTAACTCTGTCAGATCAATTGTACGCTCTTCTGTTTTGTTTCACCCAGTCTCCATTTCACACCTAAGGTAGGGGCCCCATTGGGGGATTGTTAACATATTAATGGGGATTAGCAGCTTATTATTAGGGGACAAGTTTCTGTTTCACCCTTGAACAATAGGTGCAAAAAGCCTCATTAACACTTTATAAACAAGTAAAACACTGAAAGTTTAATTTACTGTATATCTTATATATGAAATACCTCACCTTTGCATTGTTATGCTAGTTTTAGCTTAATGAATGAGGCAATAATAACATTTTGTGTGAATATATTGTAAACATTTTTATGAAAAGGAAAAGTAAAGCCTCCCAGGCAAATTTTTAGTTTTAGCAGCAGTGCCCCCTCTTTAATCCCTTCACTGACATTTGCCCCAACTTATCTGTGCCCCCATAGCATGTCCTGAACTACAGAGCTGCCTGACAGCATTGATCCCCCACCTGCAGCCATCTTGGTGATCAGCAAACAGCACATACACACTGGCACCCAAACTGGGATATTGGGGTACAGGGTTGGACTGGCCCAACAGGGTGCTGGATAAAAACCCCTAGTCCTATTGGACCTCTATTCACTGGGCATGTTGGTGTGTGGGCCAAATTGCTGCTGCCCAGTAATGAGTAGGGGCTAGAGAAGACGGTATTTAGACCCTTAAATCTTGTTACAGAAGTGGAATTACACAGAAATATAGAAAACATTAGAAAGCCCAGATTGTCCTGAAAAAAAGATGTATAGTTTCCCTGGGCAAACTGAAATTACCCCTCAGGAAATGCCCCCAAAGTAAAATGACAAATGAAATGCCAAATCCTGCTGGTAAAATCCTTATCCCGAGGCTCCTGTAGCTGTGGGACTGGGTCTGATGGCACCGACAGAAGGCAAATTCATAAAAAAGGTCTGGAAAATGACAAAATCTGAAAACTGTTTAAAACACAAATTCACAAAAGTGGACATAGAGGTTTGTGACTTAGGTGAAAAATCCGACAAATCTATCTCCACTTTTATTTTGTCTCAATATCACCACTTTTGTGAATTCCCCCCTAAAGGCCCTCATACACGTTGAGATCCGCTCGCTTGGCGAGATCGCCAAGTGAGCGGATCTTCACCCGATATCCCTCACCCAATATCCCCACCCTGGGGCCAAATGTTCGAATTATATTGGCGTCAATGGGGCAGTTGGTTTGGGGACCGCATCAACGAGCCGATGCGGCCCCCGATCCGACTGAATTTTCTAACCTGCAGAGGCATTTTCCATAGGTTGCAAATGTAAAAAATATTTCTTGGAATTTAATGTCTCAGCAGAGGCAAGCAATATGGCAGCTTCTCATCCCTTCTTATATAAATGGTAATGGCCTGCGCAAACAATAAGCTATACCCTCATTGTTATCTGTAGGCAGGAATCTATACTGTGTCATCTATAGGAAACAGTGTGGCACCTTCTACCCACATATTGTAGGTAGAGATATTGTAGGTGAAGCTGAAGAACAAGCTGGTACCATGTGAGCAGTGGTACCACACACAATAAAATCTAAGCTTATTTCATGTTCTCTACCCAGATGGCATTAAATGACATCCCAGAGCAAGAGATTGAATTCCAGCCCTTTAATGACAGACTGCTTAAGGGCGAGTTGCTGGGCAGGTGAGTAGATATTGAAGAATAAATATTTATAATAATAATACAATATAAGTGCCGGTTCCCAGATCAGGTGCTGGGCGAGTGCTCCAAAAGGGAGTCTTTAAGTTTAGTTTTAAAAAGACTGAGGGAGGATTCTCTCCGGAGGAAATCAGGGAGGGCCTTCCCAATGTGAGGGGCAGCAGGGCAGAAAGGGTTAAGGTGGGAAACAGCAGTAGTAGTGGGGGGCGCAACCAAACGATTGCTCTGCGAGGAACGAAGGAGTCGGCCAGGAACGTACGGAGACACAAGGGAAGAGAAGGAGTGAGGAGCAGAGGAACGAAGGAGTCGGCCAGGAACGTACGGAGACACAAGGGAAGAGATGGAGTGAGGGGCAGAGGAACGAAGGAGTCGGCCAGGAACGTACGGAGACACAAGGGAAGAGATGGAGTGAGGAGCAGAGGAACGAAGGAGTCGGCCAGGAACGTACGGAGACACAAGGGAAGAGATGGAGTGAGGAGCAGAGGAACGAAGGAGTCGGCCAGGAACGTACGGAGACACAAGGGAAGAGATGGAGTGAGGAGCAGAGGAACGAAGGAGTCGGCCAGGAACGTACGGAGACACAAGGGAAGAGATGGAGTGAGGGGCAGAGGAACGAAGGAGTCGGCCAGGAACGTACGGAGACACAAGGGAAGAGATGGAGTGAGGGGCAGAGGAACGAAGGAGTTGGCCAGGAACGTACGGAGAGACAAGGGAAGAGATGGAGTGAGGAGCAGAGGAACGAAGGAGTCGGCCAGGAACGTACGGAGACACAAGGGAAGAGATGGAGTGAGGGGCAGAGGAACGAAGGAGTCGGCCAGGAACGTTATTAATGAGAGTCTGAAACAAAAAAATGTGTAACCCCTTTTTGGCTGTAATAAAGACAAGTCCAGCAAGGATGGATCAGAGCACAGAGTACATTGGACTCTCTCAGGATGGGCCTCTGTATGCGGAAGGGTTATTATGGAGGGTGTTGTTAAACACTGCCAGGTGTAATAAAGGTAAAGGTAAGAGTAAAATTGCGGACACCAGAAGCTCTTTGCAGCAAAACTGAAGAACAATTTAATTTGCCAAAGGCAATCCAAATGCAGAGTTGTACATATAAATACTCACAAGCAGGTGTAGCAGAAGAATGGCAGGTTCAAATGATGGCGAAGGCCGAGCAGTGATGCACCACTATGGAGAGAAGCTTGGGCAGTAAAAGTCCTTAGGGTTTCCACCTTAAGTGCTCCGGATCCCATACAGCAGACCTGGATCAGGGAGAAGACTGTGCCTGATACCCTTGTTAGTACTGCGGCCCCATCACTAAGGCAGCAGTGCCTGTAAAGGAGAATACTCCCTACTATCTCTCCTGGTTGGAGCCAGAAAGCTGCTCTTGCTATAACTGACTATCTCATGTTCCTATAATGCGCTATTACATATATCTATCCTGCACTTACTAAATCCTCGTTCACAGGGTCCCTGCTCCCCGACTTCACTAGAAATAAATGGTTTCTCTAGGGCAATGATGCTTTACTGGGGCCTTGTTGATCCCGGGCTCAGTGGAACATCCTCCTGGTTTAACAGATGCAGCCAAAGAGGAAGTGCCCACCTCCTGCTGAACTCTATATTACGAGGGGCAGGAAGTGGTCATAAGGCTTATGGGCCAATAAAGTACAATATATAAATAGGAAAAATAGATACATGGCTTCCACCCAACTAAAGGGCTTGTATGGTACGTTCTCACAAAGGGAAATTCATGGCTGCGAGAACGTTTTTTTGAACTTTTGTGCAGTAAACATCCCTAATGAAAAATTGATGCCCAGAGAAAAAAAAACACGGGGGAAAAAGTGAATAATGATGACAAATTTTAATAATTATTTATAACTCATCCCCTGAGCATGTCGCTGAGGGATGGATGCAGCAAATATATTTTAATATTTTATATTTTTTACGTGTTCTCGACAGATTTTATTCCAGAAAGTAATTTGTCATCCAAAAAAGAAACCTTAAGATGCCTTGAAATAATAGATAAATGTCAGACAGTAAAGGGATGGATAGCTAAAAAATGAATTGTTTACAAAATACAAAGAAGCAGGAAAATCAAACCCACTCAAAAAGTTTGCTATCGCTGATTTTTTTAGGTGAATTTTATATTTATGTAATTTGTTTTTATTTCCTTGTTTTATGCTGTATTTGAACTCTCCATACAGGGGCTTAAAGAAACAGTAACACCAAAAAAATGAAAGTGTATCAAAGTAATTAATATAATATGCATTATTGCCCTGCACTAGTAAAAATTCTGTACAGGTATAGGACCCATTATCCAGAATGCTTGGGACCAAGGGTATTTCGGATAAGGGGTCTTTCCGTAATTTAGATCTCCATACCTTAAGTCTGCTAAAAAAGAAATAAAACATTAATTAATTGTTCTGCCCCCAATAAGGGGTAATTATATCCTAGTTGGGATCAAGTACAGGTACTGTTTTATTATTACAGAGAAATGGGAATCATTTAACCATTAAATAAACCCAATAGGGCTGTTCTGCCCCAATAAGGGGTAATTATATCTTAGTTGGGATCAAGTACAGGTACTGTTTTATTATTACAGAGACATGGGAATCATTTAACCATTAAATAAACCCAATAGGGCTGTTCTGCCCCAATAAGGGGTAATTATATCTTAGTTGGGATCAAGTACAGGTACTGTTTAATTATTACAGAGAAAAGGGAATCATTTAACCATGAAATAAACCCAATAGGATTGTTCTGCCCCCAATAAGGGGTAATTATATCCTAGTTGGGATCAAGTACAGGTACTGTTTTATTATTACAGAGAAAAGGGAATCATTTAACCATTAAATAAACCCAATAGGGCTGTTCTGCCTCCAATAAGGGGTAATTATATCTTAGTTGGGATCAAGTACAGGTACTGTTTTATTATTACAGAGAAAAGGGAATCATTTAACCATGAAATAAACCCAATAGGGCTGTTCTGCCTCCAATAAGGGGTAATTATATCTTAGTTGGGATCAAGTACAGGTACTGTTTTATTATTACAGAGAAAAGGGAATCATTTAACCATTAAATAAACCCAATAGGGCTGTTCTGCCCCCAATAAGGGGTAATTATATCTTAGTTGGGATCAAGTACAGGTACTGTTTTATTATTACAGAGAAAAGGGAATCATTTAACCATGAAATAAACCCTATAGGGCTGTTCTGCCCCAATAAGGGGTAATTATATCTTAGTTGGGATCAAGTACAGGTACTGTTTTATTATTACAGAGAAAAGGGAATCATTTAACCATGAAATAAACCCAATAGGGCTGTTCTGCCCCCAATAAGGGGTAATTATATCTTAGTTGGGATCAAGTACAGGTACTGTTTTATTATTACAGAGAAAAAGGAATCATTTAACCATTAAATAAACCCAATAGGGCTGTTCTGCCCCCAATAAGGGGTAATTATATCTTAGTTGGGATCAAGTACAGGTACTGTTTTATTATTACAGAGAAAAGGGAATCATTTAACCATTAAATAAACCCAATAGGGCTGTTCTGCCCCCAATAAGGGGTAATTATATCTTAGTTGGGATCAAGTACAGGTACTGTTTTATTATTACAGAGAAAAGGGAATCATTTAACCATTAAATAAACCCAATAGGGCTGTTCTGCCCCCAATAATCTGTTATTTGCTATGTACCCTGAGCCTTTTCTTCTTTTTCCTGCCTTAATGGCTGCCCCCGGGGCTACACAACAGCTTTGTTTATATAAACTATAGTAGGGTTTCTGAAGCAAACGCAGAACTTTTACCACTGCAGGGCAATTATTAGTGATGAGCGAATCTGTTCACCAAAAAAATTGCGATATTACTGTAAAATTCGCGAAATGGCGTAAAATTCGCGAAACGCATTTGTCAAGCGACTATTTTGACATGCACAATTTGTTTTAGCACCCAATTTGACATGACCACACCTATGTTTACGAGACTGTGCATATTTGTATGAGACTGCGGCCAATTTGACGCACCACAAATTTTTCCATGATGAATTTTCGCTGATGTTTCGAGAAACAATTTGCCAATGGCGAAATAAGGAAATTCGCTGCAAATCCGTGCCTGGAGAAAAAATTTGCTCATCGCAATAATACACAATATATTACTTCGATACACTTTCATGTTTTGGTGTTACTGTTCCTTTAACTATAGGGGTAGCAGATCATGTGACTGTAGGGGCAGAGCAAGGGGGTAGTTAATGCCAGGAAGGGGGTGGGACTTGCAGCTCATGTGTCAGTAAGGAGATTACAGGTCAACATTTGAGTAAATGTGCATCATTATTTGCAGTCTCCGTCTTATGTTCTGATTGGAGGAGGCCTCAAAAATGCTTTTTTTGTGGGAGGGGCTGAATTATCACCTCTGAACTGATACTAACATAGTCCTGTTACAATTGTAGCACACCCATAAGTGTTGGCTAAGTATCCTTGGTGCATGCTTGGTGAGTGCTTACCCCGCCTGCGGAGAAATGACCAGAAGACTTGGGATTGCTGATTAACCAAAGGAACTTCTTTATTTATTCCAAACAGCATTCAGTGGTAACAAATGTAGACTCAGGTACTGTATCTCTCCCCAATATCCAAACCAGGAGCTTCTCACTCTTTCTCCAGATAATCTCCCCTCTTTGGGAATATGCTGTGCCCTGAGCTAGCCACTGAATTTCCCTGAACTACGGCCAGTAATGCCGGGAAGTAATAACCTCACTGATCTCCTCGGAGGGGCCTCAAGCCGCCCAACTAAATACAACTATTTATCCTTTCACTCCTAGAGTGACTCCTAGGGGCACATTTACAAAGGCACAAATGGTTGGAGTGTTAATTCGAACGCTCCAAGCATATTTTCGCCAAATTTTTGCTGGCACCGCACGATTTTGTTGTACGCCGCACGACTATTAAAAAAATCGGAAAGGTTTTACTGCTGTTTACAATTGTACGGTACGAAAATTTTGTGACTTTTGGATCGCCAATACGATATCATCATATGATTTTTTTGTAAGCATTTTCATGATATTTGCGATCTTCAGAAATTTTCGTTTCCAATCCGAATTTTTCCCATTCGTGATTCGAACTCGTGATTTGATAAGAGTGACTATAAACCACCTAACTGAATTAACTAAACTGGCTCCTGTAGCTGACCTCATATAGAGGTGAAGTCCCAGGAAGAAGACTTCATGGTTTGTGAGTCATCCCCTTTTATATTATAGAACACCTCCACCTAGTGGTCGCTGCTGATCTGCAGAGGAAACTCTCTTTTAACATGGAAAGAATAGTTATAATACACACACTATTAAGACCACCCTTAGGCCATCCACGGGTATGCCTGTCTAAAGGGGAACCCAGGCAAAGAAGCCCAAATCGTAGGGTCCCTACATAATCAACACTACTCTCTTTAGAAACCAGTGTCCTAGGGCCAATTGTCCCATTCTTTAATGGGGTTTAGCCAAAGGTAAATGAAAGCATTCCATCCCCTTCTGCCTTGTTAGATACATTTACCATCACTGACCTATTCCCATAGATAAAGACATGGAACAAACGATTATTGCAGGAGGGCAGTGGCACGTTCTCGAATAAATCTAAGAAACCACAGTGATCTATAACGTAAGCGCAGGACTGGATGTGCCCAATTATATGTTTCTTAAGTAGTCTCTCAATCACAATGAATTCTAAACGAAATTCAGTGTCACGCAGATCCAAAAGTTATTGTATTAAAAAAAAAGCTCGCTATCCCCCCAAGGCTTTAAAGTTATGCAAGTCATTAGAGATTAAAGTAATTACTCATCTCTGTCCTTAGATACCCTGCTCTGGAATAAAGGAAAGCCAACGAGCCGTTACAGATTCCTTCATGAGCAACACTCTATACCTTAACACTAGTGATGAGCGAATCTGTTCCGTTTCGCCGGAAAATTCGCGAATCTTTCAAAAGATCCGCGAAACGGCGAAAAATTCGGGAAACGGCGAAAATGTCGTGCGACAAAAAAAAAATTGTCGCCCGCGGCTATTCTTTTGTCGTGCGGCTATTCTTTTGTCGCCTGCAGCTATTATTTGTCGCCCGTGGCTATTGTTTTGTCACCCGCGGCTATTGTTTTGTCGCGTGGCTATTGTTTCGTCGGCCACGGCTATTGTTTTGTCGCGCGGCTATTATTTTGACGCCCGCGACAATTTTTTGACGTGCGGCAAATTTTTTCATCCGTTTCGCGAAACAATCCGCCAATGGCGAAACGCGGAAATTCGCCGCGAATCCATGCCTGGCGAAATATTTCGCCCATCACTACTTAACACTATACTGATTATATCCAGTTTATTGATTGTATTTTTTTTTTATTAACACTTAAGTGAAAGTATTGGCATAACTGGGTACGGCCAAATTGTTTATAAGAGAGCAACATATCAATGTACTGATGTGGGCTTCATTCAAAGTGATTTTCAGACCTGTCCAATCAATATCTGGCCAATTTCCATCCAGATTCCAATTGGACGGGACCTCTGATAAAGAACCAAGCTATAACCCTGTGGCCACTTTGCTTCATATAAACACAATGATTTCTGGGAATTAATCCCAAAGAGCTCCAAGAAAATCCCATTTAGTAGAAACCAGAATAATAGATGATCAGACCGGCAACAGATCAAATTCACCTTTAATGTAGATTGTAAGCTCTTTTGGGCAGGGCTCTCTTCACCTCCTGTATCGGTTATTGGTTGCTTTATATGTTACTCTGTATGTCCAATGTATGTAACCCACTTATTGTACAGCGCTGCGGGATATGTTGGTGCTTTATAAATAAATGTTAATAATAATAATTTGTAGATTGTAAGCTCTTTTGGGCAGGGCTCTCTTCCCCTCCTGTATCGGTTACTGATTGCTTTATATGTTACTCTGTATGTTCAATGTATGTAACCCACTTATTGTACAGCGCTGCGGGATATGTTGGCGCTTTATAAATAAATGTTAATAATAATAATTTGTAGAGTGTAAGCTCTTTTGGGCAGGACTCTCTTCCCCTCTTGTATCGGTTACTGATTGCTTTATATGTTACTCCTTGTAGAGTGTAAGCTCTTTTGGGCAGGGCTCCCTTCCCCTCTTGTATCGGTTACTGATTGCTTTATATGTTACTCCTTGTAGATTGTAAGCTCTTTTGGGCAGGGCTCCCTTCCCCTCCTGTATCGGTTACTGATTGCTTTATATGTTACTCCTTGTAGATTGTAAGCTCTTTTGGGCAGGGCCCTCTTCACCCCTTGTATCGGTTATTGGTTGCTTTATATGTTACTCTGTATGCCCAATGTATGTAACCCACTTATTGTACAGCGCTGCGGGATATGTTGGCGCTTTATAAATAAATGTTAATAATAAGATAATAATAATATTGGGGCTTATTAGTGTAGTGCAGGGTTTCCTGATCAGTAGAGCCAGGGGTGTGGGTCCACAGATAAATCAAATGGGTTGAGGAGGCTCGTGCGTATGCAAATAAACACAAAGGATTCTGGGAACTAATCTCAAAGAGCTCCAATAGGATAAACCCATGTGAATCTTTGGAATTAGTTCCCAGAATTCCTTGTGTTTCTTTGCATAAGTATGAGGCAGTCTCCTCAACCCAATTGGTATATCTGTGAATCCACTTCCCTGCAACATGAAGAGCTGCATTCAGTGCTGGGCATAATTCATGGTAAATTAAAAAGGGTTTTTTTTTTAGACAGTACAATATTTTACTAAACAGTTGTAGCATAGTGTAAAGGAGCTTCTAGCAATGTTGGGCAATGTATATGCTATTGCAGAGCTAAAAAGGCCTTAACCTCAATGTAATTTGCCCTTCCCATTGACACAAATGTATTTTGAATCAGAATTTTTGCGGCTTTGGGAAATGTTTCAAATTTTTATACCCCAACTTGGTCATTACTAATCACAAATTTTGTATTTGACATGCCTTTGTGACATTTTAGGGGTTCATTCCTGACCTGAAAGGAGTGTGCCAGAGCACTAGGGAGTATAAGAGAGCACCCCTTAATGCCGTCCCCTTCACTTATGCATCAGTGACTGAACGCTAGGGTTGCCACATGGCCAGTATCTGACCAGCCTAGCCAGCAAATCACCAACTAGGGCCGGTACCCATACTACAAATTTACTGGCAATGTACTTGTAATGTAATGGCCTATAAATCCCTCCCTTCCCTGACCCGCTCCTCTGCTGATTACCCTTTATAACTACTGTATGGGCCCAGCTCTGCTCCGACTATAACCCATTTCCCCACCCATTTAAGTCAAATGGATTCTGGGAACAAATTCTTTAAGGCTCTTAGAAAAGTCCCATTTACATGGGTTTATCCTATAACCTAAAGCTCACCCACTGGGTTTTTTAAAAAAAATTCAGGATATTAGCCAATCAGATTCCCAACTACAGACCAGTTTCACCCTTCATCAGTGTAGTGCAGGGTTTTCTGATCAGCTTAGGGAGAGCCAGGAGTGGGGATTCACAAACAAGTTAAAAAGTTATGTATGAGGCAGTCTCCTCAACCCTTTTAGCTTGTCCGTGAATCCCCACTCCTGGCTCTCCCTAAGCTGATCAGAAAACCCTGCGCTACACTGATGAGCCCCAAGAAGGGCAAAACTGCCTGTAGTTGGGAATCTGATCAGCTATTATCCTGGCTTTTGCTTTAAACCCAGTGGGATAAACCCATGGAAATGGGATTTTTCTAAGAGCCTTAAGGAATTTGTTCCCAGAATCCCTTTGACTTATTTGCATATGTATGAGGCAGTCTCCTCAACCCTTTTAACTTGTCTGTGAATCCCCACCCATTTACTGGCCCCTTCTACCTTCCCCCCAATCCCGCCCATTTCCTTGCCCCTTGCGTCAAAGCCCTGCCCACAAATGACCTCACATCTCAAGCCCAACCCAAGGCCAGTACTACTGACTGCAGAGGCCTGTGGCTATTTGCACAATGCCCCATGCAATGGACAAAAATTACAATTGTGGCCTTTTTTTGTTGCATTTTCCATTGTTGCATTGCGCATAAACCCTTTCTTCTTGACTGTTTAACCTATCAGCACTTTACAATAAAGCATACAAAGTCATTTTTTTTATTTTTGAAGGAAACTTGAACATTGTAACAAGTATAAACCACACTTTGCTCTTTTATGCTCAATCCCGTGCATCTATCAGTTAAAGATTACACCAAAATGCACCGTACCAACTCCCAAGACTCTGCAGGCTCATATCATTACCAGGTAACATTGCTGTCAAAACATTCATTCCCCCTGTCTGTGAGTTCTATACACAAGTCTTCTGTCTCGGAAATGTTCTGCTCTCACTGCAAAAACATGTCTTTCCTTCCCTCCACCCCCCGAGGATTTGATATTTGTTTTGGAAAGCTTTCAAACAATTGTTTTTCACAATTTTAATTTGAAACATTTACCAAAGCAAAGGAAAATATATTTTAATCGATTCAGATTTATTTGGGGGGGGGGGGGGTGTTGTTTATGTGGTTTTGACCCACTTGCAATACATTATTAGCTAAAGTAATATAATCTATGCTGAATAACATCAAACACACACACACATATACTGTATGTCTGGAGGTGATTTCCTCAGCAAATAGAGAAGCAAACATTCAGGTCAGTGTTGCTCCTGAGGGTTTTTGAGCCGTTATTGCACGGGGGCTTCAGATTGATCTGACAAATGAATACGGGGTGGATCTGTGGCTTCCATGGAAAGCCGTGCATCCCACTGGATGTTAGTGGCCCGCTGTCACCGGATCAAGCTTATTTCTCTCACAAACACCTCAGTAGACAGATGTCTCGGAAAGGAGATATAAATAAAGAAACTACATATACAATGGAGCTTGGAAACTTCAAGGACAACTAAACCCATTTTTATAAAGTATGACTGCACATTTCCATGTACACAGCAACATCCCAGAACTCCATAAAGAAGTCTTCGTACCCCTATACGCCAAAATACAGGGCTGTGCAGCAGAGTGGGAGGCAGTTATGGCCTCATTGTATCCCAATAAATCCTCCGTGGCTGTGATGGTGGCCCGGGAGCATTCTCTCTAATATCTTGAGCGCTTTGTTCACATGTTCCAGCTCCCAGATCTCTGCAGTGACAGGGTATGATGCAGGCAGGGTTTGACTGGGGGGTGCAGGGCCCACCGGGGCTCCCGCCCCAGGGGCCCTGCAGGTGCTCCCGCCAGCCTTGTCCCCTAACCCCCCCCCACGCGTCAGGGGAGGAACGGTCGGCCAGGGGGAGCACCGGCTTGCATCTGGTCTGGCCCACTGGGATTTTTCCCAGTGTCCCGGTGGCCCAGTCCGACCCTGGATGTAGGTATGATGCCACCACATAGGGAAGGGGCTCTTTTTGGAGTCTAGTTGATTTCAATTTGATGAGATTAACTATTTGGAAAGATCCTAAACCAATCACTGCTGTCCCCACAGTGTATACTATGGGGCCCATTCATGAAACCACAATTTTTTGGCGAAAAAAAATAGTATGTTTTCTAATTTGTAGAACTTTTCGTAATGTCCACTATAATTTAGTAAATTCCACAACTTTTTTGTGGTTTTCATTCACTTCCGAAAATTTTGGGACTTTCAGAACGCAACCATGATATTTTCGCACGACCGATAAATCATTTTTGTGACATTTTCGAACATCAGAAATGACCGTGGTTACATCGAATTTTTTCCACTTGTGATTTTAACCACCAAAAAAATCATGGTTTAATAAATGGGCCCCTATATGTATTTTTTATGGATTCCTTTTTTCACCTGCTTTCATTATAAGACAACAAGGTTCCTTTACTATGGGTCGGGATACAAGCAGTGGCTTAACTATAGAGGAAGCAGACCCTGCGGTTATGGAGGGGACACGTGGGCCGCATTACAGGGTCTGCTTCCACTATAGTTGCTAGGAGTCTGCCCACCCCAGTTGCTCTCTTAAACACCTCGGCTGGGAGCTGGGGGTCGCGAGAGGCAGCCGAATGGATGGAGGGCCTGGGTATGGGCTGCTATTCATGCTGGGCCCCTCCAAAGGTTTTTTTTGCAGAGGGCCTGGAACGTTGTTGATGCACCACTAGATACAAGGTTGCTAAAGGCCCCAAATTTAAGGACTTGCAAACTTCAGCACCTTTGAAAATGCAACTCTCAACTTGGGGAGCAGGGTAGGTTGTTACTGACAGCTGGAGATCAACAATAGATATGGAGCCACCAGTAACTGGAAAGCCCATTATATACTTTAGAACAGGGATCCCCCAACTTTTTTACTCATGTGCCAGATGAGCCACACAGGCATGAAGAAAGTTCTTTGGAGATGCCAAGTAAGCACTGTGATTGGCTATTTGGTAGCCCCATGGAGACTGTAGGCCTGCAGGAGGTTCAGCTTGGAGTAACACTGTGTCTCTGGGCTTCCAAAACTTGTCTACAAGCCATAAATTTAGAAATGGCACCTACTTTGTAGCCACTAGGAGCAAAATCCAAGGGGTTAGGAACCCCCGAGCCACTGGTTGAGGATCACTGCTATGGAGGAATTCACAAAAATGCCCATCAACTACAATGAGACTAATGAAACCAAAATCCTTATTGGTTGCTAGGGGATATTTTTGTATAGTAAAATATGCACCCGTTGATTATTAATCCGCCTAGTAGTTTGTCAGAACCGTCGCTTCCATTGTTTCCCACAAAAGATGGTTCCTTGCTACATAATCAGAATTCCTTTTCACATATGAATATGAATCGCCGCTCAATGCCGACAGGGTCATTGACTCTCTGTATAATTCCGGTTTGCAACATCGGCTAAAATAAACAGTACAGAGACTAAGGCTTTTATAATGCACATTCCTGTGATTCTACCTCAAATGACTTTATATTGGAGTCCTCTGAGAACCTGAGATTTATGTGCTAAGGAAGAGTTAAACCAGAGTTAAGCTGGAGATGGTCTGACGGTTGCCGGTCTCCCTGGCATTGGAGACGAACGGATGTTTCTTACAGGTTCTGCCAAAATGACCAACATTTGGCAGCACTGATGGCGCTTGAGCGGTTACTTAATGCCTCGTATAGATCCCCTCGGCTCTTTGTAACACAATTCCGAATGTTAGCAGCCATCTTTGTGCTCCCGTTCCCAGCATGGGTATGCAGGTGCAGGGCAATGGCTCAGAGCAAATTGATATAATCTAGAACTCAGCCAAATATGCACAAAAAAACAGAAACAAAGCAGAATAATTAAAAAAAAAAGACAGCCTTGCAAAATTGTATTATACATGGTCTTCTTCTAAACTGACTTTCATCCAGAACAGAAGTTAAAGTGAAAATGCGTCTAAAGGTCCCCATACACGGGCCGATTGTAGCTGCTGATATTGGTCCCTTAGTCCGATTCGGCAGCTTATCGGCCCGTGTATGGGCACTACTGACGGGCCTGCCCAACCGATATCTGGGCTAAAATTGGGCAGATATCGATCAGGCAGGTTCAAAAATTTGGTCGGGGACCGCATCGGCTTGTTGATACGGTCCCTGAACCGACTGCGAATTAGCCTAAATTTACCCGATATCGCCCACCAGTGGATCTTAATGTATATGGCCACTTTTACTGTATGTTTAACTATACCATGAGTGCACAGGCATGATGTAGAAAGGTAGTAACATAGACATCCATGCTCAGTATTATAGCCCCCCCTTTCTTGGGAAAGAAGCTAGAGTAGATGGAGAGATTAGGACATACCCACCAATGAGGACAGTCCTATATATTGAACTAAGGAAAACACAATGTCACCAACAGGGTTGGGTGACATCCCTGAAAAGAGTCCCCAGTACTGATGAGTGAGTGAAACTTCGCTCATCAAAATTTCCAATTCGGTGCTTCAAAAAGTTGTGGTTGTGCCAAAAAATCGGCACATGACAAACGCGTTTCGCAAATTTTCCTAGCATTTCGCTAATTTTTTCAAATGTGACAGATTCGCTCATCACTAATCTTGTGGGAAGATTTCCACAGTTCCATATTCTTGGAACTCTTTCAGCATGACTTATATACTATATATTATGCAGCAACATTTTTCTATATTATTATAGGTAAGAGGGGCCCCTTATCAAATGGCTCAGTCTAATCATGTGACTGCTCTGTTTGAATACGTTCCACTCCTGGAAGCCATTGGGCAGTAGGAGATTAGCTTCTGGCACACACGCGGGAGAGCCAGAGAACTGTAATAATCTTTTTTGCTTGATTGCACAGATAATCTATTTGGAGCTGATTGCACAATGGAACAGAGACAGCGGTGCCTATTTACTGATGCATCCGTATTCTAGAGGATTATTTATCAGTGTTAATTCTGTGTATACATTTATTAAAACTAGAGAATTACTGTCACAATTAAACAAGAAGAAAAGAAGCGCATAATCACATTTCACGCCAACGTTCTTCTGCACCAATATGTAATTTAATTTTCTTGCTTATCTAAAGAAATGATCTTTCTTATTATGCAGAGGATGAGGTTATAAAACCACTCAATATTTAGTTGTTTACAATAAAAAAATACTGTTTTTTCTTATTCACAAACAAATACTGTATACCCAGGACCTCTCCACTTTTACATACAATATTCCACAAGCTTGAAGATCATAATGGAACGTTACCCTATGTGGTTATACAATCACATTATATATCAAACGGGAAAATATAATCTAAAGTACAAGTAAATCCTAATACACTTTATAACCAAAAGTACCAGGACACCTACCTATCCAACATCTTATTACAAAACCTAATATTTAAATAAGAGGTTGGTCCAACCATTTCTCTTTTTCTGGGGTGGTTTTCCAGTAGATGTTGCTTCATATCAGCACCCAGAGTATTACTGACGTTGGGCAATGATCCTGGGTGCACTTCGTTTTCCATTTCATCCCACAGTTGTTCAGTTGGGTTAAGGTCAGGGCTCTGTTCAGGCCGGTCAGGTTCTTCCAAATCTTGCTTTCTGCGTCGGAGTGCAGTTAACATTGACTATAAACAGTGTTGGACTGGGGACCCACCAGAAAAAACCTTAGACCACCAGTCTACTCTCCAAAATAAAACACTCCAAATCGTTATCTTCTCTATACTCTTAACTGTCTTTGCTTCTATTTCTCATATATAAAATGGGAATGGCTATGGGATAGGATAGGTTAAATGAATCCCTTTTCTCTGTAATAATAAAACAGTACCTGTACTTGATCCCAACTAAGATATAATTACCCCTTATTGGGGGCAGAACAGCCCTATTGGGTTTATTTAATGGTTAAATGATTCCCTTTTCTCTGTAATAATAAAACAGTACCTGTACTTGATCCCAACTAAGATATAATTACCCCTTATTGGGGCAGAACAGTCCTATTGGGTTTATTTCATGGTTAAATGATTCCCTTTTCTCTGTAATAATAAAACAGTACCTGTACTTGATCCCAACTAAGATATAATTACCCCTTATTGGGGGCAGAACAGCCCTATTGGGTTTATTTCATGGTTAAATGATTCCCTTTTCTCTGTAATAATAAAACAGTACCTGTACTTGATCCCAACTAAGATATAATTACCCCTTATTGGGGCAGAACAGCCCTATTGGGTTTATTTAATGGTTAAATGATTCCCTTTTCTCTGTAATAATAAAACAGTACCTGTACTTGATCCCAACTAAGATATAATTACCCCTTATTGGGGCAGAACAGCCCTATTGGGTTTATTTAATGGTTAAATGATTCCCTTTTCTCTGTAATAATAAAACAGTACCTGTACTTGATCCCAACTAAGATATAATTACCCCTTATTGGGGCAGAACAGCCCTATTGGGTTTATTTAATGGTTAAATGATTCCCTTTTCTCTGTAATAATAAAACAGTACCTGTACTTGATCCCAACTAAGATATAATTACCCCTTATTGGGGGCAGAACAGCCCTATTGGGTTTATTTTATGGTTAAATGATTCCCTTTTCTCTGTAATAATAAAACAGTACCTGTACTTGATCCCAACTAAGATATAATTACCCCTTATTGGAAGCAAAACAATCCTATTGGGTTTAATAATGTTTTACTGAATTTTTAGTAGACTTAAGGTATGGAGATCCAAAATACGGAAAACCACCTTATCTGGAATACCCTTGGTCCCGAGCATTCTTGATAATGGGTCTATACCTGTATTATTACGGTTTACTTTTACTGGAAGCAAGGAGCTAGGCAGTTGTAAAACCCCTGGTGTTTGTTCTTATTAAAAAACATTAAAAGGAACCATAATAAATTCTATTTGAATGTAGATAAAATCACTATTCACTATTGACTGCTGCAAAATATTAGGATAATGAAAGTGGAGAGGTTCCATGTATATGTAAAGACGCCAGGCTGCAGGCTGCCATACATGTATTTTATGGGACTCTGAGATGACTTCTAGCATTTCCATATGTTACAACAGTGTGTACATTTCTATTTTTTAATATAAAACTCAACAAATCCCCTGACACAAATGACATCACTAAGCATACGTTATAAATGATGACATCACTAAGCAAAATTTAATAATTATATAATACACGAGTCATTATTATCTTGTAAATTGTAACCTTATAAACGGAGATTAGTCATGTCATCAGTTATAAACGGTGCTTAGTGATGTCATTTGACTCACTGAATTGTATTATAACAAATAATGTACCAGAGTTGTAAAGTTTGAGGATATTAACAGTCACTTTGGCGCTCTATGACCAGCACTCACCCTTTGGCCATAATATAATATCCATATATTTTACAATAAGGGCTACATTAATCACTGTATATATTCTACAGCAGGGATCCCCAACCTTTCTTACTCGTGAGCCACAGTCAAATGTAAAAAGACTTGGGGAGCAACACAAGCACCATAAAAGTTCATGGAGGAGCCAAATAAGGGCTGTGATTGGCTATTAGGGGGCTCTATGCACCCTATCAGCTTACAGGGGGCTTTATTTGGTAGGAAATCTTGTTTTTATTCAACTAAAACTTGCCCCCAAGTCAGGAATTCAAAAATAACTCCCTGGTTTGGGGCCACTGAGAGCAACATCCAAGGGGTTGGGGAGCAACATGTTGCCCCCGAGCCACTAGTTGGGGATCACTGTTCTACAGTCTATTCCAAGCTTTTGTATTATATTAAATAATAAACCAAAGGTGATTTTTCACCCCCCCCCCCCCCCCTGACATTAACATGGGCATCATTCTACATATGCTTTGCTGCCAGGTGAAACTCAAAGCGCCTTCCTACAATAGAGCTTTAGTCCCAGATTTTCATATAATTATTTCCCATGGAGATAGGCCGCGTCCATCTGCCCATTAAATCCCAAGAGCAGAGTCACATATGCTGTTAACTTATTTCAGTATTAACAAGGTTAAGGATAATTAGATTATGATGGTAAATAAATGTTCATATGCAAACAGAGATAGATATCAGCGGCCTTGGATCTGACCCATCTTTTAGATTACAGATATGGAAACAAAATGCCAAACCTGGTACTAATCAAGTTGACCGGTTAGTGGCAACATTTATTCCGTATCTGTACACAGAAAAGAAATAACAAATTGTTGCCTCAACCTTTCTAATGATACACACAAGCTTTAAAGCCCCAGCATGGTTTAACCCAGATGCAACCAAATACCAGCCCTTGGCCTCACCTTCATTCTAATATTGACCACCCTACAGTATATCAAGAGGTGATTGGCAGCTGAAAACAATACTAGGCTACTTCAGACTGTAGGTAAGGCTAGAGGTGGCTGTACCCTTAAATATCCATTCTGGTGGCAAGGTATCCAAATAAGTAAAACCTTCCCTGATTTGTCCCCCAACCCACTGGGCAAAAGTGGGTTCATCTGCTGAGCCAATGATTGGATGATTATGGGGACCTGGTAAGATATGTTGGGGGAACCCTGTATCACTGTGCCGATGAAGTTCTTAATTGATGGGATTTCCCTGCCTACCTCAAAGATATCTAGTTGATTGTTGGCTGTCAGTAAGCCCCATTCAAGGGTCACTAAACATTTATCTGCTCCTCTATGGGCACCATAAACACTGGCATTCTGTTACTAAAAAGGTTAATTTTGTAATTACATATTATGTTGAAAAAAGACGTACGTCCATCACGTTCAACCATAATACCTATATATAACCTGCCTAACTGCTAGTTGATCCAGAGGAAGGCAAAAACCCCATCTGAAGCCTCTCTAATTTGCCCCAGAGGGGAAAAAATTCCTTCCTGTATTCCCTCACTTGCTAAAAAGCCAAAAGCCATAATCTTTGTTAAGACTAAAAAACAAAAATACAAAATCATGGGGGGGGGGTGGTCATTTACAGACACGCAAGAGCGCTAAGGGGTGCAAAAACCCAATTACCCTGAGCTGAAAAGTCACATATTCTATGCAGTTGTGACTCCATCCAGTTCAGTGCCATGTCCTTAGATTGAAATTTAAACCATTCAGTTATGGGATAGCGGTTAGGATATTTTTTGGGGATCCCCATTAAGCTCAGAAGGATTAGTTAGGTTATAGTTTTATTTTTCTTAACAGGCTCACCAATGGTTACCCCTGTGAAAGGCTCGTTCGACCCCCAAAGGGGTCCCAACCCACAGGATGAGAACCGCTGGTCTATGGGACCCTGCAATCCTTATGGCAGCCCTGATGCCCCCTAGTGGCTATTGTAAGCAACAAGAAGAAAAGTAATAGATTCCATTAATGTGTCTGTGCTTATAATGTGCAAATAAAACACTTTATAGAGGGGTTTTTTTTATAAATAATTGTAAGCAGTCAGCGCTCCCTGAGCTACGACAATGCAGATAGAGGCGTTGCTTTAGCTGACACAATGCAGATTGCCGAACATTTTGCTGAATTTCTGAGCAGTACAACACCTGCTTTTCTCAAGGTTAACCAGTCCATATTCCTCTGCCTTTTATGTCTTCAAACTGCTTAGGCTCCTGTAATTGACTAGTCCCTTACTGTAATAAACAATTTCTGCTCCCATGCATAATAACAGGAGGGGGGAATGATAGAAATTCTAGGAACGTGCAGCAAGAGAGTTCTCCGGTGAAGGTTCCTGTCATGTCTAGGTCTGTACTTCTCTGATTATAAATGGGCCATACCGTGAAAATCACTCCCTAAGCATGAAATATGCTGATCGGAAGCCGTAGGCTACGCTAATGAGCCCCAATAAGGGGGAAACTGGGATCTGATCAGCATCTACTTGTGCTTCGGAAAATCAATTTCTTCCACAGTATTTCTACTGTATAGAGGTATAGGGCTCTTCTGGAAATCCGTTACACAGATCCCAAGCATTTATTTAAACATTAAATAAACCCAATACAATTGTTCTGCCCCCAGTAAGGGGTAATTATATCTTAGTTGGGATCAAGTACAGGTACTGTTTTATTATTACAGAGAAAAGGGAATCATTTAACCATTAAATAAACCCAATAGGGCGGTTCTGCCCCAATAAGGGGTAATTATATCTTAGTTGGGATCAAGTACAGGTACTGTTTTATTATTACAGAGAAAAGGGAATCATTTAACCATTAAATAAACCCAATAGGGCTGTTCTGCCCCCAATAAGGGGTAATTATATCTTAGTTGGGATCAAGTACAGGTACTGTTTTATTATTACAGAGAAAAGGGAATCATTTAACCATTAAATAAACCCAATAGGGCGGTTCTGCCCCAATAAGGGGTAATTATATCTTAGTTGGGATCAAGTACAGGTACTGTTTTATTATTACAGAGAAAAGGGAATCATTTAACCATTAAATAAACCCAATAGGGCTGTTCTGCCCCAATAAGGGGTAATTATATCTTAGTTGGGATCAAGTACAGGTACTGTTTTATTATTACAGAGAAAAGGGAATCATTTAACCATGAAATAAACCCAATAGGGCTGTTCTGCCCCCAATAAGGGGTAATTATATCTTAGTTGGGATCAAGTACAGGTACTGTTTTATTATTACAGAGAAAAGGAATCATTTATACATGAAATAAACCCAATAGGGCTGTTCTGCCCCAATAAGGGGTAATTATATCTTAGTTGGGATCAAGTACAGGTATTGTTTTATTATTACAGAGAAAAGGGAATCATTTAACCATGAAATAAACCCAATAGGGCTGTTCTGCCCCCACTAAGGGGTAATTATATCTTAGTTGGGATCAAGTACAGGTACTGTTTTATTATTACAGAGAAAAGAAAAAAAAACCTTTCCCTATGGAAACCCTATATATATATATAAAAACAAAATAAGGATATTATAAGGATATTAGAGGTCATTGTAGAGTTCTAAAATCACCAGACCACATGCAGTGGAGAGTAATTACCAGTGTATTGGAAAACTACAATCACTTCATCACATCCTCATGAGTTCCGCCTCATTTGTGAAAACTGCTGTGTTTGTAGGGATTCTTCACCAGTCTCCCTCCTAATTATCTATTAACTTTTTGTCGTCACACTACATAAATGTGGGTGGTAATACTGTCTCTTTTTAGGTCTATCATACATTGATATTGCCCTGGGGAATCCCTATGTGCCATAGTTTTATGGTATCTCTCTGTACAGGCTATTAGCAAACTTAGGGGGCTGTTCCTGCTGAATTGTGCTTAGTACAGGGGAATCCCTATGCTGCCATAGTTTTATGGTATCTCTCTGTACAGGCTATGAGCAAACTTAGGGGGCTGTTCCTGCTGAATTGTGCTTATTACAGGGGAATCCCTATGCTGCCATAGTTTTATGGTATCTCTCTGTACAGGCTATGAGCAAACTTAGGGGGCTGTTCCTGCTGAATTGTGCTTAGTACAGGGCAATCCCTATGCTGCCATAGTTTTATGGTATCTCTCTGTACAGGCTATGAGCAAACTTAGGGGGCAGTTCCTGCTGAATTGTGCTTATTACAGGGGAATCCCTATGTGCCATTGTTTTATGGTATCTCTCTGTACAGGCTATGGGCAAACTTAGGGGGCTGTTCCTGCTGAATTGTGCTTAGTACAGGGGAATCCCTATGTGCCATAGTTTTATGGTATCTCTCTGTACAGGCTATGAGCAAACTTAGGGGGCTGTTCCTGCTGAATTGTGCTTAGTACAGAGGAATCCCTAAGATGGTATAGAATCTGATCAGATAAAGTTGGATGGTTTCTTAGTGTTATGCGGCTCCATCTGAATTTCAATGAAAAAAAGTCTATATTGAACTTTGCTGCTGTATTAAACAAAATATTCAGCATTCTCTTGTGTAAGGAATTTCTCAAGGGGAATGTGGGGATCTATAAGGCAAGAGACGGGTCCCAAAGGGAAACTAAGAACAGACAGGAACATGGCAGAACGGAAAAGATCTGGAGAAACTAGAACAGGACAGACTAGAGCAGGAACAAGCCGCCGTAGGTGTATATTGATTAAATAGTGAAGTTAGAGCTTCCCTATAGTAAAACTCTCCATTTATTTCTATGGGATTTTTAAAAGAGTATTTATCAATGATTGAAAGGGAATATTTAATATGCCTTTAAAAATGTACCCAAGCAGACTGTATTGAGCTCTAACTTCACTCTTATAAATATACCCCATGGAACGAGGCCCGGAATTACAACAGCGAGGCAGGCAGGGCAGGCTAAGGCATTTAGGCAGGGAATAGTCCTTAGGCAGGAGGAGCAGGAGTAAAGGGGGCTACATGGGCAGGGTAAGCGCTACAGTTTAGCTCAATGCTCCAGGCATGTAAAGGAGTAAAGGGAAGGGTTTATGTAGGGAGGACTCATTTGTGATTGGCTGGACCTAATGATGAGTGGATTTTTTAACACAAAACAGAAACCCCTAATATCCCTATCCCTGTAATCTGTTCCTTCAAACAGTAGGAATAAATCCCATTTTTATAGGCTGAAATCCAGCTGCAAAACAGCTCTTCTCTTCTCTGCATCATTTGAAATCCTGGCAGGGGAGGAGGGACTAAAACACTGATGTTACAAATTGTAACAACTTCTCCCCAGCTTACAGACAGCATGCAGGAACTACATAACCCACAATGCATTGCACTGGGATGTTCCTTTCCTTATTGCCATCATGTGTGCAGCAGGGAATTGTGGGATTGGGAGGAGGCAGGCTGAAGGCAGGCTGAGGGACAGGCGACTACTGTTACAGTTTATTTGAGTCACAAAGTAGTCAGCCAATCAGCAGGGGAACAGGGAGCGGGGCTTAGGGAACTGTTCCAAACCAGATTATTACATTAAAATTATGAAAAGGCTGCAAATTGTTTCATTGATGTTTATTATGTGAATTATGTTTACTTTTCAAAAAGTTGTGTTTGGGAAAACACAAAGGAAACAAAGGAAAAGGAAAAAAAAGCCATAAAGTATATTCAGTTCTAAGTTTTAGAAATTAGACTACAGGTATAGGACCCATTATCCAGAATGCTCTGGACAAAGCATATTCTGGATATGGGGTCTTTCTGTAATTTGGATCTCCATAACTTAGGTCTACTAAAAAATCAATAAAACATTAAATAAACCCAATAGGGCTGTTCTACCCCCAATAAGGGGTAATTATATCTTAGTTGGGATCAAGTACAGGTACTGTTTTATTATTACAGAGAAAAGGGAATCATTTAACCATGAAATAAACCCAATAGGGCTGTTCTGTCCCCAATAAGGGGTAATTATATCTTAGTTGGGATCAAGTACAGGTACTGTTTTATTATTACAGAGAAAAGGGAATCATTTAACCATTAAATAAACCCAATAGAGCTGTTCTGCCCCAATAAGGGGTAATTATATCTTAGTTGGGATCAAGTACAGGTACTGTTTTATTATTACAGAGAAAAGGGAATCATTTAACCATGAAATAAACCCAATAGGGCTGTTCTGCCCCAATAAGGGGTAATTATATCTTAGTTGGGATCAAGTACAGGTATTTTTTTATTATTACAGAGAAAAGGGAATCATTTAACCATTAAATAAACCCAATAGGGCTGTTCTGCCCCCAATAAGGGGTAATTATATCTTAGTTGGGATCAAGTACAGGTACTGTTTTATTATTACAGAGAAAAGGGAATCATTTAACCATTAAATAAACCCAATAGGGCTGTTCTGCCCCCAATAAGGGGTAATTATATCTTAGTTGGGATCAAGTACAGGTATTTTTTTATTATTACAGAGAAAAGGGAATCATTTAACCATTAAATAAACCCAATAGGGCTGTTCTGCCCCCAATAAGGGGTAATTATATCTTAGTTGGGATCAAGTACAGGTACTGTTTTATTATTACAGAGAAAAGGGAATCATTTAACCATTAAAAAAACCAAATAGGACTGTTCTGCCCCCAATAAGGGGTAATTATATCTTAGTTGGGATCAAGTACAGGTACTGTTTTATTATTACAGAGAAAAGGGAATCAGTTTTAAAATTCTAAATTATTTGATTAAAATGGAGTCTATAGGAGATGGGCTTTCTGTAATGTGGAGCTTTCTGGATAACGGGTTTCCAGATAAGGGATCCCATACCTGTACTAGCAAAAATATATCCATATGTTCCAAATATCTAACTTGTGCTGTTATAGATGATAGGTCAGTGAATAGAAAAGACCTTCTAAGGGTGAGACCTGGGGCCCAGTACGACTCCATAGCAACTGCGTTTAGAACATCAACCCGTCGTGCAGTAAAGCTGCTTCTGGATAACAGGGAGCTCAGTCGCTGGGTTACTGCCCCGGGTTGTTTTTTGTTTTAGGAATCTTGTGTTTGACATAAAGACTGTAGTGTTTTCTCATCACAGTATGCAGTGAGAATTATATGAAACCATGGGAGAAAAAAAGACATTCAGCAGAGCATTAAATTATTCAGTGAAGAGCGCACGTCTGAGGTGCCCGAGCCTTAGAGCCTCCCTGCAACAAATAGAAGTGCTAAAATAACGGAGAAGGAGAAGAAGGAAAGCCGGGCTTAGCGTTCCAGATTGGGAAGAGCTTATTGACTTAATAAGACAAGTCAATTAATGGAACGCTCTGTTGCTTGGGGATAAAACAGGGAAATGCTAATGTGGGCTCGTTTATTCTTATCCGGCAATAAGACAACCTATAACAATATATTTGTGTCAACGAACAACTGGATGAAAAGCCTTCAGAGCTGGAGATGTTTGTTGCCTATCCACGATTCTGACTCCCAGAATGCACCAGTAGCACTTGGCGCTGACTCCGGAATAGACAAAGGAGATGAGCAGAGAATGCTGGGACATAAATATGTCGGAAAGGCAAAGTTTGGAAATAGTGATGAGTGAATTTTTTCAATTTCGTCATTGGCAAAATGTTTCACGAAACTTCCATGAAAATTCGCCGTGGAAAAATTCGTTGTGCGGAATTTTTTTCATGCATCAAATTGGGCAAGGTTGTGTAAAAAAGAGCGTGGTCGCGTAAAAAAGGGCTCCAAAATCGGGCGTGGTAGCGTAAAAATATGCGGGTGACAAAAAAATTAACACGGACGACAAAAAAAAAAAAAATTGCACGACAAATACGTTTCGCAAATTTTTCACCGTTTCACAAATTTTCTTGCGGTTTCGCGAATTTTATGGCGAAGGGAAACAGGACAGATTCATTCATCACTATTTCGAAACTATTTGTCCTGTTGAGAGGATAAGGTAGTATTTAATTCCACCCTTGGGTGATGCCTTGGGATCAGTCACTAGTGATGAGTTGTGATGAGCAAATCTGTCCCGTTTCGCTTCGCCGAAAAATTCGGCTATTATTTCGTCGCCTGCGGCTATTATTTTGTCGCGTGGCTATTATTTCGACGCCCGCGGCTATTATTTTGTCGCCCGCGACTATTATTTTGACACGGGCGGCAATTTTTGGACGTGCAGCGAATTTTTCCGGGGCAAATTTTTTCATCCGTTTCTCTAAACAATCCGCCAATGGCGAAACGTAGAAATTCGCCGCTAATCCATGCCTAGCGAAACATTTCACCCATCACTAGTGATGAGTGAATTTTTTCGCCAGGCATGGATTCATAGAGAAATTCCACATTTTACCATTGGCCAATTGTTTCGAGAAACAAAATATTTGACGTGAGTGCAAAAAATTTGCTCTCACGTCAAAAAGGGCATGTAAAAAAGCAGCAGTCACATAAAAAAAACGACACGGCCGTGACAAAAAAAGTCAAATATTTAGCTGTTTTAGCAGTTTCGCAAATTTTACTGCAAAGCGTAATGGGACAGATTTGCTCATCACTATCAGTCACCGAAGGTCCTAGAGACCTTTCACATGTATTGACTTATTTATCAATTTTCAAGTTTGTGAATTCGATTTTGTTTTTCTAAATAGAATTAGGGATGCACCAAATCCGCTATTTTGGGTTTCGGCCGAACCCGAGATCCTTTGTGAAAGATTTGGCTGAATCCGCCAAACTGAATCCAAATTTGTATATGCAAACTAAGGCTTAAAAATAACCACAAAATTTTTTCAATTTCCGCGTTTATGTGGCAAAAAATGTGTCACATGTTTTTAAGGATTCAGTTCGGCCAGGACCATGGATTCTGAGGATTCCAAATCCTGCTGAAAAGGCCGAATCTTTCCTGAACCAAAACAATTATGTTTTGTGCTCTTTATGACAGCATTTTTCCATTTGGGTTCTGTTTTGGGTTGATGGACAAGTGTCTTTTCAACCTAAACTTAGGGGCAGATTTATCAAAATGTTAGTTAAGAGCTCAATACATAAAAACTCACCTCACCCCCATAGGAATGAATAGAACGTGGGTGAGTTTTTATGTATTGAGCGAATCTGTTCCGTTTCGCTGGAAAATTCGTGAATCTTTCAAAAGATCCGCGAAACGGCGAAAATGTTGTGCGGCAAAAAAAATTGTCGCCCGCGGCTATTATTTCATCGCCTGCGGCTATTATTTTGTCGCCCGTGGCTATTATTTTGTAGCCCACGGCTATTATTTTGTCGCCCGCGGCTATTCTTTTGTCGCCCGCGGCTATTATTTTGTCGCCCGTGGCTATTATTTTGTAGCCCACGGCTATTATTTTGTCGCACGACTATTATTTCATCGCCTGCGGCTATTATTTTGTCGCCCGTGGCTATTATTTTGTAGCCTGCAGCTATTATTTTGTCGCATAGCTATTATTTAGTTGCGTTGCTATTCTTTGGCCCGCGACTATTCTTTTTTGACGCCCGCGACAATTTTTGGACGTGAGATGAATTTTTCTGCGCAAATTTTTTCAGCCGTTTCGCGAAACAATCCACCAATGGCGAAACGCAGAAATTCGCCGCGAATCCATGCCCGGCGAAACATTTCCGCCCATCACTACCATTAAACCCATTGCTTTCAGAACCATGGGACACAATTCTGTTATCAGGATAGAAAATCATGGAGAATTTAGGGGGAAACATCTCAACCTTCTGAAGGTCGTTTCATTCCCAACTATAAAATAGTTAACAAACAAGTGAAACCAAAGGAGGAGAGTTTGCTCTGTAAATAACATAAAATAATCTCAGCACTGGAACACAATTTGATTACTTAATCCGCCCGACACTGTCATTTTTCTCTATTTAATTAAATGAAGGCTGCGGAAGTTTCCGGTAGCAATCCCATGATTTATGTCCTTCAGATAATAAAACGAGAAATGAATAAATCTCTTAACATTATAATAAAAGACCATTAACAGTTCTACAGATAAATCATGCAAAGCACCCTCTTCATTCATACAGGACCCAACGTCTCTCTCATAACTTTTTTTTTTTTTTCATTCCATATAAAGTCATTCTGAATTTTCTCTGACTGTGTTTCGAATCCTCTCCTGGTTTTTTAATGAAATTATTTATTCATTGACAAGTACCATTACCAACGTGTGTATAAGTTTGAGCTGGGTGGGTCCAATTGGAGATATTACCCATGGGTCAGATAAGGGGAGATGTGGCTCCAGGAAAGGTAATGATTTGGGTCTCCAATCTGCCAGAGACAAATAGAGAGATATCTTTAGTAGCGATGAGCGAATCTGTCCTGTTTCGCTTCGCCATAAAATTTGCGAAACGGCAAGAAAATACACAAAACACATTTGTCGTGCGATTTTTGTTGTCGTCCACATTTTTTTGTCGCCCGTGCCCATTTTTGACACCACTGCGCCCAATTTTTACGCAACAGCGTCCAATTTCGATGGAACTGCACCTATTTGGATGTAACCGTGCCCAATTCGACGCAATTTTTTTATCGGGGATGAATTTTTCTGCAACTAATTTTCACGGCAATTTCACAAAACAATTCTAATTCGAAATCCTTAAGGGTTTGTTGAATGGAACAATGGGGCACTTTACTAAGATCCGATTTTTTTAGGGCTTAAATCACGATATGGTATAAATTCGGAGTAACCACAATCATTTCTAAAGTTCTAAATAGTGATGGGCGAAATGTTTCGACAGGCATGGATTCTTGGCGAATTTCCGCGTTTCACCATTGGCGATTGTTTCACGAAATGGATGAAAAAATTTGCAGCGGAAAAATTTGCCGCACGTCCAAAAATTGTCGCAGGCATCAAAAAAGAATAGTCGCAGGCGTCAAAAGAACAGGCGCGCGACAAAATAATAGCAGCGATCGACAAAATAATAGCCGCAGGCGACAAAATAATAGCCGCGGGCGACAAAATAATAGCCGCGCAACAAAATAATAGCCGCAGGAGACAAAAGAATAGCTGCGCAACAAAATAATAGCTGCAGGCGACAAAATAATACCCGCGGGCGACAAAATAATAGCCTCGCAACAAAATAATAGCCCTGCAACAAAATAATAGCTGCGCAACAAAATAATAGCTGCGGGTTACAATTTTTTTTGCCGCACGACATTTTCACCGCTTCGCAAATTTTTCGCCGTTTCGCTGACCTTTTGAAAGATTCGCAAATTTTTTGCCGAAGTGAAATGGGACAGATTCGCTAATCACTAGTTCAAAAATGTCTCTAAAATGCTATTATTGTTTGTACGGAAATATCGCAAATGGGCTCCGAAAGTCACAATATTTTTGTGCCGAAAAGTTCATTATGCCATGAAAACCTTTCTTGAAACAAGGTGAAAAACTCGTGGAATTTTTACAAACTTTTCGCATACATTCCGAAATGTTCTATAAGTTAAAAAAAAGCTAGAAAAAATACAAAATGGTCTCAAAATTGTTTAGTAAATGGGCCCCAATGTGTGTAGTTGGAAGCTGATCCAGGGTAATATTAGTGCTAAGCACTTATTTCTAGTGATGAGGGAATCTGTCCCATTTCGCTTCGCTGAAAAATTTGTGAAACAGTGAAAAAAATTGCAAATTGCATTTTTTTTGTCTCGAACCATGACATTTTCCCTCACTCTGAAAATTTTTGTTGTGCCAAATTTTTGCAGCAGTTTTATTTAAAAAAATGACCTATGGCGAAATGCTGAATATTGCAGCGCATCCATGCCTGGCAAAAATTTCACTCATCGCAACTTATTTCCAGCCCTGGATCTATAACAAAATGGCGGATCCCATGCCTACATTTCTGCACCCTTGTTTTAAACTAATGGGGGGGAGGTAAAATGTTGGACTTGAAAAGAAAGCCTGGACCCAGTTAACCTGAAAACTATTGATATTGATGGTTCTGGTCACCTAAGGGTTATTCCTTGTCTCTAAAATAGTCGACTTCAAACCCAAATTACACTGTGAAACTCTGTCCAAAGTCATTAGTACATGAGAGAGCAGAGGCCCATTACAAGCCTCGGACTGTGACATTTTTAACATCGTAACTGTCAGAGCGAGAACTGGGATGAATATTGCGCTTCGGTTCTTCCATTAATTGGTTCAGTAGCGACTGATGTTACTTCTGACAATATTAATTATAGGGAAATATAAACAGTCAAATCCAAAAACCAATAATGGCTTTGCCCTGGGAATAAACAACTTCCAGGTCCTGCAGCCTTGTGCCTTTATATGGGCACAGAACCCCTCAGTGACTGCTAATATCCTTATCATTTACAGTAGGGGGTACATTATCCCTTATAATACATGAGTGATACTCAGAGTTCCCTGTATAACTCAGCCTGCAGCCTTGTGCCTTTATATGGGCACAGAACCCCTCAGTGACTGCTAATATCCTTATCATTTACAGTAGGGGGTACATTATCCCTTATAATACATGAGTGATACTCAGAGTTCCCTGTATAACTCAGCCTGTAGCCTTGTGCCTTTATATGGGCACAGAACCCCTCAGTGACTGCTAATATCCTTATCATTTACAGTAGGGGGTACATTATCCCTTATAATACATGAGTGATACTCAGAGTTCCCTGTATAACTCAGCCTGCAGCCTTGTGCCTTTATATGGGCACAGAACCCCTCAGTGACTGCTAATATCCTTATCATTTACACTAGGGGGTACATTATCCCTCAGTTTAAAACAGCAGCTGCCATTTTAGCTTGGTGTTCATAGCTTCCTGCTGCAGCTCTAGTCGTTATAGCTCAGATTACAGATTTCTAAGAGTGGGGGAGTGAGTTTTATGAATTCTTATGGGAGGGGGGAGCAGGAGAAGGCCGAAAAATTTGCGAATGTTTCAAAAGATCCTCGAAACGGCGAAAAATTCGCGAAACGGCGAAAATGTCGTGCAACAAAAAAAATTGTCGCCCACGGCTATTATTTTGTTGTGCGGCTATTGTTTCGTCGGCTGCGGCTATTATTTTGTTGTGCGGCTATTATGTCGTCGCCCACGGCTATTATTTTGTCGCGTGGCTATTTTTTCGTCGCCTATGGCTATTATTTTGTCGCGCAGCTATTATTTCGTCGCCCACGGCTATTATTTTGTCGCCCGCGGCTATTATTTCTTCGCCCGTGACTATTCTTTTTTGACGCCGGCGACAATTTTTTGACGTGCGGCGAATCTTTCCGCGGCAAATTTTTTCATCCGTTTCGCAAAACAATGGCGACACGCGGAAATTCGCAGCGAATCCATGCCTGGTGAATCATTTCGCCCATCACTAGCCATTAACTCTTACTGACCTCCTCTGAATTGTGCCCCTATGAGTATTGTGCCCTAGGCAGCCATCTGCCTACCTACCCCTAGTGCCAGTCTGATATTAAAATTCTCTTTTTTTTACCTTGACCTTCGACTCCCCCCTTCCCAGAATCCAATATGACCTACAAAAGCAACTTTTTGTGGATTTGTTTTTCCCTACATTGTGATTCACAAGTAGAAGTAATAACTCAGAATTAAACAAGAGAAGCGGCTTAACATACAAAGACGTATTTGGGAAGCAAAGCGATTATCGTGTAAGTACGCGCCTTTCATTGTGAAGCAGCAAATGACCTTTGGCAGCCGCTGTATCAATTAAAATAAGGGCCTTGCCCAGAACGTAGCGTGGTCTCTTTGTTTATGTTGCGCCGAGAATTAAAATGTCAGATTTTATCTGGGCATAAACCGCGGTTAATCATTCCGTAATTACGAGAACAGCGAGCCATAAATCGCTCCGCGTGTAGATTCATTTTGTAAATATCAATCAATACATTTGATGAAAAAATTACCGGTGTGTGTAATGTTCTCCGGCTCATTCGGATGCGCGAGGATCAGCTGAATAATAGGTGCGTCGTAAAGGAAAATGCATTTCAAGGGAAAACTCACCCATATATAGTCTTAACGGCTACGTTCCATTTGTTTTATCTGGGACTGAGAGTGAACTGCGAGGAAGCCCAGTTGTTATTGAAAAGGAACATGTACCGTATTTTTCGCCCTATAAGATGCTCCGGAATATAAGACGCACCCAATTTCAAAGGAGGAAAATCTAGAAAAAAAAGATTCTGAACCAAATACTGTAGTAAAATATTTTATATCAACTGTATAAAGTTAATTGTCTCTGGGCTCGCACATAATGAGGCTTCCCCCAGGGCCCCCCCAAGCATCCTTCAGATTCCCCCAGGGCCCCCCCCAAGCATCCTTCAGCTTCCCCCAGGGCCCCCCAAGTATCCTTTAGCTTCCCCCAGGCCCCCCCAAGTATCCTTCAGCTTCCCCCAGGGCTCCCAAGCACCTTCCATTTCCCCCCTAACCTCCCCCCAGCGGCCTCCGGCTCCCATGATGTCTTCCTCTCTGTGCCGTGGCTCCCAGCAGCTTCTGTGCTTTTATAAGGTTGCGCCCTGTGCGTGTGACGTCAGTATGCACGGGCGCAACCTTATAAAAGCGAGGATGTAGCAGAGAGCCGCGGCACATAGAGGAAGACGCAGTTCGCCGTATAAGACGCACCAACTTTCCCCCCCCAGTTTTGGGGAAGAAAAAGTGCGTCATATACAGTGAAAAATACGGTAAATGGGATATTAATGTAGGAAAGGCCAGCGGGGAACTGGGGGGTGCAGCGAGAGGCGCGAGTATAAACAAATGCTTTTAACTCCATCTCCAACTCTCTGTCTTACAGTAACGGGCTTATTTATCCGTTTTTGAGTTTGCGAATTCGAGTTTGTTTTTCTAAATTCAACTCGCACATTGAATGGTCGCTTATTTATTAATAAGGAAAACTCGTTCGAATAAAAAAACCTCAAAAATGAAGATATGGCCTGTCTTTGCCTCGTATAACTCCCATTGGCTTCTATAGAAACTCGCAAGCTTTTAAATGGTACATTTTTTTGCACTTTATAAATACCCGACATTTAAGGTTTTTTGAGCTAAAATATCCCTCTAAATGTCCTTAGGGACATTTTATGACTAATTCTGACTCTTTCCCATCATGCCCCATCACTTATCAGCACTGGAATTATTGACATATTTCAATAATCAGGCACAGTTTCTGGTAACTAGATCAATCATAGCATGGACACAACTCTACAAAGGCTTTGCGGCACGCAAATGTATGCACTTTCGTAATTAAGCCACAACATCTTCTGAAGGACATCAACAAACACTTAGAGTAAAGGACAAATGAAGGCTAACTGGGTGAAGACGGGTCTAAGACAAGACAGAAGAGGTCATTTTAATTGAAGGTACGTACAGTATGTGCCTATTTTTCCAAAGTGAGATGTGCGTAAAACCCCGTTCATTAATCTACGTCAACATGTACTTCTATATAATTGCGCTTTGCACTGCTCAGTCATCTCTGCCTCCTGTTCTGAACTGAGCACAGTTGCACCTATTGACATAGGGAACCATGGACTTACCATCTGGTCCATAGGTATCGGGAGCGCCAGGGTTCCCCTGTATCAATAGGTGCAACGGCACTCGATCTAGAAGGGAGACAAGAAGGGAGCCGAGCACAACTATACGGAAGTGTAAAGAGCACATTTTGACTTCCTGTGTCAATAGGGGCAGCGCACTTGCGTCTAAATAATCAGATGCATGCTTCACTCGCACACCAATCAGCAATGCGCCATCTGGGCTTTCAGCACAATTGTGTTGGATATATGCCAAATAGCATTGGCTTTAAATTTAAGCCATAGACCTTTGAATTGTGTCAGGCGAATCGACCCTGGCAAGCACAGCAATGCTTGAATTCTAGGGAAAACACTGCATTATGGGAAAAACATGGCGGTTGAACTCAGAATTGCACTTGAGTTGAGAGCAAGATGACTAAATGGCCAATCAGCCTTGGGACATGGTGAAGATTGTTCTATTTAATAACATAGGCACATATTGAACTGAAGTTCAGAAGCCTTGATCCCAGTATAGAGTGCTATAATACTCTTTTTCCCTCTTTCTCTCTCTCCCCCTATCTATCTACATTTAATAATAGTGATAAGCAGCAGAGATTATCGGCCTACAAACATCATGCCGATGTGCCCACCAAGCCGCAGTATAGGAAATAAATCATAAGCAACACCTTGCATTTCTGTTCTGCACCCTAATATTGCTGCTTATTCTGACATATCTATACTTCTATAGGCCAATTATCAAACCGATCCCATAGCTGTATGATCAATCCAGTTCATTATTATAATGTTGCTGTACACATACTTACAGGGCATCTGGCCCATGTTTAGGGAAGGTTGAACCGACACACAGTGGAACAAATCAGAACGTAATTTGGCTGAATTATATTCAAATACGCATGAAAACTTTCATCTTTGTACTGTATGTTCATGGTCGAAATGACAAGAGGGTTTTTAAGGAGCATAATATACATTCAGACAAGGCTAGAGAGGACATGAGAGAATATAATGCTATGGATGATTGTATGCATGCATGTTATGAAGGTTAGTTAAAGCTACATGGCATTTTTTTCTCTTAGGGATATTTCAGCAGTGTCAAATCCAAGGCCTGATACTCTTGGCATGGCATATTTTTTTTAATTCTTTGTATTTAGTCTATGGAACCCAAACTTGTAGTTTACAAAGGGAAGAAGCACACCAATTGGCGTGCTTCTTCCCTTTGTAAAATACATGGAATGGCTTGGGAGCAGCCGAGGAATTGAAGCACCCTATGGAAGTATGTAAGTGGTGTTGAACCCAAACTTGTAGGCCACACTTTATCCACAGTGCCTATAGTCTAAAGGATGGGAGAGCACTACAAGACACTTCCTACGAGTTCAATCTTTTCCTCTTAACTGACTAGCTGATCCAGTAGAAGGTGAAAAACCCCCATCTGAATCCTCTCTTGTTTCCCTCAGATGAGTAAAAATGCCCCTTTTGACCACAAGATGGGAATGGATCAGCCACTGGTCCATTCGAAGTGGTAATCTCAGTGACTCTGAATTTTCTCTCTGGATAAAAAGCCATCGAATGTATCTGCTCGTACGACTAAGATGGAACCTCCTTTCTTCTTCACCCTTGTGTCCGCTTGAAGGAACTACTGCTTAAACTTATATGTTCCCCTTATAGAAATACATAGTTATCATAATTCCCCTTCTTTTCTCCAGTGTAAACAACCCCAACTTGGTCAGTCTTTCTTCATAATGAAGGCTTTCCTTACCCATTCCCAGCTTACTTGCCCTTCTTTGGACCCTCTCTGAAATTCATTAATATTCCATTTGAGCACTGGAGACCAATACCATCTGTGACTAGCTGTACTAAATGTTTTACTGATGTTTAACTGCAAATAAAGTTCTATAGTAACTGCTGTTATTATATTTATATCAGGAACTTCCAACCTATAGTCTTCAAACTATTTATAAAAGACTGTTATAGGACTGCTAGGAGTCCATGTACTGTATAGGTAGGTGCAATATTTTTTCTCATGGTTTGGGTGCCAGTCTTTATTCATTCTTTTGTGCCAAACCATGCTTATGAATGCCATATGACATAGAATTCCCTAAGATTTAATAACAGGAATCACGCAATTACCACTAAGACTAAGTCTTCAGCCAAACAAACACCACTGTTCTCTGACACTCCATGTCTAACAGTGTTGTCCACAGGAGTCAAACCAGTCACACTAGGCTCATATGGAATAAAGGTAAACAAAGATAAATAATATGAAACCCTCTCCCACCAGGCCTGAGAGACTAATGGCCTAATGTACTGGAAACCCAAGTCTGAAATAATTTTTGACCCTTTACTTCTGGTAACCATGGAGGAACTGAATTACTTCCACAACGTCCTGTTGTTCTCTATTAAAACTTTCTTTTTTTTTTTGTTATACAGGTATGGGATTTGTTATCCAGAATCAGGACCTGGGGTCTTCCAGGTAAGGGATATTTCCATATTTTGGATCTCCGTGATTTGTTTACTAAAAAATCATTTAAACATTAAATAAATCCAATAAGATTGTTTTGCATCCAATAAGGGGTAATTATATCTTAGTTGGGATCAAGTACAGGTACTGTTTTATTATTACAGAGAAAAGGGAATCATTTAACCATTAAATAAACCCAATAGGGCTGTTCTGCCCCCAATAAGGGGTAATTATATCTTAGTTGGGATCAAGTACAGGTACTGTTTTATTATTACAGAGAAAAGGGAATCATTTAACCATGAAATAAACCCAATAGGGCTGTTCTGCCCCAATAAGGGGTAATTATATCTTAGTTGGGATCAAGTACAGATACTGTTTTATTATTACAGAGAAAAGGGAATCATTTAACCATGAAATAAACCCAATAGGACTGTTCTGCATCCAATAAGGGGTAATTATATCTTAGTTGGGATCAAGTACAGGTACTGTTTTATTATTACAGAGAAAAGGGAATCATTTAACCATTAAATAAACCCAATAGGGCTGTTCTGCCCCAATAAGGGGTAATTATATCTTAGTTGGGATCAAGTACATGTACTGTTTTATTATTACAGAGAAAAGGGAATCATTTAACCATGAAATAAACCCAATAGGGCTGTTCTGCCCCCAATAAGGGGTAATTATATCTTAGTTGGGATCAAGTACAGGTACTGTTTTATTATTACAGAGAAAAGGGAATCATTTAACCATGAAATAAACCCAATAGGGCTGTTCTGCCCCAATAAGGGGTAATTATATCTTAGTTGGGATCAAGTACAGATACTGTTTTATTATTACAGAGAAAAGGGAATCATTTAACCATGAAATAAACCCAATAGGACTGTTCTGCATCCAATAAGGGGTAATTATATCTTAGTTGGGATCAAGTACAGGTACTGTTTTATTATTACAGAGAAAAGGGAATCATTTAACCATTAAATAAACCCAATAGGGCTGTTCTGCCCCAATAAGGGGTAATTATATCTTAGTTGGGATCAAGTACATGTACTGTTTTATTATTACAGAGAAAAGGGAATCATTTAACCATGAAATAAACCCAATAGGGCTGTTCTGCCCCCAATAAGGGGTAATTATATCTTAGTTGGGATCAAGTACAGGTACTGTTTTATTATTACAGAGAAAAGGGAATCATTTAACCATGAAATAAACCCAATAGGGCTGTTCTGCCCCCAATAAGGGGTAATTATATCTTAGTTGGGATCAAGTACAAGGTACTGTTTTATTATTACAGAGAAAAAGAAAAATCATTTCTAAAAATTAGAATCATTTGTTTAAAATGGAGTCTATAGGAGATGGCCTTTCCGTAATTCGGAGCTTTCTGGATAACAGGTTTCTGGATATGGGATCCTATACCCGTACAGCCAGTAACAATGTTAATACAGTTCCATAGTAACTGGAAACCAAACACAAAAAGAAAACCAAAAAATGCTCATTATAAGAATTTATACACGTTTAATGATATTATCCAGAATTAGGAGAAATATTGCAGCTTAAATTAGCCCATTAATAAATTAAAAACCCTTTCAAATGTAATAACGTGGATTTTCAAACTCCATATAAGCATTACTAGGCATTAAAAAAAAAAAAAAATCAACAAACCAAATGATGTCAAGGGAGAATTTTTTTCCTTCTGGGGGATAAACAAGTGCAAAAATGGTGGAGTCAGATAAGGATTGTTGCCTACAGCCCCCGATAAAAACCATCAATCATTATTTCTATTTACACCCCTAATGCAACTAGACCCACCATAAGCCATTCAGCCGTCCAATAGAAACGCTTATGGTTAGTCTTCCATGCTTATCTTTCTTGTGTATCTTCCTCAGACATAATTCTATTTCATTGGACGATGGCAGAGCCATCAACATAAGAGTTTGTTGGTTGGATAATAAAAACATGGACATGGTTATAGGCTGCATGCTATTATCACACATGAGTAGAAAGTCTCAGGATAAAAAAACAAAAGGGGAAAAAAATGAATATGTTGAATCTACACGTTAATCAAGAATAAAAGGAAGATCTTGATTCCACATGTTCTTCAGCTCCAAGTTCTTGGGTAGTTTGATCCTCATCTCGCTTTATGTTGCAGTGATACAAACATGGGAGCGTTCCCATGGGTAAAAAAAAAAAAAAAGAAGAGGCTTCCACTGATTTACGAGGAAGGGTAATTAAATATATACATGATTAAGCTCCGCCTCCAACCCATTCCAAAGTTTTTGCCATCCGTGCCAAAGTCCGAAGTAAATTTCTGTTCTGACTGTGAGTCATTTTATTTCACATTGTTGAAATGGTTTTTGTCTGAAAATCCAAAAGTGCAAGTAAAATATCCATTTGGCTTGTAAATCCTTAATAAAGTCCGTGAGATTTAATATGGCCTGCTCTTCTGCTCGTCACTGTGTCAGGAGATTATTAGGATCTCGGGTGAATCTGAAACACAAACAAAATTTACACTCAAATTCTGCAGCTAAAAAAGGGAAATTTTTATTTTCTAAAAATAATCCTTAGATTAAGGCAGATTTATTCATTTTCAAATTCGTTTTTTTGAAATTCAATTTTTTGTTTTGTTTTCATGACTGCTACCATATTAATTTAAAAAATTTAGATTCCAACTAGTGATAAGCAAATCGGTCCCGTTTCGCTTCGCGGGAAAATTCAGGAATCATTGAAAAGATTTGCGAAAAAATTGGTGAACAGGTGATTTCTTTTTTTATGCGCACAGCTATTTTTTACACCGACGACAATTTTTTGATGCCCGGCTAATTTTTCTGCAGTAAATTTTGACGCCCGTTTTGCGACAATGGCGAAAAGCGGAAATTCACCACAAATCCATGCCTGCCAAATTATTTCACCCATTACTAATTCCAATTAGTGATGAGTAGGGATGTAGCGAACCTCCAAAAAAAAGTTCGAACGCGTTCGCGAACTTACGCCAAATAGCGCGAATATTTGCGAACTTTGCGAACCCCATAGACTTCAATGGGAAGGCGAACTTTAAAACCTAGAAAAGCCATTTCTGGCCAGAAAACTGATTTTAAAGTTGTTTAAAGGGTGCCACGACCTGGACAGTGACATGCAGGAGGGGGATCAAGGGCAAAAACTTCTCTGAAAAATACTTTGTTGACACAGCGTTGTGTAAAACCGCAAAGGCAGCTGGCAGACCTAGCGGAAATACGCGGCGTTTTTTGCTATTTCGCACTATTAGCACCATGGAAACGGGATTTGCTTACACCAGTACTAGGCTGAAAAACGCCATGTGTGGCTTGTGCAGAGTTTTTAGGCCGAGAAAAAATGCAGAGAAAAAACGCAGCGGAAAAAAAACAGCGGCGAACCCAAATTGCGAACATACGTGAAAAGTTCGCGAAATTCCGAACACCCGATGTTCGCGCGAATTAGTTCGCCGGCAAACAGTTCGCTACATCTCTAGTGATGAGTGAATTTTTTCGGCAGGCATGGATTCGTAGCGAATTTCCGCATCTCGCCATTGGCGAATTGTTTCACAAAACTTCCAAGAAAATTTGCTGTGTGTCAAAAAAATTGCGTTAACATCAAAATAGGCATCGATTGCCCGTGGTCATGTCAAAATGGGCAAGGTCATGTCAAAATAGGCCCATTTTCATCAAAAAAGATGTGGGTGACAAAAAAACACAGGTGATAAAAAAGTAGTGCGACAAATGTGTTTCACAGATTTTCTTGTTGTTTTCATGAATTTTACGGCGAAGCAAAACGGGACAGATTCTCTCATCACTAATTCTGACAAAAACTATGTAGTTCCATTCATTTTTACAATTTTTTTCAAATTTGACTGCTCAATATATTATGAAACACCTCCCGTTGACTCTATAGAAGCTTGGCAGGTTTTAGTTGCCAAAGTTTGTAAGTCGAATTTTCAAACTCGTATTTTTAAAAATTCAAGACCTTGTTTCTCAAAGTGAAGGAAAAAATGTGATCTTGAACTTAATTTTCAGTTCTCAATTTATATCAATCTTATAACCTTATATCAATAAATCTGCCCCTACTTATCAATAAGGTTCAGATGAAAGATGATTGTGACATATATTAAAGGCATGAACAAGTATGTTTAGTACAGTACAATTCATTGATTGACAGAATTATATTCTTTATGATATACACAGATGTGTCCTTGCAATGCTTTACAGCAGTGATCCCCAACCAGTGGCCATAAGCAACATGTTGCTCCCCAACCCCTTGGATGTTGCTCCCAGTGGCCTCAGAGCAAGTGCTTATTTTTGAATTCCTGGCTTGGGGGCAAGTTTTGGTTGTATAAAAAACAGGTGTAAAGCCAAACAGAGCCTTCTATAGGCTGCCAGTCCCCATAGGGGCTATTAAGTAGCCAATTATTGCTCTTATTGGCACCACCAGGAACCATTTTCATGCTTGTGTTGCTCCCCAACACTTTTTCCATTTAAATGGGGCTCACAGGTATAAAAGGTTGGGGATCCCTGATTTACAAGTTCCTTTGGTTCTTCTCATACTTCCTACTGAGTGAAATTATCACCTAAGGATTAAGATGAACCCACAAAGACTTATTAGTATGTTATTCAATCAATAATTTATGACTGACTTGTGATTTACCCACCAAGGCCAAAATGGAAGTGGTTCCATTGTTCCAGTTGGCACAAATGCCATCATTTCATCCTCAAGTGAAATGATTACACAGAAAGGGGCAACTGTATTAAAATTCTATTGAATTTCTCCAGAATTCGAGAAAATATGTGTTGTAAAAAAATACAGTATTGATTAATACTTGAGTATAATTTTTTTAAAACTTGAATAGTTGCGGTTTATTCGACAAAAGTTTGCATAAAAACACTCAAAGTAGCTGGATTTCTATTGTTTCTCTCTGAAGATTTCAAACAACTATATTTGTTTTTTTTCCGCTTTATTAAAACAATTTTCAGCTTCATTGAAAACAAATGAAAGAATGTACTTTTCCAGGACAAAACACAATTTTGATGATTCTATTTGGGTTTTTTCCGTAAATATGTTAGGGCCTGAGGATAAAAAAAAACATGGCAGTCCAAAAAAGTGAGAGTCTGGATTCAAAATTTCAAAGTTCAAAATTTGAAAAATCGGCCTCTGAGTAGGACCACTTACCAATGACTGCGACTTGATTTTGATTTGATTTGTTAAAAATTAATGTAGGTAGGTGACCAATTCATCAAACAAGAAGTAAGGCGTAAAGCACTCCAGACTGCCAGGGTCTGCTAAAACTTGATCTTTATTTCTTCACATTAAAAACAGGTGCCTGACGCGTTTCGTGCATTAGTGCACTTATTCATAGGCAAAAAAAGGTGACCAATTCAGTTGACTATTTATGTGGCCAGTAGTGATGAGCGAATTTTTTCGGCAGGCAAGAATTTGCAGTGAATTTCCGAATTTCGTGAAATTTCAGCAAAAATTAGTTGTGGAAAAACTCGTTAAGCATCAAAAAAAGTCAAAAAAAGGTTGTGTAAAAATGGGAGTGGTCGTCGCATCAAAATGGGCATGGTCGTGTTAAATTGGGTGAGGTTGTGGCAAAATGGACGTGGTTGTGGCAAAGCAGGCACAGTTGCGGCTAAAAAAGACACGTGCGACAAAAAAAAGACGCGGGTGACAAAAAAATAACAGACACGGGTGAGAAAAAAGTCGCGCAACATATATGTTCCCCAGATTTTTCACTGTTTTGCTAATTTTCTTGCCGTTTCACAAATTTTTCGGCAAAACGAAACTGGACAGATTCGCTCATCACCAGCGGCCATCTTAAATGAAGTCTGAACATTAGAAATTCGGCTACATGCTTATAGTGCTTTTTAGGGTTGCTGTATAGTTTTCCAGGGCCACCATGGGGCTCATTTACTAACCATTCATTTTGTTTTTATTAAACTTGAATCAAATTGTTAGCCCAAGAAGTCAGCTGCAACTTTTCTTAGATTTACTATGCGTCTAAACGGCTAAAAATACGAATTTGACAATTTGCCAGGTTAAACTTGCCGAGTTCATGTAGAAATCAGTCCTTTCCTTGAAGTTTTTTCTTTTGTCTCGAAACATTAGAGATATTGCTGGATTTTGCCCAAAAACTCAACTTTTTTCAAATTGTTGCAGAGACAATTTGAGAAAGTCAGGATTTTAGCGGGGACAATTCAAAAAAGTCACAACTTTTAAATGAGAAATGATGGAGTTTTAGTAACTCTGCCCCCATATGTGCCCAATTTAGCACTGGGGACATCATTGGTAGCAGCCACACTGTACATGCACTGAGATAATTACAAAGTGTGGTGGAACAGACAGCTACATTTTGGGTTGAATAACGTTGACTGGGAATTGTGGCACTTTGTGGAACCAAAAGTCAACTAAACCCCATTGCAGTGGGTCTGGGCTGCTTAGGGAGTAAGGCAACATTTTAGTCCAGACAGAAGCACAGACACACCATTCAAATATACATATATCCTAAACATTGCAGGTTCGATCAAACAGGGGAAATCTCTGCCTGCAGCTTCCAGGCTTCGCTCCATCTATTTAAACATAAATACCAACGCACAGAAAATATACACAAAAACAGTAACACTACTTATTTTCATACAAAGAATAACAAATAATAACACATTGGGGCACATTTACTAATCCTCCAATCCGAATCCCGAATGGGAAAAAATTGGATTGGAAACGAAAGTGTATCGATTTTTTTATCGCCGTCATGATTGTTTCGTATTTTGCACAACTTTTTCGTCGCCGTTGCGATTTTTTGGTATTGAGCAATTGTAAACGGCGGAAAAACCAAACCGAATTTTTCGCGCCGGCGATGAAAAAGTCGTGGAAAATATTCGATAAAGTCGTAACGGCAACGAAAAAATTGTGCAAAATACAAAAACATCGCGACGGCGACGGAAAAAAAAAACGCAAAAATTACCGATCATTAAAAAAAACGCATTCGGACGGTTTCGGACGTTCGTGGATTAGTAAAAGTGCCCCATTGAGTAGCATTATATATCTCAATGGAATATTTCTGTTCATATTGGTGATTGCAAAACAGATCAAACAGTCACATTTTATTTTTGTAAATGATGTCAAATCTTTATACCGATCACTATACCTACAAGGTTCAGGGCCTCTCAGATGCCATCCTGCCTTGCATCAAGTTGGTCATAAGTGACCCTGAAACTTGAAAAAACAAAAACGTAAAACTCCCAACCCCCGAAATATGAGACATTCTGCATTTTATCAAGATCATTTCCAGCCCGTGGCCCCTAGATGTTCAACTTCAAATCTTTCCCATGGAACCATGGCGGGATTTGAAGTTTAACGCCTTTTGAAGGGCCGTAAGCGGCATACATATAGAACGGTAACATCAAAGTAAAACAATAGCTAACATTATATTATATACATATATATATTATTTACTAAAATGGGTCAGTATCGGTTTCCAAACATTTCCTATGCTTTTTTTCATTTATAACTTGCCCCTTCCACCCCCAGCTTCCCTGTTTACCCATTTCATAATCTCCTTTTCTGTCTGCAGACATCATGCTCAGATTGGGGGTGGTTTGAAGATTGGTGCTGAATGAATCTGTCCCGTTTCGCCAGAAAATTTGTGAATCTTTGAAAATGGCGAAAAATCTACGAAATGGCGAAAATGTTTTTTTTTTTTTTTTTACTTTTTTCTTTTATTTTTACACCGCCAAAGGCAAAACATGCCGAATTATTTCGCCCATCACTACTGAAGATGTAATAAGCTGCTCAACCATGTAATCCGCAACTGCAACTAGGGATGCACCGAATCGACTTTTTTGGATACCAAAAGGGTTACATCTGGGAAAAATTTTCAAAAAATTGAGCGATTTTTAGGATTTGCATTTGGTTCAGCCAGGAGCCAAATCCTGCCGAAAAAGGCTGAATCTTGGCCGAATCTAACCTTAACTGGCCCCATGCATAGTTATCACCTCAGATTCAGGCTGTTATCCTACTGTAATTTAATCCCCTGTGTTGTTCACACCTTTTAATCTCTGCATTGTTCACCCCCTGCAGTGTTCACACCTCAGGCTCAGGCTGTAATCACTCCCATTGTTCACCTCTTCACACCTCAGACATTGTATGTACTGCCTGGCCTATGCTGCCTGTGGGAGGTGAACCTGGCAGGGGTTTGTTGTGGGAGTTTGTTAGCAGTTGGAAATAGCCATTAAATGGTCCCTAAGGTGTGTAATTATATGCTGGGGGTTGCTGTGCTATCCACAGGGGAGGAGGAGGCGGCATATCGATTTAAGAGTGTGTCTTAATATGACATAATATCATTCTTTAACATATGAATGATGGTTGATATCCCTGCAGCGACCATTGTGATAAAATGGGTGTGGTTGAAGTGGGTGTGGTTTAAATGGGGGAGTGGCCAAAACTGGCTTCCATTAGCGGCCCTCCACCATGTGTGCGAGAGAAATTCCGGCCCTCGGCACCGCAGAAGTTGGACAGCACTGATGTAGAGAGATAGATTCTCTATATTAAGTATATAGAGAAAGTGTGGTGGAACAAAGCTCCATTTTAGGTTGAATAAGATTGACTGGGAATTGTGGAACTTTGTGGAACCTTATCCTGCTCAAAAGTCAACTAAACCCCTAAGGTGGGATGTCCTGTTGCAGTGGGTCTGGGTTGCTTAGGGAGTAAGGCAATATTTTAGTGCAGACATACATGGATGGACATTTAGAAGAATAATCACAAGGGTTGGTTCAAGCTTTAGCTGAACACATTCACAAAACTAACCCAAGTAGAGTGTTATGTGTGACCAGGAGTGATGGGTGAAATAATTTGCCAGGCACGGATTCACGGCTAATTTCCATGTTTCTCCATTGGTGGATCCTTTCAATTTTTCTTGACGCGTGGCATTTTCTCAATTTCGCTGATTTTTTGCCGTTTCACAAATCTTCGAAAAGATTCACAAATTTTGCGGCGAATCGAAACTGACAGATTCGCTCATCACTGACAAATAAGTCAGTGGTCTGAAGTTCCTCTGTGGTGTTTTGGATCACTGCCTCTTTGGCAAAATTGACTCTTCGACATTGACTATTTTTTTTTTACTTTACCTTTTCTTTTATCAATCAAAAAGTATCTTAAAAAACCTGGGAAGATCTTTAATAAAAGATTGTATTGAATGATGCGATTTTCATTTGCAATCAAGTTTTTTTCTGGTAACATAACTCAATTTAGGTTGATGGGCATTTTATTTTTTTTCTCAGCAACTTTTACCAACAATGTTCCGTTTCACTAGTGATGAGCGAATCTGTCCCATTTTGCTTTGCCGAAAAATTTGCGAAACAACCAGAAAATTCACAAAACTGTGAAAAATCCACAAAACGCGTTTGTCACGCGCCTTTTTTGTTGCCTGCTTCTTTTTTGCCGTGACCGCGCCCAATTTGTTGCAAGGCAAATTTTTCAACTGTGAATTTTCACTGAAGTTTCACAAAACAATTTTGGCGAAAAAAATTCGCTCATCACTACTTTTCACAAGTGATACAATTTTAATGTTTTTTTTTTTTCTTTTTCGAAATTTGAATCCAAAGCTGAATCGAAAAATGATGGATTTGGTGCAACCCTGTTATTTAATACTATGGAAACACCCAAGCATTTTTTTCCTAATAATTCTGTCCGATGACTAACAAAAAAAATATATGTTACTGGTCAGGGTATATGTACTATTAATATAGTGTGTATAATAGGGATGTACTGAAATGAAGATAGGGCTAGAAATTCTTTATATTTTCAAAAATATTCTAATCTAATTACCTGAACATCACACATTTCTAAGGTGTAAAGAAACCCATATATAGAGTATTTCATTAAACCAATGTTATACATATTTCATCATGCTAGAAAAGCATGGAATTTTGCTAATTTTGCCAAAGAATGAATGCCCTCATCTCGCCCCAGCCTGTAGGCAATGAGCCTTCTCGGTGCGACCAGTTTCTACTTACTCTTGTGGTCTTGATCTTATTGCCGGTGGCACACATCCAGCCCGAGTTGTCGGGAAGGGTCTTACATTCTTCCCCTTCTAAACAAGGTTCCATCTCACACCACCATTTTCCAATAACTATGGAAGCTGAAAGAGAAGAATATAGAAGAGCATAAGGATGTGTAAAGGGGAACATAGAGATGGGATTATTACTTTTCAACACACAAGGGCTTCATGGTCTCTTCTTTGTTTCAACATATAACAATACTAGAAGAAGTTGATAGAATGTAATAAATAGGGATGTAGCGAACCTCAAAAAAAAAGTTCGCGAACTTACGCCAAAACTTTGCGAACCCCATAGACTTCAATGGGAAGGCGAACTTTAAAACCTAGAAAAGCCATTTCTCGCCAGGAAACTGATTTTAAAGTTGTTTAAAGGGTGCCACGACCTGGACAGTGGCATGCAGGAGGGGGATCAAGGGCAAAAATGTCTCTGAAAAATACTTTGTTGACACAGCGTTGCATAAAAACGGGCAGACCTAGCGGCAATACGCGGCGTTTTTTGCTATTTCGCACTATTAGCTCCATGGAAATGGGATTTGCTTACACCAGTACTAGGCTGAAAAACGCCATGTGTGGTTGTGTGGCGTTTTTAGGCTGAGAAAAAAACGCAGCGGAAAAAAAACGCGGCGAACCCAAATTGCGAACATACGCGGAAAGTTCGCAAACTTCCGAACACCCCATGTTCGCACCAATTAGTTCGCCGGCGAACAGTTCGCTACATCTCTAGTAATAAAATCCACTGACAGATTGGCACCCAAATCAGTTCAGGCCATAACCCTATAACCTACATATTGTAACACCAAATCTTCCCTTAGATCAGTGGATGTTGCACCTTAACAAATGTGGTCTAATTTGCCTTAAAGACGTACAAAAAAACACTGCAAAAGTGAGGTCCATGCGTAAGAGACGTGGAACATTACAACACCAAAGGGGATACCTCACCGGCACAATCGCAGATCCTTTCAAGTCATATTATACTAAACTATACAATTTACAAGTAAACTCACTGCCATCTCTGGAACTTTGTGGAACCTTATCTCTACTATGAATAAATGGTTTATGTCAAAGAAACTACCTTCTTCTCAAAAAACTCAAGAATTAAAGATGCACTAAACCAACCCTTATTTTCTGAGGAACCCTGACAGGCTATTTCTATGACTTTGCCAAGGCTCATACGGATATTCAGTATTCTATAAAACACTTGGGGAATCTCTTTCCCTGGCGATACTACAAGCCCTCAGTTCCATCTTAGAAGATAGTCCACATTTCAAACTCTTCATTTTCAACAGTGATATTGAACTTACCAATTGTGCCAGCTATAGGCCAATTGCAATGTATTAAATGTTGACACAAATGCCTTTCCGTACGACATAACATGCTTCCCACCACCTTAGGTAACCGCCACTGTAAGCTCCACAGAAGACATAAACCCATATGGTGGGAACGCTCCCAATTAGCCCATTGGCTTTGGTATTTCAAACTATTTCTAAAGTGATTTGTCTAGATCTACCTCATAATCCTATAATGGAATTCTTATCCATACCATTCCCAGGCTCACAAATAACATAAAAAAAATGGATTTATTGCCTTTTCCCCGGCAGATGCTGGAATGGTGATTCCCAAGTACTGGAAGAATACCAACATTCCCACTGTAGGCGACTGGGCAATTGAGCCAAGCAATGCGATCAGTTTGGGCCACATTTTGCCACCGCCGGCGGGGGGAGGGGTGCTGTTGATGGCGGTCTAGCCCCCCAACAGTTTGAGGGGCCCTTGATAAGGCCTGTTGGGTCAGAAGTTTGGGGACCCCTGATCTAAGCCAATGTCTTTGTATTCTGGATACGGGTTGGTTCATTGATTGGACCTGTTGAAAGTTTAGTCTGCCAGTTCACCATGTTGGCCAGTCAGGGCCAGAACTAGGGGTATGGAGAAGAGGCAGCTGTCTAGGGAGGCAAAGGAGGGGAACACTATCCCCCCCAAAAAAATGAAAGAATTGACTGCATAATTCACTTCACTCCTGCCACCCTGACTTATACTAAGGTCTTGAAAGGGTGAGTGGGTGCAGCGTGGTGGTGAGTGAGCATGGGAGAATGTGGTTTAGAGGATGGGGGTCTGGGTAGCTATAAGGAGGGGGTACTGTTCTACTAAGCTTTGGTCAGGAGGTACTTGGCTTGGGCACCAGTACTTATTGGCCTGGCTTCCACTTCCTGGAGCTCCAGTTTTTTAGGCTGTCAGCCCAGACTACCAGAACAATAGACAGGGGAACATTCCTTTATGGCCATTGATATGTTATTCATCAATTCAGCCTGTTGGAGGCCATTTAGTCTCATACTAAAGAGTATCAGCCAGTGTAGGGCCACCCTTACATAATGACAACTAGCGGTGGTGCCTGAGGTTCATGGATACCTTGCCCTTTATTCTCAAACTTGGAGTCTGTAATGTCTGTGTATCTCTAGCAGGTAATTGTATGGCAATCTCTACTGAGACAGAAACTAAAGCGAATGATTAAAGATTAATAATTCATTGTAACAATATACATATATTGATGATATGTTGCATTATTATACTTTCTGTTCCGGTTTTAAATGCCGGGGTCAGCAATGAGCTAAAGGAAATAAATTCTGATTCTACATTTTTTATTCTATTCACACATTTGCCAGTTCATTATCTATTTCCCAACAACCAGATACCGGTTTAAATGCCAAACTGGAGAACTGCACTGCTAAGAATTTAAAAATAAATACCCTAAATACACTTTAAAGGGAAACTAAAATCTGTTAAAGAGCCCCACCCAACACAGAAAGCCCTAATATCCCTATCCCTGTAATCTGTTCCTTCAAATAGTAGGAATAAATCCCATTTTTATATGCTGAAATCCAGCTGCAAAACAGTTCTTCTCTTTCTGCATCATTTGAAATCCTGGCAGGGGAGGAGGGACTAAAACACTGATGTTACATATTGTAACAACTTCTCCCCAGCTTACAGACAGCATGCAGGAACTACATTACCCACAATGCATTGCACTGGGATGTTCCTTTCCTTATTGACATCACGTGTGCAGCAGGGAATTGTGGGATTGGGAGGAGGCAGGCTGAAGGCAGGCTGAGGGACAGGCGACTACTGTTACAGTTTATTTGAGTCACAAAGTAGTCAGCCAATCAGCAGGGGAACAGGGGGTGGGGCTTATGGAACTGATCCAAACCAGATTATTATATTAAATATCATGAAAAGGCTGTATATTCTTTAATTGATGTATATTGCAAAGTTGCTTGCAATTATGTTTACTTTTCAAAAAGCTTAAGTTGTGTTTGGGTGGAGTTCCCATTCAAAATACTATATACTAGGGATGCACCAAAACTATTTTTTTGGGTTCGGCCGAACCCCCGTACCCACCCAGAAGGATTCGGCCGAATCCCAAACCGAATCCTAATTAACATATGCGGATTATGATCGGAAGGGGTTAAAAAGCAGGAAAAAAATTCACTGGCCATTTAACCCTTTCCAAATTCTAATTAGCATACGCTAATTTATACTAATTCGAATTTGGGGTCAGTTCAGCCGGGACCACAGATTCGGCCGAAACCGAATCCTTAAAAAAAAAAGCTGGGATTCAGCCAAATCCCGAACTGAATCCGGGATTCGGTACATCCCTACTAGTGATGGGCGAAATGTTTCACGAGGCATGAATTCATGGCGAATTTCTGCGTTTTGCCATTGGTGGATCGTTTTGCGAAAAAAAGACAAAGAATAGCCGTGCGACAAGATAATAGCCGTGCGACAAAATAATAGCCGCGGGCGACAAAATAATAGCCGCATGACAAAATAATAGCCACGAGACAAAATAATAGCCACGGGCGACAAAATAATAGCCGCGGGTGACACAATAATAGCCGCATGACAAAATAATAGCCACGAGACAAAATAATAGCCGTGGGTGACAATTTTTTTTGCCATACGACATTTTCGCCGCTTCGTGGATTTTTCGCCATTTTGCGGATCTTTGGAAGATTCGCTAATTGTTTGGCGAAGCAAAATGGAACAGATTGGCTCATCACTAATCCCTACTATATACTCTTGTCCACATCATATTTTAAATTCAAATAAAGGGTCGCTGTTCCTTTAAACATTCCCTGCAAAGCGCTCTGGAACCCAGCAGCATTATTGAAATGACAGAGAATAATAAGGTTCCGGCAGTTTCCCCTGTGCTGTTAGTTTAAAGCCGATTTGCCATCGCGCGCGTAAAGCATAAAACAAAAGAATCCAGTTCTGCCCAGGGATTTCCCAATCGAGATTCTATGGCGGCTGCACAAAGAGCTTTGCCAGCGGCACATGGAGCAGGTGTCGGGCAGAGAGGGGGCAGCGTCACGCTTGGCTGAATCCCCAGGCCTACGGGCCAAAGCCCAAGCAACGGGGCTGCTGTTTAGGCTGTACTAAAAAAAAAATAAAAAAATCAAATTCTGACACATCTCACAATCATTCAGCCGGATTATTGTGTCATGAAAATGTCTGCAGTATATCAGGCTGTACGGCGCTGGGGTGGAGGGATCATTTGTACTCACAGTCATCCCATATTTTATCATATTCTCTAAAGCCTGGCGCGTATTTGTACTGCGAGATGGAGGGACACAGTGTTGGGCTGAGATGCCAGCGGCCACAAGGAAACCTTGGACCATAGGCCCACGTTCTAAACTATTATTCCTCCTCTTCTCCTTCAACCCCTTTATTATCCAAGTCTCTTTTCTCTATCCTTCCAACTCTTTTTCCCATACAGAAATAGGGAATGACCATGCAATGGCCTAAATAGTTAGACGCAAGAGGCCCCACTGACACCTGGGCCCACCGGGAGTTTTCCTGGTATCCTATTGGGCCAGTCCGGCACTGGTGGGACATGAGCAGCCATAGTGTCCGCTCCGGCCATTTTTATTCCTTTCATGACTGGTTGTTTCCTTTGCATATTGGGTGAGATCAAAGTTTCATATTAAAAAAGTAATATACATACAGACCCAATGGAATTCCACCTAACGCGTTTCATACCATTCTTGCATCCAATAAGAATTATTTATATCTTAATTGGGATCAATTACCAGGTACTGTTTTATTATTACAGAGAAAAGGGAATCATTTAACCATGAAATAAACCCAATAGGGCTGTTCTGCCCCCAATAAGGGGTAATTATATCTTAGTTGGGATCAAGTACAGGTACTGTTTTATTATTACAGAGAAAAGGGAATCATTTAACCATTAAATAAACCCAATAGGGCTGTTCTGTCCCCAATAAGGGGTAATTATATCTTAGTTGGGATCAAGTACAGGTACTGTTTTATTATTACAGAGAAAAGGGAATCATTTAACCATGAAATAAACCCAATAGGGCTGTTCTGCCCCCAATAAGGGGTAATTATATCTTAGTTGGGATCAAGTACAGGTACTGTTTTATTATTACAGAGAAAAGGGAATCATTTAACCATTAAATAAACCCAATAGGGCTGTTCTGCCCCCAATAAGGGGTAATTATATCTTAGTTGGGATCAAGTACAGGTACTGTTTTATTATTACAGAGAAAAGGGAATCATTTAACCATTAAATAAACCCAATAGGACCAAACCCGGATTTGTGGAGAGGCCACAAAGGCCCGGGCCTAGGGCGGCAGAAATGTAGGGGCGGCATGCCGCCCCGCCGCAATGGAATTTTAACAGTTTTTTTCAATACGGAGCAGTGGGAACTTCTCCCCACTGCTCCGTATGGGGCTTTAAATGTATGCGCATGCGCACTCGCGGGCGCGCAGAGGGGGGGTAGGGAGGCGAGCGGTTGTTCGTTCATTCGCGCATGCGCATTGGGGGGGGGCGCAGGCCATTCAACGGGGTGGCCTAGGGGCGCGCCGAAAACAAATCCGGCCCTGAATAGGACTGTTCTGCCCCCAATAAGGGGTAACTATATCTTAGTTGGGATCAAGTACAGGTACTGTTTTATTATTACAGAGAAAAGGGAATCATTTAACCATTAAATAAACCCAATAGGGCTGTTCTGCCCCCAATAAGGGGTAACTATATCTTAGTTGGGATCAAGTACAGGTACTGTTTTATTATTACAGAGAAAAGGGAATCATTTAACCATTAAATAAACCCAATAGGGCTGTTCTGCCCCCAATAAGGGGTAACTATATCTTAGTTGGGATCAAGTACAGGTACTGTTTTATTATTACAGAGAAAAGGGAATCATTTAACCATTAAATAAACCCAATAGGGCTGTTCTGCCCCCAATAAGGGGTAACTATATCTTAGTTGGGATCAAGTACAGGTACTGTTTTATTATTACAGAGAAAAGGGAATCATTTAACCATTAAATAAACCCAATAGGACTGTTCTGCCCCCAATAAGGGGTAATTAATATCTTAGTTGGGATCAAGTACAGGTACTGATTTATTATTACAGAGAAAAGGGAATCATTTAACCATTAAATAAACCCAATAGGACTGTTCTGCCCCCAATAAGGGGTAATTATATCTTAGTTGGGATCAAGTACAGGTACTGTTTTATTATTACAGAGAAAAGGGAATCATTTAACCATTAAATAAACCCAATAGGGCTGTTCTGCCCCCAATAAGGGGTAATTATATCTTAGTTGGGATCAAGTACAGGTACTGATTTATTATTACAGAGAAAAGGGAATCATTTAACCATTAAATAAACCCAATAGGGCTGTTCTGCCCCAATAAGGGGTAATTATATCTTAGTTGGGATCAAGTACAGGTACTGTTTTATTATTACAGAGAAAAGGGAATCATTTAACCATTAAATAAACCCAATAGGGCTGTTCTGCCCCAATAAGGGGTAATTATATCTTAGTTGGGATCAAGTACAGGTACTGTTTTATTATTACAGAGAAAAAGGAATCATTTTTAAAAATGTGGATTATTTGATTAAAATGGAGTCTATGGAAGATGGTCTTTCCGTAATTTGGAACTTTTTGGATAGTGGGTTTCTGGATAAGGGGTCCGAGACCTGTATATGCAATGTCACAGCTCATCTGAAATAAATTCTACCATGTAGGGGAATTTATAACAATATAGGAACCAACCATGGTGTGACCATAAAGATACAAAAAAGTCCAACTTTATCTAAATTCTAGTAGGGTGCCCCCTTCTTTATAATTAACCAGCCCTTGCTAAGAATCTAACAATTTAAATGCAAAATGACTCCCTAAACAGCTGTCACGAGGCTCCCAGCTCCCCCTTGGGCATATCAATGGTTTCCATATCTCGCAGGAAGTTGAAGGCTTCCCCCCCCCGTAGGATCCCTTCAAACCTTTGATCTCTTTTTAATTCATAGAAACACAATGTCCAGATGTTGAGGGAGGCCTCTGTGGATTTTCTTTGTGAATGAATTTGTTTTGTGGCCGAGAAGAGCTTTACTTATTTATACTGCTTAGTGCAGCTCCAGCGGTGCAACCTCACTACTTCATTAGGCTCCTCTTTTATCAGGTTACAGGGAAAACCTTAATGTCAGGGAGTCAGACATCAGCAAACCGCAGAGAGCTTTCCTACACCCTCCCTGTGCTCATCTGCATTTCCACTGCTTTGTACTTACCAGTCTGATACATAGAACCCGCTATCCAGAAAGCTCTAAATTACAGAAAGGTCATCTCATATAGAGTCGATTTTAATCAAATAATTCAAATTTGATTATTTATTTTCTCTGTAATAATAAAACAGTACCTGTACTTGATCCCAACTAAGATATAATTACCCCTTATTGGGGCAGAACAGCCCTATTGGGTTTATTTAATGGTTAAATGATTCCCTTTTCTCTGTAATAATAAAACAGTACCTGTACTTGATCCCAACTAAGATATAATTACCCCTTATTGGGGGCAGAACAGCCCTATTGGGTTTATTTAATGGTTAAATGATTCCCTTTTCTCTGTAATAATAAAACAGTACCTGTACTTGATCCCAACTAAGATATAATTACCCCTTATTGGGGGCAGAACAGCCCTATTGGGTTTATTTAATGGTTAAATGATTCCCTTTTCTCTGTAATAATAAAACAGTACCTGTACTTGATCCCAACTAAGATATAATTACCCCTTATTGGGGCAGAACAGCCCTATTGGGTTTATTTCATGGTTAAATGATTCCCTTTTCTCTGTAATAATAAAACAGTACCTGTACTTGATCCCAACTAAGATATAATTACCCCTTATTGGGGGCAGAACAGCCCTATTGGGTTTATTTAATGGTTAAATGATTCCCTTTTCTCTGTAATAATAAAACAGTACCTGTACTTGATCCCAACTAAGATATAATTACCCCTTATTGGGGCAGAACAGCCCTATTGGGTTTATTTCATGGTTAAATGATTCCCTTTTCTCTGTAATAATAAAACAGTACCTGTACTTGATCCCAACTAAGATATAATTACCCCTTATTGGGGGCAGAACAGCCCTATTGGGTTTATTTAATGGTTAAATGATTCCCTTTTCTCTGTAATAATAAAACAGTACCTGTACTTGATCCCAACTAAGATATAATTACCCTTATTGGGTTTATTTCAGGTTTAAGTGATTTTTTAGTAGCCTTAAGGTATGAAGATCCAAATTATGGAAATATCCCTTATCTAGAAAACCCCAGGTCCTAAGCATTCTGGATAACAGGCCCCATACCTGTGTATATATACAGAACATCATAAAGTAATCATAGCAATTTCATTTTTTGTATTTCAGCATATTTTGTATTTTGAAAGTGCTGTGTTTATGATGTTCTATAGTTTTTTTTTACAGTTTTGTTGGAGCAAAATGCATTCTGTGAAAATCAATGTAACAAGGAATAACAAAAAGCATCAATATAATAACAACATTACTTTTCTCACAGAAGTATTATATATATATACACAAACATTTGATTTCTTTGCTCAACAAATTCATTTTATTGTAAACAAAAAGTTTTTAGAATGAAATGTATTTTGTGGTCACAAAAGAAATTTTGCACAAAATTTTTTACACAATGTCCTGAATAATTAAGGGGCAAAATAATTCACCATTGGCAGATTTTTGTGGCGAAACGAGCAACAAAGTTCGCTGCAGAAAAATTGTAGATTGTTATATTTATAGCTGTGAATAAATCAGTATACTGTATCATATTCCAGAAAGATCTTTTTTAACCATTATTGAATCTTTTAGGTCAAACATTAATCTATAAAATATGGTGTAAGGTTTTTGCAGGGTTCTTGAAAAGAAATTCTGCAAAACGGGCAGCAAAATTTGAAGCGGAAAAATATTCCGCACTTCTAAAAATTGTTACCCGCGTCAAAAGAAATTCCGCAAAACGGGCAGCAAAATTTGAAGCAGAAAAATATTCCGCACTTCAAAAAATTGTTACCTGCGTAAAAAAAAATAGTAAAGACACTGACGTGCACAGCGTCAAAAAAATTGTCACGCATGTCAAAAAAATTACGTGAGTGACTATTTTTTTTCCACACAGCATTTTCTCCGTTTCGCAGATTTTTCGCCATTTCGTGAATCTTTTCAATGCTTTGGCAATTTTTCGGTGAAGTGAAATAGGACAGATAATCTCATCACTTTTTCCTGTATACAGCAGCCTTTTCTTCAGTCATGAATCTCCTTATTTCTAGCGATGAGCAAATTTTTTTTCGCCAGCCATGGATTTGCAGAGAATTTCCGCATTTCGCCATTGGCAGATTGTTTTGTGAAAATTTGCGACATCAGAATAGGTGAGGTTGCATCAAATTGGGCGCAGTTGTGTCAAAATGGGTGTGGTCACATCAAAATGGGCGCGGTCATGGAAAAAATGGACACGTGCAACAAAATAAAGATGTGGCCTGTTTTGCCTTTTCGGGAATTTTTCTGTCGTTTCACTTCGCCGAAAATTTTGTGAAACAACAGGAAGATCCGCGAAACAATGAAAAATCTGCGACATTCGCTCATCACTACTTATTACTAGTGATGAGCGAATCTGTCCCGTTTCGCTTCGCCGAAAAATTTGCAAATCTTTCAAAAGATTCGAGAAACGGTGTAGAATTCGCAAAATGGCGAAAATGTTGCACGTCAAAAAAAATTGTCGCCCGCGGCTATTATTTTGCCACCCATGGCTATTATTTTGTCGCGTGGCTATTATTTTGTCGCCCAGGGCTATTCTTTTGTCGCTTGGGGCTATTATTTTGTCGCCCGTGACTATTATTTTGTCGTCCGCGGCTATTATTTTGTCACCCGCGGCTATTATTTTGTCACACGGCTATTATTTTGTCACCCATGGCTATTCTTTTGTCGCTTGGGGCTATTATTTTGTCACCCGTGACTATTATTTTGTCACCCGCGGCTATTATTTTGTCACCCGCAACTATTATTTTGATGCGGGTGACAATTTTTGGACGTGAGGCGAATTTTTCCGCATTGAAACATTTCGCCCATCACTACTTATTACCAAAAAACATCTCCTTTTAAAGGGGAAGTTGGTCTTATTGTTATTATAAGCCCATGGGCTTATTGTCATTGTCAGAAATACAGTAGGTGTTGACCTCATTGTAAACCTTGCTAGGAGTCTATTATACCCCCCCTACAGAATCCAATGCAGCCAGTACTGAGTCAGCTCCCATCGGCAGCTCCCTAATCCCCCTGTGAGACATCAGCCTTCAAGAAACAGACAAATATAGAACTTTCTACAATGCCGGCAGTTGTAATGGAAAAAAATTCAAATGCAAATGAATAGAGCCTGCAGCATATCTGTGTGTCAGAATAACTATTGCCGGCAAATATTCCATTATAATTGTTACAGAAGTACGTAGCTTTGTAGCCAGAATGAGATTAACCTGACACTTGAAAAGGAATGGATGGTTTACAGTGATGAATTTGAAATGAATTTCCGCATTTCGCCATTGGCGATTTTTTTTCACCATACTCCTGCCAAAATGGTTGCATCAAAATGGGTGCGGTTGCAGCAAAAAAAACAAAAAAAATATGCACACGACAAAAAAAAAAAACACCGGCGACAAAAAAGTTGTAAGAGAAACGCGTTTCGCAAATTTTCCTGTTGTTTTTTTCGCAAATTTCCGGCAAAGCAAAACAGAACTTGCTCATCACTGAAGGTTTTCACCAGAACTCGAATTTGAAAATCGTTATTGTTCCCTGAAAAATTCAAGTTTTTAGAAAATAACTCCCATAATTCCTGATTTATTAATGTTAAGTTAACTTTTTTTGTCAAAAAAAAAAAATTTGGCAGGTTTGATCTGTCGTGTAGTGATGAGCTAATCTGTCCCGTTTCACTTTGCCAAAAATTAGTGAAACGCCACGAAAACTTGCAAAATGGGGAAGAATTTGCGAAACGCATTTGTCGCATGTTTTTTTTGTCGCCTGCGTCTTTTTTGTCACCCGCACAATTTGCAGCAACCGCACCCAAATGTTGATGCAACCACACCCTTTTTTTACACGACTGCGCCCAATTTTACACGCAACAAAAAAAATTCAGCACACTGAATTTTTCCATGGCGAATTTCCACAGGCGAAATGCGGAAATTCGCTGCGAATCCATGCCTGGCGAGAAAATTCGCTCATCACTACTGTTGAGTATGATTGAGTCCTATGGAGGAATAGAAAAGTCAGTGACATCCTGACCTTGAACTTTCAATGAGAAGTTAATCCCCCCATTGTTTTCAGTTTCACCCAGCTTCAAGGGGAAGTTATTTTCCTACTGGAAAGGTTAATGGCATTTTTTTTCTAGCATGGGGGAAACTATTTCCATTGACAAACAGAAAACCCATCTTGCTTGATGGCAGGGATTCTATATATGTTCTATATGTTCAAATATATTTTCTATACAGGTATGGTATCCCTTATCTAGAAACCCGTTATCCAGAAAGCTCCGAATTAGGGAAAGGCCACCTTATTGGGGGAAGAACAGTTCTATTGGATTTATTTCATGGTTAAATGATTCCCTTTTCTCTGTAATAATAAAACAGTACCTGTACTTGATCCCAACTAAGATATAATTACCCCTTATTGGGGGCAGAACAGCCCTATTGGGTTTATTTCATGGTTAAATGATTCCCTTTTCTCTGTAATAATAAAACAGTACCTGTACTTGATCCCAACTAAGATATAATTACCCCTTATTGGGGCAGAACAGCCCTATTGGGTTTATTTAATGGTTAAATGATTCCCTTTTCTCTGTAATAATAAAACAGTACCTGTACTTGATCCCAACTAAGATATAATTACCCCTTATTGGGGGCAGAACAGCCCTATTGGGTTTATTTCATGGTTAAATGATTCCCTTTTCTCTGTAATAATAAAACAGTACCTGTACTTGATCCCAACTAAGATATAATTACCCCTTATTGGGGCAGAACAGCCCTATTGGGTTTATTTAATGGTTAAATGATTCCCTTTTCTCTGTAATAATAAAACAGTACCTGTACTTGATCCCAACTAAGATATAATTACCCCTTATTGGGGGCAGAACAGCCCTATTGGGTTTATTTAATGGTTAAATGATTCCCTTTTCTCTGTAATAATAAAACAGTACCTGTACTTGATCCCAACTAAGATATAATTACCCCTTATTGGGGGCAGAACAGCCCTATTGGGTTTATTTAATGGTTAAATGATTCCCTTTTCTCTGTAATAATAAAACAGTACCTGTACTTGATCCCAACTAAGATATAATTACCCCTTATTGGGGCAGAACAGCCCTATTGGGTTTATTTAATGGTTAAATGATTCCCTTTTCTCTGTAATAATAAAACAGTACCTGTACTTGATCCCAACTAAGATATAATTACCCCTTATTGGGGCAGAACAGCCCTATTGGGTTTATTTAATGGTTAAATGATTCCCTTTTCTCTGTAATAATAAAACAGTACCTGTACTTGATCCCAACTAAGATATAATTAATCCTTATTGGGGGCAGAACAGCCCTATTGGGTTTAATTACTGTTTTATTGATTTTTTAATAGACTTAAGGTATGGAGATCCAAATCACAGAAAGACCTCTTATCCAGAATACCATTGGTCCCAAGCATTCTGGATAATGGGTCCTATTAATGTTTATTACACTACTGCTTTGAATGTCTGCCTATAGCTGATAATGAGCGTGAAAGAGATACGGAAGCTTAGTGGAGTCAAAAACAACAGAAATATAGGAAATCCAATAGTGTTCTAAAAAAAAACCAGAAACAAAAAATAACATATAAATAATAGATGCAAAAACTTTGTAATAGTTATATAAAAATTAAATATGATTATTAAAAGTGAAATTTAGTGATGACTGTTTCCATATAGAGTATATTTCTTTCCATTTATTTGGGGGAAAGTAAGCATTTAGCATTTTATTATTATAGGGTGAAAACCAATTTAGGTTTATAAATTCTTCCACTGGGAAAATACAATAATGTTATTTTAATTAAGTAATAATTTACTGAACGGAACAGTTATCACAAAGTTGCAAATGTTAATTGCTATTATTTTGCAGAAATTACATTTGGTTATGCTCCTATGTATTTACTTTTCAGATACCTTTGGTAATCTTTATTATACTTATAGAAATATACAGGTTGGACTGGGGTGTGCAGGGCCCAATGGGGCTGCTACCCCAGGGGCCCCCACACTCCCTCGGGGTGCCACAGCAGTTATAGATTGGTATTTTTGAGACTTTTTCGTATGTTCCGCGACTTTTTCAGTGGCGTTGCGGAAAATACGGATTTGTTTTTCCGGCGTTTACAATCTCGTAATACGGAAAAATCACGACGACGAAATAGTCACGCAAAATACGATAAAGTCGCAACTAAATTTTTGCCACTTTTTCGTCGCCGTCGCGATTTTTCGTATTTGGCGCGAAAAAGACGCGACAAATATGAAAAAATCGCAACGCTGACGAAAAAGTGGCAACATTTTTGTTTACAATACGATTTTTTCCCTTTCGGGATTCCTCTTTATTTTTCCCAAACAGGAATTGCTCCAGCAGCCATTTTAGCAGCATTGGCACTCTTGGAAAACAATAATGTGTTTCACTTGAAACTGGGTGATATAGAAAACAAGGGGATTAACTTCCCCTTGAAGCTGGGTGAAACTGGAAACAATGAGGGGATTAAGTTCCCCTTGAAGCTGGGTGAAACTGGAAACAATGAGAGGATCAACTTCCCCTTGAAGCTGGGTGAAACTGAAAACAATAAGGGGATTAACTTCCCCTTGGAGCTGGGTGAAACTGAAAACAATGAGGGGATTAACTTCCCCTTGAAGCTGGGTGAAACTGAAAACAATAAGGGGATTAACTTCCCCTTGGAGCTGGGTGAAACTGAAAACAATGAGGGGATTAACTTCCCCTTGAAGCTGGGTGAAACTGGAAACAATGAGGGGATTAACTTCCCCTTGAAGCTGGGTGAAACTGGAAACAATGAGGGGATTAACTTCTCCTTGAAGCTGGGTGAAACTGGAAACAATGAGGGGATTAACTTCCCCTTGAAGCTGGGTGAAACTGGAAACAATGAGGGGATTAACTTCCCCTTGAAGCTGGGTGAAACTGGAAACAATGAGGGGATTAACTTCCCCTTGAAGCTGGGTGAAACTGAACAATGAGGGAATTAACTTCCCTTGAAGCTGGTGAAACGGACATGGGTAACTTGAAGCTGGGTGAAACTGGAAACAATGAGGGGATTAACTTCCCCTTGGAAGCTGGGTGAAACTGGAAAACAATGAGGGATTAACTTCCCCTTGAAGCTGGGTGAAACTGGAAACAATGAGGGGATTAACTTCCCCTTGAGCTGGGTGAAACTGGAAACAATGAGGGGATTAACTTCTCCCTTGAAGCTGGGGTGAAAAAGAAACTGGAAACAATGAGGGGATTAACTTCCCCTTGAAGCTGGGTGAAACTGGAAACAATGAGGGGATTAACTTCCCCTTGAGCTGGGTGAAACTGGAAACAATGAGGGGATTAACTTCCCCTTGAAGCTGGGTGAAACTGGAAACAATGAGGGAATTAACTTCCCTTGAAGCTGGGTTGAAACTGGAAACAATGAGGGGATTAACTTCCCTTGAAGCTGGGTGAAACTGAAAACAATGAGGGGATTAACTTCCCCTTGAAGCTGGGTGAAACTGGAAACAATGAGGGATTAACTTCCCCTTGAAGCTGGGTGAAACTGGAAACAATGAGGGGATTAACTTCCCCTTGAAGCGGGTGAAACTGGAAACAATGAGGGGATTAACTTCCCCTTGAAGCTGGGTGAAACTGGAAACAATGAGGGGATTAACTTCGCCTTGAAGCTGGGTGAAACTGGAAACAATGAGGGGATTAACTTCTCCTTGAAGCTGGGTGAAACTGGAAACAATGAAGGGATTAACTTCCCCTTGAAGCTGGGTGAAACTGGAAACAATGAGGGGATTAACTTCTCCTTGAAGCTGGGTGAAACTGGAAACAATGAAGGGATTAACTTCCCCTTGAAGCTGGGTGAAACTGGAAACAATGAGGGGATTAACTTCTCCTTGAAGCTGGGTGAAACTGGAAACAATGAGGGGATTAACTTCCCCTTGAAGCTGGGTGAAACTGGAAACAATGAGGGGATTAACTTCCCCTTGAAGCTGGGTGAAACTGGAAACAATGGGGGATTAACTTCCCCTTGAAGCTGGGTGAAACTGAAAACAATGAGGGGATTAACATGTCCTTGAAAATGTGTCAAGGACAGACTGTCACTGACTATTCTATTCCTCTCTAGTCTAGTCTAAGCCTCCATAGGACTCAATGGTACTCGACAGATCAAACCTGTGGATTTTTTTTTGTTTTTACAAAAAAAAGTGAACTAAACATTAATAAATCATGAATTATGGGAGTTATTTTGTAAAAACACAAATTTTTGGGGGGAACAATAATAAAAAAATTGGGTTCTGGCGAAAATCCATCTCGAAATCTCAAAATTATCTAGAAGTCAGAAAAAATCCGACTTTATCTCACAATTGTTTAGTAAATGTGCACATGCGCTAAAACTATTTTTTTTTTTTACTAAAAAAATCTGATAGGAAAAGTCCATACAAGAAAGAGACGCAAAAAACTTGAACTTTTCAAGTTGTCACTTCAAAGCCTTGACTTTTTGGAATAGTCACACCAAAACCAGCATAAAAAAAAATCCAAAAACTCAAGTTTGGAGATAAAAGAAAGATCTTCCAGGAAAGTGAAGAGACCTCTGCTATTGACGTCTACATGAACTCGGCAAGTTTTAGATGGCGCATTGTCGGATTTTGATTTCTAGCCATTTAGACACAGAGTAAATCTCAAAAAAAATGCAACTTTTGTTTCAGCGACTTTTAGCTCTAAAAATCTGAATCGAGAATAAAATAATCTGATATAAATGGTATAAATAGTAAATGGGCCCTCAAGTTATAACTGTTCTTCATAGGAAAAAAAAGCTCCCATGTTGTCAGTTTCTTCCAAGCACAGTGCCCACAGCTCCTTATTTAGATGGGGGTGGGCTCTAATCTGTGTGGGGCACATAGTAACAACGCACATTCTGGGGGAACAAAACACAAGGTAAAATTCTAAAGCAAATTTTTCCGCAAAACTGTGCCAAGCAAAAAAGTTAACTCATGATGAGCCCTAGTCCTTTGTACTAGTGATGAGCGAATCTGTTCCGTTTCGCTTTGCCTAAAAATCCACGAAACGGCGAAAAATTCGCGAAACTGTGAAAATGTTGTGTTACAAAAAAAAATTGTCACCCGCGGCTATTATTTTGTCGCCCGCGGCTATTGTTTTGTCGCCTGCGGCTATTATTTTGTCGCACGCGGCTGTTATTTTGTCGCGCGGCTATTATTTGTCGCCCGCAGCTATTTTTTGTCGTGCGGCTATTATTTCATCGCCCGGCTATTATTTTGTCGCCCGCGGCTATTATCTTGTCGCACGGCTATTATTTCGTCACCCGCGGCTATTGTTTTGTCGCCCGCGGCTATTATTTTGTCACACGGCTATTGTTTTGTCGCCCGCGGCTATTATTTTGTTGCCCGCGACTATTCTTTTTTGACGCCGGCGACAATTTTTGGACGTGCGGCGAATTTTTCCGCACCGAAATTTTTCAGCCGTTTCGCGAAACAATCCGCCAATGGCGAAACGCGGAGATTAGCCGCAAATCCATGCCTGGTTAAAGTTTTCGCCCATCACTCTTTGTACCTTTATCCATGTATTCCCACCCAATGAGCTCCTTTTATAATTCCCTTTACACCTTCAGACACCATACACCTTCAGATGAGGTGAGGTCGCCAAGCGAGCGGACCTTCTCCCAATATCCCCCACCTACGGGTGGGCGATATCGGAAGAATCCAGGCTAATTCGATCATTTGGCCCTGGGGCCAAACGATCGAATTATAACGACGGGTATAGGCAAAGTCGGTTCAAGGAGCCGATGCGGTCCCCGATCCGACTAGATTTTTTAACCTGCCCGATCGAGATCTGCCCGATTTTAGGCCAGATATCAGTCGGGCAAGCCCGTCGGTAGTGCCCATACACGGGCCGATAAGCTGCCGAGTTGGTCTAAGGGACCGATATTGGCAGCAAGAATGGGCCGTGTATGGCCACCTTCACTCTAGAACCAGCCTGGGCCTACACCAAGGCCTTTGGTTAGTAAAATATCTGCACTGATATTTCTATTTAATCTTGATTTAAACCCAAACCCCATTTGCACTTATCCTTTTGATAACAAAAAGTCCATGTTGCCATTAAATGCCTCTGTGTTCCTTATCGAATGGTCCCACTTAAACATAGACATTGACCTTGGGGGGTTCCTAGAGATTGGTTTGGAATGAATATTTTTATGCACAGAAGCGGTAGGATGCCGGCACAAAATGTCTTAACTGCTTTTTAACACCGAGCGATTTGCCCTTGGGAAGCCTCCATTTAAGCTGCGGTTGGTTTAGCCTTTGTTTTAAGGATTACGGTTGTGTAGTACTCGGCCCTGGTGTAATTGATTATTGTATTGTAATACAATTTCCCACCTTTGACTGGATCTTTTATTTTTCGCTAAATGCCACTGCAACGGCTTTATTCCGGGAAACAAAAGACAAAGGAGCCCGTGTAACTCACAGGATAGGCCATTATCAAAGGTTGAAAGAAAGGAAAAAAAAAAAAATCATTATTCTGCTCAAGCCCTGCCATTTGCATAGAGGGGTTTCTAAACGATTGTACAGATTCATTTAGTAAATTCAGGAGCTTTGTAACAGCTTAAAGGTTTTCCTTGGGTTTATCATTGTCTACAGAAGGACTGAAAGAATTTCCGGAGCCCTGATTGTGTTGTGGTTCTAAATAAATATTATGCTATTATCCTATAATTCTATTGCAAAGGCAGCTGCATGGGTTAAAGACGTCACTAAGGTTACTAACCTGACCCCCTAAAAACTTGACAAATATAAAAGCCATAGACTGAAAGGTTGATTAGCAGTTAATACACATTCCTTTTTCGCCAGACATTTTACAGTGTTCACCATTTTGCTTTTTTCGTCATTCAGGTTATGTTTTATATTTTGTACTAGTGATGGGCGAAATGTTTCGCCAGGCATGGATTTGCGGCGAATTTCTGCATTTTGCCATTGGTGGATTGTTTCGTGAAATCGATGAAAAAATTTGCAGCAGAAAAATTAGCCGCACGTCCGCTGGCGACAAAAGAATAGCCGTGCGACAAAATAATAGCCGCTGGAGACAAAATAATAGCCGCGAGCGACAAAATAATAGCCGCCGGCGACAAAATAATAGCCGCTGGAGACAAAAGAATAGCCGTGCTACAAAATAATAGCCGCCGGCGACAAAATAATAGCCGCTGGAGACAAAAGAATAGCCGTGCTACAAAATAATAGCCGCGAGCGACAAAATAATAGCCGCCGGCGACAAAATAATAGCCGCGAGCGACAAAATAATAGCCGCGAGCGACAAAATAATAGCCACGGGCGACAATTTTTTTTGACGCACAACATTTTTGCAGTTTCTCCGATCTTTTAAAAGATTTGCAAATTTTCCGGCGAAGCAAAACGGAACAGATTCGCTTATCACTACTATACACCCTCTTCCCCCCCTGTTCACTGAAACATCAGGAAAGTTCAACTTTCCTCTTATAGGTAAAATCGAAACAAGTATGGCATTCATACTGCTGTGACTCAACCATGGGGGGGGGGGGGTCATTTTTCCATCAATTTTGTAAAAAAAAAAAAATCCAATGGAGAGCCAAATGCCGTCTGTGTTGTTAATTGGTTTAGAGATGCATAGCACTACATGTTTCGGACCAGGTACTGCACCAGAGGAAGGACCCCAGAGGTCCAAAACATGTAGTGCTATGCATCTCTAAACCAATTAACAACACAGACGGCATTTGGCTCTCCAGTGGATTTTTTTTATTTTTACATGGTACTTATTAAAGTGGACCTGGCGAAACCTACACCACTGTCTGATTGAGCCCCTTCACTGAGTCTTACACTTTGTGGCACACAAGCTGTATTTTTCCTTTTGTCACACTATTATGGCTACCAATGACCAATGAAGGGCAACTGGCCACTCTTCTGATGGTGATTTATGTACAACTTCCAGCATCTATAATCCTTCTATAAGCACAGTTCCTCTTCATTTCCCCTCCTCTATGTGGAAGGGAAAAAAGCAGTGCTTATTTTTGAATTTCTGACTCGGAGGCAAGTTCTAGAGGAATAAAGACCATGGGTACTGCCAAACAGAGCCTCCTGTAGGCTGTCAGTCCACATTGGTCTACCAAATAACCAATCACAGTCCTTATTGGCCAACCCCCTAGAAACTTTTTTCATGCTTACATTGCTGCCCAACTTTTTTTATATTTAAATGTTGCTCAAAAAGGTTGGGGACCCCTGGTGTAAAGGATACAAATATACAAATCTGGATCATGCACCAGGCATCAAATGCAGTCATCACATAACTGTTGTAAGAAGGACATGATGGAGGACTTTATTGGCTTTACACAGAGTTAGGCCTGGTGGGACAGGGGTGAGCAAAGGGCCAGGATCAGCACATTAACTGTAAGGAGAGAATCTGATTAGATTATGGCTTGTGGCTCTCTTTGACCTGTACACCTTGAGTTATTAAGACTTTTTGAGTTAACACTCATGCTCTGTTGCCCTGTTGCTCATTCCAGTTTATGAACTCATGATCGTACAAGTCATTCTGCAATACTTATAACTCTAGTTGGTCTTCAGGTGGATGGTGCCCTCATCCATTGCCTTAGGCAGTCACCATAGTCTGGAAAAACCTTGGTATTCTACAGCTTCTCTGTAAATTGCTTCCAATCCATTGTCCACCTCAAGTTTATTACACCTTTTGACATCTTGCAAACATTTTCCATTCTCTACATATATTTATATATAATAATATATAAGAACATTGTGAGCATTAGTAACTATGTCCTCTTTTAGAGAATGTCTCGATCATATTTATAGTTTATGTATGTGAATGTATAGATTGGTAGGTGTGGGTTAGGTGTGCTGGGTTTACTTGGATGGGTTGAACTTGATGGACACTGGTCTTTTTTCAACCCTATGTAACTATGTAACTATATACCCCATGTCCAAACTGTCCCTTTGAAGCAGGGACCCCCAACCTTTTTTTACTTGTGAGCAACATTTCAATGAAAGAAAGGCTTGGGAGCAACACAAATACAGAAACGTTCCTAGTAGGTGGCCAGTAAGGACTCAGATTGGTTAATTAGTAGCCCAATGTGGACTTGCAGACTACTAGAGGCTCTGTTTAGAAGTACTCATGGTCTTTATGCCTCTATACTTGCCTCCAATTCAGGAATTCAAAAATAACAACCTGGTTTCGGGGCACTGGGAGCAACATCCAAGGGGTTGGGGAGCAACATGTTGCCCCTGAGCCACTGGTTGGGGATCACTGCTAAATATGATATAAATATAAACACAAATATATGGAGAAAAATCTTTGTGCACACAGATAAGGTACCTTTTCCTCTAGTCTCTGAAGGAATAGAAATCATCTAGATAATAATAGTTCAGCCATGCCGTGGCCTAATATTGTAATATATCTGCTCTCTATTTACTCAGCCGTGCCGTCCGTTTAATTGTTACTTAGCTAATTTTCAGCTTAGTTTATCATTTGGAAAGCTGAGTGTGAAAGTCCTTAATTCCTCCAAGATGTTTCAGAACCTTCCTTCAAGGATAATGTGCAACTTCATTTGATTTTTATTAATAAGCAACTTTCAAGCTCGCTAATTTGAAATATTCGAGATATCTCCGGGCATCATGTCTCATTGAGCCGCGGCTTCGCCTGAGAAATTCCGAAGCTTTTCAGCACTTTCTCTAATTAACTCCTTCACCTGTGGCCCTCCATAGGGCATCATTTGCACAGGGATGTATGGATATAACCCTGAGTTTCAGGTGAATTTTAAGATGACACAAGCGGATTTACATTGTAACGAGGCAACACATAGGAAGACATTTAGCCGGGCCCAGGGCAAGGAGAGGAGAGATAGTCCCACTGGTAAGAATGTGCAAACACAGTATGGAAAGTGTAATTATTATTTGTTTTCTATATAACTAGGTGGACTACGGTTACCATAGCTCCTTGTTTAAAGGAAAACTATACCCCCAGAATGAATACTTTACCAACAGGTAGTTTATATAATTGTAGGGACCCATAGGGTTAATCCACCAATTTGGCTTTAAACCCTACTACTTCCTGATTTCCACTGTTACTGGGCAAAGTCCCATGTATCTAGTTCAACCTTTATCTATGCCTTATTGGTTATTTGGGTTGACCACACCTCTTGCAAACTCATATAGTGTTTAGCAAAGAGGTGTGGCTTTCTCTTTGGCTGCCTCTTTGTCTCAGGTGAAGGTCCACTGAGCCTGGGATCAGAATAGGCATCAGTAAAGCATTATTGCCCCAGAGTTATCATCCACTCTAGTGAAGTTGGGGACAGGGACCCCATGAACGAGGACCAGTCAGATAGTTACTCTTGTAAGAGCACTCTCTAGGGGTGTGAAATAGAGAGGGAAGGAAGCAAGAGCAATTTCGGCTCCACCAAGGAAAGTAGCTGGAAGTACCTTCCATACAGGCAATGTTGCCTCAGCATAGGGCCACGGTTAAGACATAGGAGACAGGCAATATCTCAACCCTGTTCCACAGTCGGCTGTAGGACTCTCAAGCTAGGGGTTAACAACCTGAGGACTGAGATATCCATCCTGACTGCTCCCATAGGGGTGCCAAGCTGACCAGGTGCATTTACCCTGTCCAGACTCCCAAAAGAGGTGGGATAAACCAGCGTGCATCCTCTCTTGTTGTCCTCAGAGTACTACTGTCATTTACCATCTGCATTGTGAGTATAACCCTGCTGATTCATTTGTCTGTGACAAAGGGTGTCAGTAGGCTTTTTTTGTGGCAACTTTTTTGTCTCGGCCACTTTTTTCTTGCTGACTTTTTTGTCTTTGCAACTTTTTTATCTCAACTGATCAAATTTTTACCGAAGTTTCACAAAAAAATTCAACCATGGCGAAATGTGACTGGAAACCCAGGCCTTGCGAAAACACAAATTTGCTCATCAATTTTTTCGCCAGGCATGGATATGGAAAATATTGATGTGGGCGACAAAAAAATATACATGGGCGACAAAATATAGATGCAGGCGACAAAAAAATATACATGGGCGACAAAATATAGACGCGGGCGACAAAAAAATATACATGGGCGACAAAATATAGATGCGGGCGACAAGAAAATATACATGGGCGACAAAATATAGACGCAGGTGACAAAAAAGATGCGGGCGACAAAAAAAATTGCGTGACAAATGCGTTTCGCGAATTTTATGGTGAAGCGAAACGAGACAGATTCGCTCCTCACTACTCACTAGCACTCTTGTGAGGAAATCTCTGGGAATGACTAGAACCAAACTGTCCATCAAAAGTTCTCTCATAAGAATATGCATTACCAAGTACCGTATATACTCGAGTATAAGCCGATCCGAATATAAGCCGAGGTGCCTAATTTTACCTAAGAAAACTGGAAAAACGTATTGACTCGAGTATAAGCCTAGGGTGGGAAATGCAGCCGCTACTGCTAAGTTTCAATAATCAAAATAAATACCAATAAAATTACAGTAATTGAGGCATCAGTGGGGTATATGTTTATAAATATTTATTTCAAAGAAAAATAGTAAACTAGCTCTGTAAGTGGAGAAGAGGGTCAACAAAAACAACAGGCACTGGAGGGTCTGGTTGTGGGTGGCCTAATTTGCACACAAAGTACAGAGGGTGCTAGTCTGGAGGGACCCATGGCACCCGACTCGAGTATAAGATGAGGGTAACTTTTTCAGCACATTTTGGGTGCTGAAAAACTAGGCTTATACTCGAGTATATACAGTAATTCCTACTGATGAGAAGCAGGATAATTTACTTTATAGAGGCTATTTTATTTGAGATCCCCAAAGAGTCGGCCTTGTTCTCTACTTTGTACTTAACTGCCTGCAAGAACATCGCTTGTATCTGGGCCCTTCTTCAGCCTGGGTGTCTCATTTTACAACAGGTCTAAACATTTAGTTCCAAACCTAAATAAACCGTAAATACAGACAAGCCCAATGCGTAAATCATATCTACGCTTTTTCTCCTGAGGGCGCGATGTTCCGTTCTATGACGGATAAGCATCTTGTCTGACAATCCCCATAATATAAGAATAGTTGCGGGAAGAGATTCATCCTACTTTGGTTCTTCTGGAAGCAAAAAAAGATTGATATAAATAAAATTTAAACAGAGAACGCATTACAGATGTCGGCTGTGAAGAAATGCTTTGTCGGCCTAATGAAAAGATATCAATTTTCTCCACTTCATTCAATAAATTGTGAGTCATTTTCTAAATGGATTAGATTAAAAAGGAAGCGCAGACTCCCAGTGTGGAGCCCTCGGAACGGATGGAAACCTCAGACAAGGGAAACATTGAACCTTTCAAGCAGCTCCGGATCTATAACATTGATACAGAATACCGTAGGAGTGGCTGCAGCCCCATGATCCCCCACTGCTAAAAAGGGCGATGCTACGAGAATTGAATGAGACACATTGTTCCGAATTTCTTCTAAAATGTCATGGGCTCGTCAAGTCAATTGCAGGACTGGGGAATTTGAAAGGTGTGGGGGGGGAATAAAGGGATGTCGGTAACGTAGCAACATAGTTAGAGAGTTTGAGTAGAAGAAGTTTGTCAAGTTCTTCAAGAACAATAAAAGAACGTCTGCTAACTGAACCTTAGGGTTGGAAGTGATTCCTTGCCTCAGAGCTGGTACTTACATAACAGTTTATCTAGGGATTCTAATAATCCATCATAAAGCCAAATATTGTTCTCGAAAGAGGGCAACTCATTTTAATTTCTGTCAATAAATTCTACCTATTCAGTGCAAATCCTCCATTTCTTCGATCGTTGTGCAAGTCTTCCTGTCACTATCCAAAGCAGGGTCAGACTAGAGGTTGCAGGGCCCACCAGGGATTCTGCCTCAAGAGCCCCTGCATTGGGGGAATGGCTCCCGCCACCTTCACACACGCCCTTACCCCCCCACCCCCACAGGGGCTCCCACCACCCTTCCAACCCCAAGCGTGCGTTTCTCCAGCGTGTTGGGGATGGAGACCGGCGATACGCCCCCTGATCCCCTTCTGAACATGCTTCCTATTCCCCTTCTGGACACGCCTCCTGCCCCCCTTTGAACATGCCCCCTTCTGAACACGCTTCCTGCTCCCCCTTCGAATACACCCCCTGTTTCCCTTCTGAACAATGCTCTGGTGGAGCGCCCTGAGGGCATCGGGTCTCAGCCACCTGGACCCACCTGGTTTTTTCTCAATGTGCCAGCAGCCCAGTCCAACCCTGATCCAAAGTGTGAAACATTCTTTGATATATTGGTCTAGAATGGTGCTCCTTAAACACCAGAATTAAGGAAAAAGAACCTTGACCAGTTGGGGAAGGCAAGAAAAAGGATAACATTAATACTGGGAAGGTCAAAGACAAGGAATGAAGGTCAGTCAGGGGGTTAAAAGGTGGTAGGACCCTCTTATTCCTGGACTGGCAGCAGAGAGCAGCATCCCACCCTCACTATTGTTATGCCCTAAAGCCTTAAGGTGGCCATAAACGGGCCGATTGTAGCTGCCGATATCAGTTACATAGGGTGGGAAAAGACCAGAGTCCATCAAGTTCAACCCTTCCAAGTGAAGGGTTGAACGATCAAATTAGCCTACATTTGCCCGATATCGCCACCCGTAGGTGGGGATATCAGGAGAAGGTCTACTCGCCAAGCGTGTATGGCCACCTTTTCAGCCAGGGTGGCTTGTCTCTGTCCTGGTAATGTTGGTTACAGCTGTGGATGCTGCCAGGGGAATTACTTGCTGAAGGGTTGGGTGGGGTGACTGTTATCCCACTCCCTGCTCCATAGAGTTTATCTTAGTGTCTCCTTGAGTATTGGTCCCAGAAGGTAGGGTAGGGTACAATTGCCCTCCTGAGTGCAGCACTGGGGTGCCATAGGAATGACTAGAACATGGCTGAGTTTTTATGCATTTGGCTCAGTATTAAGTTCAGTCTCGTTATAGGTTGTGTGTGCTGGGTTCACTTGGAAGGGTTGAACTTGATGGACTCTGGTCTTTTCCCACCCTATGTAACTATGTAACTATATATATAAAACTCACATTTTGATGGATTTGCCCCTATGTTAGTATGCTTTCCTTAAGGGCATGGGCTTGGAGTATAGGAATGGCTTGGTTTTGGTATGTGGCTAGGGAAGACAAATGCCTTGACCTTGCCCCCAACATATTTAGTATTTTTATGGTGACTGTTAACTTGTCTCAGCAAATACAATTTTCAAACCATATAGGTTAATTTACCTTTTGCATGAATTTTTTTTATATAATAATGCATAAAATGAAACTCACAAAATGTTATCAACTATCAACTGCCACTGATATTACCATTATATGAAACAAGCTTGTTCTGTCTACTTCTTGATACTTCAGTTTATTTCTCCTTAATTTAGGCACCAAAAATATATTGTATGCTTATGGTTTCTGAATGGGCTGAAGCTGAAACACTGTGCGTATGTTACCTTGTGATATTAGCCGCACTATATAAAGCCATTAAAGCAGAAATTTAATTTGTTTTTCATCGGGCAGCAGGATAAATATGTTGTATAATGCAAGGAAATGTATAATATAGGAAGCATTAACTGAACATTGGGTAATTTGGAGCTAGGAAATTGTGCAATTGGCAGGAAAATGAGAAAAAAAAAAGCTGAAGTGTTCATGTTCAAACAAAGTTTAACTGTAACATTTGTAAAATATTAGAGAAGAATGTTGTGATTTCCACACCAAGCAGTTCTGCACGATCGGTTATGCTTCATTATTGTATTTATGGAATCATGGGTTTCTTGTTAAGCCGAAACAGTTGTAACTATTCTACAAATAAATGGACATTGAGGGGCAGATTTATCAAAGTACGATTGAGTCCGAATACAAAAAATTTGTAGTTTTTCTAATTTATAGAATTGTGCATATTTTCTGTGATTTTTTTGTTAATTTGCGCAACTTTTACGTACGTTGCATACGTCGCAACGAGTATGAAAGTTTCGGATTTATTCAAGCTTCAGAATGGTGACTTTCCTTGGGCCGGGTTGGAGCTGCAGAGTGCCATTGAGCCCTATGGGAGGCTTTCCTTGGGCCGGGTTGGAGCTGCCATTGAGCCCTATGGGAGACTTTCCTTGGGCCGGGTTGGAGCTGCAGAGTGCCATTGAGCCCTATGGGAGACTTTCCTTGGGCCGGGTTGAAGCTGCAGAGTGCCATTGAGCCCTATGGGAGACTTTCCTTGGGCCAGGTCGGAGCTGCAGAGTGCCATTGAGCCCTATGGGAGGCTTTCCTTGGGTCGGGTTGGAGCTGCAGAGTGCCATTGAGCCCTATGGAAGACTTTCCTTGGGCCGGGTTGGAGCTGCAGAGTGCCATTGAGGCCTATGGAAGACTTTCCTTGGGCCGGGTTGGAGCTGCAGAGTGCCATTGAGCCCTATGGGAGGCTTACCTTGGGCCGGGTTGGAGCTGCAGAGTGCCATTGAGCCCTATGGGAGACTTTCCTTGGGTCGGGTTGGAGCTGCAGAGTGCCATTGAGCCCTATGGGAGACTTTCCTTGGGCCGGGTTGGAGCTGCAGAGTGCCATTGAGCCCTATGGGAGACTTTCCTTGGGCCGGGTTGGAGCTGCAGAGTGCCATTGAGCCCTATGGGAGACTTTCCTTGGGCCGGGTTGGAGCTGCAGAGTGCCATTGAGCCCTATGGGAGACTTTCCTTGGGCCAGGTTGGAGCTGCAGGGTGCCATTGAGCCCTATGGGAGACTTTCCTTGGGTCGGGTTGGAGCTGCAGAGTGCCATTGAGCCCTATGGGAGACTTTCCTTGGGCCGGGTTGGAGCTGCAGAGTGCCATTGAGCCCTATGGGAGACTTTCCTTGGGCCGGGTTGGAGCTGCAGAGTGCCATTGAGCCCTATGGGAGACTTTCCTTGGGCCGGGTTGGAGCTGCAGAGTGCCATTGAGCCCTATGGGAGGCTTTCCTTGGGTCGGGTTGGAGCTGCAGAGTGCCATTGAGCCCTATGGAAGACTTTCCTTGGGCCGGGTTGGAGCTGCAGAGTGCCATTGAGGCCTATGGAAGACTTTCCTTGGGCCGGGTTGGAGCTGCAGAGTGCCATTGAGCCCTATGGGAGACTTTCCTTGGGCCAGGTTGGAGCTGCAGGGTGCCATTGAGCCCTATGGGAGACTTTCCTTGGGTCGGGTTGGAGCTGCAGAGTGCCATTGAGCCCTATGGGAGACTTTCCTTGGGCCGGGTTGGAGCTGCAGAGTGCCATTGAGCCCTATGGGAGACTTTCCTTGGGCCGGGTTGGAGCTGCAGAGTGCCATTGAGCCCTATGGGAGACTTTCCTTGGGCCGGGTTGGAGCTGCAGAGTGCCATTGAGCCCTATGGGAGACTTTCTTTGGGCCGGGTTGGAGCTGCAGAGTGCCATTGAGCCCTATGGGAGACTTTCCTTGGGCCGGGTTGGAGCTGCAGAGTGCCATTGAGCCCTATGGGAGACTTTCCTTGGGCCAGGTTGGAGCTGCAGAGTGCCATTGAGCCCTATGGGAGACTTTCCTTGGGCCGGGTTGGAGCTGCAGAGTGCCATTGAGCCCTATGGGAGACTTTCCTTGGGCCAGGTTGGAGCTGCAGAGTGCCATTGAGCCCTGTGGGAGGCTTCCCATATCATGCACTGAAGGTTCAAAGTCAGAAAGGTTTTCCCGCCGTTTCTGATCGTTCGGATACGAAAATTTTGTGACTTTCGGAACGCTGATACGATATTATCGTGATTATTCCTATTTTTTCGTATGCATTTTTGTGACATTTCCGATCATCTCAAATTATCGTATCTAATTCGAATTTTACCCATTTCGGGATTCGAACTCGTATTTTGATGAATGTGCCCCTAAGGGACAGATTCTCTTATCTCACATTTTGATAAATCTGCTCCTGAGTGTGTGCTGTTATGTTATATCAAATTTACTTTAGATTCCAGGATAATAACGAAACATTAAGGGGGTGATTTATCAACGCTCGAGTTCGATTTACTTTTTTTTGCGCTTCAAAAATTCGAATTTGAGTTATGGTTTGAAAACTCGGACGTCTGGTATTTATTAAGTGCAAAAACCCTGAAAACTCAAATGTAAAAATTTGGCATCTTAAAGTTTCTATAGAAGTCAATGGGATTTGTCTTAGGCAAAGTCAAGTCATGTTCTCAAACTCGAGTTTTTCAAGCTCATAAACTCGAAAAGCTTGAGTTTTTTCTTATTGAAATGAGTTTTCCTTATTAATGAATAAGCAACTTTTTTTTTTCCTGATTTAGTTTTAAAAAACTAACTTGGAGGCAGATTTATCAAAGTGTGAAATAAAAGCTCACTACTGAATAACTCAGCTACATTCTATTCATTCCTATGGGATTTTTAGAAATGTGTTTATGAAATGGTGAGTTCTAGCAATGAGCGAATCTGTCCCGTTTCGCTTCGCTGCTTCGGCAAAAATGTCGCGCCTCAAAAAAAATTGTTGCCCGCAGCTATTCTTTCGTCGCCCGCGGCTATTCTTTTGTCGCCTGCGGCTATTCTTTTGTCGCCTGCGGCTATTCTTTTGTCGCCCGCGGCTATTCTTTTGTCGCCCGCGGCTATTCTTTTGTCGCCCGCGGCTATTCTTTTGTCGCCTGGCGCTATTCTTTTGTCACGCCGCTATTCTTTTGTCGCCCACCGCTATTCTTTTGTCGCCCGCCGCTATTCTTTTGTCGCCCGCCGCTATTCTTTTGTCGCCCGCGGCTATTCTTTTGTCACGCGGCTATTCTTTTGTCGCCCGCCGCTATTCTTTTGTCGCCCGCCGCTATTCTTTTGTCGCGCCGCTATTCTTTTGTCACCCGCCGCTATTCTTTTGTCACCCGCCGCTATTCTTTTGTCGCCCGCGGCTATTCTTTTGTCGCGCGGCTATTTTTTTGTCGCCCGCCGCTATTCTTTTGTCACCCGCCGCTATTCTTTTGTCACCCGCCGCTATTCTTTTGTCGCCCGCCGCTATTCTTTTGTCGCGTGGCTATTCTTTTGACGCAATTTTTTCCAAACAATTTTTGGACGCGCGCCGAATTTTTCTGCGGCTAATTTTTTCATCCGTTTCGCAAAACAATCCACCAAGGGTGAAACACGGAAATTAGCCGCAAATCCATGCCTGGCGAAACATTTCACCCATCACTAGTGAGTTCTAACTTTCACTTATTGATAAATACACTTCTCAAAATAGAATGTGGCTGAGTTTTTATGTATTAAGCTCTAAACTCACATTTAAATAAATCTACCCCTCAGGGTAGGAACAAGCGGTATGTACCGTTGTTAAGGCCCGAGATAGCGGCAGGCTTACTGAGGTTGGCTACTCGCTTAAAGGGCCAGTATTGCCATAAATTGCTAATAGCATCTTATTTTTTTAATGTACATTTTTTTAATTCCGTGTATACAAATATATTTTTTAAATCAGAAAAATGTTCAGTCTCTTGTTTATCTTCCTGTGCGCTTTTGTAGTTTGTCATATTGGTAATCTCTTAGAATTTAATACTTCCCATATATCCCAATAAGGGACATAATCAGGTCACTCTCAGATCAACTGTCATTGGTCGACTACAGAATCGAGGGCTGCTAAACAACTTGATGGGTAAACAGACAAGTGGATGGTATTTAATTCTATTTTCAACCGGCAGTTAGAGATCCGTCTGAATTTCCATCCAGATATCAGCTGACAGGAAGATACATATGGGAGTTATTGCAAAGAGAAATAAATATGAAATATTGAAGTATATTACAACATTGATCTAATATTTTGGTTCCAGATCTCCGGAGATTTTAGATCTCCTTTAGTTTGACAATCGTTCACTCATTTAGAAAATTGTGGGCGAACTTTTGCCAGTCGGTCGGGAAAGACCTAGAAATGCGGCTCTGCTGCATCCGTAATGTATTTCTTTAGTGATAATAAAAAAGCAGCAAATCAGTATTCAAACCCCTCATTCACCCACATCCATCTACATAATTGCAAATGTAAAATATAAACAAATTAAGCAGTAAGGAAGGAATGATATCTAGTTTCCGGGCTTTGATGATGGATAATTGCAAAGTCTTTATAATGGGGTTGCTCCAGGAAACAACAATTGTCCCTACTGTTAAGCAGTTCAAGTAGGTGGAAGTAAAACCTTTTCTCTTATTTTGATTCCTAATAATTTTTACCTGTATGAACAATAGGGATGCACCAAATCCACTATTTTACGATACAGGTAAAACCCTGAATCCTTTGCAAAAGATTTAGCCAAATAACAAACCGAATTTCCATGTTTATGTGAGCATTCCGAATCCAAACCCTGCCCACCATGCGCCCGCACCAATGTAAATTGGCCACAAAAATGTCAGGAAGGGGGATGGCAGTTCCGGCTGCATGGCCTGCATCCAGCTCCCGTCACTTATAGTTACATTATTGGTGAAAGTAAAAATTTGGAGTAGTTTGACCAAAACTGAAGATTAACTTTGCATTGGGGAGAATTCACATCTAGTGATGGGCGAAATGTTTCGCCAGGCATGGTTTGCTGCGAATTCCCGCGTTTCGCCAAGTGGATGAAAAAATTTGCTGCAGAAAAATTCGCCACACGTCCAAAAATTGTCGCCGGCGTCAAAAAAGAATAGTCGCAGGCGTCAAAAGAATAGCCGCGGGCGATAAAAGAATAGCCGTGCGACAAAATAATAGCCGCGGGTGACGAAATAATAGCCGCGCGACAAAATAATAGCCGTGGGTGACGAAATAATAGCCGCGCAACAAAATAATAGCCACGGGCGATGAAATAATAGCCGCGCAACAAAATAATAGCCGCGGGCGACGAAACAATAGCCGCGCGAAAAAATAATAGCCGCACGAAAAAATAATAGCCGCGTGAAAAAATAATAGCCGCGGGTGACGAAATAATAGCCGCGCAACAAAATAATAGCCGCGGGCGACGAAACAATAGCCGCACGGCAAAATAATAGCCGCGGGGGGCGATGAAACAATAGCTGCGCGACAAAATAATAGCCATGGCCAACAAAAGAATAGTCGCGAAAGAAAATTTTTTTTGTCGCACGGCATTTTCGACATTTCACGAATTTTTCGCGGTTTCTCGGATCTTTTGAAAGATTTGCGAATTTTTCGGAGAAAGCAAAACGGAACAGATTCGCTCATCACTATTCACATCTCTTCTCCAGGTGAAACTTCTCCAGTTTACTAAGAGCACAAAAACAAATGTTCACCAAAAAAAATGTCTCCAGGTTCCGGCTGGCAAACTGCCATTATAAAGATGATAGAGTAGCCAATGCTGAATCTCATTATCCCCATCACCCCCTCCTGGCTAATTTTTCACATATGTGAAAAGCCAAAATAAGGGCTAAGATTGGCTATTAGGGGCCTCTATGCACCCTATCAGCTTACAGGGGCTTTATTTGGAAGGAAATCTTGTTTTTATTCAACCAAAACTTGCCCCCAAGTCAGGAATTCAAAAATAACTCCCTGGTTTGGGGGCACTGAGAGCAACATCCAAGGGGTTGGGGAGCAACATGTTGCCACTGAGCCACTGGTTGGGAATCCCTGCTCTGGATCAATGAAAGGTTATGGTTGGGAAAAAGGTTGGCCTTGATGGGCATATTTCTTCAGGTCCAACTACCTTGCAGCTGTAGTTTTGCCTATACTGTATGTCACAGCATATAAGCCATTAACTCCTCTGTTTCTGGTTGGAATCTCCTGTTAATTGACTGCTGGAGAGACAGCTCCCTGGCTCCGTGTTGCAGAAAGTAAAGTTACAGATGATATGATGTGCGGCTTCCAAACATATTAATGAGCGGAATATTCCTAATTCAGAATTCCACGGGGATGTCGGCGTGACCTCCTTTTCAGCCCTGAGAGCTGCGATTGCCTCGTGGGATTTGAGGTGAGTGAATGCAAAAGAGAAACTTTCAGCAGAACTATTGTGGCAGATGTGGGAGACAGCGTGCCCTAAATCACACTCTCCTTAAGGCGAAGCGCGCGAGGGAATGTGGCAGAAATAATCATTTCATGAAAAGCTGCTGAAGCAAAATTCAATAACACGCAGAGTATGTTCTCAAGCGATGCCTAAAAATGTTTTTTTATGAGCATCTTGCAAATTAGACTGCTCCAGGAAAAACAGGAAAAAGATGAGGCGCCGCGCACTTCTGGAAGAGAAGGTTGGTAGCCTAGAATTGCTGGGGCTCATTAGATGGGCTGGGGCCCAGTGCAAACAAAAAAAGGCTTTCAGGGATCACTGGTTATTATTAGTGATGGGCGAATGTTTCGCCAGGCATGGATTCGCAGCGAATTTCCGCATTTCGCCATTGGCGGAGTGTTTCGCGAAATGGATAAAAAAATTTGGCGTGGAAAAATTCGGCACACGTCCAAAAATTGTCGCCGGCGTCAAAAAAGAATAATCACGGGCGTCAAAAGAATAGCCGTGCGACAAAAAAATAGCTGCGGGCGTCAAAAGAATAGCTGTGCGACAAAAAAATAGCCGCAGACGACAAAAGAATAGCCGCGTGACAAAAAAATAGCCGCGGGCGACAAAAGAATAGCTGCGGGCGACAAAAGAATAGTCGTGGGTGACAATTTTTTTTTCTGCACATATTTTCGCTGTTTCATGAATTTTTCGCTGTTTCGCGGATCTTTTGAAAGATTCACAAATTTTTTGGCGAAGCGAAACGGAACAGATTCGCTCATCACTAGTTATTATCTGTGCCTCAAAATCACAACTGCACCCAAAATCTTTACATCCAAAGGGGCTGATTTACTAAATCTCCCATTTATCTTGGGTTTTTTTTTAAACCACGAGTAACGTCACTTCCGTCTATGTCAGACATTTATCAAAAAAACCCAAAGGGGAAAAAGTTGCAGAAAAGAAGACAAAGGGGCACATTTATCAAAACACAAGTTCGAATCCCGAATGGGAAAAATTCGGATTGGAAACGAAAATTTCGAAAATCCCAAGCATTATGGATAATGGGTCCTATATCTGTGATTTATGTATGGGTGCTGTAAATAGGAATTTATCCTGCATGTCAGAATCTAGAATTCCTTATAGCAGGTCTAGTGCATAATTTAATTTATCTTCATTTTATTATACAGTGCTGCCCATACAAACAGTATATAATACAGACTGTAGTCAGTCCCAAGCTGCAGAACCTTTGACATTGAGTAACTTGACCAAAAAGCCAAGGATTTCAAGCCAAAACCTCCATGAATCAGAGTTCAGGGTCCTGCCCTGGCTCCAAGCATGAACATTACTTCTAAACATTAAATGTCTTCCCCCGAAAGGCCATCCCTTTGCATTTACGGAACTGCATGTATGATATTTATGCATAAATGAACTGACCCCGCCAAGCAGAAATCATTAAACTGTGCAGAGCAGCATTTCATGAACACTACATGTCAAGGCCCCATTTCTCTGAAACCTATTGGTCTTGCATTATATGTTCAAGAAGCCTATGAGATGTCATTATTCATTTGGTTCAAGCTGGAACGTGGGCAAAGCGGACTAACCGTGCACACATTCCCCATTAACCACTTCAGCTGCTTCTGGAACGTGCCCGTAACTCCGTAACTAACAGGGAACTGACTTTGGATACAAGGGGGGAAAAATGCTCCAACTCTGAAGTCATGTTGGTTCCACAACTACAATATGGCTTCTGATTATGATTGGCGAATCTGTTCCGTTTCGCTTCACCAAAAAATTAGCAAATCTTTCGAAAGATTCGCAAAATGACGAAAAAGCCGTGCGGAAAAAATTGTCGCCCGCCACTATTCTTTGGATGTGCGACTATTCTTTGGATGTGCGACTATTCTTTGGATGTGCGACTATTCTTTGGATGCCCGCGACTATTCTTTGGATGTGCGACTATTCTTTGGATGTGCGACTATTCTTTGGATGCCCGCGACTATTCTTTGGATGTGCGACTATTCTTTGGATGTGCGACTATTCTTTGGATGCCCACGACTATTCTTTGGATGTGCGACTATTCTTTGGATGTGCGACTATTCTTTGGATGTGCGACTATTCTTTGGATGCCCGCGACTATTCTTTGGATGTGCGACTATTCTTTGGATGTGCGACTATTCTTTGGATGCCCGCGACTATTCTTTGGATGTGCGACTATTCTTTGGATGTGCGACTATTCTTTGGATGTGCGACTATTCTTTGGATGCCCGCCACTATTCTTTGGATGCCCGCCACTATTCTTTGGATGCCCGCCACTATTCTTTGGATGCCCGCCACTATTCTTTGGATGCCCGCGACTATTCTTTGGATGCCCGCGACTATTCTTTGGATGCCCGCGACTATTCTTTGGATGCCCGCGACTATTCTTTGGATGTGCGACTATTCTTTGGATGTGCGACTATTCTTTGGATGTGCGACTATTCTTTGGATGTGCGACTATTCTTTGGATGTGCGACTATTCTTTGGATGTGCGACTATTCTTTGGATGCCCGCGACTATTCTTTGGATGCCCGCGACTATTCTTTGGATGCCCGCGACTATTCTTTGGATGCCCGCGACTATTCTTTGGATGCCCGCGACTATTCTTTGGATGTGCGACTATTCTTTGGATGTGCGACTATTCTTTGGATGTGCGACTATTCTTTGGATGCCCGCGACTAATTCTTTGGATGTGCGACTATTCTTTGGATGCCCGCCGACTATTCTTTGGATGCCCGCGACTATTCTTTGGATGCCCGCGACTATTCTTTGGATGTGCGACTATTCTTTGGATGCCCGCGACTATTCTTTGGATGTGCGACTATTCTTTGGATGTGCGACTATTCTTTGGATGTGCGACTATTCTTTGGATGTGCGACTATTCTTTGGATGCCCGCGACTATTCTTTGGATGTGCGACTATTCTTTGGATGCCCGCGACTATTCTTTGGATGTGCGACTATTCTTTGGATGTGCGACTATTCTTTGGATGCCCGCGACTATTCTTTGGATGTGCGACTATTCTTTGGATGCCCGCGACTATTCTTTGGATGTGCGACTATTCTTTGGATGTGCGACTATTCTTTGGATGTGCGACTATTCTTTGGATGCCCGCGACTATTCTTTGGATGTGCGACTATTCTTTGGATGTGCGACTATTCTTTGGATGCCCGCGACTATTCTTTGGATGTGCGACTATTCTTTGGATGTGCGACTATTCTTTGGATGTGCGACTATTCTTTGGATGTGCGACTATTCTTTGGATGTGCGACTATTCTTTGGATGCCCGCCACTATTCTTTGGATGCCCGCGACTATTCTTTGGATGTGCGACTATTCTTTGGATGCCCGCGACTATTCTTTGGATGCCCGCCACTATTCTTTGGATGTGCGACTATTCTTTGGATGTGCGACTATTCTTTGGATGTGCGACTATTCTTTGGATGCCCGCCACTATTCTTTGGATGCCCGCGACTATTCTTTGGATGTGCGACTATTCTTTGGATGCCCGCGACTATTCTTTGGATGTGCGACTATTCTTTGGATGCCCGCCACTATTCTTTGGATGCCCGCCACTATTCTTTGGATGCCCGCCACTATTCTTTGGATGCCCGCGACTATTCTTGATGCCGACTATTCTTTGGATGTGCGACTATTCTTTGGATGTCCGCGACTATTCTTTGGATGCCCGCGACTATTCTTTGGATGTGCGACTATTCTTTGGATGCCCGACTATTCTTTGGATGGCGACTATTCTTTGGATGTGCGACTATTCTTTGGATGTGCGACTATTCTTTGGATGTGCGACTATTCTTTGGATGTGCGACTATTCTTTGGATGTGCGACTATTCTTTGGATGCCCGACTATTCTGCGACTATTCTTTGGATGTGCGGATGTGCGACTATTCTTTGGATGGCGACTGGATGCCCGCGACTATTCTTTGGATGTGCGACTATTCTTTGGATGTGCGACTATTCTTTGGATGTGCGACTATTCTTTGGATGTGCGACTATTCTTTGGATGTGCGACTATTCTTTGGATGTGCCGACTATTCTTTGGATGCCCGCGACTATTCTTTGGATGTGCGACTATTCTTTGGATGTGCGACTATTCTTGGATTCTTGGATGCCGCCACCTTTGGATGCCCGCGACTATTCTTTGGATGTGCGACTATTCTTTGGATGTGCGACTATTCTTTGGATTGCGACTATTCTTTGGATCTATTCTGGATGTCCGCGGACTATTTTTGGATGCCCGCGACTATTCTTTGGATGTGCGACTATTCTTTGGATGCCCGCGACTATTCTTTGGATGTGCGACTATTCTTTGGATGTGCCGACTATTCTTTGGATGTGCGACTATTCTTTGGATGTGCGACTATTCTTTGGATGCCCGCCACTATTCTTTGGATGCCCGCGACTATTCTTTGGATGCCCGCGACTATTCTTTGGATGTGCGACTATTCTTTGGATGTGCGACTATTCTTTGGATGTGCGACTATTCTTTGGATGTGCGACTATTCTTTGGATGTCCGCGACTATTCTTTGGATGCCCGCGACTATTCTTTGGATGTGCGACTATTCTTTGGATGCCCGCGACTATTCTTTGGATGTGCGACTATTCTTTGGATGTGCGACTATTCTTTGGATGTGCGACTATTCTTTGGATGTGCGACTATTCTTTGGATGTGCGACTATTCTTTGGATGTGCGACTATTCTTTGGATGTGCGACTATTCTTTGGATGCCCGCCACTATTCTTTGGATGCCCGCGACTATTCTTTGGATGTGCGACTATTCTTTGGATGCCCGCGACTATTCTTTGGATGTGCGACTATTCTTTGGATGTGCGACTATTCTTTGGATGTGCGACTATTCTTTGGATGTGCGACTATTCTTTGGATGCCCGCCACTATTCTTTGGATGCCCGCGACTATTCTTTGGATGTGCGACTATTCTTTGGATGCCCGCGACTATTCTTTGGATGTGCGACTATTCTTTGGATGTGCGACTATTCTTTGGATGTGCGACTATTCTTTGGATGCCCGCCACTATCTTGGATATTCTTTGCCGACTATTTTGGATGCCCGTGACTATTCTTTGGATGTGCGACTTTGGATGTGCGATCTTTGGATGGCCCGCGACTATTCTTTGGATGTGCGACTATTCTGCGACTATTCTTTGGATGCCCGCGACTATTCGCGACTATTCGCGACTATTCTTTGGATGTGCGACTATTCCGCGCGACTATTCGCGACTATTCTTTGGATGTGCGACTATTCTTTGGATGCCCGCGACTATTCTTTGGATGCCCGCGACTATTCTTTGGATCATTCTTTGGATGTGCGACTATTCTTTGGATGTGCGACTATTCTTTGGATGTGCGACTATTCTTTGGATTGCGACTATTCTTGGATGCCCGCGACTATTCTTTGGGATGCGACTATTCTTTGGATGCCTGCGACTATTCTTTGGATGTGCGACCTTTGGATTATTCTTTGGATGTGCGACTATTCTTTGGATGTGCGACTATTCTTTGGATGTGCGACTATTCTTTGGATGTGCGACTATTCTTTGGATGTGCGACTATTCTTTGGATGTGCGACTATTCTTTGGATGCCTGCAACTATTCTTTGGATGTGCGACTATTCTTTGGACGCCCGCGACTATTCTTTGGATGTGCGACTATTCTTTTGATGCCCGCGACTATTCTTGCAACATTTTTTTTGGATGCGCGACTATTCTTTTGACGCCCGTGACTATTCTTGCAACAATTTTTGACACGCGACAATCCTCGCGAAAATTTTTGTACATGCGGTGAATTTTGTCGCGACTTTTTCATAGCCATTATGACTTTCGTGAATTGTCGCGACTTTTGCATAGCCATTCAGACTTTCGCCAATTGTCGCAATTTTTTCGTATTGAGCTCTCGAAAAATTTGTGACAATTCGCGAAAAAGTCGCAAAATACCGATCATTACGAAAAAAAAAACGCATTCGGACGCTTTTCGGACGTTCATGGATTAGTAAATGTGCCCCTATGAGTCAGCTTCCTGCTGATTGGCTCAGATCCACATTCCTAAGGTGGGGGGAGTGAGTTTTTAGCATTCTTGAGGGAGGGGGGAGCAGAAGAGGGGAGAGAGGAGAGAGTTGTGTGTCTCTGGCAGAGGAAAACAGACACAACAAATCTTTTGACAGCCATAAGCACTCACAGAAACGCTGCACTGAGTCCTCTGTCAAAAGATTTGTTGTGTCTGTTTTCCTCTGCAGCATTTCTGTGAGTGCTTATGGCCGTATTTACATAGATAAAGCTTACTTCGTTTTTACCTTTCTTTCTCCTTTAATACAGTTCCTCATGTTGTGGTGACCCCCAAAATTATTCCTAACACCATCGGAAATATGTGTTTTCCAATGGTCTTAGGCGACCCCAGTGAAAGGGCCGTTCAACCCCCAAAGGGGTCCCGACCCACAGGTTGGGAACCACTGCTCTAACCCATAGTATTGTATATTTGTATCCATCCATCTATAATGTCTTTATTTTCAAATCTGCAATATATTCTTTGTGTAATAATACCATCGGAGCTGTGCTAGTCCTCACAATGGCCTAGGTGCACTCGCTGAAACACACAGAAGCATTAATAGGTTATAGCCACGGGAACCACAAGCCGACTGAGCCGTTGGCTTTTGTGAAGTCCTTAATTAGCTCCTCTTCCTCTCATTACTCTCTGTCAAGTAGCATCACTATCCGCAGCAACTCAACCTACATCCCACCAGCAGCAACAATGCCTCTGCAGCCGGCCATTGGCACCAGGTCGTTTAGCACTTAACGATGAAATATTTTTTCCCATTTTCCTTAATATAAATTATTGGACATGCTGTAGGAAGGCAGTCTTGCTCTATGGCAACCCCCCCCCCCCCCCCGGTGCAGGCTTGAGAGTTCGAAATCTTATTGTATAGGAAGCTACAAAGGCCTCTATTTTGGTGGTCTAAAGCTCTGCATCTTGAACTACAAAGAGTCCTAAAGACGTTTTGGAGCTTTAATAGGTGCTGTCTTGGACATTTCTCATGCCTAAAGCCCAAGGTTTTTTACTTTAAAATGGCCAATGATCCATCTCTAACATACCCCCTAATATGGGGCCTGTTATCCAGAACCAGGGGCTTTCTAGATATGGGTTCCTTCAGTAATTTTGATCTCCATAACTTGAGTCTACTAAAAAATCATTTAAACCTAATAGGGTCATTTTGCCTCCAATAAGGATTCATTATTTCTTAGTTGGGATCAAGTACAGGTACTGTTTTATTATTACAGAGAAAAGGGAATCATTTAACCATTAAATAAACCCAATAGGGCTGTTCTGCCCCCAATAAGGGGTAATTATATCTTAGTTGGGATCAAGTACAGGTACTGTTTTATTATTACAGAGAAAAGGGAATCATTTAACCATGAAATAAACCCAATAGGGCTGTTCTGCCCCCAATAAGGGGTAATTATATCTTAGTTGGGATCAAGTACAGGTACTGTTTTATTATTACAGAGAAAAGGGAATCATTTAACCATTAAATAAACCCAATAGGGCTGTTCTGCCCCCAATAAGGGGTAATTATATCTTCGTTGGGATCAAGTACAGGTACTGTTTTATTATTACAGAGAAAAGGGAATCATTTAACCATGAAATAAACCCAATAGGGCTGTTCTGCCCCAATAAGGGGTAATTATATCTTAGTTGGGATCAAGTACAGGTACTGTTTTATTATTACAGTGAAAAAGGAGATCATTTGGAACTTTCTGGATAACAGATCCCATACCTGTATACTTATTCTCAAAGTTGTTGCATTGAGAACTGGGGCAATTAAGGACCACTGGGGGACATTTGCCCCTGAGCAGTTACAAATGGCAACCAATCAAATGCTTGCTTTTATTGTTCTACCTGCCCAGGTAAAAACATGAAAAGTCAGGGTCAGACTGGGCCCAGACCTGTTCCTCGCCAGCGCTCCGTTTAGATCCCCAGTGCACTTGTGGGAGGGGGTTGGGCAGGGGCCCCGGGGAGGGTGTGAGGGCCACAGCAGGGGACTTTTGGACTGCCACTCCAGAGGCCCCACACCTCCCAGTCCAATCCTGTTCCAAGTGGCTTATAAATAAGCCCCAATGTGTACTTTATCCTTATGTATTTCATACAGTTGAGTTGAGCCCAAAGAAACATACAATCTGACTCACACAGCGAAGGGCTTATTTATAAAGCATCAACATAAGATGCATGAATAACAGAAAGAAAAATCAAAGAAATTTGAAAATACCAGAACATTTTCAGCTCTGCCTATTTATAAATATTCACTGCAAATCTTTCCATTTTTTACACTTACCATGCAACATTGACTAGTTCTTCTCACTTCACCCTATTTATAAGAAACTTTGACTTCCACACAACTAAAACATTGCTGAAATATATTTTCTAGCTCAGACCTGTCATAACCCCCCAATTTCTTTACGGCAAAATGATTAGGAATAACATGTCAATGAATGTGTGTAGCATTGGAACAACGTGGCAGAACACGCAGGGCATTGCCAATGTTCTCTGTACCCTTCACAATACAGACATTTGCAGTTTTATGATCACAGTGGGGTCATTTATCAACAGTGGGCAAATTTGCCCATGGGCAGTAACCCATAGCAACCAATCAAATTGTTACATTCATTGTTCTACCTGCAGCTGGCTGAAAAAAAAAAGGTAATCCCTGATCGGTTGTTATGGGTTACTGCCCATAGGCAAATATGCCCACTGTTGATAAATGAGCCCCTAGTGTGTCAGCAGATTGTCAATACATTATACAAACCAAGTCAAGAGAAGATTATTTATTGGGAGCATATTATGGTACGCAGAGTTGGAAGCAACACAAGCATGAAAAAATCTACCTGGGGGTACCAAATAAGTAATTTTTTTATTCTCTCCTTTTGTGTATACCAAATAAGTAATAAGGCTGTGATTGGTTATTTGGTAGCCCCTTTGTGGACTGGCAGCCTATGGAGGCTCTGTTTGCCAATACACCTGGTTTTTATGCCTCCAAAACAGGAATTCAAAAATAACTCCCTGGTTTGGGGGCACTGAGAGCAACATTCAAGGGGTTGGTGAGCAACATGTTGCCCCTGAGCCACTGGTTGGGGATCACTGGTCTACAGTCATGAATTGCACTTCTCTTTTAGGGCGAAGACACACTGGGCTACAAGTAGCAGCTACTTTTTCAAGGCTACTAAACTCCAGAAAATACCCTGCCTTAAGGTGGCCATACACATAGCAATAACTACTTAATAGCCCCTATGTGGACTGGCAGCCTACAGAAGGTTCTGTTTGGATTATTATTGGTTTTTATACAACCAAAACTTGCCTCCTTACCAGAATTTCAAAAATAAGCCCCTACTTTGTGGCCATTGGGAGCAACATCCAAGCGGTTGGGGAGCAAAATATTGACCCCTGTCCCCCTGTCTTAAGGCTACAGGCTACATTGCTGACAATTACATGCTTTCTACTTTGTGGAACAGTTTGGGGAATGCTCTTTCCTGTTTCAGCACAATAATGTCCCCATGATCATAGGGAGATCCACACGGAATGGGATTATGGAGATGGGAATGGGACAAACCTGTCTGACTTCAGAGCTCTGACTTCAACCCAACTGAACATCTGTGGGATGAACTGGGAGAAAAGTAGCAGGGTTGGACTGGGGTGTGCAAGACCCACCAGGGTGCTACTCCAGGCAGGCTTGGATTTGTGGTGAGGCCACAAAGGCCCGGGCGGCACAAACTTAGGGAAATTTTTAAATTTTACTCTCATACAGAGCAATGGGGACTTCTCCCCACTGCTCCGTATGGGAGTTTTAACATTGGTGCATTAGCGCTCGCGGGAGGGAGAGTTGGGGTTGCATGCGGGGTAGGGGGGCACAGAATGGGGGTGGCCTCAGGGCACCCCTTGTAGAAATCCGGCACTGACTCCAGGGCCCCCACACTCCTTCAAGGGCCTCCAACTGCCCACTCACCCAACACCAGCCCCTTCCCCTCATAGTGCATATCATATATTTGCCGTGATTGGGGGAGGGAGGTCAATGGGGGAGGGGCAAGTGAGGACTCAGTCTGAGTCGGCGGGGCCGACAAGAACTGGGTCCCACTGGTTTTCTTCCCAGTGTCCCACTGGCCCAGTTCAGCCCTGAAAATTAGAGACTGTTATAGCAGCATAGAAAAGATCAACTTATATGAGATGTTGGGCAAGTGTTTGGGTACTTTGGGCTATAAGGTGTATTTTGACATCCCTGTTATTACATCAAATGTAAAGCTTAATAAATCGCCACTTCCAACATTGGCAAAGTGTATAGAAAATTAAGTTGACACTTTACAAAACAGGCTCTTCATTTCTTTTTCTGTCGAGAAAAATCTGCATCAATTTAGGATCCAAATGAAAAAAAGAAACATATTTTTTGGAAACGTTCTTATAGCCATAACTATTAACCAAATACGAGACTGGGATTTTAGCTTGAAGGTTTACTAAGAGTTGCTTGTGTTTTGGTGACATTGCGGTGAAAATGTATTGTCTGTTTCCTGAGCTCACAGGGAATGCAAATGTGAAGAATGCGGGAAAGTATAGAATCCAATCCATATCTCCTGCTGAGGAACTCAAATAGGGTGGGAAGGAGCTTGTCAACAAGGTGGTGTTGTGACTTTGCAATGTTGGTCCTTCCTATGCTAATGCTTTAGCTACAGCTCAGCGGGCAGAGAGCTATCAGGCTCAGCCAGAAACGTCATGTTTGCATTTCTCTTCCACAAATTCTTAGCTGCTGGGTAAAATCTTGTATTTTTAGTGTTTAGATTTATTACATTGTGTGTATGTGTATCAGGCTGCAAGTATTATGTCTTTTTAATCATATCTTTCTAAACTCTCTGTAAAATAGGGGTTGGTAGCACTAGGTAGGTACCTAATATATAGGGGCAGAGACAGGGGGAAAGTGTTGGAAGGGTTACTGCCTGCCCTGCTCTCATTCCCCTACAGAAATAGGGGTTGGTAGCACTAGGTAGGTACCTAATATATAGGGGCAGAGACAGGGGGAAAGTGTTGGAAGGGTTACTGCCTGCCCTGCTCTCATTCCCCTACAGAAATAGGGGTTGGTAGCACTAGGTAGGTACCTAATATATAGGGACAGAGACAGGGGAAAGTGTTGGAAGGGTTACTGCCTGCCCTGCTCTCATTTCCCTACAGAAATAGGGGTTGGTAGCACTAGGTAGGTACCTAATATATAGGGGCAGAGACAGGGGGAAAGTGTTGGAAGGGTTACTGCCTGCCCTGCTCTCATTCCCCTACAGAAATAGGGGTTGGTAGCACTAGGTAGGTACCTAATATATAGGGACAGAGACAGGGGAAAGTGTTGGAAGGGTTACTGCCTGCCCTGCTCTCATTTCCCTACAGAAATAGGGGTTGGTAGCACTAGGTAGGTACCTAATATATAGGGACAGAGACAGGGGAAAGTGTTGGAAGGGTTACTGCCTGCCCTGCTCTCATTTCCCTACAGAAATAGGGGTTGGTAGCACTAGGTAGGTACCTAATATATAGGGGCAGAGACAGGGGAAAGTGTTGGAAGGGTTACTGCCTGCCCTGCTCTCATTTCCCTACAGAAATAGGGGTTGGTAGCACTAGGTAGGTACCTAATATATAGGGGCAGAGACAGGGGAAAGTGTTGGAAGGGTTACTGCCTGCCCTGCTCTCATTTCCCTACAGAAATAGGGGTTGGTAGCACTAGGTAGGTACCTAATATATAGGGGCAGAGACAGGGGAAAGTGTTGGAAGAGCTTCACATCCTGACCATGGGCTAGTTATATAGTAAATGAACACAGTGGAAGGACTGGACTGGTTAACCCCAAGCTTCTATTCCCAGTTATATATATAAAGCTATATATATCTAATCAGTTGTGAGCAGATGATTGATAGGAAGGGCAAGAGAGGGGGGCTATGGTTAATTTCACTCTTTAATCTCAGAGGGGGGACCTGCACATCAGTAATAACTCCGTTGGTGGCTGGGTGCTTAATAAGTGGAGGAGACCAGGTCTCACAGTCTGATAGAGAAATGATTTTCCTGGATAAATCACTGGAACAAGAAAAGCCTCATTTGTCACCCATTTGTAGCCACTGACAAGTTGTTATAATAACCCGCAGAGTTCTCCTGCTTCCAGGAATGTCCCTTCTACCCCATTCATTTCTCAATTATTGGTCTCAGTCTTACTTATTCTTTCCATTTTGTAGCTGCCTCTTGTCCCCCCCCCCCCCATCACTATAGCAAATCCCTTTACCCCCCTCTAGCCTTTCTGAATTCTCTCTCTGTGCTTTGAATTTATTTTCTATTTTCCTTGGCTCCCCCATTCTGTATTCCATATGGACCTCCCCTCTTTCACTTACACCATTGCAGCCCTTTAGCCGAACTCTAAACTTACCCCATTACACCCAAAATGACCTAGACGCATACTTATCCCAAAGAGTGGACACATTGTACTATAAGCTCTGGCCCTTATTTGACTGCATGAAAGAGGCTCTTTTTGGGGCCCTTTTTTAATTGCATTTTCTTTTCACTGCTCTTTCTTTGCTTAACAGATTCTCCATTCCGTTGTCTCCCATTTATTCCTCCTGTTCTTATTTATTGCTCTCTTAGCCCCTTGGTTTAATCAAATGTTTCCTTTCTCTTTTTTCCCCTCTGTATTTCTTAATTACTTAATTTGCTACCTCTTTCTAAGCTTATGTTTAAGATAAGGAAGATATTAAAAGAATTTTTAAAATATTCCACAAACTGAGGGGGTAAAAAGTGCTTAGCCGGCACTAGAGCACTGACAAAGCCCCACTATCCATGGGGTATCAACTAGTGATGAGCGAATCTGTTCCGTTTCGCTTCGCCGAAAAATTTGCGAATCTTTGAAAAGATCCGCGAAACGGCGAAAAATTTGCGAAACGGCTATTGTTTCGTCGCCCGCGGCTATTGTTTCGTCGCGCGGCTATTGTTTCGTCACCCGCGGCTCTTGTTTCGTAGCCCGCGGCTATTATTTTGTCGCGCGCTATTGTTTTGTCGCCCGCAGCTATTATTTTGTCGCCCGTGACTATTCTTTTTTGACGCCGGCGACAATTTTTGGACGTGCGGCAAATTTTTCCGCGGCGGAATTTTTCATCCGTTTCGCGAATCCATGTCTGGCGAAACTTTTCGCCCATTAATAGTATCAACTAGAGAAACAAAATACACAATAACCTCACAGTGGCCCCACGCGTTTCGTACCCAAATAGCACTAAATCCTAGACAGTCAGGAGCTATAAACATTTTCCAGTTTCAAAACATTAAACCCCTCCCCAATAATCAATAACTCACCAATCATTATTCACTACATCATCAGTGGCTCAACCGACATATTATAGAAACAATATTATATAGATCTAATTCTCCTTATACACGCTACAGGGTTAATTCATGCTCTTTCATACCAGATCATCTAGACATAAAAAGCTGTACAATTAAATTCCTAGTCCCCATTGCTCCATATGGGAGCAAAATGTCAACATTTAGTTGCGGTGGGGTGGCATGCTGCCCTAGGCCAGGGCCATTGTGGCCTCTCCACAAATCCAGGCCTTGTTGGCCTAAGCGCAAGGTCATGGTGCTCCATCATTTATCCAAAATGTCTGCCGACGCACTGTAAATTGCTGCTTTGGCTTCCATGGAGAAACAAATGCATATACCCATCTCCCAATATAGCGCGGCTAAATGAATTTACCATCGAGCCTGCTATCAGTGCTTCCGAGGCTTCGGCCCTCTCTCCCCCATGGGACTGCGTTCACTTTCTGACCTGCGAAACGCGCTGTGTCGGGCAGGGAGGTTTCAAATCCGCATTATCTCAGGAACGGAGTCAGTTACCGTTCACAAAGAAAAGAACATTTCGTACAAGTGGCCGGGAAAGCCGAGATATCTGCCGCCGCCGCAATCTTATTAAATCTCCCCAGTTCATTTATTAGACATAAATCACACAGAATTAAGAGATTTAAGTTGTCAACAATAAAGCACAGTGAAAAATAATAATAATGTCCCTTCAGCGAGAGAAAGTCGGCGTTTGAGCGCGGCCTGGGCTTGAATCCGACGATTATTGCAGAGATAGTTATTATGGGAACATTTTTACATCCATCACAGTAAATCATTATGAAAAGCAGACAATACTTATTATTGTGTCCTTATGTATAACAACCTTATCTTCTCCATTGTCATCCGTCTTTCACTCCCTGCGAGGTAGGATATGTCGGGCTGCGCGCCAATCACCGAATCATATAAAACCCAAGCTGTCTGTGTGTCACCGATTACTGACTGCCGAGATAACAAGTGCCCTGATTTCCAACAGCCCTGTTCCATGATAAAAGGGGAGTTTACAAGAACAGTCCGTATGGGGCCATGTTACAGATCAGCTACTATACTGTAATAATCATCTGCGTATTAGATTCTTGATTGATTTTATAAATCATTAATAATAATAAATCATATGAAGTTAAAATACCTTACATTAAAATATGGTCTCTCTCTCAGTGACACAGTCCCTTCCCAGAGGCTATTATCCCCCCACTGCTACTATAGGCACCATCTCTCCCTACTATACCTGCTATCCCACAGCCCCAGTCCCTTCCCAGAGGCTATTATCCCCCCACTGCTACTATAGGCAACCATCTCTCCCTTCTATACCTGCTATCCCAAAGCCCCAGTCCCCTTCCCAGAGGCTATTATCCCCCCACTGCTACTATAGGCGCCATCTCTCCTACTATACCTGCTATCCCCACAGCCCCAGTCCCTTCCCAGAGGCTATTATCCCCCCCACTGCTACTATAGGCACCATCTCTCCCTACTATACCTGCTATCCCACAGCCCCAGTCCCTTCCCAGAGGCTATTATCCCCACTGCTACTATAGGCACCCATCTCTCCCTACTATAGCTGCTATCCCACAGCCCCAGTCCCTTCCCAGAGGCTATTATCCCCCCACTGCTACTATAGGCACGCATCTCTCCTACTATACCTGCTATCCACAGCCCCAGTCCCCTTCCCAGAGGCTATTATCCCCCACTGCTACTAATAGGGCACCATCTCTCCCTACTATACCTGCTATCCCACAGCCACAGTCCCTTCCAGAGCTATTATCCCCCCACTGCTACTATAGGCACCATCTCTCCCTACTATTACCTGCTATCCCACAGCCCCAGTCCCTTCCCAGAGGCTATTATCCCCCCACTGCTACTATAGGCACCATCTCTCCCTACCTAAACTGCTATCCCACAGCCCCAGGCCCTTCCGAGGCTTTATCCCCCCACTGCTACTTATAGGACCATCTCTCCGTACTATACCTGCTATTCACTCCCCAGTCCCTTCCCAGGAGGTTATTATCCCCCCACTACTACTATAGGCACCATCTCTTCCCTACTATACCTGCTATCCTACAGCCCCAGTCCCTTCCCAGAGGCTATTATCCCCCCACTGCTACTATAGGCACCAATCTCTCCTACTTATACCTGCTATCCCACAGCCCCAGTCCCTTCCAGAGGTATTATCCCCCACTGCTACAATAGCACCATCTCTCCTACTATACCTGCTATCCCACCGCCCCAGTCCCTTCCAGAGGCTATTATCCCCACTGCACTATAGGCACCATCTCTCCCTACTATACCTGCTATTCCACAGCCCCAGTCCCTTCCCAGAGGCTATTATCCCCCCACTGCTACTATAGGCACTCTCTCCCTACTTATACCTGCATATGCCCCACCAGCCCAGTCCCCCCAGAGTGGCTATTATCCAAACCCACTCTACTATAGGCACCTACTTCCCTACCTATACCTGCTATCCCGACAGCCCCAGTCCCTTCCCAAGACTATTATCCCCACGCTACTATAGGGGGCGCACCCAAAAAAAAAAAAAAAAGCTCTCCCTACTATACCGCTATCCCCACGAGCCCCAGTCCCTTCCCAGAGGCTATTATCCCCTGCTACTATAGGCACATCGCTGCCTACTATAACTGCTATACCCACGAGCCCCAGTCCCTTCCCAGGGCTTATCCTATCCTCCCCACTTACTATAGCACCTATTCTCCCTGACTATACCTGCTATCCCACAGCCCCGGTCCCTTCCCAGAGGCGTTATTATCCCACTGCCTACTACTATAGGCACCTACTCTCGGTACCTAGCAATATACCTCGCCTATTCCCACAGCCCAGTCCTTTCAAAGGCTATTATCCCCCACGCTACTATAGGCACCATCTCTCCCTACTATACTGCTATCCCCACAGCCCCAGTCCCTTCGCCAGAGGCTATTATCCCCCCCATTCTGCTACTATAGGCACCATCTCTCCCCTACTATACCTGCTATCCCCACAGCCCCCAGTCCCTTCCAGAGGCTATTATCCCCCACTGCTACTATAGGCACCATCTCTCCCTACTATACCTGCTATCCCCCCACAGCCCCAGTCCCTTCCCAGAGGCTATTATCCCCCACTGCTACTATAGGCAGACCATCTCTCCCTACTATACCTGCTATCCCACAGCCCCAGTCCCTTCCCAGAGGCTATTATCCCCCCACTGCTACTATAGGCACCATCTCTCCCTACTATCCTGCTATCCCACAGCCCCAGTCCTTCCCAGAGGCTATTATCCCCCCACTGCTACTATAGGCACCATCTCTCCCTACTATACCTGCTATCCACACAGCCCCCAGTCCCTTCCCAGAGGCTATTATCCCCCACTGCTACTATAGGCACCATCTCTCCCTACTATACTGCTATCCCCACAGCCCCAGTCCCTTCCCAGAGGCTATATCCCCATCTACTGGCACCACTCTCTCCCTACTATACCTGCTATCCCACAGCCCAGTCCCTTCCCAAGGGCTATATCCCCCCCACTGTACTATAGTGCACGCCATCTCTCCCTACCTATATGCTGCTATCCCACAGCCCTCAGTCCCCTTCCCAGAGGCTGATTTATCCCCACTGCTACTTATAGGCACCATCTCTCCTTACTATACCTGCTATCCCAGCAGCCCAGTCCTTCCCAGAGGCTATTTACCCCCCACTGCTACTATAGGCACCATCTTCCGCTACTATACCTGCTATCCCACAGGCCACAGTCCCTTCCCAGAGGCTATTATCCCCCCACTGCTACTTTAGGCCCATCTCTCCCTACTATAACCTGCTATCCGCCTAGCTAGCCCCAGTCCCTTCCCAGAGGCATTACTCCCACCCCACTGCTACATAGCACCATCTCTCCCTACTATAACCTGCTATCCCACAGCCCAGTGCCCTGCCCAGAAGGCTATTACCCCCCACTGCTACTATAGGCACTCATCTCTCCGTTACATATACCTGCTTATCCAACATCCCCGTTCCCTTCCCAGAGGTTAGTTCCCGCCCACTAACTGACTATAGGCACCATCTTCCCCACTATACCTCTCTATGCTACGCAGCCCTAGTCCCTTTCCCAGAGGCTATTATCCCCCCAATGCTACTAAGGCACCATCTACTCCCTGTTTCACTATACCGCTATCCCACCAGCCCAGTCCTTCCAAGCTATTTTATCCCCCCCACTGCTACACATAGTGCAACCATCTCTCCTAGCTATACTCCTGCATTCCCACAGCCCCGAGTCCTGCTGTCCAAGAGCTGATTATCCCCCCACTTGCGTACTATAGGCACCATCGTGCTCGTCCTACTATACTGCTTATCCCAACAGCCCCAGTCCCCTTGCCCAGTAGGCTATTACCCCCCACTGCACTATACGCCCCACGTCTCCCTACAATACCGCTATTCCTCACAGCCCCATCCCTTCCACCAGAGGCTATATCCGCCCACTGCTACTACGTACCGCACTCACTCTCATCCTACGATACCTGCATCCACAGCCCCGTCCCTTCCCCGAGCTATTACTCACCCCACTGTCCACTATAGGCACCAACTCTCCCTACTGTATACCTTGGCATCCCACAGCCCCAGTCCCTCTTCCAGAGGTAATTATGTCCCTGGCTACCTATAGTCACCCATCTCTTCCTACTAAACTGCTATCCGCACAGCCCCTGTGTAGTCCCTCCCTAGGAGGTCGTTTATCCCTCCCACGGGCTACTATAGCAGCCATCCGCCGGCGACGGGTGTGATATCCTGCGTATCCCACAGCCCCATCCTTCCCAGAGGCTATTATCCCCACTGTTGCGCTACTTTATAGGCTACTACGTTCGCCTACTGATCACCTGCATATTCCCACTAGCCCCAAGTCTCTCTTCAAGGCTTATGTATCCGCGCCCACTGCGCTACTCATAAGCAACCATTATCTCCCTTACTATACCTGCTTATCCCACAGCCCCAGCCCGTTTCCCAGGGCTTTATCGCCCGCACTGCTAACCTATAGGGTCACCAAATCTCTCACTCCTACGTTATACCTGCTATGCCCACGCCCCATCCCTTTCCCAGAGGCTATTATCCCCCCACTGCTATTCATAGGCCACCATCTCTCCCTACTTATACCTGCTATCCCACAGCCCCGTCCACTCCAGATCGGTCGTTATCTGGTACATCCTTTGCCCAACTGAACGCTTGATTCTTTATTAGCATCCTACTTTCCATCTTCGACATTGGATAATATAGGGCTGTTGATGACGTGAGGTTCACGCAGTTCTACGCCGATCCTCACGTGTGTGTGTTCCTGTAATCTGCCCCGTAGAGCTCTGAATCACCGCCCAACGGCTATTAATAGCGTACGATCTTCTTCTCACCGCTCTTGTACTCTTATACCTGTCTCCCACAGCCCTAGTCCCATTACCCAGTGAGGTCTTATCTGATCCCCTCCACTGTTACTATAGCACCATCGTCTCCCTCACTAACCTGCTATCTTCCACAAGCCCCATGTTCCCTCCCTGAGCCTATTATCCCCCCACGTGACTTGTCCAGCTGATTCTAAGTCCACCATTCTCTCGCCTACGTTTATACCTGCTATCCACAGCCCCAGATTCAGATCACCTTTCAGAGGCTATTGATCCCCCACTGCTATTGCTATGATGCACCTATCTCTCCCTACCTTAACCTGACCTTATCCCACAGCCCCGAGTCCCTTCCCAGAGCGCTGATTATCCACTGGCTACTAAGCACCATCTCTCGAGCACCTACTGATACTTGCTGCGTATCCCACTCATCCGCCCAGCCCTATGCCCAGAGGCTATATCCCGCAGACTGCTAACTTTATGCACGCATCTCTCCCGTGCGTATACCTGCTATCCCACAAGCGCTCAGCCCTTCCCAGAGGCTATTATCCCACTGCTACTAATAGGCACCAATCTCTCCCTACTTATACCTTCGTATCCTACGTAGCCCCAGTCCAGCTTCCCAGAGGCTTCATTAATCCCCCCACTGTCTTACTTATTAGGCAACCATCTCTCGACCTACTATACCTGGGTATCTCGTGTTACAGCCCCCTAGTCCTTTCCAGAGGCTATTTATCCCCGATGCACTATAGGCACCATTCTCTTCCCACCTTATACCTGCATATCCCACAGCCCAGTCCCTTCCAGAGGGCTATTATCCCCACTGCACTATAGCACCATCGTCTCCCATACTATACCTGCTAGCTCCCCAGCAAGCCCAGTCACCTTCCAGTTGGAGGCCTGAATTATTTCCCCGCCTACTGGCCTTACTAGAGGCACCATCTCTCCGCTACGTATACCTGCTATCCACACGCCGCCAGGTCCCTCCCAGACGGCTAATGTAGCCCACTGCCTACTATTAGGCACCCGATCTCGCCTCTGACTTATACACTCTATCCACATTAGCCCCTAGTCGCGCTTCACCAGAGGTATGTATCCTATCTGCTACTACTATAGGCATCCATCTCTTCCTACTATACCTGCATCCCACAGCCCCAGTCGCCTTCACCCAGAGGCTTTATCCGCACTTGCTCATATACGCACCATCTCTCGCCCTACTATACCTCCTATACGCAACAGCCCGCCGCAGTCCCTTCCCAGAGGCTATTATCCCCCCACTGCTACTATAGGCACCATCTCTCGTCCTATATTCCTGCTATCCCACAGCCCCAGTCCCTTCCCAGAGGCTATTATCCCCACTGCTACTATAGGCACCATCTCTCCCTACTATACCTGCTATCCCACAGCCCCAGTCCCTTCCCAGAGGCTATTATCCCCACTGCTACTATAGCACCATCTCTCCCTACTATACCCTGCTATCCCAGCCCCCAGTCCCTTCCCAGAGGCTATTATCCCACTGCTACTATAGGCACCACTCTTCCCTACTATACTCGCTATCCCAACAGCCCCAGTCCCTTCCCAGAGGCTTATTATCCCCCACTGCTACTATAGGGCACCATCTCTCCCTACTATACCTGCAATCCCACAGCCCCAGTCCCTTCCAGAGGCTATTATCCACTGCTACTATAGGCACCATCTCTCCCTACTATACCTGCTATCCACAGCCCCAGTCCCTTCCAGAGGGCTATTATCCCCCCACTGCTACTATAGGCCACCATCTCTCCCTACTATACCTGCTATCCCACAGCCCCAGTCCCTTCCCAGAGCTATTATCCCACTGCTACTATAGGCACCATCTCTCCCTACTATACCTGCTATCCCACAGCCCCAGTCCCTTCCCAGAGGCTATTATCCCCCCACTGCTACTATAGGCACCACCTCTCCCTACTATACCTGCTATCCCACAGCCCCAGTCCCTTCCCAGAGACTATTATCCCACTGCTACTATAGGCACCATCTCTCCCTACTATACCTGCTATCCCACAGCCCCAGTCCCTTCCCAGAGGCTATTATCCCACTGCTACTATAGGCACCATCTCTCCCTACTCACCTGCCTTCCCACAGCCCCAGTCCCTTCCCAGAGGCTATTATCCCTACTGCTACTATAAGCACCATCTCTCTCTCCTACTTACCTGCTAATCCCCACAGCCCAGTCCCTTCCCAGAGGCTATTATCCCCCACTGCTACTATAGGCACCATCTCTCCCTACTATACCTGCTATCCCACAGCCCCAGTCCCTTCCCAGGCTATTATCCCACTGCTACTATAGGCACCATCTCTCCCTACTATACCTGCTATCCCCAGCCCCAGTCCCTTCCCAGAGGCTATATTCCACTGCTACTATAGGCACCTCTCCCTACTATACCTGCTATCCCACAGCCCCAGTCCCTTCCAGAGGCTATTATCCACACTGCTACTATAGGCACCATCTCTCCCTACTATACCTGCTATCCACAGCCCCAGTCCCTTCCCAGAGGCTATTATCCCACTGCTACTATAGGCACCATCTCTCCCTACTATACGCTGCTATCCCACAGCCCCAGTCCCTTCCCAGAGGCTATTATCCCACTGCTACTATAGGCACCATCTCTCCCTACTTATACCTGCCTATCCAACAGCCCCAGTCCCTTCCCAGAGGCTATTATCCCCCCACTGCTACTATAGGCACCATCTCTCCCTACTATACCTGCTATCCCACAGCCCCAGTCCCTTCCCAGAGGCTATTATCCCACTTGCTACTGATAGGCACCATCTCTCCCTACTATACCTGCAATCCCACAGCCCCAGTCCCTTCCCAGAGGCGATTATCCCACTGCTTACTATAGGCACCATCTCTCCCTACTATACCTGCTATCCAACAGCCCAGTCCCTTCCCAGAGGCTATTATCCCCCCACTGCTACTATAGGCACCATCTCTCCCTACCTATACCTGCTATCCCACAGCCCCAGTCCCTTCCCAGAGACTATTATCCCACTGCTACTATAGGCACCATCTCTCCCTTACTATACCTGCTATCCCACAGCCCCAGTCCCTTCCCAGAGGCTATTATCCCCCCACTGCTACTATAGGCACCACCTCTCCCTACTATACCTGCTATCCCACAGCCCCAGTCCCTTCCCAGAGGCTATTATCCCACTGCTACTATAGGCACCATCTCTCCCTACTATACCTGCTATCCCACAGCCCCAGTCCCTTCCCAGAGGCTATTATCCCACTGCTACTATAGGCACCATCTCTCCCTACTATACCTGCAATCCCACAGCCCCAGTCCCTTCCCAGAGGCTATTATCCCACTGCTACTATAGGCACCATCTCTCCCTACTATACCTGCTATCCCACAGCCCCAGTCCCTTCCCAGAGGCTATTATCCCCCCACTGCTACTATAGGCACCATCTCTCCCTACTATACCTGCTATCCCACAGCCCCAGTCCCTTGTCTATGTACTTTTGGCCTCATAGTGCACTTGGGATATCCATTCTGATATCTGTGATAGAAACTGACGTATTTGTTATTTGCAATAACATTTCCCACTATTTGTTCTTTGTTTTCCTTATTCATCTCTTGATTCTTTACATTTCACTCCAAGTAAACTTCAGACTCTCGAGTTAACAAACCAGTTTACATATGATTAACTAAGAATAAGCGTATAAAACCGAAATTGAAAAGGTATTGGTTGGGAAGACTAATCCCTACCCGAGCTCAATAAAAAGCCGTATTGCCCGTATTTTGTATGATTTATTCTCATTTGCAAGTTCCTTTTGTTGGAAGCCACAAGCAAATAATGGTTTTCCTTTTATAAAGCTCAAGCTTTGACAAAAGCAATTGCCATATTGTATAATTTACTGTATAGCGGCAAAGTGTATAGTGGAAAATGCAGCGTTCACAGGTTGTCTGAATTCTATGAAGGTCACAAATCACTTACCGGCTTATATACCTTACACTAGTCTCTTTCTAATGTGCTTCAAGGATATGTAAGGAGTGATTGCTATGTAATTTCTAGCGCTAAGTAATCCGTCATTCTCATTCCCAGCATTCCTTACCAGTAGCGCAACTTTCCTCACTTCATAAATAATAATCGCTAAAGTGGAACTGAAGGATTGTGATATTTGATTGCTTTGCTGCCGCTTTTCAACTCCATGGATTTGTATATATTACATAGAAAAAAAAGCTAAAATTGTTTGTTAGCAAGATGCACAATTGAATTACATGGTCATTTGCTTCTCTTCAGGAACTGGGACTAAAGCGCAAGGTCATTTAGAAAGTTTTTTAGTAATTGAAATGATGCGGAGGTGAGAAGGCAGACGCAGAAACTGTTATACAGGTATAGGAACCGTTATCCGGAATACTCGGGACAAAGGGTATCCCGGATATTCCGTAATTTGGATCTCCATACCTTAAGTCTACTAAAAAAATCAATAAAACATTAATTAAACCCAATAGGGTTGTTCTGCCCCCAATAAGGGGTAATTATATCTTAGTTGGGATCAAGTACAGGTACTGTTTTATTATTACAGAGAAAAGGGAATCATTTAACCATTAAATAAACCCAATAGGGCTGTTCTGCCCCCAATAAGGGGTAATTATATCTTAGTTGGGATCAAGTACAGGTACTGTTTTATTATTACAGAGAAAAGGGAATCATTTAACCATTAAATAAACCCCAATAGGGCTGTTCTGCCCCAATAAGGGGTAATTATATCTTAGTTGGGATCAAGTACAGGTACTGTTTTATTATTACAGAGAAAAGGGAATCATTTAACCATTAAATAAACCCAATAGGGCTGTTCTGCCCCAATAAGGGTAATTATATCTTAGTTGGGATCAAGTACAGGTACTGTTTTATTATTACAGAGAAAAGGGAATCATTTAACCATGAAATAAACCCAATAGGGCTGTTCTGCCCCCAATAAGGGGTAATTATATCTTAGTTGGGATCAAGTACAGGTACTGTTTTATTATTACAGAGAAAAGGGAATCATTTAACCATGAAATAAACCCAATAGGGCTGTTCTGCCCCAATAAGGGGTAATTATGTCTTAGTTGGGATCAAGTACAGGTACTGTTTTATTATTACAGAGAAAAGGGAATCATTTAACCATTAAATAAACCCAATAGGGCTGTTCTGCCCCCAATAAGGGGTAATTATATCTTAGTTGGGATCAAGTACAGGTACTGTTTTATTATTACAGAGAAAAGGGAATCATTTAACCATGAAATAAACCCAATAGGGCTGTTCTGCCCCAATAAGGGGTAATTATATCTTAGTTGGGATCAAGTACAGGTACTGTTTTATTATTACAGAGAAAAAGTAAATGATTTATAAAAATTTAAATTATTTCATTATAATGGGAGAATTCTGAACTTTCTGGATAAGGGGTTTCCAGATAACGGATCCCATACCTTTAGAAGTCAATGGCAGATTTCCCTTCCCTGCAAGATCCTTCTTTTGCCTTGAAATGGTGCTGTTTTTTGTGCGGCAATACAAAAAATGTGAGTATTTGGGGCGCCAATTGGAAAAAGTTGCAGTGCTGATTTATTTTGTACATGTCAGACATTCGTGGAAATGAGTTTAGTCAAATTTTTAAAAATACAAATATGAGAAACGTTAGAGTTTCAGTGAAACTGCCCCTTAGTTTCTCACCCAAATCTGAGCTTGTAGTTTGAATAACTGAAGTCACTGACAGGGCAAATGTTGATTGCTATCTCCCGTGTCCGGCGCCATTAGTGCTGCCGATACCCTATTGATACCCTATCTTTCCCCGCTCTGGTCTCTTTCATTTACATGAAGCCGTTACCAAGTGTTTTCTGTTTCCCGTCTCGCAATGAGACAGCACGTATTCGCTATCTCGCCGCGAGAAAACAGATGGCTAAATAAGTTCTTTAACTTTCCTTTGACACCTATTGATTGTATTCAATAGAAATTAAGAGAAGAAGGCAATTATGTTTAAAATTTAATGGCATTCCAGTGCTGTTAATTTACTACCTGACCCGATCAATAAAACTTGCTGGATAACAATCTATTTCGCACCCTCCTTCCTTTCTCTGGGTTGAAAAGACTGATAACTACAGACAGGAAAAGTAGGACGGGACTTTTAAATCGACTCAAAGAGACATAAGTTCTTTATAGGGCCCTGATATACACGGAGATAGCAGCCATCAGATCCCTTCTGGGAAGAACACTGATGGACACTGTTGTCAAAATTAAATTAATCTGATATTCTTTTTATTTCTAAATGACACTGTTACATAGCAAATAATTCCCTCTGCCATTTAAACTTTTATTCTTAAACCAACAAATGTATTTGTAGCTGTAATATTGGTGTGTAGGCGCCATCTCAGTGCATTGTGCCTGAGTCTGAGCTTTCAGCCAGCGCTACACATTAGAACTGCTTTCAGCTAACCTATTGTTTCTCCTACTCCCATGTAACTGGAGGAGTCCCAAGCCGGACTTGGATTTCTTACTATTGAGTGCTATTCTGATACCTACTGGGAGCTGCTATCTTGCTCCCTTCCCATTGTTCTGCTGATCGGCTGCTGGGGGTGAGGGGGGGATATCACTACAACTTGCAGCACAGCAGTAAAGTGTGCCTGAGTCTGAGCTTTCAGCCAGCGCTACACATTAGAACTGCTTTCAGCTAACCTATTGTTTCTCCTACTCCCATGTAACTGGAGGAGTCCCAAGCCGGACTTGGATTACTTACTATTGAGTGCTATTCTGATACCTACTGGGAGCTGCTATCTTGCTCCCTTCCCATTGTTCTGCTGATCGGCTTCTGGGAGGGGGGGGGACATCACTCCAACTTGCAGCGCAGCAGTAAAGTGAGACTGAAGTTTATCAGAGCACAGATCACATGGCTGTTAATCTTTTATAATTAATCTTTTATAATAATGGCGAGGCCAGTGATGGCAATGACATTAGATCCTCTCATGTTATCTACCAAATAACAAAAACACTGGTCTATGGACATTTGTTGTTTTTCAGTGGATTGATCTCATACCAATGTGTTTTTTACGTTACGCCATAAAACCGCTTGTTCTACCTCCGTGCATCGATCACCTGCTTGCCAGCCGGCTCTGACAGAACGTAGCAATTACATGTCACATACTTTGATGGCTTAATGACCCTTAACACAGGACAAAGCACCATTTGCAAATGGAGGTAAGAAGCTGGAAGAAAAGCCGCGTGGATCCATGGAGTCCTGCGGATATTATGTGCATAAATCAAAGCGAATTGTTTTCCATTATAAAACGAGTTTTGAATAAAAGGTGAAGGGAACAGCAGCGCTTGAAATGAAATTATAGCTAAAGTAGAACTGGTTCAAATTGAAAGGTTCATTTTGTTACTAGAACTCCCATATACATATACAGGATGGTTCTAGGTTAATTAACTAGACAGTCTTTCTAGTAATAGTGATGAGCGAATATTTTCGCCAGGCATGGATTCGCAGCGAATTTCAGCATTTCGCCATTGGTGAATTGTTTCGCAAAACTACCGTGAAAATTTGCCACAAAAAAATTGTTGTACGGAAGTTTTTTTGTAGCGCGTCAAATTGGGTGCGGTTGTGTCAAAATGGGCATGGTCGCATCAAAATTGGAAGCGGTCGCGCCAAGATGGTCATGTAAAATTGGGCGTGGTCGTGGCAAAATTGGGTGTGGTTGCGCCAAGATGGTCACGTAAAAATTGGGCATGGTCGCGTCAAAATTTGGTGCGGTCGCGCCAAGATGATCACGTAAAATTGGGCGTGGTCGTGGCAAAATTGGGTGCGGTTGCGCCAAGATGGTTACGTAAAAATTGGGTGTGGTCGCGGCAAAAAAAAGTGGGCGGCAAAAAATTAGCCACGGCAACAAAAAATAGTCACAGGCGACAAATGCGTTTTGCGAATTATTCACTGTTTTGTTATGGCGAAGCCAAACGGGACAGATTCGCTCATCACTATCTAGTAATATAGGTGACAGACTGGGCCATAGGATATCATTGAGTTATTTGGGAAATCTGCTTTATTGTAGGGATCCTTTCTGTAGTTCCCAAGTTGTGTTTGCACATAATCATTTTATAAGAGGCAAAGCTTAACCAGATAACAGATCGCGTCAATATGGGTGTCAAAAAAAGTCATGCACAACAAAAAAAGTTGCACGAGAAACGCGTTTCGCTAATTTTTTGCTGAAACGAAACAGGACAGATTCACTCATCACTAATCACTATTAATAAATACAGAGGTAATAATGATGAGTGAATTTGTGGCATTTCGCTGTACTCAGAAATTCACAAATTTGTGAAAAATTTGTGCAAAAATGTTGCATCTAAAAAAATTGTGACGTGCGCAGCAATTTTTTGACGCGGGCGACATTTTGTTGACACGGGCGTCATTTTTTTTGACATGCAGTGAATTTTGCCACGACGAAAATTTCTAACAATTAGAAAAAATACAAATTTTTCTCATTCGTGGTCAATCGTGCTTTAATGAATGGGCCCCTATGTGTCTAAAGGGCTAAAAAACCGAATCAAACAATTTGCCAGCTAAAACTTTCTGAGATCATGTATTAGTCAATGGCAGAGGTCCCTTTACTTTCCTGAAAGATCCTTCTTTTGTCTCGAAACTTTTTGAAAATATTTGATGCTATTTTTTGTGTGAAAATTAAAAAAAACCTCATGGTTTCAGAGCGACAACTCTAAAAAATGTAAGATTTTTTTGTGACTTTTTCTCACACGGACTTTTCCTATCGGATTTTTTTTTTTTGTGGGGGGGGAAATGAGTTTGGTTGAGTTTGAAAATTAAAAAAACTTTAAAAAAGAAATTTTTAAATTATAGAGTTTTAGTATATGTGACCCTACAGATTTTACCGTTACCTAAGTCATTATTTTAACATTATCTCAAAGTAGTGATGAGCGAATCTGTTTTGTTTTGCTTCGCCGGAAAATTCGCGAAACGGCGAAAATGTCGTGCGTCAAAAAAAATTGTCGCCCGCGGCTATTATTTTGTCGCACGGCTATTATTTTTTTGCCCGCGGCTATTAATTCGTCACCTGTGGCTATTATTTTGTCGCCTGCGGCTATTATTTTGTTGCCTGCGGCTATTATTTTGTCGCCATGGCTATTATTTTGTCGCCGTGGCTATTATTTTGTCGCCCGCTGCTATTATTTTGTCGCACGGCTATTCTTTTGTTGCCCGCGGCTATTAATTCGTCGCCCGTGGCTATTATTTTGTCGCCCGCGGCTATTATTTAGTTGCGCGGCTATTCTTTTGACGCCCGCAACAATTTTTGGACGTGCAGCGAATTTTTCCGCGGCAAATTTTTTCATCCGTTTCGCGAAACAATCCGCCAATGGTGAAATGCGGAAATTTGCCGCGAATCCATGCCTGCCGAAACATTTCGCCCATCACTATCTAAAAGTGCTGCTCTCACTATTCAAGTTCATTTATCTGTCTCTGTCATGTGACTTTTTCCTTCATTGCTGGAAAACTTTCAATTTTCCACCAGGTCTAATAACCCATTGGGACCATCCAACAGGTGGTGTATTGGTCATGTGTTTGGAAGCAAAGATCTGATTGGTTGTTTCTTATTCATGCTGCTAATTTGGCTTCTTTCAATTACAGCACCCTCATAGAATCCATACTGATAGACCTTCATGAATAACAATTTTGGAATTTAGACTATTATTACGGATGGACAAGAACAAAAGAGTTGATTTGAAATATCAGAAAAGATATAATGATTAAATAGGTAAGTGATCCCTTATCCGGAAACCCGTTATCCAGAAAATACCTGTACTTGATCCCAACTAAGATATAATTACCCCTTATTGGGGGCAGAACAGCCCTATTGGGTTTATTTAATGGTTAAATGATTCCCTTTTCTCTGTAATAATAAAATAGTACCTGTACTTGATCCCAACTAAGATATAATTACCCCTTATTGGGGGCAGAACAGCCCTATTGGGTTTATTTCATGGTTAAATGATTCCCTTTTCTCTGTAATAATAAAACAGTACCTGTACTTGATCCCAACTAAGATATAATTACCCCTTATTGGGGGCAGAACAGACCTATTGGGTTTATTTCATGGATAAATGATTCCCTTTTCTCTGTAATAATAAAACAGTACCTGTACTTGATCCCAACTAAGATATAATTACCCCTTATTGGGGGCAGAACAGACCTATTGGGTTTATTTAATGGTTAAATGATTCCCTTTTCTCTGTAATAATAAAACAGTACCTGTACTTGATCCCAACTAAGATATAATTACCCCTTATTGGGGGCAGAACAGCCCTATTGGGTTTATTTAATGGTTAAATGATTCCCTTTTCTCTGTAATAATAAAACAGTACCTGTACTTGATCCCAACTAAGATATAATTACCCCTTATTGGGGCAGAACAGCCCTATTGGGTTTATTTAATGGTTAAATGATTCCCTTTTCTCTGTAATAATAAAACAGTACCTGTACTTGATCCCAACTAAGATATAATTACCCCTTATTGGGGGCAGAACAGCCCTATTGGGTTTATTTAATGGTTAAATGATTCCCTTTTCTCTGTAATAATAAAACAGTACCTGTACTTGATCCCAACTAAGATATAATTACCCCTTATTGGGGGCAGAACAGCCCTATTGGGTTTATTTAATGGTTTATTGATTTTTTAGTAGACTTAAGGTATGGAGATTCGAATTACAGAAAGGCCCATTATCATGAATACCCTTGGTCCCGAGCATTCTGGATAACGGGTTCTATACCTGTAATAATAAAAATGTGCTGGAAACTTTTGTTTCCACCAAAAAACAGTGGACTCCAATTTCTGTCTGTAAAGGATAAAGTAGATAAATGGACATAGACAATTCCAAGCAATAACCCTTCATATCCTCAAACAGAGAACTCCGTCTACAGATCCAGTACATCTGGGCTTTGCTTGGGCAGGGGACACGGCCATAGATTCCCCCAGCAGTGTAAGAAGATTCCCATTGTTCATACGGACAGCGCATTAATAACTTGGGAACGCGAAATCTCTTTTATCTGAGCTCCAGAGCCGCCAGAGGAATAAGGAGCTGACTCTTTGCTTCTGATAGAACATTCCTTTTCTTACCTAAGAAATTAATATTGATTGCACAGACTTTTAGCATTTTTATGCACCTGGAAGTATAGGTGGAACAAATATGAAGATATTGATTTTCTGACAGTTCCTTAAGATTCATTTATTAAGGATTCCTTTATAAAAAGAACTTGGCTTAGTGCTGCTTTGCATGATGGGAGTTATAGTGTCCAAAGAGAATGCATTTGGTGCAGTAAATTTATAAGTCTTCTCAGTGACTAAATACATAGGGACTCATTTGCCAAGAGTAAGATAGAAGCAAAGTAGGGCTGTTCTGCCCCCAATAAGGGGTAATTATATCTTAGTTGGGATCAAGTACAGGTACTGTTTTATTATTACAGAGAAAAGGGAATCATTTAACCATGAAATAAACCCAATAGGGCTGTTCTGCCCCCAATAAGGGGTAATTATATCTTAGTTGGGATCAAGTACAGGTACTGTTTTATTATTACAGAGAAAAGGGAATCATTTAACCATTAAATAAACGCAATAGGGCTGTTCTGCCCCCAATAAGGGGTAATTATATCTTAGTTGGGATCAAGTACAGGTACTGTTTTATTATTACAGAGAAAAGGGAATCATTTAACCATGAAATAAACCCAATAGGGCTGTTCTGCCCCCAATAAGGGGTAATTATATCTTAGTTGGGATCAAGTACAGGTACTGTTTTATTATTACAGAGAAAAGGGAATCATTTAACCATGAAATAAACCCAATAGGGCTGTTCTGCCCCAATAAGGGGTAATTATATCTTAGTTGGGATCAAGTACAGGTACTGTTTTATTATTACAGAGAAAAGGGAATCATTTAACCATTAAATAAACCCAATAGGGCTGTTCTGCCCCCAATAAGGGGTAATTATATCTTAGTTGGGATCAAGTACAGGTACTGTTTTATTATTACAGAGAAAAGGGAATCATTTAACCATTAAATAAACGCAATAGGGCTGTTCTGCCCCCAATAAGGGGTAATTATATCTTAGTTGGGATCAAGTACAGGTACTGTTTTATTATTACAGAGAAAAAGGAAATCAGTTTTATAATTCTGAATTATTTGATTAAAATGGAGTCTATGGGAGATGGGCTTTCCGTAATTTGGAGCTTTCTGGATAACAGGTTTCCGGATAAGGGATCCCATACCTGTACATGTAATTTTTTTTACACACATGACAATTTTTTCCGCGCCACATTTTGCCGGCCGTTTCATGGAAAAACTTAGTAATGGCAAAATACTGCAATTTCCCGTGGATACATGCCTGGCTGCATGTCAAAAAATATAGTTGCACGCGTCATTTTTTTACATGCGCAAAAGTCTTTTTTTACGTGTGCGAAAAAAAATGACGCACAGGACTTTTTTTGGCATTTTCTTTTTACACGCGCAACAATTTTTTTTGCTCACAACAAAAATTTGCGGAAATTCGCCACAAATCCATGCCTGGCGAATTATTTCACCCATCACTAGTAGAATGATATAGATATGATTTGCAGCTAAGACTTGTGCCTTTATGGCAAGCAAACCAGAATGTTATACAAGGGGAACCTCCAACTTCCTATTGTAAAATCAGCAGTAAAATTGACCATTTATTTCAATTAAATGCAAAACTAAAGCAAATGGGCAAAGCATTTACAGTGGAGGAAATAATTATTTGACCCCTCACTGATTTTGTAAGTTTGTCCAATGACAAAGAAATGAAAAATCTCAGAACAGTATCATTTCAATGGTAGGTTTAACAGTGGCAGATAGCACATCAAAAGGAAAATCGAAAAAATAACTTTAAATAAAAGATAGCAACTGATTTGCATTTCATTGAGTGAAATAAGTTTTTGAACCCTCTAACAAAAAAAGACTTAATACTTAGTGGAAAAACCCTTGTTTGCAAGCACAGAGGTCAAACGTTTCTTGTAATTGATGACCAAGTTTGCGCACATTTTAGGAGGAATGTTGGTCCCACTCCTCTTTGCAGATCATCTCTAAATCCCTAAGGTTTCGAGGCTGTCTCTGTGCAACTCTGAGCTTGAGCTCCCTCCATAGGTTTTCTATTGGATTAAGGTCCGGAGACTGACTAGGCCACTCCATGACCTTAATGTGCTTCTTCTTGAGCCACTCCTTTGGTGCCTTTGCTGTATGTTTTGGGTCATTGTCGTGCTGGAACACCCATCCACGACCCATTTTCAGTTTCCTGGCAGAGGGAAGGAGGTTGTCGTTCAGGATTTCACGATACATGGCTCCGTCCATTTTCCCGTTAATGCGAATAAGTTGTCCTGTGCCCTTAGCAGAAAAACACCCCCAAAGCAAAATGTTTCCACCCCCATGCTTGACGGTGGGGACGGTGTTTTGGGGGTCATAGGCAGCATTTTTCTTCCTCCAAACACAGCGAGTTGAGTTAATGCCAAAGAGCTCTATTTTGGTCTCATCAGACAACAGCACCTTCTCCCAGTCACTCACAGAATCATTCAGGTGTTCATTGGCAAACTTCAGATGGGCCTGCACATGTGCCTTCTTGAGCAGGGGGACCTTGCGAGCCCTGCAGGATTTTAATCCATTGCGGTGTAATGTGTTTCCAATGGTTTTCTTGGTGACTGTGGTCCCTGCTAATTTGAGGTCATTAACTAACTCCTCCCGTTTAGTTCTAGGATGCTTTTTCACCTTTCTCAGAATCATTGACACCCCACGAGGTGAGATCTTGCGTGGAGCCCCAGAGCGAGGTCGATTGATGGTCATTTTGTGCTCCTTCCATTTTCGAACAATCGCACCAACAGTTGTCACCTTCTCTCCCAGCTTCTTGCTAATGGTTTTGTAGCCCATTCCAGCCTTGTGCAGGTCTACAATTTTGTCTCTGACATCCTTGGACAGCTCTTTGGTCTTTCCCATGTTGGAGAGTTTGGAGTCTGCTTGATTGATTGATTCTGTGGACAGGTGTCTTTTATACAGGTGACTAGTTAAGACAGGTGTCCTTAATGAGGTTGACTAATTGAGTAGAAGTGTCTAACCACTCTGTGGGAGCCAGAACTCTTAATGGTTGGTAGGGGTTCAAAAACTTATTTCACTCAATGAAATGCAAATCAGTTGCTATCTTTTATTTAAAGTTATTTTTTCCATTTTCCTTTTGATGTGCTATCTGCCACTGTTAAAATAAACCTACCATTGAAATGATACTGTTCTGAGACTTTTCATTTCTTTGTCATTGGACAAACTTACAAAATCCGTGAGGGGTCAAATAATTATTTCCTCCACTGTATGTATTTATACTTATTTGTGGGAGCTGCCATATTGTTTTACTTAAGGTGGCCATACACAGGCCAATTCCAGCTGCCGATATGGGTCCCTTAGACTGATTCGGCAGCTTATCGGCCCCTTGGACCAATTCGGCAGCTTAGCGGCCTGTGTAGGGGCAACAACGATGGGCCTGCCCGACCGACATCTGGCCTGAAATTGTCCAGAAATCGATCGGGCAGGTTAGAAAATTCAGTCGGATCTGGGACCACATTGGCTCGTTGATGTGGACCCTCAACCAACTGCGCCCATTACAGACGTTATAATTCGATTGTTTGGCCCCAGGGCAAAATGACCGAATTAGCTTAAATTCCCCCGATATCGCCCCCCCGTAGGTGGGGGATATCGGGAGAAGATCCGCCCACTTGGCGATCTCGCCAGGCGAGCGGATCATTACGTGTATGGCCACCTTTAGACATTAGAGTAGGAGGGTATCAATTCTTTTGATTCTTTTGTTCACAGACCATTCCACATATTTGTATTTATAAAAATGGCTGGAAATTGAATTTATAGTTGTTTTTAAAAAAAATAAAAGTAATCTCTATAGACAATTATAGCAATCAGCACCATCTACAGTGGGTGGGAAAAAAAAAACAGACACCTAATGAGAAAAGGAATTGTATTTCAAAGCAACTAAATGACAATTAAAAAGTATTCTTTCCATGCACTTCAATACTAATAACCAATCATTTCCTTCCATAAAAGACATCTGAAAATCAGAGGTTTCGACGGTGAATTTCGGCAGCATCGAGAGGGGGAGAACTAACGTGTTCCTAAAGAAGATGAATGGTTGGAGTCTCGCTGCCGCTGCGTTAGTCACAAGAACCATAAAGTCATACTCCAAACACAAAGGACTGCATCATAAAGGATGGTTGCTAAGCAACCACAAAGAAATGACCCCAGGAACCAATCCAAAACTTAATTTATACCTCTATGAGACAGTTTCAAACTGGGCCCTGATTGAGGTCTGCGGTAGGACCAGCACTTGAGGTGCGATGGTAAGAAGGACCGGCTGTTATACAGTATTTCCATGGTTGCTATGCCCACTCTTCCATTACACCATTGCAATGATTTACTGCCTCAAGTACATGAACAAAAATAAACCCCGGCGCTACACAAATGATATAAATCCCCCCGTGAACCAACTCTTGCAATAAAACATTGATTTCTGCTTTGTCTGCTTTGGCGATGGAATACAAGAGAGTCCCGCCCTACCTTCCAACTTTCCTAACTCAGATTTTGAGATTTCCAACCATACGTGATCTATACACGTTAAGTTGGCCTTATATTTACAGATCCAGCAAAGGGCCCAGTTTGGCCGCCCATCAGGCGAGTACATGGGTAGTATGCCAGTACATTATTAAACCTGCCCAATAGATGTCTGCCCAGTTTGCATCAACTAGTAATGAGCGAATCTGTCCCATTTCGCTTCTCCATAAAATTTGTGAAACTGCACGAAAATTTGCAAACAGCAAAAAATTTGCGAAACGCGTTTGTCATGCAATTTTTTTGTTGCCCTCGCTTTTTAGACACGACTGCAACTTTTTTACGTGACCACGCCCAATTTGATACGACCGCACCCTTTTTTGCCATGGCCATGCCCAATTTGACCTGCAACAAAAATGTTTCCGCAACGAATTTTCACAGTTTTTTGCAAAACAATTCGCCAATGGCAAAATGCGGAAACTCCCTGTGAATCCATGCCTGGCGAAATAATTGAGCGAATCTGTCCTAAAAAATTCTCAAAACGCATTTGTCAGGCGCGTCTTTTTTTCCTCTCACCCACACTATTGCGATGCGCCCGCGACCAATTTTGACGAGTCCATGCCCAATTTGACGCGAACACACCAAAATTTTTCCGTGGTGCCTTTTTCACAGAAGTTTCGTGAAACAACTCGCCAATGGGGAAATGAGGGAATTCATTGCAAATCCATGCCTGGCGAAAAAATTCGCTCATTGCATGGATTTGCAACGAATTCCCGCATTTCGCCATTGGCGAATGATTTCGGGAAAGTTCATTAAAAATTTGCAGCAGAAAAATTTGTAGCGTGTCAAAAAAGTTGTGATTGTGTCAAGAGTCTAAATGGGCGCAGTCATGTAAAAAAAAAAGCCGCGCGTTGCACGTGTTTTTTCTTTATGCGACCGCACCCATTATGACACGACCACGTCCAATTTGATGCGACCGCCACTTTTTTTGATGTGCAACAAATTTTTCTGTGGCAAATTTTCGCGGAACAATTCGCAGAAAATGCAGGAAATTTGCTTCGAATCCACGTCTGGCGAAAAAATTCGCTCATGACTAATGGCTAGTTTAAAACCATATATTGCCCAGCCACACCCATGCTCCTTTCAAACGTCGCCCTGCTTTGAGAAAGACCCATGTGATACAGGGGGGAATTTAACCCTTAAATTAAAGAATAAAGTTTCCATGGTGGTTCATGGATAAATACTAATGGCTGAATTTTACCCCACAAAACATTATTATAGATCGTTGGCTATAGTAAGTTTGATTAGAAAGGGAGTAAAATTATGCAGAAGTCTTAAGAAAACATAGTTCTACAATAGTGAATAAAAGACCCACTAGGGTAAAATATAAGGTAATTAAGTCACCCAAGGCTTCCCATGGTGACTATTAATATCCTAATATGTTACAACAGGGGGTAAAAGTTTCAGTAAGTCAAAAGATTAAAATGACATCACTTAGCGCCGATTATAACTGATGACATCACTAAGCAATGTTTATAAGGATATAATTTAGGGGATATTCATGACTCTTGTGATTTATATATTGATATAGTGAGAGCACAGACTAATTGCTTAGAGAAGGGATCCCCAGCCTTTTCTACCTGGGAGCTACATTCAAATGGAAAAAGAGATGGGGAGCAACAGAAACATGAAAAAAGTTCCAGGGGTGCAAAATAAGAGCTATGATTGGCTTTTAGGTAGTATCTATGTGGGCCGGCAGCCTACTGGAGGCTCTGTTTGGCATTATACTGTGTTTTTATTCAACCAAAACTTGCCCCCAAGTCAGGAATTCAAAAATAACTCCCTGGTTTGGGGGCACTGAGAGCAACATCCAAGGGGTTGGGGAGCAACATGTTGCTTATGGGCCACAGGTTGGGGACCACTGGCTTAGAGCCTAGTCATTCTGGATCAAATAAATTCCAAGATCTGAATTTTTTATTCAGAATTTTACAAAGTGATTGTTAGGCTGATGCCACACCAGGCGTAGGGCTGATTTTTTCGGCAAGCGGAAAAACGCTTGCCGAAAATTCAGCCCTACGCCTGCTACTTGTGCCTGCACCCGAATGAATGGGATACGCTCGGGTGCAGGCACATGTAGCCGATATACGCACGAAAACGCGAGACTTTGCATTCTCTCGCGTTTTCGTGCGTATATCGGCTACATGTGCCTGCACCCGAGCGTATCCCATTCATTCGGGTGCAGGCACAAGTAGCAGGCGTAGGGCTGAATTTTCGGCAAGCGTTTTTCCGCTTGCCGAAAAAATCAGCCCTACGCCTGGTGTGGCATCAGCCTTAAAGGAAAGTAATGGCAAGGAGTGTTGGGGTTGCCAAGCTTACCCAGCCCCAGGACCAAAGGAGGGCTCCCTTTATATTACAAAGCACATGTGGCTATCTAAAGTAAATATATCATAATATGGGAAATATATTCTGTTCCACTGAGATTTCCTACCTCTGGCTCTCCAGCTGCCACGCTGCCATTAAGAGCACAATAACAGCTGGAAAGCCGGCTCCACAGTGCTGCTAAATAATACAAATGAATCTAATTGAGCCTCATTGTGCAGCAACTAAAACCAATTATTGATGCCATGGGGGGGGGGGGGGGAGCGGTTGTGCCTGGAGGTAAAGGAGCCCTATAAAACTGAGGAAGCCTTCACCTAATCCTAGCCCCAAACCCAAGGCTTGAGCCATAGCAAATAAAATCCATAAAGAGTACAGTAAGTTCAGAAAGTCAGCGTGAATGTAACATAGTAACATAGTAAGTTAGGTTGAAAAAAGACACAAGTTCAACCATAATGCCTATATATAACCTGCCTAACTGCTAGTTGATCCAGAGGAAGGCAAAAAACCCCATCTGAAGCCTCTCTAATTTGCCACAGAGGGGAAAAAATTCCTTCCTGACTCCAAGATGGCAATCGGACCAGTGCCTGGGGCAACTTGTGCTAAGAGCTATCTCCCATAGTAAATAAATGCATACAGAGAAACATCTCCATCCAACCAAAGTTGATCAAATACTTGCCATCGACACAAGAGGGCCTGTTCCGTGTCGTTCCAGCCACTTTTCCAGGAAGACAAGAACATTTCACGGTCTGTGAGCGTTCCTCGATGCGATTCTTATTGCAGCATCTGTGCGCAGCTATAACTTCACAGGTTCCACCTTCTGGGGAGACACGAAGAACAAGAGCCCGGTGTTAGTAAACGAGAGAAACGCTAATGGTGGCACATTCATATTCCTGATTGGGCACAGCCGCCGTGCAAGGAAAATGCATCCGAATATTCAACCTAAAACCCAAAAACTGCTGAATAATGGAATGTACAGTAACTAATACTCCCTGATATAGAATATAATACTCTCTGTACTGTTTCTCCACTCTTGGCTTGACTTTTATTTACTTATTATTTTATTGTCTTTTTTTTTACCTTGGTGTCCCTCCTCACAATAAGTCATTCGGACTAATAGAAACCGGTGTTGCCTTTTGGCACGTGAATGGAATTCAGATGTGTCCGACCTTTCGCAATATTGTGCTCTATAGTGCGAAAATCATGGTTTATTTATCTGAAGAGCCAATAGCCTGGAACCCCACAAGGGATACGATCATCTAGAAAGAATATGATTCCTATAAATTTCACATTTCCATTTTAAAAAACATTACAGGAGCCGGTATATTTCAGTTTTATATTTTTTTCCTTCGATGTAAGATGGAGAAATTCTTGCTGACAGATATACACTTTATGGCAGTATATGGATTCTCTAATTATTAGAACATAATAAGTACATAATCATCCTTATGCCACTACATCAAACAATGGTGATTCTGTGATTCCTATATTGTGGCAAAGGTTGGCAAAGAAAAGACAAGTGAAAGAACTGACTGACTTGAATAGAACCCTGACCTAAACCCAACTGAACCACCAATAGGATGAACTGGAACACCGACTATGAGCCCGGCCTGACCCCCAACATCACTGCCCCATCTCTTACATATGAATAGAAGCAAATCCAACTATTACGACTTTTACCCCAAGGGGGCCCAGCCTGAAGGCCAGTTAGGGGGGGATTTGGGGTGAGTGCTTATTTGTGCCCTGGGTACCCCTGGAACTATAGCAGGGTGACTGTTACCCCAATGTTTCTATATATCTGTAACCTTGTTATGGGCTAAGGGGGCCCAGCCTGAAGGCCAGTTAGGGGGGGATTTGGGGTAAGTGCTTATTTGTGCCCTGGGTACCCCTGGAACTATAGCGGGGTGACTGTTACCCCAATGTTTCTATATATCTGTAACCTTGTTATGGGCTAAGGGGGCCCAGCCTGAAGGCCAGTTAGGGGGGGGGGAGATTTGGGGTGAGTGCTTATTTGTGCCCTGGGTACCCCTGGAACTATAGCGGGGTGACTGTTACCCCAATGTTTCTATATATCTGTAACCTTGTTATGGGCTAAGGGGGCCCAGCCTGAAGGCCAGTTAGGGGGGGATTTGGGGTGAGTGCTTATTTGTGCCCTGGGTACCCCTGGAACTATAGCGGGGTGACTGTTACCCCAATGTTTCTATATATCTGTAACCTTGTTATGGGCTAAGGGGGCCCAGCATGAAGGCCAGTTAGGGGGGGATTTGGGGTGAGTGCTTATTTTTGCCCTGAGTACCCCTGGAACTATAGCAGGGTGACTGTTACCCCAATGTTTCTATATATCTGTAACCTTGTTATGGGCTAAGGGGGCCCAGCCTGAAGGCCAGTTAGGGGGGGATTTGGGGTGAGTGCTTATTTGTGCCCTGAGTACCCCTGGAACTATAGCGGGGTGACTGTTACCCCAATGTTTCTATATATCTGTAACCTTGTTATGGGCTAAGGTGGCCCAGCCTGAAGGCCAGTTAGGGGGGGATTTGGGGTGAGTGCTTATTTGTGCCCTGGGTACCCCTGGAACTATAGCGGGGTGACTGTTACCCCAATGTTTCTATATATCTGTAACCTTGTTATGGGCTAAGGGGGCCCAGCCTGAAGGCCAGTTAGGGGGGGATTTGGGGTGAGTATTTGTGCCCTGGGTACCCCTGGAACTATAGCGGGGTGACTGTTACCCCAATGTTTCTATATATCTGTAACCTTGTTATGGGCTAAGGGGGCCCAGCCTGAAGGCCAGTTAGGGGGGGATTTGGGGTGAGTGCTTATTTGTGCCCTGGGTACCCCTGGAACTATAGCGGGGTGACTGTTACCCCAATGTTTCTATATATCTGTAACCTTGTTATGGGCTAAGGGGGCCCAGCCTGAAGGCCAGTTAGGGGGGGATTTGGGGTGAGTGCTTATTTGTGCCCTGGGTACCCCTGGAACTATAGCGGGGTGACTGTTACCCCAATGTTTCTATATATCTGTAACCTTGTTATGGGCTAAGGGGGCCCAGCCTGAAGGCCAGTTAGGGGGGGATTTGGGGTGAGTATTTGTGCCCTGGGTACCCCTGGAACTATAGCAGGGTGACTGTTACCCCAATGTTTCTATATATCTGTAACCTTGTTATGGGCTAAGGGGGCCCAGCCTGAAGGCCAGTTAGGGGGGATTTGGGGTGAGTGCTTATTTGTGCCCTGGGTACCCCTGGAACTATAGCGGGGTGACTGTTACCCCAATGTTTCTATATATCTGTAACCTTGTTATGGGCTAAGGGGGCCCAGCCTGAAGGCCAGGTAGTGGGAGTCTGCTCAAGTCAGTAGGGAGAAGGGCTACTTTTTCATCCCCATACAATGGTCAATAAATGGCCAACATTCAGAACAGCAAAGTTAGAAATTAATAGGCTTTCCCAATGCAACAATTATGATAAAATACAAGTAATAACAAGTTTATTCTTTAATCACAGTGTCCCCATTGATGAAACTGTGTTTCTTTGCAATTTATCTTCTTAAGAAATGAAGAATATCTTTTTTTTATCAGTTTATCTATTTAATTCTCTTTCCTATAACATGGAAGCGCCGTTCCTGTACATTCCAAATACAGGTTCCCAGCAGTTGTTTGACTAATGATGGTATCAAAATAACAACATAATGAAAGCATAAAACAAAGACTGATCACCCTTGGGCCTTTCCGGGCTGGGAAATGGGTTTATCACCAAATGCCAAACGGCAGATAAAGCCTTTACATTCCCAGAGCATTGGTTCACAGCAGAAATGGCAAAAGTTCAAGAACATAAAAGGTCACACTGTCAGGATTCTCAGAGAGCAAAACTAAAGTGGATGCAGGAAACCTTCCATTGTGACAGAATTAAAGGGAAAATATAATTAAATATTTATTCTGTCTATATATATAATGATTGGGGCAGTGACATGTGGTTTCTGTTTAAATGTAACACATGTCGGTCATCAGAGGGGCATCTCTGTATCAGGTTCATGGTACAGTACCCCAAGGACTCATTTGTTATAGTGAAGTCCCTTAGGGCTCATGTATGTAACGATTGCACCAAGGCCTTTGCACTCCCTAGCCTGTGCATACAATCTAGTAGACTTGCCCTTGTGCTACCTGGGCAACTAAGCTGGTAAAGGGAATGGAAAGTCTCAGTTATGGGGAAAGACTGGCCCTTTGCTCTCTATACCCATTGAATACATGGTCCCATTCAAACTGGTTCCCAAGGCAATACTGAGGGGCCCAGTGCCCCACCATGCTGCCCCATGCCCACTTGTGCATCACCCCCTCTGCATACACTCATGCCTAGATGGTTGCTAGGTAACCCCAACCTCTTTATTTGCTTGGTTTCTCACTGGCCGACCCCTCACTTCTTCATATATCCCCCCCACTGGTCTCCCTCACTCTATCTTTCCCCCCTTGAAGGTTGATGGGACACGTGATCCTTCCTTAGAATTGTGCCCCCTCATTACTACCCCTAACCCCCTTAGTTCCAGCCCTGTCCCGGTGGAAAACCTACAATGTTTGCACCCATTTTATCCTATTTTGCAATGGAGGAGCCCTTATGTCTATTAGTTTAACTCAGATCCAGACACAGATGCTAATCCCATACACAGACGGACATATCAGGCAGGTCAGACATAAGGCTAAGGTAACCGATCTATAGCTGCTAAGATAGTAATATTAATGCTCATTAACCCCGTCATCCTTGACTGCTGCTTGGGGAATCCTATTACTTCAGCCTACTGCCCCGGGTATCCCTTGGTTCCTAATTCTCCTTCTCTGACCATGTTGACACCACGGTCAAAACCTCTCATTTTTCATAAGCAACACTGGCACAATCCATCCCTTTTACTCACAAACAACAGCTGAGATGCTCATTCATGCCCTTATCCTTTCTCCCCTAGATTACTGTAACTTGCTACTACTTGGCCTCCCAAACTCCCATCTCTCCCCAGTTCAGTCTGCTTGAAACTCCACTGCTAGAATCCTCCTCCTCTCATCTTAAAGAGACAGTACCTCTACTGTAAAAAACCTTATTATGGATTCCCGGCATGAGTCCTTATCATGACTTTCCAAAGCCTTTAGTTCTTCTGAAAATCTCTCCTACATCTTTTCCACATCTCTTCCCTTCCTTTTCCTCTCAGAGCCTCCACCTTGTCACATCACCTACTTTCTCTGCTTTTTCCCACCTTAAACCTTTCTATCTTGCGATTCCATCACTGAAGGAGATAGTTCTCCTTTAATCTCTACAGAACTAAATTTAGAGAATTCTGCTTTTAGCACTGGCATAGCATCTAATTCAGACTTTGCGCTCATAAGGCAATACCTTCACCTCTGTAAACTGTAACACATATAATTAGTAAAGGTATAGGACCCCTTATCCAGAATGCTCGGGACCAAGGGTATTCCGGATAATGGGTCTTTCCGTAATTTGGATCTCTACTAAAAAAATCAATAAAACAATAATTAACCCCAATAGGATTGTTTGGCATTCAATAAGGATTATTTATATCTTAGTTGGGATCAATTAGAAGACACTGTTTTATTATTACAGAGAAAAAGGTAATCAGTTTTAAAATTTTGCATTATTTGATTAATATGGAGTCTATGGGAGATGGGCTTTCCGTAATTCGGAGCTTTCTGGATAATGGGTTTCCGGATAAGTGGTCCGATACCTGTATTATTATTATTAACATTTATTTATAAAGCGCCAACATATCCCGCAGCGCTGTACAATAAGTGGGTTTCATACATTGGGCATACAGAGTAACATATAAAGCAATCAATAACCGATACAGGAGGGGAAGAGAGCCCTGCCCAAAAGAGCTTACAATCTACAAGGAGAAAGGGTTGAGACACAAGGTGTGGGAATCATATTTGTCTTTAAATTACCCAACCACTTAGATTGTAAGCTCAGTGGGGAAGAGATCACCGTGCTTGTGCCTTAATAGAAAGCTAATTGGTATTTTTGCTCTTATTAATATTGCATTATGGTATCGTTGCCCATCTCGTAGCATCTGAATGTACAGCTCTGCATGTATAAGTAGTGCTAAATAAATAAATATATACATATATATGAAATTTCAGATTGGCCATGATAAACCCCCCCCCAAATATAATGAAGACTAATAGTTACATGTTTAACATACAGCTTTGTGCTTAACATAATTTAACAAATTAAGGACATCTCGATGATTTACCACGTATCCAAATGCAATTTGTGTGGCTGGAATTCTCATGGCTCGGAAATTTCTTATGCAGTGAGTTATGGGATTTATGTTTAATTAGTCACTGTAGGTGCCAGCAGTAGCTTTTTGTTTGTATAATATGGAGTATAAATTGTATAAACCACACACAGCTCAGCTCACTGACTTTATTAGATATAAAGAATGAGGGGGGCAGTTACATGCACTGAGTTGTATAAATCAAACTGTGTGTGGGGGAGGAGGGTATAAATAATAAATATACTTTACAGATGTGTTATAGTGTGCCCCTACTATAAATGATAAGGATATTAGAAGTCACTGAGGGGTTCTGTGCCCATATAAAGGCACACGGCTGCAGGCTGATTTATACAGGGAACTCTGAGTATCACTCATGTATTATAAGGGATAATGTACCCCCTACTGTAAATGATAAGGATATTAGCAGTCACTGAGGGGTTCTGTGTCCATATAAAGGCACAAGGCTGCAGGCTGAGTTATACAGGGAACTCTGAGTATCACTCATGTATTATAAGGGATAATGTACCCCCTACTGTAAATGATAAGGATATTAGCAGTCACTGAGGGGTTCTGTGCCCATATAAAGGCACAAGGCTGCAGGCTGAGTTATACAGGGAACTCTGAGTATCACTCATGTATTATAAGGGATAATGTACCCCCTACTGTGAATGATAAGGATATTAGCAGTCACTGAGGGGTTCTGTGCCCCCCATATAAAGGCACAAGGCTGCAGGCTGAGTTATACAGGGAACTCTGAGTATCACTCATGTATTATAAGGGATAATGTACCCCCTACTGTAAATGATAAGGATATTAGCAGTCACTGAGGGGTTCTGTGCCCCCCATATAAAGGCACAAGGCTGCAGGCTGAGTTATACAGGGAACTCTGAGTATCACTCATGTATTATAAGGGATAATGTACCCCCTACTGTGAATGATAAGGATATTAGCAGTCACTGAGGGGTTCTGTGCCCATATAAAGGCACAAGGCTGCAGGCTGAGTTATACAGGGAACTCTGAGTATCACTCATGTATTATAAGGGATAATGTACCCCCTACTGTGAATGATAAGGATATTAGAAGTCAATATAGGCCATTCATTTTCAGTGCCTTGAATTTAGGCTGTTCTAAAGGCTGCAAAGAATTAGGAATACAGTACTTAAATAAACCGGACCATTTAGAAGCATATGGTGCTTATAACCATAACGTTATATCGCACTACTTTATGTTTCAGATGCATCAAAGACAAAATATCTAGAGCAGCGCTGTCCAACTTATTACACGTAGTGGGCTAAGTATTTCTCATACAGAATACTAGAGGGCCAGATATAATTAAAATCACAATGTCATAAATATAAATCTATGGAGCCTTTACACAAACTCAGAAATCCTTTGAAGGGCCCCATCCCGCCCGTGGGCCTCCAGTTGGACAGCTCTGATCTAGAGACATCTTTTTATTCATTCATGGCATGAATAATATATCATAACCCAACATATAGACAATGCTATAACACAGTTGTTGTGACTGTAAATGTTTAATTATTAGACAATCCAGGAAAAGAAGATCCGGCTGTTGGTGACTTTGCAATCAAGGGGCAGTGCTGGGGCTCAGTGTGACTTGGCAGTTCCCCGCAGTGCATCATTAATGATTGGACTGTATATTAGTACAGTTTCCAGGTCAAGTTTGGGGACTAACTAATCTGTAACATATGTTAGGCACAGCTGCTGGGCTTTATCATATGTTTTCTGAAGTGAAAGTGGATTAATTTTGATATTTTGTAAATGCGCCGGCAAGGTTGATCCACAATTGAAGTGATTTAATAAAGAGAAAGGGCAGTCGTTCATTTAGGCAGTTTGGCACATTCTGGAGTAGCTTGTCAGAATAAACACTTTGACTGCAGGCATTATTAACATTGATTCATTTCACACACTATCCAGGAGATAAATAAGAGTTAATCAATGGCAGAAAGCTTACTTTTACTCTACTAATTGCTCAGGTCAGGGTCGGACTGGGCTGCCGGGACACCGGCAACATTTTTCCTCAGGCACCTGCAGGGCCCCTGGGGCGGGAGCTAGTGTTTAGCAGGAGGGTGTGGCTTCCTCCTGGCTGCCTCTGTGTCTCAGGAACAGAGTGTGGGATCAACAGGGCCCCAGTAAAGCCATTATTGCCCTAGAGTCACCATCTGATATAGAGAAGTCGGGGACAGGGACCCCATGAACGAGGACCAGTTAGATAGTTACTCTTGTAAGAGCACGCTCTAGGAGAGTGAGACAGAGAGGGAAGGAAGCAAGAGCAGTTTCGGCTCCACCAAGGAAAGTAGCTGGAAGTACCTTCCATACCGGCACTGTTGCCTCAGCATAGGGCCACGGTTTAAGACACAGGAGACAGGCTGTATCTCAACCCTGTTCTACAGTCGGCTGTAGGACTCTTAAAGCTAAGGGTTATCAACCTGAGGACAAAGTTATCGATCCTAACTGCTTCCATAGGGGTGCCAAGCTTCCCAGGTGCATTTACCCTGCCCAGACTCTAAAGGAGGTGGGATAAACCAGTGTGCACCCTCTCTTGTTGTCCTCAGAGTACTACTGTCATAAAACATCTGTTTGTGAGTATTTGATCTAACCCTGCATCTGTATTTATATCTGACAATAGATCTGTGCTATAGTTAAACTGCAAGAACCTTCTGGCGTCCATCTTTGCCAAATCTGCACGGCACAGCTACAGTGAGTTGTAGTTACACTACACCCAGGTCTCTTGCATATAGCGTAGGCCCATCCTGTCTAAAAGAGTTGCATGTACCCCATGCTCTAACCTATTCTAGCCTGGGTTTGACTATTTTATAGCCAAATAGGGGTAACACATATATTTTACTGTATCTTAACCGTTAGCTGCAGAAAGCCGTATAGACTCCATTCATTTAGTTGCCAGGTAGTTTCATGCTACATTGACAATATACAGATATAAAAGTCCAGCCCTGCTGTGGCCCAGAACACGTCGCATTCTTAATTCCGAATTTCGTTTTTTTAAGATCATCTCTAATGTGAGCTTGAAGGTCATTGGCTGCGTACAATGTGCTCGGGGGAAATAATCACCAAATATCTGCAAATTGGAGTCTATCGTATTGTGGTGTTTATTACAATACATGGGGCTGTATCTGTGAATGATAACAGAAAGCCAAGGTGAAGCCATTCATGAAATATTTATTGTCTGGGAGAAATGCTACAGAACAGAACAGAAAGTTTATTCGACTTGTAGGTTTTATGGGACAAATAGGGTCAGATTTATCAATATGGGAGTTTAGCGCTTAATACATAAAAGCTCACCCACGTTCCATTTATCCGCTTTTTAAAAGCTTATTGAGCAGTTGGTGAACTCTAGCTTTCACCCATTGATAAATAAGCTTCTAAGAATCCCATAGGAATGAATCAAATGTATTAAGCGCTAAACTCATATATTGATAAATCTGACCCTTATTGTACCAAGTTAACGGTAAAAAAAATCATCATCATAGTGGAAAGGCATCCCATATAGATTGTAAGCTCATCCTCTTGTGTCTTTGCAACTGTATCTTGTCTGTATTTATTGTTATACTGTGTATTTATCTATTATTATCTTAATAACCCCCTGTTTGTATTAATGTATTCTACTGTACAGCGCTGCGTATATAAGTAGCACTTTATAAATAAAGATATACATACATACATACATACATACTAGAGATGTAAAGAACTGTTCACCGGCGAACTAATTCGCGCGAACATCGGGTGTTCGTAAGTTCGTAAAAAAAGCCGCGTATTTCCGCTAGGTCTGCCAGCTGCCTTTGCGGTTTTACGCAACCCTGTGTCAACAACGTATTTTTCAGAGACATTTTTGCCCTTGATCCTCCTCCTGCATGCCACTGTCCATGGCTTTTCTAGGTTGTAAAGTTCGCCTTCCCATTGAAGTCTATGGGGTTCGCAAATATTTTTTTTGAGGTTCGCTACATCCCTAATGTAGCGATAAATAAGCCCAACAGTGTTGACTTATATTGGGGTATCTATTGGATCTATTGGTGCCTAGCAGCAGGTTGTTGCTGGCATAATAATGCTGGAATTATGATGGAAAAAAAGCTTTGCATTGTGGGAAAACATGGTCGATTGCTTAGAAATCCAAGTCCGGCTTGGGACTCCTCCAGTTACATGGGAGTAGGAGAAACAATAGGTTAGCTGAAAGCAGTTCTAATGTGTAGCGCTGGCTGAAAGCTCAGACTCAGGCACACTTTACTGCTGTGCTGCAAGTTGTAGTGATATCCCCCCCTCACCCCCAGCAGCCGATCAGTAGAACAATGGGAAGGGAGCAAGATAGCAGCTCCCAGTAGGTATCAGAATAGCACTCAATAGTAAGAAATCCAAGTCCGGCTTGGGACTCCTCCAGTTACATGGGAGTAGGAGAAACAATAGGTTAGCTGAAAGCAGTTCTAATGTGTAGCGCTGGCTGAAAGCTCAGACTCAGGCACACTTTACTGCTGCGCTGCAAGTTGGAGTGATATCCCCCCCCTCCCCCCAGCAGCCGATCAGCAGAACAATGGGAAGGGAGCAAGATAGCAGCTCCCAGTAGGTATCAGAATAGCACTCAATAGTAAGAAATCCAAGTCCGGCTTGGGACTCCTCCAGTTACATGGGAGTAGGAGAAACAATAGGTTAGCTGAAAGCAGTTCTAATGTGTAGCGCTGGCTGAAAGCTCAGACTCAGGCACAATGCACTGAGATGGCGCCTACACACCAATATTACAGCTACAAATACATTTGTTGGTTCAAGAATAAAGGGTTAAATGGCAGAGGGAATTATTTGCTATGTAAACAGTGTAATTTAGACCCCCAAACTATATTGCTTATTAAATGAGCACAAAGAGACATGCTTTTCCACCTCTATCACTTGTGTCCGGGGTTTTAGCAAATGCCCCCTAATAAGTTGTACATTTTGACAATATTTTATTGACCAGAGAAATCACATTTGCTGGTAGAAAACAAATGAGCGCGAGCCGGAGATGGAGGACTTTGCCTTTCTTTATGGCCTATTCATGGAGGCAGGGATATTATCAATCTTTCCTGCGAAACTAATGCGCCCCAGCGATCATCATTTGCACAATGCGGTAATTCAGTGTAACATTAGAGTTAACATAGATAGACAATGTACATAACTCTAACGGCGTATGAGAAAATGTAATTCCGAAACTGTTTAATTTAATTGAACCATATTGTAGCTCTGAAAAATGGTTCAATTATAAGTGTTTATTAATGCCACCCCATACTCCGCATCACGTAGCGTGCAACATTGTGCTTCAGATGTGCCCCCGCAACGAGATTTATAATAGCTAAACTGCTGTTCTATGTGCATTATTTGTTAAAATACGGGGGAAACAAAAAATAAAAATGTATTCTTCCCCAGCTCTTTCTGCTCTTCTGTGTCTCGCTGAGTGGCTATAAAGCATTCTGCTCTAGAAGTTGCAGTAAGAAAGGCTGAAGGGTGAGACGGGTTGAGAAAGTCAGTTGGAGTCGTTCTCATCTTGCTGAATGCCAAGGTAGCGAATGGTAAATACAAGGTCACAATAGGTACAACGTTTGTCCCAGATTTAGTAACCAATCAGGAGGCAGCATTGACAGCGCTCTTCTATCAAGGTCACACTGGTTACTTGCCCTGGAGAAAATGTTGCACCTTATAAAGTCCCCATCCGTTGTGGGGTTCATCTTTGTAGCTGTGGAAATTTCTTGAGACTCCTTCCTTAAGATGGCCATACACGGGCCGATTGTAGCTGCTGACATGGGTCCCTTGAAAAGATTCGGCAGCTAATCGGCCCGTGTAGGGGCAGGAACAAGGGGCCTGCCCGACCAACATCTGGCCTGAAGTCGGGCCAGATATAGATCGGGCGGGTTAAAAGATTTAGTCGGATGGGGGACTGCATTGACTCGTTGATGTGACCTGGCCAAGCGAGCGGATCTTAGCGTGTATGGCCACCTTTAGGCAGATAATGCACTGGGGGTCATTTACTCTGAACCAAGATGCAAGTGCAAGAGCACTATGGAGTGCAAATACGTACTAGTTTGTGCTAATTTAAAAAGCAATTGGGTCCTGGTTCTGGTTGGGGTAGGGGATGGGCATAGGGTGGGAGATGGAACACCTATATGCCTGAACGGGGGTGAGTGAGTGTAGGACTGGCCAGACCGGGGTAAGTGAGTGTAGGACAGGTCAGACCGGGGGTGAGTGAGTGTAGGACAGGTCAGACTGGGGGTGAGTGAGTGTAGGACAGGCCAGACCGGGGGTGAGTGAGTGTAGGACAGGCCAGACCGGGGGTGAGTGAGTGTAGGACTGGCCAGACCGGGGGTGAGTGAGTGTAGGACAGGCCAGACCGGGGGTGAGTGAGTGTAGGACAGGCCAGACCGGGGGTGACTGAGTGTAGGACAGGCCAGACCGGGGGTGAGTGAGTGTAGGACAGGTCAGACCGGGGGTGAGTGAGTGTAGGACAGGTCAGACCGGGGGTGAGTGAGTGTAGGACTGGCCAGACCGGGGGTAAGTGAGTGTAGGACTGGCCAGACCGGGGGTGAGTGAGTGTAGGACTGGCCAGGCCGGGGGTGAGTGAGTGTAGGACAGGCCAGACCGGGGGTGAGTGAGTGTAGGACAGGCCAGACCGGGGGTGAGTGAGTGTAGGGCTGGCCAGACCGGGGGTGAGTGAGTGTAGGACTGGCCAGACCGGGGGTGAGTGAGTGTAGGACTGGCCAGACCGGGGGTGAGTGAGTGTAGGACTGGCCAGGCCGGGGGCGAGTGAGTGTAGGACTGGCCAGACCGGGGGCGAGTGAGTGTAGGACTGGCCAGACCGGGGGCGAGTGAGTGTAGGACTGGCCAGGCCGGGGGCGAGTGAGTGTAGGACTGGCCAGACCGGGGGTGAGTGAGTGTAGGACTGGCCAGACCGGGGGTGAGTGAGTGTAGGACAGGCCAGACCGGGGGTGAGTGAGTTTAGGACACGCCAGACCGGGGGTGAGTGTAGGACTGGCCAGACCGGGGGTGAGTGAGTGTAGGACAGGCCAGCCCGGGGGTGAGTGAGTGTAGGACAGGCCCGACCGGGGGTGAGTGAGTGTAGGACTGGCCAGACCGGGGGTGAGTGAGTGTAGGACTGGCCAGACTGGGGGTGAGTGAGTGTAGGACTGGCCAGACCGGGGGTGAGTGAGTGTAGGACTGGCCAGACTGGGGGTGAGTGAGCGTAGGACTGGCCAGACCGGGGGTGAGTGAGTGTAGGACAGGCCAGACCGGGGGGGGGGGTGAGTGAGTGTAGGACAGGCCAGACTGGGGGTGAATGAGGGTAGGACTGGCCAGACTGGGGGTAACTATGCCACAGTTGGGCAGCTTGTAGTGTATTGCAATATATGGACAAACAATACCTGTATTGCTTAATGAGGAAGGAATTGCTTGGCAGCTTAATGCACAGAATGTCTTAATGTCCTTTATATATTGGTAATGGGCGAGTGCAGAGGATTTCTTGTTGTTGACACTTGACTGTGGGTTGAACTCCGGTTGAACTTCATAAAAGTAAAAAATATGGTCAACACACCAACAACATACCAGGTACCATAACAGGCTAGCAGCCAACGCCATAAAATTGAAAAGTGTGGTCAATATTCCGCTTGGTTTTCTATTTCCAAAATAGAAAACCAAGCTGAATATTGACCACACTTTTCAATTTTATGGCGTTGGCTGCTAGCCTGTTATGGTACCTGGTATGTTGTTGGTGGGCTTGTTACATACATACATACACCAAGCTCAGAACTCCATGGACCATGAGCTGCAACTCAACCATTGGGGTAGCAAGAGCTTCTTTGTAGGATTAGGGCATCAACATCAGGTTTGTACAAATATCTATCTGACAGGCCTTACAAGCTGCCCAATATAATCGTAGCCCACTCGTTCTTTTGAACAAAAATATTTAATAGTTAATGATTTTAGGCCTATTGACCTGAGTTGAGTACCTACTAAAATCACTTATTTACTTTTGTTGCATTTCAATAAATAAAATCAGTCCAAATCCAAATGTACAACCCACATGTCAAAAGTTAATGCCGGTAGGGACTGCAATATGTGCAAATGAATCTGCACTGGAAAATTTTGTTCCAATCCAACTTGTTTTTTTTCTCCTTGGATGGATATATATGAACAGCGCACAACCATTGAGACTTTTTTAATTATGCTACTAGACAGACATTAAGCAATTCTGGACCATCTGTGCCTGAAATGATCTCCAGTTAATGGCCCTTTCTCTAGCAGGTCAGGTAGAAATAAAGAAATGAACACGAGCGTCAGCAAATTATCATTTAGTTCATACGTTCAGGTCCACTGTGCCGGAGTGCCACACACGGAATGGCATTTAGGGCTTTATGATGTTGAACTTTACGCTATTCAAATCTTCCAGCCATCTACATAGTCTCTTGGTGTTGTCTCGTTTAATATAAATTGTGGAAAAAATACCTTTAGAAAGAATTGTATAAAGAGTAAAAGAAGAAATAAAGGTAAGAAATACAATGGAATAATTGAAGCGCTGAATAGTGCCGCTTGATTAAAAATCTCATTTCATTTTCTACAGCGGTATTGATTATGACATTCATTGTATAAGCTCACACCAAGTTTGCCTTTACAACTCAGGGATAAAAAAAAAATAGAACAGAAAGAAAGAGTCATGTTTTCTGTCTTAGTATAACATTCTGTTGGAATATAGCTGCAGTCCCAATCTGTGAGGGGCAGACAGCATAAGGACCTATATCAAGAGAAGCCTCCATGAAGAGATCTCCGTAGAACCCTAGAGGTTCCTCAATGGGTGTCAGAATTAGATGTGTGATGTGTGGGTAAGGGATAGCCAGGGTTCAACTGTGTCAAAGCCAGTGGAGAGATCTAGAGGTATGGACTAGTGACCCTTAGACTTTGCCAGGAGAAGATCATTGGTTACCTTGGTGATTGCAGTTTCTGTTGAGTGTGTTGGGCAGAAGCCAGATTGCAAGGGGTTGAGAATGGAGTTGTGAGATGCTGGTGAGATGCTGGACCAGGAGGTTTTAAACAAACCTTTCCAACAATATGGATGCAAACAGAAGAAGGGAAACTGGATGATAGTTGGTGAGGGTGATGGCATCAAGTTTTTTTTTGAAGATGGGAGTGATTAGTGCTTGTTCATATCAGGGCCGGAACTAGGGGTAGGCAGAAGAGGCAGCTGCCTAGGGCGCAATGATTGAGGGGTGCCAGGTAGAAGCCTCTCCTGCCTACCCCTAGTGATGCCTCCGCCGCTTGTCACGGAGGCAATGACCGATCTTATCACTCCGCCCCCCCTGAACCTTCTCCTGTGCTTTGGCGCGCATGCGCCGTTCGGGGGGGCGGGGACGTGGGCGGAGTTGGCCGAACGGGTTGCCTAGGGCGCCCGGTCGGCTTGGCCCGCCCCTGGTTCATATGAAAAAGGAAGAGTACCAGTAGAAATTGAGAGGCTAAATAGGTGGGTAATTTCAGGGCTGAGTGTCTGAAAGGGCTGAGATCAGAAATTGGGTGAAGGGGTGAGAAGGTATGGGGTCAGGGGTGCAGGTTGTAGGGTTTGAGCAGGCCAGAAACACGAGTAAAAGAGTGTATTGATGTGATTGTACTACAGGTTGGGTTGAGATTATCATCAACTGGTATCCTCAGTCTAATGGAGTCAGTTTTAAGTTAAGCTAGTGTACTAGGGTTGAGGTTTAGCTGGTTGGAAGTGACGGTGGTGGAAGGACCGAGGGTGTCAGGAGCAGCTGAAAGAGCATCACTGTTAATATGAGAGATCTGAAGTGCTGCTAACGTTGATAGTCGTTGTGGGTCAATTGCTTAAAGATCAATGCTGTAGTGTAGTATATCAAGAGCAGCCGGAGACATCACTTTGGGATAAGCGCGGTCACTTCCGTACTCTGCCCTCTTTATTTAGCAGTTGTCGAGTTGAAGTCCCACCATCCCTTCTTTTGCCGAAGCTTTAAGATCATGTTTTCCTGCTCAATAGATACAGAAAATGAATAGGATTATGTACAGCAGAGCCCTGGTAATCCTTTCCTTATTTTATATCATCCGAGCAGCAAAATATGTTCTTCTTCCAATGATGCTGAATCAAATAAAGCAGGATTTATGTGCATAAATCAACCTGATCTGCACTCGTACGCGGATAGGGATGAGATGCTCTCTCAGTAGGGACTCGCTCGGTGTTAGAACATAATAAGGGAGATTTCAATTAAACGAATTAAATTAGAAATTGTAGCACTGACTCTATACAGTCCCATCGTAGCTCATTGTGCCTTTATATACTCCACATTTATAAGCAGGATTTATCTTCTGTTTAAATTGGAATTAAACTCCAATCCCATGGTTTTTAACTTGTTGGATCAGTTTGGAGGCCCCCATGGACCTTTCATCAACCCCATTCTCCCAAAATGTAACTTTTCATCAGTTTCACTTGCTAAATACATGTCCTATTTGTTCTCAGAATAGACTGCATTGACCACCGTTCAACCCATGTGTCTGCCCATTGGTCAGTGAATCTCAGCCTGGGAATGGAGGGGATGTGGTCAACCATGGAAGCTACCAACCCTACTACACTATTCTGGTGAAGGGATGATGGGAAGATGCACTTGGGTGGGGCAGAAACCTCTTTATTGGTTAAATAATTTAAAAACCAAAGGAGAGATGTTTAGTTCCCCTTTAAATAGAGAGCAATACATGAAAGAATAGCTGACTATGTGCTGAAGATATGAATTTATTTCATATTTTCATTTATACATTTGGATTGGGATTGCCAGATTGTATTTCAGGACATTCTAAAGGTATTGTGCACAGAACTTTCCTTCATTTATACATATAGATCGGAGCTGCCATACTGTATCCCTTGGCCAATAGGAGATGCCAAATACCTTACCTCAATAAACACATTTTATATAGGCACTAAATAAGTTAAATAGAATATTATTTACCCTTAATAAGCCCCATACTAATTGATGAGCGAATCTGTCCCGTTTCGCTTCGCCATAAAATTCGTGAAACGGCAAGAAAATTCGCAAAACGACAAAAAAATTTGCGAAACGCACATTTTTTTTGTTTCCCACGTCTTTTTTGTCGCCCGCATCTATTTTTTGTTGCCCACGTCTATTTTTTTTGTCTCCCGCGTTCTTTTTGAAGCGACCGAATCTATTTTGACACGACCATGCCCAATTTGACACTCAACAAAAAATAATTCCGTGCGACAAAATTTTCACAGAAGTTTCGCAAATGGGGAAATGCGGAAATTCGCTGCGAATCCATGCCTGGCGAAAACATTCGCTCATCACTACCCATACTCCCAAGATTTATTATTTTTTATCTGTTATAGTAAATTCGATAAATTGCATGTAGTCATATAGTAATGTATATATCTGTTACCCATATTAGAAACAACATAACCAAATATAGACCCCACTGTACCAGTAATACAATCGTTTACGTAATTAGAAATGAAATAAAGTAATGAAACTTCAACTGAAAAGAAAAGTTTGCTTTATAATGAAAAGTGTATGTACATTATAGCTAAAGTGCTCATATAATTTTACAGCATCTGAAAAGTCTAAATCCAAATGGATATATTTCTGTTCTATATTTGTTTTCAGTTTCTGCACAACTTCCCACCATCAGCCCCCTCCCACACTGCACAAGTCCAGCCCCATATGTTCTTGTTTTCATTTTGTCTTCTTCAGCTTTAAGCACAATAAATGTTCTTTCTTTTTTTTCTAGGGTCGTTTTCTTGCATTTGTATAGATATTTCATATATGGCACCCCCAAAGTTGCTTATTCACTAGATCCATAGGTGTTGTAGCCCCCATCCACTAGATCAGAGGTCCCCAATAGTGATGTGCGAATTTTTTCGCCAGGCATGGATTCGCAGCGAATTTCGGCATTTTGCCATTGGCGAAATGTTTCGCAAAACTTCTGTGAAAATTTGCCGCGGAAAAATTTGTCGTGCGGATTTTTTTTTGTTGTACATCAAATTGGGCGAGGTTGCGTCAAATTGGGAGAGGTTCGCGTCAAATTGGGTGAGGTTGCATCAAATTGGGAGAGGTTGCGTCAAATTGGGTGAAGTTGCATCAAATTGGGTGTCAAATTGGGTGAGGTTGTGTCAAATTGGATGAGGTTGAATCAAAAAAGGGTGTGGTCACGTAAAAACTCTGCGGTCACGTCAAAATTGGGCACTGCCGCATCAAAATTGGGCACGGTCGCATCAAAATTGGGCACGGTCGTATCAAATTGGGCACGGTTCAGTCAAAAAACCTGCGGGTGACAAAAAAATAGATGCGGGTGACAAAAATTAGACGCGGGTGATAAAAAAATTTTTTGTGGCAAATGCGTTTCGAGAATTTTTCGCAGTTTCGCGAATTTTCTTGCCGTTTTGCGAACTTTATGTCGAAGTGAAACGGGACAGATTCGCTCATCACTAGTGGTGAGTGAATTTTTTCGCCAGGTATGGATTCGCAGAAAATTTTTGAATTTCCCCATTGGGGAATTGTATGAACAATTTCACAAAAATTCCCTGACGAAAAAAATTTGTTGCGCAGATTTTTTGTTGTTGTACATCAAATTGGGGAGGTTGCGTCAAATTGGGTGAGGTTGCATCAAATTGGGAGAGGTTGCGTCAAATTGGGAGAGGTTGCGTCAAATTGGGAGAGGTTGCGTCAAATTGGGTGTCAAATTGGGTGAGGTTGTGTCAAATTGGGTGAGGTTGCATCAAAAAAGGGTGTGGTCGCGTAAAAACTCTGCGGTCACGTCAAAATTGGGCACGGCCGCATCAAAATTGGGCACGGTTGCATTAAAATTGCGCACGGTCGCATCAAATTGGGCACGGTCGCATCAAATTGGGCACGGTTCAGTCAAAAAACCTGTGGGTGACAAAAAAAATAGATGCGGGCGACAAAAATTAGACGTGGGTGATAAAAAAAAATTGTATGGCAAATGCGTTTCGCGAATTTTTCGCAGTTTCGCGAATTTTCTTGCCGTTTCGAGAATTTTATGCCGAAGCGAAACGGGACAGATTCGCTCATCACTAGTGGTGAGTGAATTTTTTCGCCAGGTATGGATTCGCAGAAAATTTTCGAATTTCGCCATTGGGGAATTGTATGAAAAATTTCACAAAAATTCCCTGACGAAAAAAAATTGTTGCGCATCAAAAGCCACAGTCGCCTCAAAAAAAGTTGCGTCATGTCAAATCCCGGCGCATCTGGGTGGGAGCTTTATACAGCACTGAAGTATAACGTGGACTGAAAATGATGTGGCTGAACTTTATTATTTCTACTCCTCTTATCATAGAGTTCTCCTTTCTTATACATATAATGGGTTTTAGTCGTAGGAACTTCTGCTCTCTACAAGAGAAAAAGCAATTTTACTGAGTACAAATAACGCCCAAATAATGTTTTGCTCTTCCCTCATTGCAAGATCTACAAAACCCTGGCATGTAGGATGCGGCTGCATATAGGGCAAGAATATAAATTTCCATATCAAATACGCCAGCACACTGGGGAACTGGTCTTTTTACCATAAAAAGCCTCGCAAATTGATCTCATGAGGAATTTGTACTGAGCCTCATTCATATGAATATAAAACATATCAAAGATAAATCAAAGAAAAATGATGTCTAGTAGAAAGGAATGGGCTTCTGGCAAGTACTGCCTAGGAAATCTACTAATTCATATAGGCAATAAGGGCGTCTGTGCTGCATTAACTAAGAGTGGCGTCAAGGTGCCACCATGATGAGACTGAAGGTGGCTCATATTCAGCATTTCCTTTTATCCGCACTCAATCCTACACAAATATTCATTATTTTATGAACAAAAAATATAAGATGCTTTAATATGCACAAGATATTCAGCTTTCCCCTCTGAATTAGACCATAATATAGACCCGAATCAAGTACAGAATACAGTGTCGGACTGGCCCACCAAAATACCAGGAAAACTCCCGGTGGGCCCCCCTGCTCACCCATTGCCTTGGATGCCTATACCATGGCCATTACTCAATTGTATATGAGAAGAAACAGAAAAAATGGAGAAAAAGGATAGATAATAGTATGTAAAAAGAAGTAGTTAAGAGAATAAAGAAAGTGAATGATCAGAGAAGGGGAGAGTGCAGGGTCGGACTGGGCCACCAGGACACTGGGAAAAATCCCGGTGGGCCCCGGCAGCCCAGACCCGACCCTTGCCGGCACTCCCCCTGCCTGACCGCTCCTCCCCTGACGCGTTAAATGTATGCGCTCAGGGGAGGACATCAGGTGGGGGTCCCTACGAGGGGGGTAAGGGGGGCCCCTGCGGGGGTGGGAGGCACCTGTAGCGCCCCTGGGGTGTGAGCCCTGGTGGGCCCTTAACCCCCCAGTCCGACCCTGACAGAATATGATTAGCGGCTGTGAAAACTACACAAAGTTACTTTGGATTTCATTTATAGGCAACGAGTTGGAAACCTCCATGGTCAATATTTCTGGGGGACTCCTGCCATTCTGATCACACACAGGCCATGAAACTAGGGCTGTTCCTGCTCAATTCCATTACCTGATGGATGTTTAATTTACACTGACATTATGGGGCTGATTCACTAAAGTCCGAAATAAGGAGCGCTATTTATAGCATGCGTTAAAAATATTATCGCTTATTTTTTGAGACTTAACGATCGATTCACTAAAAGGTCAGGCGTCATAATTAAGAAGCGATGTTCTTGGCGTTATTTATCTGCCGATGACCGATTTCAAGCGTTATATATTTCGGCGCATGCGAAATTAGCGCACGATATTACGCACATAAACATTACTTTCTGAAAACTACTGTTCTGAAAATGCCCATTTCCCTGCAAACTGGCGGCTGCATCACTCTGGGGCCAACACAGACTTGAATAAATCCCACTGCAAAGTCCTTATTGTGTTGCCTAAAGCTGACCAACCGCAATATTTAGCATGTTTAATGCTTCGTATGTGTTTGTAAAGCATGCATTAGTTCTATTTCTATTCACTAATTAACGCAATGCGATAGAAATAAGGCTTTGCCATAGTGCATTTTTTGCGCATGCGATATGCGTCTTAACCAGGGGTGGGCAAACTTTTTGGCTCAGGGGCCACATTGACTTACAGCTGGGCCAGGCCAGTGTTATGCCCAGGGCTACCATCAGAAATCACGGGGCCTCCCAGCTCCCCCCCCAGCATCCTCCATCTCCACTCCCCAGGCATCCTCCAGCTCCACTCCCCAGGCATCCTCCAGCTCCCCCCCAGCATCCTCCAGCTCCACTCCCCAACATCCTCCAGCTCCACTCCCCAGGCATCCTCCAGCTCCCCCCCAGCATCCTCCAGCTCCACTCCTCAACATCCTCCAGCTCCACTCCTCAACATCCTCCAGCTCCACTGCCCAGCATCCTCCAGCTCCACTCCCCAGCATCCTCCAGCTCCACTCCCCAGCATCCTCCAGCTCCCCCCAGCGTCCTTCCCTGCATCCTCCCCCCAGCGTCCTTCCCAGCAGCATCCCCCCAGCGTCCTTCCCAGCATCCTCTGGCTGCTTCTGTCCACCCGGCTCCCTGCTGCATCGTTTTATATGGTTGCACCCCTTGCGTGCTAACATCACGTACATGCACAGGGCGCAGCCAGTCAGGGCGCATATTTATTTTAAGGGGCCCGTGTTGGCGGCCCAAATTAAAAAGGCCAGTGGCCCGGATGTGGCCTGCGGGCTGTAGTTTGCCCATGCCTGGTCTTAACTAATGCAAAATGACTTTGATGAATCGGTACTTAATTATTGCGCACTTTTTAACGCAAAAAAGTAGGTGATAAGCGTTATCGACCTTTAGCAGTTAGAATGATCAAGCTAGAAGGATTTACAAAATAAAACAAAAGGAAAAGCCTATAGAGTTCTTGGAAGTGATTACATTATGACAGGGATCCCCAACCTGTTTTACTAGTAAGCCACACTCGGATGTATGAAGTGTTTGGGAGCCACATGAGCATAAAAAAGTTCCTTATGGATGCCAAATAAGTGCTGTGATTGGCTATTTAGTAGCCCCATTGGGGACTGCTGGTCTGCAGGAGGCTCTGCTTGGAGTAAAACTGTGTCTCTGGGCTTCCAAAACTTGTCTTGAACGATATACCACATTCTACTTAAGTTAGGGAACAGCAGAGGGGACATCAATGAACATCTCCAAACGCAGGCAGCACTGTATTCATGTTGGAAATACAGGTCATTGTGTTCCTTCCTGCAGAGCTAATGAACCCTTATACTGTATCTTATATAGGTTTCTAAAGGCAACTAGCGACTTTTTTTGGATGCAACCGCACCCAAATTTTGACTGGACCGTACCCTTTTTTGACACGACTACGCCCTTTTTTTGAAGCCCCTGCACCCTTCTTTTGCGCGACCGCGCTCAATTTGATGCGACCGCACCCTTTTTGACACTCCCAATTTGATGTGCGTCAAGAAAAGTTTCACAAAACGATTCGCCGATGGCAAAATGCGAAAATTCACTGAAAATCCGTGCCTGGCGAAAAAAAACACTCATCACTAATGGCAACGTTAATAGGAATCTCTTAAACCAGCAATGAGAAGATTAAGAAGTGTTTCAGTCGAAATCTTTATAGATAGAGATGTAACAAACTGTTCGCTGGCGAACAAATTCGCGCGAACATCGGGTGTTCGCGAGTTCACAAGTTCGCAAACTTTTCGCGTATGTTCGCAATTTGGGTTCGCGTGGCGTTTTTCCGCTGCGTTTTTTCTCGGCCTAAAAATGCCGCACAAACCACACATGTCGTTTTTCAGCAAATCCCGTTTCCATGGTGCTAATAGCGCAAAATAGCAAAAAACGCCACGTATTTCCGCTAGGTCTGCCAGCTGCCTTTGCGGTTTTACGCAACGCTGTGTCAACAACGTATTTTTCAGAGAAATTTTTGCCCTTGATCCCCCTCCTGCATGCCACTGTCCAGGTCGTGGCACCCTTTAAACAACTTTAAAATCAGTTTTCTGGCCAGAAATGGCTTTTCTAGGTTTTAAATTCGCCTTCCCATTGAAGTCTATGGGGTTCGCAAAGTTTGCGAATATTCGCACTTTTTGGGGTAAGTTCGCGAACGGGTTCGCAAACTTTTTTTTTGAGGTTCGCTACATCCCTATTTATAGATCCTTGGTGCCTTTATATATGTTAGCATCAACAAATATATATATTTGTTGATGCTAACACATATAAAGGCACCAAGGACAAAGCATGGTGCATGTCTGACAGCTAGTGATGAGTGAAATCTGTTCCGTTTCGCTTCGCCGAAAAATTTGCGAATCTTTCAAAAGATCCGCGAAACGGCGAAAAATTCGCGAAACAGCGAAAATGTCACACGCGGCTATTATTTTGTCGCGCGGCTATTGTTTTGTCGCCCGCGGCTATTATTTTGTTGTGCGGCTATTATTTTGTCGCCCCCGACTATTCTTTTTTGACGCCGGCGACAATTTTTGGACGTGCGCCGAATTTTTCTGCGGCGAAATTTTTCATCTGTTTCGCGAAACAATCCACCAATGGCGAAACGTGGAAATTCGCCGTGAATCCATGCCTGACGAAACTTTTCGCCCATCACTACTGACAGCGAATAATGCTTCTCCCATGTCAGCTGAGTGGAACAGTCATCTCAGAACCTTTCCTATCCCCAACCCATCTTCCTGGGACACGGGCCGTCAGGGATAAGTCACAGAGCCGCACAGAATGAGCAGTGCGCTACAGGGAGCAATCGGAGCCTTCCCCTGGCTGAACTTTGTTTTCCTGCAGTGTCACACCTATCCGCGCCGCAACGGATTTACTCGCTATTTCTACCTGAAAATGGACAGTTTATGCGGAAAGTAAGTTTGTTTGCAGAGTCCATTTGCAGGAAATAAGGCGCTCTATTGAGAAAGATTTGCAGCTTCTCAGAATAATTGCCTCCTTCGGCCCTTGAAGAAACGAAGAGTAACGGCGCTGAGCGGCGCCTCCGGCTGTAATGGGCACGTTCGGCCAAATCAAATCCATTATTTCATTTGTGGTCAATCTTGGTAAAGTGGAAAATACTAGAGGAACTCTCCCCAAGTGCACTTTGTAGATAAAAGCAGAATGAAGGCGGTAACAGACAATACACTGGGTTTTCATATACAGGTATGGGACCCGTTATCCAGAATGCTTGGGACCTGGGGTTTTCTGTAATTCGTATCTCCTACCCTAAGGGGCTGATTTACTAACCCACGAATCTGACCCGAATTGGAAAAGTTCCGACTTGAAAACGAACATTTTGCGACTTTTTCGTATGTTTTGCGATTTTTTCGGCTTCTTTACGAATTTTTCGTTACCAATACGATTTTTGCGTAAAAACGCGAGTTTTTCGTATCCATTACGAAAGTTGCGTAAAAAGTTGCGCATTTTTCGTAGCGTTAAAACTTACGCGAAAAGTTGCGCATTTTTCGTAGCGTTAAAACTTAACGCTACGAAAAATGCGCAACTTTTTACGCAACTTTCGTAATGGATACGAAAACTCGCGTTTTTACGCAAAAATCGTATTGGTAACGAAAAATTCGTAAAGAATCCGAAAAAATCGCAAAACATACCAAAAAATCGCAAAATACCGATCATTACGAAAAAAACGCAATCGGACTCCATTCGACCCGTTCGTGGGTAAGTAAATCAGCCCCTAAGTCTACTAAAAAAAAAATGTAAACAGTAATTAAAGCCAATAGCATTGTTTTTGCTCTAATAAGGATTCATTATATCTTAGTTGGGATCAAGTACAGGTACTGTTTTATTATTACAGAGAAAAGGGAATCATTTAACCATTAAATAAACCCAATAGGGCTGTTCTGCCCCAATAAGGGGTAATTATATCTTAGTTGGGATCAAGTACAGGTACTGTTTTATTATTTCAGAGAAAAGGGAATCATTTAACCATGAAATAAACCCAATAGGGCTGTTCTGCCCCCAATAAGGGGTAATTATATCTTAGTTGGGATCAAGTACAGGTACTGTTTTATTATTACAGAGAAAAGGGAATCATTTAACCATTAAATAAACCCAATAGGGCTGTTCTGCCCCCAATAAGGGGTAATTATATCTTAGTTGGGATCAAGTACAGGTACTGTTTTATTATTACAGAGAAAAGGGAATCATTTAACCATTAAATAAACCCAATAGGGCTGTTCTGCCCCCATAAGGGGTAATTATATCTTAGTTGGGATCAAGTACAGGTACTGTTTTATTATTACAGAGAAAAGGGAATCATTTAACCATGAAATAAACCCAATAGGGCTGTTCTGCCCCCAATAAGGGGTAATTATATCTTAGTTGGGATCAAGTACAGGTACTGTTTTATTATTTCAGAGAAAAGGGAATCATTTAACCATGAAATAAACCCAATAGGGCTGTTCTGCCCCAATAAGGGGTAATTATATCTTAGTTGGGATCAAGTACAGGTACTGTTTTATTATTACAGAGAAAAGGGAATCATTTAACCATGAAATAAACCCAATAGGGCTGTTCTGCCCCAATAAGGGGTAATTATATCTTAGTTGGGATCAAGTACAGGTACTGTTTTATTATTACAGAGAAAAGGGAATCATTTAACCATTAAATAAACCCAATAGGGCTGTTCTGCCCCAATAAGGGGTAATTATATCTTAGTTGGGATCAAGTACAGGTACTGTTTTATTATTACAGAGAAAAGGGAATCATTTAACCATTAAATAAACCCAATAGGGCTTTTCTGCCCCCAATACTCAACTCTACTCAGTTACTCTATTACTCTACTGAATTACTGTATAACTCTACTCACTTACTCTATTAAGCTACTCAATTGCCCTATTACTCTACTCAGTTACTCTATTACTCTACTGAATTACTCTATAACTCTACTCACTTACTCTATTAAGCTAATCAATTACCCTATTACTCTACTCAACTACTCTACTACTCTCCTCTATTACTCTATTACTCTACTCAATTACTCTATGGCAGTTGTTCCCAAATTGTTGGCCTAACACAGACCCATAGATCGCAGGCCTCAGCTTAAGGAAGCTGAGCTTCAGGCTCCTTTACAATGAGACTGGGGGTGAACACTTACTTGCACAAAAGGGGCTCTTCAAGGGAAAACAAAACCTAGAAAGTGCCCTTTTGTTAACAAATACCACCCTGTATAGATGGTTCTACTGTTGGAAGCCATTATAGCACATTCGAATCAAATCATTATGGACTCTCCATAAAGAACGATCAGTCAACAACAATGTGCAACACCAGCCCCCAAATCAGTAGACGTCTCCCCGTGCGTTGATTGTGCGTTTGCATTATTAACTTTACCTTCATCTCATATTTTATAAAACCCTGCGCCTATTCCGTCTCCGCACAATTATACTTCCACATAATTCACACGTTTAGAACAACACGCCTTTGCATGATTCCAAGCTGTGCGATGAAATAACATCATATGTCTTGTTTGTTTGTTCCATCTCCAGACCAGATGAATCCATGCCGCAGCATTAGCAACACAAACATGACAAACCTGCCCATGCTGAGTTAGCTGTTGTGATAAAAACTGTATAAAACAACATCCCCACTGAGTAACTAATGAGGTGCGTTTGGCCCGTTTCTTTTATTTCCGTGGGCCTTTTTACTACGGGAATTTATGAAGTGACAGCTGCACTTGGCATCTCGTTTGTGAGAAATCTCCTGCATTAGCTGCGCCAATGGCACCTTCATGGCGCTGGAAGTGATGAGTAACATTAGTGTTTGCTGCGCAGACTATACACGGCAGAATGCTCTTCTTTGTTTTCTTTCTCTTGAAAAGCATGGCGTAAACCTCAAATAAGTGATTTTCCCATATTATTATTATTATTACACTCAGTTATACAGCGCCACCGCGTCCCTTAGTGCTGGGAAATTGCTGCTTAACAGTATTCAGCATAGAAATTAGCTGATACAACTGCCCACAAAGGTTTATTATCAAAAGCAAAGTCCCCAGGCCGATTTACCCTTCAGCCACACATTCAAATGTAAAAAAAAGTTGAAGAGCAACACAAGCATTGAGAAAGAACCTGGGCTGCCAAATAAGGGCTGTGATTGGCTGTTTTGTAGCCCCTATGTGGACTGGCAGCCTACAGTACTCTACTCAATTACTCTATTACTCTACTCAGTTACCCTATTACTCTACTCAATTACTCTATTCCGTTATCCTATTACTCTAATCAGTTACCCTATTACTCTACTCAGTTACTCTATTACTCTATTCAGTTACCCTATTACTCTAATCAGTTACCCTATTACTCTACTCAGTTACTCTATTACTCTATTCAGTTACCCTATTACTCTACTCAGTTACTCTATTACTCTAATCAGTTACCCTATTACTCTATTCGGTTACCCTATTACTGTACTCAGTTACTCTATTACTCTACTCAATTACTCAATCACTCTACTCAGTTACTCTATTACTCTACTCAGTTACTCTATTACTCTACTCAGTTACTCTATTACTCTACTCAATTATTCTACTACTCTACTCTATTACTCTATTATTATTATTAACATTTATTTATAAAGCGCCAACATATTCCGCAGCGCTGTACTCAATTATTCTATTGCTATACTCAATAGCTCTACTACTCTACTCAGCTACTCTATTACTCTACTTAGTTACACTATTACTCTACTCAATTACTCTATTACTCTACTCAGTTACTCTATTACTCTAATCAGTTACCCTATTACTCTACCCAATTACTCTATTACTCTACTCAATTACTCTACTACTCTACTCAATTATTCTATTACTCTACTCAATTACTCTATTACTCTACTCAATTACTCTACTACTCTACTCGATTATTCTATTACTCTACTCAATTACTCTATTACGCTACTCAATAACTCTATTACTCTACTCAATTACTCTATGGCAGTTGTTCCCAAATTGCGGGCCTAACACAGATCCATTGGTCGCAGGTTCCAGCTTAAAGAAGCTATTTTGTAGCCCCTATGTGGACTGGCAGCCTACAGGAGACTCTGTTTGGCATGGTTTTCACGCAACTTAAAATTAAAATTAAAAAATAAGCACCTGCTTTAAGGCCACTGGGAGCAACAGCCAACAAGTTGGTGGGCAACATGTTACTCAAAAGCAGGTGGTTGGGGATCACTGGAAGTGAAGATAACAAGATAAGCACTAGGTATAACAAGGCTAGATAGACTATTGAGGCAACATTTGATATAAAGCATTGCATGGTGGGGGAATGTCTTATTTCATGAAGAAATCCGTTCCATAGGTAGAAGACTGCACTGCAAGCAATACAACTTATCAATGAGATTCGGAGGTCTTTGGAAGAGCTGTTAGGACTATCGAGACTTGAACCCTGCATGGCCTGTTCAGTGGATGTGTTTTCCCATGGTCTTAGGCGACCCCTGTGAAAGGGTCGTTCGACCCCCAAAGGGGTCCCGACCCACAGGTTGAGAACTACTCAACTTACTCAACTATCATGTACCCAGCTATCTGTTCTTTGAAACCAAAGAAGGTTTGGAGGGATCAGAAAAATGAGGGATAGAATGGAAGCTAGAAGACTCCAAAGGTTCAAGTTTTTGATGTAATGTTTAAGCTTAGAAATATATGTCGAAAAGAGGTTGGATTTGGAGGGCATGGGTAGCTGGCTGCGAGAAAGAGCGATGGGAAGACATCCTTAGCGACAAGGGAGAGCTGAGACAATATGGTTTGAGTGCATTTGGGATGTGTGGGGAGTGACAGTGGGCAATGTTAATTGCTGTCATTTCTGATCAGATCTAATGATCTTCTCTCGGAGGTATAGAGCAAGATCTTGAGCTGTCAGAGCACAGAGACATTAGACAGAAGTAGGCAGAGAAAGGAGTTAAAAGTGTGGACAGACATTTCAGATTAAATGTTTTGAAATATGCTTGTTCTGCAAGATAGAGAGCAAAAAAGTTATGAGCTCCATTGGTAGAATGCCTTTAGAGGTAGCGAGCTAGATGCGCCCCGTTGGGCTTTGGTTTATGAGTGCAGTGCACAAAGTACAATATTTGGACACAAATCATGATGTTTTATGCCCATAATGACTTCCCCATTGATATTGTGCTTGGGTGCAGAGTTGTGTCTACTGCAATTGCGACAGACGCATAAAAAAAGCAATTGCCCATGTGTATTCTTGCTAGTCGGATACAAGTCATGGCTAGCATTTTCCCAGTAGGTATTGCATCCCTCCTGAGGTGGCATTAAAATGGCATCAGTGGAAACAAAGCCCCGCAGATAAAGCTTAGACAATCTGAATATTTCCAGGTCCATCACTTTGTGCAACCATATACCGCTTGGGCCAAGCTTTCCCGCCCCACAGCATTTGAGACTTTGGCTCTTAATGGTCTTCCACAAAAGAGACTCATCTCTATCCTATACAATCTGCTCACTGCACCTCCACACGACTCTCCGTATAAACATAAATATATGGACAAATGGGGATGTATTGCTCCCAGGGCCACTTACTCCTGGGGAATGGACAAGCATCTAGGACAATGCCAGAAGGATGGTCACGTGTGTCAGGCAAAAGGAACACATATATAAAATCCTGATGTTGACTCTTCCCAACCTGCCCACCAACTTGCTGGAGGAACTGTGGAGCACAAGGAACCCTTCTACATACTCTGGGAATGTCCAGTAATCCAACAAATGTGGACAGAGGTAGAGATGTAGCGAACTGTTCGCAAGTTCGGAAGTTCGCGAACTTTTTGCGTATGTTCGCAATTTGGGTTCGCGTGGCGTTTTTCCGCTGCGTTTTTTCTCGGCCTAAAAACGCCGCACAAGCCACACATGGCGTTTTTCAGCAAATCCCGTTTCCATGGTGCTAATAGTGCAAAATAGCAAAAAATGCTGCGTATTTCCGCTAGGTCTGCCAGCTGCCTTTGCGGTTTTACGCAACACTGTGTCAACAAAGTATTTTTCAGAGAAATTTTTGCCCTTGATCCCCCTCCTGCATGCCACTGTCCAGGTCGTGGCACCCTTTAAACAACTTTAAAATCAGTTTTCTGGCCAGAAATGGCTTTTCTAGGTTTTAAAGTTCGCCTTCCCATTGAAGTCTATGGGGTTCGCAAAGTTCGCGAATATTCACACTTTTTGGCGTAAGTTCGCGAACACATTTTTTTTTGAGGTTCGCTACATCCCTAGACAGAGGTAGGCGATCTTGTTAGCGGGATCTTTTCTCAACAGACCCCAGCAGACCTTGCTACCTTTCTACTAGGAAAACCTCAGACTTATGCAGAAGCGGCCAGACTTTAGCCAATCACATCCTTACGGCTGCTCGGCTAGCAATAGCATCTAAATGGAAAACTACAAACCAACCAACTCTAACCCAAATAATAAAAAGGACTAATGCCAACAGGATGAACATGGAATAGCAGTACTCCAAAATAAAACTACTCAATATATGAATGTCTGGACATTATGGGAACTCCGAGGCCTGGCCTCTTGACTACCCCATCTCCCTTTGCACCCAGACCGCCATGATCATTACTGGGCTGATTCTCCTCCACCCCCCCCCCTTCCCTTACTTCTTACTTACTTATCTACTCACTACTCATCATGCATCCAATGGTTTAATTCTCAGTAGTGATGAGCGAATCTGCCCTGTTTCGCTTCGCCATAAAATTTGCGAAACGGCAAGAAAATTTGCAAAACACCAAAACATTCACGAAACGCATTTGTTGCATGGTTTTTTTTGCCGGGCGCTTTTTTTTACGTGACCGCGCCCAAATTTGACGTGACCGCGCCCAAATTTGACGCGCCCACGCCCTTTTCTGCAGAGAACGCACCCTTTTTTGTTACGCGACCGCACCCAATTTGACGCGGGACAAAAACATTTCTGTGCGACAAATTCACAGAAGTTTCGCAAAACAATTCGCCAATGGCGAAATGTGGAAATTCGCTGCGAATCCAGGCCTGCCGAAAAAATTTGCTCATCACTAATTCTCAGATTTATATGTTCCTTTTTTCTTCTTCTCATTTTTCCTTTCTTTCGACAATTCCTATCACTTGTATCTTTCGGCACAGGCTGGACAAACAAAGTCATGATACTTCCATTTTGATTTTATTATCCAAATAATGTATAATGTAAAAAGCAAAGGTACAATGTCATTTCTTGCAATGTAAAAACAAAAATAAAAAACTATAAGTTACAAAAAAAATAAAAATGGCTGAAGTCTGTGTGGCTATTAACCCAAACGCACTGTGGGAAGCCCTGGAGTTAGTGCCACATTTTGGGGTTAAACTTCTGTTGATATTTAAAATTGTTACTGTTGCTTTAACGTGGGGCCTGGAGTCGATCTTTCCATTGGAAAATGAACAATAAAGGCACTTGGGCACGATGGGGAAATGAGTTAAGACCAAGCAATTTGCTCATTCAGGATGTAGCTCAGGTCTTTCATCATCATTGCATTCGCCTGTCTCTATTCCAAGCCGCCGGCTCGGGGCTCCTGCTCTCCAGGCACTTGGGGCCACTATCGAAACCTTTGAATGTAACAGTGTAATACTATTACCTGTACTTTAATTGTAGGCTGTCATCGCTAGATTTATATTGTCTTTTGCCTTTTGCAGGAGCAGTAAGGGCTGAAAATGCTGAATGGTGTTAATAGCAGTTTAGAAGAAATGTCTACTATCTGTCTACAGGGTCAGACTGGTGGGTGCAGGGCCCACTGGGGCGGCCCTGCAGGTGCTCCCGCCGGGCACATCCCCGCACCCCCTGACCCCCCTGCTGAGCCTCCCTAACCCCCCCCAGGGGCCCCCACCTGGCGTCCTCCAGACCCTGTCTGTCTACAAGACATGCATGCTTATGTAGGGGTTTACCAAAAATGGGCCCTTAGGACAGAAACCCCTAGGACAGGCCACAGGGTGGTGCTGGGTAACAGGGACACTGGGATGGCTGGGTTGTCAATAGTTAACAGGGTGTATACCTGTAGTTCGGGTTATGGCCACAGGGTGGTGCATAGGCCCATATAAGGGATAGCAGCCATGTGCTGTGGGCAGACATTTTGGGGACTGCTCCAGGCAGGAGTACCCCAGGTACAGCTTAGTTAGAAGTTGGTAATAGATTGCTCTAGGAGTAATATGTAGAACAGCGTAGGTTAGAATGGGCAGACATGACCCCTCCAGGAGTGGTAGTGAGGTTATGACCTCCCAGCGTTACATCTGCTGGAGTGCAGGGCCACAAGTGGCTAGGGAAGGTGTACCAAGGCACCACTAGTCCAGGATCTCGGATTTGAGGATGCTTCGTGTGAGTACCGGTGTGGGTCCCTGTGGTGATGCTTCTAGCCTGAGTACCGGGAAGGTCACCTAGAGGGGGTGCCTCCTGACGCGAGTACCGGGAAGGTCACCTAGAGGGGAGCATGTGGCGGGAGTACCGTCCGTGAAGTAGTCCAACAGAAAAAGAGTATCAATGAGGAGTAAGGAGAAAGCCCTGCATGCTGTATAAATATGTTTGCCACTCCTGGAGAGGACCCTGCCTAAATAAACCGTGCATCTATTTCACATACAATATTGTGTCTGCGTATCTGAGTATCTGCCAAGCCCGGAGGACCACTACCAGCTGGTAAGGATCAACCCCAGGGTGGGGTACATCTGCCAGGAGTACGTGGGTCCCAAGAGGGGCATAACAAATCTATTAAGTTCCCAGGGGGTGGATTATAGTTCCACAACACCATCCCTGGGTGGAGGCACGCCATTTAGGGGAGAATCCCTTGTAAACCCCCATAGTAAGCGGGGGCTCAGGACTCCTGTAGCGCCAAGTATAGTGCTCCAGCAGGTAGTGCCACACAAGCATTTAACAAGTGGGCTACACTTATATATTCTGTGTCTACTTAAACCTAGGGGTGCTTTAGGTACCCAGGCTTTGCGTATATTTTAAAGGGGAACTCCACCCAAGAAAACGTAAGCTTTTTGAAAAGAAAACATAATTTCAAGCAACTTTGCAATATACATCAATTAACAAATAGGCAGCCTTTTCATGTTATTTAATGTAATAATATGATGAATAAAGGCCTAGATCACATGTGTGTAAGGCACACAGACACCACAAACAGTCATAACAGGGACAGGACAAGGGACATTACTAGACCAGAACCAAAGGCAAAGGAACCCCAAGCAAAACTAGTTGTGTGAATCTCTATTTTTGCAGGGGAATGTTTGGAAAGCAGATAGTTACCCTTCCAACACTTTCCTTTATTTTTGTCTCTATATATTAGGCACCTATCTAGTGACAGCCAATCCCTGTTTTTGTGAAAATTAAGCACAGAGACAGTATGAAACACACAACCTCTTTGGTTAAAGTAGTTACACTTCAGGTCCAACAACAGCCACTATAGAGCACCTACTAGTCCTTATGCCGATGGGGTTACTCAGTAACCTGGTTAAGAGCTTACTAAATAGCCATAAGTGTCTTATGCATCTGCACCTAGTATCTCATACAATCTTTAGTCTCAATGCCCCTGCAGTTTGCCCTCTCTTTGAACGACCCTGGCCTCTGGGCTTCATTCCTTCTGTTCCTCAGTGGTTCCAATTAAATATGGTAACTCGTCTTCTCAGTTTTATACCATCCAGGTTAAGGATGCATCATCTGAATCCCCGAACCCTTCGTAAAGGATTCGGCTGAATACCGAAACCCCACTAGTCCCGCCCATCTGTTCCACTTCCTGCTGGCTGAATTCCCTGGATGTGCAGGGGGGCCGGCGGCACTCAGCACACTGCACTGTAGGATAGGAACCAATCAGCAGCTAGGCTGACCTGATAGGGAACTGAAGCCTGTCTTTGTTTGTGTGACTGCAGGACTGTGATTGGCTATCCCACTCCTGCTGTGCTTCTCGCAGGGACTGTTAGGACACAACCCCCCTTCATTTGAAACACGGACAGAGACCTGATAGGATCTATAGGGAGCTCCAATAAACGGGCCATTTTTACAGACTGTATTCAACTTTAGCCCAATGTGAAACCAGCACCGTATATTATTCATAATTGCCTACAGCATTAGGGTTTTTTTCCATTTATCCTATATGTCTCCTTTAGCAGGTTGAACTTGATGGAGGTGTGTCTTTTTTCAACTTAACTTACTATGTTATTACAGTATGTTGCTAAATTTTTTCGCCAGGCATGGATTTGCAGCGAATTTCCGCATTTCGCCATTGGCGAAACTTCAGAGAAAATTTGCCGCCCGTAAATGTTTTTTTTTGTCGTGTGTCAAATCGGTCTCAGTCGCCTCAAATCGGATGCAGCCGCGTGACAATTGGGCGTAGTTGCGTAAAAAAAGAGCGGGCAACAAAAAAATAGCCGCATGACAAAAAAGACATGGGCAACAACAACGACAAAAAAAAATTGCGCGACAAATGCGTTTCATGAATTTTTCGCTGTTCCGCAAATTTTATGGTGAACCGAAATGGGACAGATTCGCTTATCACTAGTTGCTATGTTACTATGTAAAGAAGAAGCAAAAGGAGAGGATCACTCCTTGGGGATCATTGCAAAGAACCCTGGGCCGGGCGCTTTTCTGCCAAGAGGAGCCCCCAAGAGATTGTGACTAGTGATGGGCGAAATGTTTAACCAGGCATGGATCGCGGCGAATTTCCACATTTCGCCATGGGCGTATTGTTTCGCGAAACGGATGGAAAAATTTGCGCGGAAAAATTCGCTGCACGCACAAAAATTGTCGCCAGCGTCAAAAAAGAATAGTCGTGGGCGTAAAAAGAATAGCCGCGCGACAAAATAATAGCCGCGGGAGACAAAAGAATAGCCGTGCGACAAAATAATAGCCGTGGGCGACAAAAGAATAGGCGTGCGACAAAATAATAGCCGCGGGCGCCTAAATAATAGCCGCACGACAAAATAATAGCTGTGCGACAAAATAATAGCTGCGGGCGACAAAATAATAGCCGCGGGCAACAAAACAATAGCCACGTGACAAAATAATAGCCGCGGGCGACAATTTTTTTTGTCGCACAACATTTTCGGTGTTTCGCGGATCTTTTGAAAGATTCATTAATTTTTCGGCGAAGCAAAACGGAACAGATTCGCTCATCGCTAATTCTGACTTACCTTCCCCTTTAATGACAAATAGGGCAGTAACATCTACTGAAATCTGCTCGTGGCGGATCCCTGAGTCTTTTTTTTTTTTGCTCCTTATCAAGCATTTTATGGTTAAACCCATATGATGAAGCCTTGATGTATGTTTTGTACACAGATGAAACCTTTTCCAACCTCCGAGCTCCACCTGTCTACTCACTGCAGATCATGTTGCAGAAAAAGCCTCAAGAAATGTGATCTAACAAAGCAAAGAGCAAGTTTTGTTGTGCTGGATTAGAGGAGTACAAGTAGTTTTCATTCCCTGACACGGGTAAGGACAGATTAAGTAAAAATCCATATTTATGCCCTTGGGAAGGATTCCTGCATATTTTGAGCTCAGAACGGCCAAAGATAAAGCACTATTGAACCGCCATCACCGGGTGATAGCTTATACACGGACGCAAGTACCACTAGAAGGGGATATGATGGAAACGCGTTGTCAGAGCAGCCAATGGTTATTGATACGGCTGTTACAGCAGGATGGGCAGCTTCATCAACTGTTTTCAGAAGGGGAAACAGATGACAAAAGAAATGGGCCATCAATAAATAGCCCCGAGGGACGCTTTGTACACAATAATAAAATCTACTCCTTGTAACATCTGTTGAGATGGGGCAGGATTAAGGAGATCGCATCAGGTTCCGACAGCCTTGTTTAGATGTACCGCCGATGTCGAGGCAATCGTTCTTCTCTTAACCCTATTGATAAATGAAAATATATGTCTGGGCTGGCGACGACGGGCTGTAGATTCATGTACGACGCATGTCTGTATTCATTAGGCTATAGATTCCCTCCCCTTGGTCCTTAGACTATAGATTCCCTCCCCTTGGTCCTTAATATAGATTCCCTCCCCTTGGTCCTTAGACTATAGATTCCCTCCCCTTGGTCCTTAGACTATAGAGTCCCTCCCCTTGGTCCTTAATATAGATTCCCTCCCCTTGGTCCTTAGAATATACATTCCCTCCCCTTGGTCCTTAGAATACAAATTCCACCCCCTTGGTCCTTAGAATATAGATTCCCTCCCCTTGGTCCTTAGAATATAGATTCCCTCCCCTTGGTCCTTAGACTATAGATTCCCTCCCCTTGGTCCTTAGAATATAGATTCTCTCCCCTTGGTCCTTAGAATATACATTCCCTCCCCTTGGTCCATAGAATATAGATTCCCTCCCCTTGGCCCTTAGAATATAGATTCCCTCCCCTTGGTCCTTAGAATATACATTCCCTCCCCTTGGTCCTTAGAATATAGATTCCCTCCCCTTGGTCCTTAGACTATAGATTCCCTCCCCTTGGCCCTTAGACTATAGATTCCCTCCCCTTGGCCCTTAGACTATAGATTCCCTCCCCTTGGTCCTTAGAATATACATTCCCTCCCCTTGGTCCTTAGAATATAGATTCCCTCCCCTTGGCCCTTAGACTATAGATTCCCTCCCCTTGGTCCTTAGAATATAGATTCCCTCCCCTTGGTCCTTAGAATATACATTCCCTCCCCTTGGTCCTTAGAATATAGATTTCCTCCCCTTGTCCTTAGACTATAGATTCCCTCCCCTTGGTCCTTAGACTATATATTCCCTCCCCTTGGTCCTTAGACTATAGATTCCCTCCCCTTGGTCCTTAGACTATAGATTCCCTCCCCTTGGTCCTTAGACTATAGATTCCCTCCCCTTGGTCCTTAGAATATAGATTTCCTCCCCTTGTCCTTAGACTATAGATTCCCTCCCCTTGGTCCTTAGACTATATATTCCCTCCCCTTGGTCCTTAGACTATAGATTCCCTCCCCTTGGTCCTTAGAATATAGATTCCCTCCCCTTGGTCCTTAGACTATAGATTCCCTCCCCTTGGCCCTTAGACTATAGATTCCCTCCCGTTGGTCCTTAGAATATAGATTCCCTCCCGTTGGTCCTTAGAATATAGATTCCCTCCCCTTGGTCCTTAGACTATAGATTCCCTCCCCTTGGCCCTTAGACTATAGATTCCCTCCCCTTGGTCCTTAGAATATAGATTCCCTCCCCTTGGCCCTTAGACTATAGATTCCCTCCCCTTGGTCCTTAGAATATAGATTCCCTCCCCTTGGTCCTTAGAATATAGATTCCCTCCCCTTGGTCCTTAGAATATAGATTCCCTCCCCTTGGTCCTTAGACTATAGATTCCCTCCCCTTGGTCCTTAGAATACAGATTCCCTCCCCTTGGCCCTTAGACTATAGATTCCCTCCCCTTGGTCCTTAGAATACAGATTCCCTCTCCTTGGTCCTTAGAATATAGATTCCCTCCCCTTGGTCCTTGGTTTAACCCTTTTTTCTTTAGTTGCCAGGGAAGAAATGACTGATTTTGACCAAGATGTTAACAGGATTAGAGAAGGATAGCAAAGAGTCAAAGTTTACCCCTCTGACAATATGCTGAGTTGACAGGGTTAAAAAACGTGCAAAATTCGGTAAAATTCTGTAAAATTAGAAAAGGGGGAGGAAAAACAGGGTTAGGGGGAAAGGTGATCAGTTTAGTTTTTCTTAGGTTCTGTTTGAGATGGATTTGCCTTAATCAGTTGGCGATTGCTAGGAGGCATTTGGAACAGAAGTCCTCAACCTTTTTTACCCATAAGCCACATACAAATGTAAAAAGAGTTGGGGAGCATTAAAAAAATTCCCAGGGGTTCCAAATATGGACTGTGATTGGCTATTTGGTAGCCCCTATGTGCACTGGCACCTACAGAAGGTTTGGTCTGGCAGTACAACTGGTTTTATTCAATCAAAACTTGCCCCCAAGTCAGGAATTCAAAAATAATCCCCTGGTTTGGGGGCACTGGGAGCAACACCCAAGGGGTTGGGGAGCAACATGTTACTTAATGATTGGAAATCACTGCATTTAGAGATTTGAGTCTGAGTTCACGGGTTAATGAAGGCCTTGATAAAGAATGCAGATGATATTTACAGCCAAATGAGTAGACAGAGAGTATAGGAAGAATAACAAGAGACTGAGTACAGAACCTTGAAGGGTTTTGTTAGCATTAGAGACAAAGAAGGATCGGCTTGAAAGGTAAAGAGAGAGAGCCAGGACACAGGCTGATTATGAGTACCAAGGGAATGCTGAATTTTCATAAAAATGGAGTATCAACAGTACTGAATGCAAAATATTTCTGAATATTTATTTAAATGATGCCCATTTAGCACTGCAAAAAATAAACTTATAATGATTATCCCTCATACTTGTAACAATTCATTAACCCAACTCAGATACATCTGTATATGTAATAGTGATACAGGTATCGGACCCCTTATCCGGAAACCCATTATCCAGAAAGCTCCGAATTACGGAAAGCCCGTCTCCCATAGACTCCATTTTAATCAAGTAATTCAGATTTTTAAAATGTATTTCCTTTTTCTCTGTAATAATAAAACAGTACCTGTACTTGATCCCAACTAAGATATAATTACCCCTTATTGGGGCAGAACAGCCCTATTGGGTTTATTTAATGGTTAAATGATTCCCTTTTCTCTGTAATAATAAAACAGTACCTGTACTTGATCCCAACTAAGATATAATTACCCCTTATTGGGGCAGAACAGCCCTATTGGGTTTATTTAATGGTTAAATGATTCCCTTTTCTCTGTAATAATAAAACAGTACCTGTACTTGATCCCAACTAAGATATAATTACCCCTTATTGGGGGCAGAACAGCCCTATTGGGTTTATTTCATGGTTAAATGATTCCCTTTTCTCTGTAATAATAAAACAGTACCTGTACTTGATCCCAACTAAGATATAATTACCCCTTATTGGGGGCAGAACAGCCCTATTGGGTTTATTTCATGGTTAAATGATTCCCTTTTCTCTGTAATAATAAAACAGTACCTGTACTTGATCCCAACTAAGATATAATGGCCCCTTATTGGGGGCAGAACAATCCTATTGGGTTTAATTAATGTTTTGTTGGTTTTTCCGTAGACTTAAGGTATGAAGATCCAAATTACGGAAAGACCCCTTATCCGGAATACCCTTGGTCCCGAGCATTCTGGATAACGGGTCCAATACCTGTATTATAATCCCCCATATACAGAAGCCTCAATATCAGTAAAGCTTTGCCATCTTCTTAAATGCTTAATTAACGCTGATTATTAGTGATGAGGGAATCTGTCCCATTTCGCTTTGCCCTAAAATTTGCGAAAAGGCGAAAAATTCACGAAACGCATTTGTTGCCCTTTTTTGACGCGCAGCAATTTTTTTCTTTGACGCGTGACGCATTTTTCCGCGGCAAATTTTCACGGAAGTTTTGCGAAACACTTAGGCAATGGCGAAATGCGGAAATTCGCTGCAAATCCGTGCCTGGCTAAAAAATTCGCTCATCACTACTGATTATGCCTCAACATTCTCTGTTCACATCTATACAAACAATAAGTAGCAGTCTTTACTGTAGAATCTCTATGAATTATTCCACCAAAGTCAAAGGGAAACAGTATTGTAGGTCCTACTTACACAAAGGGGCAGATTTACTAGTCCACGAACGGTCCGAAGGCGTCCAAATGCGTTTTTTTCGTAATGTTCGGTATTTTTGTGACTTTTTCGTCGCCGTCGTGACTTTTTCATATGTTCCGCGACTTTTTCAGCGCCGTCACGACATTTTCGTATATTTTCCGTGACTTTTTCGTCGCGAAAAAATCGGTTTGGTTTTTCCGCCGTTTACAACCGCTCAATCTGAAAAAATTGCGTCGGCGACGCAATAGTCGCGCAAAATACGATAAAGTCGCGCCGGCGACGGAAAAGTCATGACAAATACGAAAAATTCTTGACGGCGCCGAAAAAGTTGCAAAATTTTCGTTTCCAATACGATTTTTTCCTTTTCGGGATTCGGATTTGTGGATTAGTAAATCTCCCCCTATGTGTAAATAGTTAGCATTGTGTATAGGTACAGCCAGTAGGTGGCGCCAAGTCAACCGGCAGAGCCTATATAAGGAAGTGCCTCGCTGAGACATTTCCTCTTCAGCCTGATAATATCTGCAGAGAGGGAGAGAGACACCACCACATTAAACCAGGTGGGCACCTGTTCCTTGCTAGGGTAGAGAGTGAAAGCTAGACAGGGTAGCTAGCAAGGACAGCTTGAGTCCCCACGAGGAGTCAGTATTTGGGATAGAGCTCTGGAGGCGATTTTACGTCAAACAGGTATTGTGAGTGTGTAGGGTTAGGGTTGCGGCCTTGTAGTAAAGCGGTAGAGAGACAGCCCGGGTGAAGCTTGGGCATTATAAGAAGACAGGGGACCTGGAGGCTTCAAGGGAGATACTCTGTGAGAAAGTCTGTGTTACTCATACTCATGAAATTGAGAGAGAGTTTCCTGGTTGGTTTAGCCCACCCTGCCCTACTCTGCATTGTGAGAAGCCTGCAATAGTCAGTTCTGGCTCAACGCACTTCGTTGTGGTCATGACTAATGTTCTCAACAAAGGCCTGCACTGGTCCCAGGAGGAAAAAGGTGACAGTTCCCAACTTTACAAACTGTCACCTTCAAACTGGAGGTTTTTCCGGGGGTTCCCTCTTTCGGTTACATCAATAGCAGTAGTAAAAACATAATTTTAAAGCTGAGAACCAGAAATCACCCTGACAAATTTTGGAGGCAATCGTTTCCAGTTCATTGCTGCAGCAATTGTGTTTGTCTTGATGCATTGGGCACACTTGGCCGCAATGCCCTTGAGAAGAAACATGGCAGATACTTTGGAATTGCATTCTCACACAGCATTTGGGCTCATAATATGTGTTCAAATGGTGTCACATCTAGTGATGAGCGAATCTGTCCCATTTCGCCGAAAAATTTGCGAATCTTTCCAAAGATTTGCGAAACGGTGAAAATGTTGCGCGTAAAAAAAATTTGTTGCCCGCGGCTATTCTTTTGACACGTGACTATTATTTTGACGGCGCAACTATTTATTTTGCAGCCACTCCTATTCTTTGACGCCCGCGACTATTTATTTTGACGCGTGACTATTTATTTTGACGTGTGACTATTTATTTTGACGCCACGACTATTCTTTTGGCGCATGACTATTCTTTTGATGCGTGACTATTTATTTTGGCGCTACGACTATTTATTTTGACGCGCAACTATTTATTTTGACGCCGTGACTATTCTTTGACGCCCTCGACTATTTTTTTGATGCTGCAACTATTTATTTTGACGCCGCGACTATTCTTTGAGGCCCTCAACTATTTTTTGATGCGCAACTATTTATTTTGACGCCACGACTATTCTTTGAGGCCCTCAACTATTTTTTTGATGCGCAACTATTTATTTTGACGCCACGACTATTCTTTGAGGCCCTCAACTATTTTTTTGATGCGCAACTATTTATTTTGACGCCGCGACTATTCTTTGATGCCCTCAACTATTTTTTTGATGCGCAACTATTTATTTTGATGCTGCGACTATTCTTTGACGCCCTCAACTATTTTTTTTAAGCGCAACTATTTATTTTGACGCCGCGACTATTCTTTGACGCCCTCAACTATTTTTTTGATGCGCAACTATTTATTTTGACGCCGCGACTATTCTTTGATGCCCTCGACTATTTTTTTGATGCTGCAACTATTTATTTTGGCTATTTATTTTGGCGCCACGACTATTCTTTGATGCCCTCGACTATTTTTTTGGTGCAGCAACTATTTATTTTTACGCCCTCGACTATTTATTTTGGCGCTGCGACTATTTATTTTGACGCCGCGACTATTTTTTGACGCCCTCAACTATTCTTTTGGTGCTGCAACTATTTATTTTGGTGCTGCAACTATTTATTTTGACGCCCCCGACTATTCTTTGACGCCCTCGACAATTTTTTTGGTGCTGCAAATTTTTCCATCCGTTTCGTGAAACAATCCGCCAATCGACTACTTATTTTGGCGCTGCGACTATTTATTTTGACGCCGCGACTATTTATTTTGACGCCCTCGACAATATTTTTGGTGCTGCAACTATTTATTTTGATGGGCGACAATTCTTTTGACGCCTGCGTCAATTTTTGGATGCGCGGCAAATTTTTCCATCCGTTTCGTGAAACAATCCGCCAATCGACTATTTATTTTGGTGCTGCGACTATTTATTTTGACGCCGCGACTATTCTTTGACGCCCTCAACTATTTTTTTGGTGCTGCAACTATTTATTTTGACGCCCTCGACTATTTTTTTGGTGCTGCAACTATTTATTTTAACGCCGCAACTATTCTTTGACGCCCTCGACTATTTTTTTGGTGCTGCAACTATTTATTTTGACGCCCTCGACTATTTATTTTGACGCCGCGACTATTCTTTGACGCCCTCGACAATTTTTTTGGTGCTGCAACTATTTATTTTGACGGGCGACAATTCTTTTGACGCCCGCATCAATTTTTGGATGCGTGGCAAATTTTTCCATCCGTTTCGTGAAACAATCCGCCAATGGCGAAAGGCAGAAATTCACCGTGAATCCATACCTGCTGAAACATTTTCGCCTATCACTAGTCCCATTCCACACAGATACACATCGTCAGAAAGTAGTGCCATTTCTAGGTGGAAGTACCTTTATATATAGAGCGTACAATTTTGCCCCCATTATGCACTTCACCCTCTGACATTCATTTCTAAATAAGCCCTTCTGCACGTGCTAAGAGACTGACGGAGAGCGCTAAATACTTTACCTATTACTCCCCGGTACGGAGTCGTTACTGAACCTACAAGGACAGTACTTGACTTTGCAACAGCCCTTTCAAACCTCGAAAAAAAAAAAAAAAAGCGAAGGCAATTACAGCCAAGATCTTGCACTCTCAACAAAGGAGAACTCTGACCACATCCAGGCAAAGAAAGGGAACAATTACTGTAGCTCAGAATCTCTGTGTCCTGATAATATTATGGGAGACGGCATCCTCTAAAGGTTAATCAATCCAACACTCTATGGCTGCTTATACAGCTGGACCAGAGCTTGCCAGCAATTTTCTGCTCAAAACGAATAGCTGCATATAAACAGAATCGAGCCGTTTCTGAACACAATCTGATATCATTTAGACAGAGCTGTTGCTTCTCTCAATAAAAGATATCCCTTCCCTTTGCCCTGTGTCGGCACTTAAATCATATTGTCATCTAACAATAGAGCAATGGGAGCTACGGACGCAAGAAAGGAACAGCTTTAAATATCTATGAATGATCGTGTACATTTTCCATGTAAAAGCAACTGCAGTTGGAAATCCAATATTATACAGCAATGTTGATATACAAGTTTATCTAAGCCAGTGGTTCCCAACCTTCCTAATGCCGCGACCCTTTAATACAGTTCCTCATGTTGTGGTGACCCCCAACCATAAAATTATTCCTAAGACCATTGGAAATATGTGTTTTCCGATGGTCTTAGGCATACCCCTGTGAAAGGGCCGTTCGACCCCCAAAGGGGTCCCGACTCACAGGTTGAGAACCGCTGGTCTAAGCCTACATCAATAGTAACATAGTAAGTTAGGTTGAAAAAAGATGTATGTCCATCACGTTCAACCATAATGCCTATATATAACCTGCCTAACTGCCAGTTGATCCAGAGGAAGGCAAAAAACCCATCTGAAGCCTCTCTAATTTGCTAGATACCCTACAGAATGGCAATATAGTCCTACAAATGATTCATTCTGGGACTAGTTCCAGAGAAATCATTCAAACAAACATAACTTAGCAACCACAACGCCACTAGTCAATAAAAAAAAAGTCAACTGTGAGTAGCCACTCACCTTAAGGTACAAATCTCTAAAGCAAAAGATATCATGTTATAGAAATGGTTGCATGGTCCTTGGAAACTAGGAAAATATTCTGAGGTTGGAAACTAGAAGTTTCTAGAGAGAAAGAGGTAACTCATTTTACTAAGACATAGCCAGTCATCTCATCATGTCTCTTAAGATGAGTTCACCTAAGACAGGGATCCCCAACCTTTTATAGTCATGATCCACATTCAAATGGAAAAAGTTTTGGGGAGCAACACCAGCATGAGTAAAGTTCCATGGGTGCCAAAGAAGAGCTATGATTGGCTATTTGGTAGCTCATGTGGACTGGCAGCCTACAGAAGGCTCTCCCTGATTCCTCTAGATCAGGGATCCCCAACCTTTTATACTTGTGAGCCACATTCAGGTGTAAAAAGTGTAGGGGAGCCACACAAGCATGGAAAAAAGTTCTTTGGGGATTCCAAATAAGGGCTGTAATTGGCTATTAGGTAGCCCCATGGGGACTGCAGGCCTGCAGGAGGTTCTGCTTGGAGTAAAACGATGTCTCTGTGCTTATAAAAATTGTCTTCAAGCCACAAATTTAGAAATGGCACCTACTTTGAGGCCCATGGGAGCAACATCAAAGGGGGAGGTGAGTAACATGTTGCCCCCGAGTCACTGGTTGGGGATCACTATCCTAGATAGTCCTGAATAGTGATGGGTGAAATGTTTTGCCAGGCATGGATTTGCGGCGAATTTCCGCGTTTCACCATTGGCGGATTGTTTCGCGAAATGGATGAAAAAATTTCCCGCAGAAAAATTCACAGAGTGTCCAAAAATTGTCGCCCGCGACCAAAAAATAGCTGCGGGCGACAAAAGAATAGCCTTGCAAAAAAACAATAGCCTTGTGACAAAAAAATAGCCGTGGGCGACAAAAAAATAGTCGCGGGCGACAATTTTTTTGACGTGCAACATTTTCATCGTTTTGCAAATCTTTTGAAAGATTCACAAATTTTTCGGCAAAGCAAAACGGGACAGATTCGGTCATCACTAGTCAGCGGGATGTCTATTTTCAAAATTTAACCTACTTTGAAGTATTTTAGTAAGTCATTTAAAAAGAAATAAATGTAATAATGTGATTTTCAAGGCTATTTTTCTCTCATTAAATAAATGCAATTGAGTTTTCAAGAGGAAAGGTAAAAACTCAGTAAGCTTTATCAGAAAGGTCTATGTAAATACAGCCATAAGCACTCACAGAAACGCTGCACTGAGTCCTCTATCAAAAGAAACAGGATTTCTTGTCTTTTTTGTAAATATGTTCTTGGGTATCTCACTTCCTCTCTCAGAAAAATCCTTCATTCCTGGGGCCAGAGTCTGTGCAGCTCTCTCCCTTCTCCTGCTCCCCCCTCCCATAGGAATTCATAAAACTCACCCCCGCCCATGGGAATGTGTTATCTGAGCTATAAAGGCTAGAGCTGCAGCAGGAAGCTATGAAGACCAAGCTAAAATGGCAGCTGCTACTTTAAACAAATGGAGGGAGAGACTAGGGCTGTTTACTCAGGTATGGTAAAGCTCAGAATAAATATAGTGTTCTAGGTGGCACTAATGTGGCGAATCCATTGGCAGTAAAATGCCAAAATGAATTTCCTTCTCCTTTAAATGTCTGGGGTTTGCTTGGGTTAAATAAAAACTGGAAAGAATTTAGTACAGGTATGGAACCTGTTATCCAGAATGCTCGGGACCTGGGGTATTCCGGATAAGGGGTCTTTCCGTAATTTGGATCTCCTACCTTAAGTCTAGGGCTGTTCTGCCCCCAATAAGGGGTAATTATATCTTAGTTGGGATCAAGTACAGGTACTGTTTTATTATTACAGAGAAAAGGGAATCATTACACCATGAAATAAACCCAATAGGGCTGTTCTGACCCCAATAAGGGGTAATTATATCTTAGTTGGGATCAAGTACAGGTACTGTTTTATTATTACAGAGAAAAGGGATTCATTTAACCATTAAATAAACCCAATAGGGCTGTTCTGCCCCAATAAGGGGTAATTATATCTTAGTTGGGATCAAGTACAGGTACTGTTTTATTATTACAGAGAAAAGGGAATCATTTAACCATGAAATAAACCCAATAGGGCTGTTCTGCCCCCAATAAGGGGTAATTATATCTTAGTTGGGATCAAGTACAGGTACTGTTATTATTATTACAGAGAAAAGGGAATCATTTAACCATGAAATAAACCCAATAGGGCTGTTCTGCCCCCAATAAGGGGTAATTATATCTTAGTTGGGATCAAGTACAGGTACTGTTTTATTATTACAGAGAAAAGGGAATCATTTAACCATTAAATAAACCCAATAGGGCTGTTCTGCCCCCAATAAGGGGTAATTATATCTTAGTTGGGATCAAGTACAGGTACTGTTTTATTATTACAGAGAAAAAGGAAAACATCTTTTAAAAAAGTGAATTATTTGATTAAAATGGAGTCTATGGGAGATGACCTTTCCGTAATTTGGATAATGGGTTTCCGAATAAGGGGTTCGATACCTGTATTAATAACTTATAAATGAGGTGAGAATGGCTCCAATTCGTTCATACAATATTAAACATTACAGCATTTCACCCTTTAATCCAAGAGCAAAGTTAAATTCTATAATAACACTTTCCCAGCTATGGTTATATCTAGACAAAGGGATGATCTCTGCCCCTAGCGATACAATAACAGAGCCTCCCCCGAGACGCAAGGGGATACGTTCTATTCAAGGAGAAGCTGGACTTTTTCTCGTATTCGTATTTTTAAATTTAAAGTGTATCCCATGACAGTTAATGCAGAGCAGCGCTATCAGTCTTATTAAAAGGTAAAGTTATTGAACTCCGCCAGGGACACTCAGAAAAAAAAAAATCAATACTTATTTCTTTGTTTTGGTTGGGAAGGTAGCAGATTATTTTTAGCTAAGCTGAGAACAGAAGCAGGACATAGGGACACACAGTTTTAGAACAGAGCTAAGGTTGATTGACAATGGCCATTTTCCTGGGTTTAAGCCATCGCCCACAGTTTAAGTACAGTAGGGTCTTCTTTAGATGATTACACTTTTAAAGGGGACATGTCAATTTGTTTCTATTATGTTTGTCAAGCAAAATAACTTTTACTTATACATGTATAGGACCCATTATTCAGAATGCTCGGGACCAAGGGTATTCCGGATAAGGGGTTTTTCTGTAATTTGGATCTCCATACCTTAAGTCTGCTAAAAAATCAATTAAACATTAATCAAACCCAATAGGATTGTTTTGCATCCAATAGGGGGTAATTATATCTTAGTTGGGATCAAGTACAGGTACTGTTTTATTATTACAGAGAAAAGGGAATCATTTAACCATTAAATAAACCCAATAGGGCTGTTCTGCCCCAATAAGGGGTAATTATATCTTAGTTGGGATCAAGTACAGGTTCTGTTTTATTATTACAGAGAAAAGGGAATCATTTAACCATGAAATAAACCCAATAGGGCTGTTCTGCCCCAATAAGGGGTAATTATATCTTAGTTGGGATCAAGTACAGGTACTGCTTTATTATTACAGAGAAAAGGGAATCATTTAACCATGAAATAAACCCAATAGGGCTGTTCTGCCCCAATAAGGGGTAATTATATCTTAGTTGGGATCAAGTACAGGTACTGTTTTATTATTACAGAGAAAAGGGAATCATTTAACCATTAAATAAACCCAATAGGGCTGTTCTGCCCCAATAAGGGGTAATTATATCTTAGTTGGGATCAAGTACAGGTACTGTTTTATTATTACAGAGAAAAGGGAATCATTTAACCATTAAATAAACCCAATAGGGCTGTTCTGCCCCCAATAAGGGGTAATTATATCTTAGTTGGGATCAAGTACAGGTACTGTTTTATTATTACAGAGAAAAGGGAATCATTTAACCATGAAATAAACCCAATAGGGCTGTTCTGCCCCCAATAAGGGGTAATTATATCTTAGTTGGGATCAAGTACAGGTACTGTTTTATTATTACAGAGAAAATTATCAAATTATTTTGATAATTATCAAAAGCAGAACCCACAAACACAAAGTGTAGTTACAATTTCCTGCAAAAAGTGCTATAACAGTCAGGACCTTGGGTTTTCTTTATAACGAGGACGTTTTGTAATACCTTTCCTGTAACAGAAGAACATCCCAGATAGCTGATTCCTAGGAGTAACATTTATTAAAAAAAACAATATATAAATGTAATATATTTCAGTATATATTAACATTTTTTCTTCCAAGCACAACCCCGAGTTTACAGACAATCATCTTCAAGAGCTTTATTGAAACACGGGCAATTTCGATATTAAATCTTAAATCGTCTGTAGAGTAAGACGTGAGATTATTCTTACTAAATTCCCTAATTATTACAAGGTATCATTAGCACGTATTGTGCAGGGCAGACAGAGCGCCGCGATACCGACTCCCCCGGGGACAAAAGGAAGTGGATTTTGCTTGATGGATATTTGCCTCCGTCGCACTCCCAATAATGGAATTAATATCAGATCATATAAATGTGAATCTTTTATTCTCAACAGGACTAAGCAATGAAGAGAGCGACGCTTGGGGAATTTTACCTTCAAATTAAGCATTTGAGTCATGAAAGTCTCTGACAGTCATAATCTATTCTAAATTACCTTGCTACCTCAAGCATGCTAGAGAGAAAGGACAGATTTTGTTTGAGAACTTCAACATTAATATTTACATTTTTTTTTTTCTTCTAAAGGACGTTTTTCTACAGCGGCGCAATATTTCGGAAAGTTCTTGTCTCAGTATTGTTGATTTAAGATGGAACCCTTGGGGCGGGGAGACGTATTGGCGTTCAATTAGAAAGGGTACACGGGATTTATTTTGATATTAAGGCTCCCAGCCATGTGACACAAAGAAACCTCATCCTAAAAAAAATCTAGGTTTGTGCTGATTTTTAGGATTCGGTAGGAAAAGGTTAAGAGGGAATGTATGATTGGTTTGCTCGTTTGTAAATCATACATTTTACAGAGACTGTCATGAATCAAAACTTTTTGATACCATTTAAAAGCTATAGGCAGGGTTGGACTGCTGCGGCTGCTGCCGCAGGGGCCCCACACCCCCCAAGGTGCTCCTGCTGGCCGCATCAGTCACACCCCCCGCAGGGTCCCCCGCAACACTCCCCTAACCCCCTGCAGGGGACCTCCACAACGTTCCCCTAATCCCCTGCAGCTGCCCCCCCCCAAGGTCAACCCCCTGCAGGGCCCCCCCACGCTCCCATAACCCCCTACAGGGGCCCCCGTCATGCTTCCCTAACCCCTTGCAGGGGCCCTCACCACCCGCCCGACGTCCTCCCCTGACGCGTTTCACTTACGGCCAGGGGAAGCAGCAACAGGAATCGGGCCTGGGCCCAGTCCGACCCTGTCTATAGGTATTATATATATCCTTTCTTCCCCTGTATGCTTTCTTTACTTCACTCAAAAGGGAACTCCGGCTTCCGAAAAGCCCCACACAACACAGAAACCCCTAATATCCCTATCCCTGTAATCTGTCCCTTCACAAAGTAGGAATAAATCCCATTTTATATGCTGAAATCCAGCTGCAAAACAGTTCTTCTCTTTCTGCATCATTTGAAATCCTGGCAGGGGAGGAGGGACTAAAACACTGATGTTACAAATTGTAACAACTTCTCCCCAGCTTACAGACAGCCTGCAGGAACTACATAACCCACAATGCATTGCACTGGGATGTTCCTTTCCTTATTGACACCACGTGTGCAGCAGGGGATTGTGGGATTGGGAGGATGCAGGCTGAAGGCAGGCTGAGGACAGGCGACTACTGTTACATTTTATTTGAGTCACAAAGTAGTCAGCCAATCAGCAGGGGAACAGGGGGCGGGGCTTAGGGAATTGTTCCAAACCAGATTATTACATTAAACATCATGAAAAGGCTGCAAATATTTAAATGATGTGTATTGCAAAATTGCTTGCAATTATGTTTACTTTTTAAAAAGTTCAAGTTGTGTTCGGGTGGAGTTTCCCTTAAGTTATGTAAAGTGTGGAGTAGGACTTAAATACTCATCAAAATATTAATGTACATAAAAAAGTTCCCTATAGGTCGTGTTGATCGTTTTTGGCTGATAGGGCTGCTTTTGTAAGTAATTGTTACTTGAAGTTTCAAACTGACTGTTTTGCCAACCTGCCTGTCCCTTCTCAGCCTGTCAGTTACAGCTTCTATGCTATGACTCCTGCTGCACAAATATGGCCGCCCCCTCATAGAGGAACATGGGGGATCAGAGAGGGAATGTCAATTTTTTTTACAACAATTATGGTAATAGGTAAAGTGTTTTAGCCATATTATCCAAAGGCAATAAGGGGGCGCAGCTACTTCCCAGATCTGCTGTTATAGGTCATTAGCCGAACAGTCACATCAGTGCTATGTGAATGGCAATATCATACAACATTAGACTGTTTAACGTGCAGGTCAGATAGTCCTAAAGCTGGACAGCATATGCTGACAATAAGATTTGAGGCTTGGCTGCCTTTGACAAATGTACAAAACTCTTTATTATGGACACTATTATATTTAATATATATCTCTAAAACATGATCGTGTGTCAGTCAAGAGCAAATAAATGGGCAGTGAAATCCCGACAGATATAAGGAACCGATTATCAATCTAACGTTAAATGAAATGTAGATGCCAGGAGGTTATAATAGGGAAATAATAGGAAGAGCTTATTTGTCTTTTGTTTTTCAGCTTCTGGATCAATAGTCCTGTAACTAAAGGGGTTTGGAGAAGGGCTGACCTTGATGGATTTATTCTTTTATAAAGGTGGAAAACGATGTATTGTTGTGTATGTTACATCTGATCAGCGCTGGAGTTACGTGTCAGGTATAGAATAAAGGGCTCTCTCATGAGAATATCTCTCTAAAGCCGCCATACACGGTCAGATTTTAGAACGAATGTTCGGATATCAGTCGTACGTTTAAATGCAACGATCTAAAACTCACATTCAGCCTGAAATTGTAGGGTAAAGCCCTAAATAACCAATGGGAGGAGGTTCTGATCATGAAATAGTTACAGGCACCAATCGTACCAAAGTGACTCCCATTGTAGGTCCCCCAGGATATCAACAGATACACAATACATGTGCAGATTTTATCCTTATCCAAACCAAAATGTAAAATTTTCACTGTTTCAATAATTTATACTCTAGGTAATATGTATTATTAGTACAGGTATGGGATCCATTATCCATTAACCCATTATTAAGAAAGTTCTGAATTATAGGAAGGCCATCTCCAATAGACTCTCTTATAACAAATAACAAATAAATTAAATCATTTTTAATAATGACACCTTTAATGCCAGGCCTGAAGAAGCACTAGTTACCGGCCCACAGGAATGGGATAGCCCGGCATTCTATAGATCATGTTCTAACAGTAGCCAAGCCTAGGAAAGCGGCAAGTCGATTGGTTGGCTGTTTTTTTTGGAAAATGTTTATGAAAGCAATACACTTGCTTTCTGTTTCTGTTTCAGGGGTGTATAATACGTCTGCCCGTAAATTCAGCACTATGTTCAGCCTGTAGTTATGAGGGGAGGGTTGAGGGGGGCATGTAGGTGTTCCTCCTCTCACCCACCTCCACTTCCTTACTTGTAAGTTTGAATGGTGTGCAAGTTAGTACTGGTGGGCTAAGGAGCCCTTTACCTACCACCCTATGGCAGGCAGGAGGGACCTAGTGCCAGAGGTGCAGAGTGCGGCAATGACCCCAGCCACAAGTCCTCTGAGAGCACTAAAGGGCACGATTTTGCACCCTCTTTAACTATACTGTAACCATGAGTTAAAAACCAGTGGTGTAACTACTCTACTACTCTTCGCCTGCCCCCCCTGCAAAATAATCTTTGGAAGGGCTCAGTGCAGAGTAGACTCACCTACCCCCCCCCCACAACCCTGACTTGCCCCCTGCCCTCCATTCGCAAATAATCCCTGATCTTTGTCCGCTCTCCTACCTGAGAGCTGGCGTGGAGCAGAGATTTATATGCAGCAATGGAGAAAGCAGACCCCATGGCCCAGGCCCACTTGTCCCCCCAGGTAACCCCCTGGGTCTGCTTCCTTGATTGTTACAGCACCGTTAGAATCCCTTATGTTTGCCGAATACATGGAAATGAACATAACAGGCACAAAATGTGCTCTAGTTCTATTAACCCAAAGTAGCAAAGGAGGCATTTACTAGTCTCTTAACACCGGATTGACTGTCGTAGGTAGTGATGAGCGAATCTGTCCCGTTTTGCTTAGCCAGAAAATTCATGAAACAACAGCAAAATTTGCTTAATGGCAAAATTTTTTTGTCGCCGCACCCATTTTGATGCGGCACGCCTTTTTTTTACATGGCCACGCCTTTTTTTATACAACCATAACTTTTTTGCTGCGCCTGCGTCCTTTTTTGATGTGACTGCAACTTTTTTTTGACACCCGACAAAGTTTTCGGCAGCGAATTTTCTCTGCAGTTTCATGAAACAATTCGCCAATGGCAAAATGCGGAAATTCGCTCCCAGTCTATGCCTGGCGAAAAAACTCGCTTATCACTAGTCGTAGGTTACTGAACCTGGCGCAAACTTTGCACCTGTTATTACATGCACCCAAAAGGATTTTCAGTTGTTCTCTTCTATATTGTCTCTAGAAAATCCAGTCTGTTGGGCAACAGGGCTCTTGTTTTTGTGTTATGACCTGTCATTTTGATCTTCCAGTTTGATCTTCTCTATTTATCATGAAACTGTGTCATAATTACGGTATGTCGGGTCGTAGCACTTCTACATTGTGCTCCACCCATAGTAACTCATAGCAACCGACCAGCTAATTCTGTTGCACTGGAAATGGTTTCTAGCGCTTTACATTGGTGAGAGTCAACAGCCATAACCCATTTAGGAATAGCGAGTGAATAATGGCTTCTGTAATCAAATCTCTGTTTTAATGTGATCAGGAAGTTTATCCATAAGAACGTAACTCAATAGTAAGTAGAGAGAGAATGAAATAATGTTAATGGCTTCTTCTACCCTTTCAGACGAGTTTAGTGTTGCCTTTAAAGGGGAACTCTGGCTTCTGGACAAAAATGTGTTAAAAAGCCCCACACAACACAGAAACCCCTAATATCCCTATCACTATAAGGAATAAATCCCATTTTTATATGCTGAAATCCAGCTGCAAAACAGTTCTACTCTTTCTGCATCATTTGAAATCCTGGCAGGGGAGGAGGGACTAAAACACTGATGGCAGGGGAGGAGGGACTAAAACATTGATGTTACAAATTGTAACAACTTCCCCACAGCATGCAGGAACTACATAACCCACAATGCATTGCACTGTGATGTTCCTTTCCTTATTGACATCACATTAGCAGCAGGGTATTGTGGGATTGGGAGGAGGCAGGCTGAAGGCTGAGGACAGGCAGCTACTGTTACATTTTATTTGAGTCACAAAGTAGTCAGCCACTCAGCAGGGGAACAGGGGGCGGGGCTTAGGGAACTGTTCCAAACCAGATTATTATATTAAATTTAACTGATGTATATTGCAAAGTTGCTTGAAATTGTTTAATTTTTGGTGGAGTTCCCCTTTAAATCTTTTCAGGTTACCCCCCCCCCCAAGGCTCTCACAAATGGGGGCCATGCAAATAGAATTCCTACAAAGGTTTTACCCCTGCTTTTAGCACTCTTCATTTAATTACAACTCGGAAAGGTTAGAAACGTTTCCCAACGCATTCATTTACTTGGGGGGGGGGGGATTAATTTATGGTGAAATATAATTAATCATCCTCTGTCATGCTTTTATTATAAACACAGCTCTCTAGAGCCATTCCTTTATTCCTCCTTCATTCGTATTCCTTTCGACCTTCCTTTCAGACCTCAGGTGGGGTTTCAGCCCCTCCTCCCCAGCCCTCCGGAAACCAACGGAGAGCGTTCCAAGCATTTGTCAGGACCATTATCTGCTCATAAACACACGTTGGCATTTCGCATTTGGCCATATAGAGACATCTAGCGATTCCCACGGACGGCAGCTGTCAGCGGGCACCCAAAATTCAATTACCCAACCCCGGCAAAGAATAATAACGGAAAAAACAAAACCGATACAAATAGCGGAAACGTATTTCTCCATAGCCCAACTTGCCAGTAAACAGCATTCGCATATTGCGCTCGCAGCTGCTTCCGCACTCGCCGCGTTTCGTTACAATGATTTGATCTGTCACATCCCCGTTAGAACTTTATTCACAACAACGGTAAAACATTAATATAATATAGAGCGGCGCCGGTTCCCAATTGAAGTCTAGTGAATGAGCTATGTGAATAGGGCCATAAAAACATCTGCGCGGATCACAACAGCCATTATTCCTCAGCTGCTACATTTCTCCTTCTCACTGTTGTGTCCCGGAGAATAAAAAAAATAAAGGAGGAATGAAGAGTATAATTATCTACGGGAACAATAAGGCGACTTGAGAAAAGTATCATTTTTTTGTTCCCCTGGCTGCCAATAAGGACGAGCGCAAATGTCTCCGCGACGCGATTGTCAAAATGTCTTCTTTAAAGAAAAAGGAAATTAAAAAAAAAAAGGCCAAAAGGGAATTCTAATAAAAATGTTCTTTAGTCAAATTGTTGATGACTAATAGTTGCTGTATTATGGGTAATACAATGAAATATAAAGAGCTCGCCGGGTAACAATGCTATTATCCTGCCTGTCGGGATGGCAGAACCGGAACCAGGGTGGCCTGTGTATTGTACTGAACAAATCCAAGTGTATTTAAGACTTTTTAAGACATTTTGTTTTGTTGGGGATCTAAAGGGTAAATATCCCTTACTTCTCAGGAAGCCCTGGATCTGTAACCTATGCCCTGTGGGAGGGAGTTATTCCCTAATGGATATAAGGAGCATGTGGTTCATCCTTGTTAGTCTCCACCTATCCTATTGGACCTATCCGGCCCAATAGGGCCCTAGTCCAGAGGGAATAAGCCTATAAAGCTGTCCAGCCCCAACAACAATTGCCCGATAATGTAGCGTTGTGTTCTGGGACATTAAACACAAAGTGGGCCCTGCATTCATACTGATACCCCAGGGTACCCACTGTGTATAGTGTGCCTGAGGGGCCAATAATCACTGGCTCACACTGTATATAGTATGCTTGGTGTGCCAGTGCCCAGTGCTTGGGGGCCACATTGTGCCATGAAATGTTGGCAGCACCAGATGGTTATAACTAGGGGTAGGCAGTACAAGCACGTGCCTAGAGCACAATGGTGGGGGGGCTAGACAAGTACCTCTACCCTTAGTCCAGGCCCTTGTTACTGCTCTTGATCTAAGGAGTGCATGCAAAGGACCAGTGTGGTGGGGGTTAAAGGGAGAAATAGCTGGCACTGCTCTGAAATGGGCAAGGATAGAATACCCCATTAGCCACCAAGGGCACTCAAAATGTTAACATGACTTGATAAACCAGTAGTCATTTCTAATATCTATCCATATATCTAGCCATCTATCTATCTATCTATCTATCTATCTATAATCTATCTATCATCTATCTATCTATACATCTATATTTCTAATATTTATCCATATATCTATCTATCATCTATCTATCTATCTATCTATCATCTATCTATCTATCTATCTATCTTTCTATTATCTATCCGTCTATCTATTCATCTATCTATCTATCTATCTATCTATCATCTATCTATCTATACATCTATATTTCTAATATTTATCCATATATCTATCTATCATCTATCTATCATCTATCTATCTATCATCTATCTATCTATACATCTATATTTCTAATATTTATCCATATATCTATCTATCATCTATCTATCTATCATCTATCTATCTATCTATCTATCTATCTTTCTATTATCTATCCGTCTATCTATTCATCTATCTATCTATCCATCTCTAGATAGATATTTTTCACCAGGTATGGATTTATTGCCACAACAATTTGCCATGACAAAAATCCTCCGCAGTTGCATCAAAAACGTTGCGCACATCAAAAAAAGTGGTAGGCGCATTTTGTGCAAATTTTCGCCATATTGCAACAGATTTGAACATCCCTAATTGTTATTAATAGAATAAGACAGCTTATTATAAAGTATAATATCCATACGGTGCCCCAGAAGTCTCATGAGTCAGTCACTTATCTATTAAGACGCACAGCGCGCTACAGTTCAATATAATTCAGTTATTAGTAGTGTAATATTTGTAAGCCTTCTACCTTGATTTTATTGCCTATTCACCATTTCCTTCTCTGCTGTCTCAGTAAACCAATAAGCACCTTTCCTCCCCCAGTTTAAACCCCCCATTTATTATATCGGCTTCTGACAGTCACAGCTCCGGGTATTAGATTACAGGAGCAGCAGATGCATCACACATAGGGGCTTATTGGCTAGGGAAAAGAGAAAAAACCTCCACGGAAATTTCCAACAGCCTAGAACTTACTGCTAAGGAATATTTAACACGTTTATTGAGTCTTTTGGGGGGGGGGGGGGGATTTTGATGAGGCTGTCGTTTTCCTGTTATTCAGAAATATCCACATGATACTGCAAAGATTGTTCATTTAATAGCCACTTACACTTTACTACTTGTTTGTGTTAAGTATCTGGATATATCTCTACTGGCATAGTTTTATGGGATGGGAGGGTCCATGAGCAAACGTAGGGGACTGCTCCTGCTGGATGCTGCTTACACCTAGAATTTTATTGCACCTCTCTGCCCAGGCTGAGGTTACTAAGGCATTTGGCATTTATATAAAGCAGTGATCCCCAACCAGTGGCTCGGGGGCAAAGTGTTGCTCCCCAACCCCTTGGGTGTTGCTCCCAGTGCCCCCAAACCAGGGAGTTATTTTTGAATTCTTGGCTTGTAGGCAAGTTTTGGTTGCATAAAAACAAGATTTCCTACCAAATAAAGCCCCTGTAAGCTGATAGGGTGCATAGAGGCCCCTAATAGCCAATCACAGCTCTTATTTGGCTCCTCCATGAACTTTTATGGTGCTTGTGTTGCTCTCCAAGTCTTTTTACATTTGACTGTGGCTCATGAGTAAGAAAGGTTGGGGATCCCTGATATAAGGGGTTAGGAATCATAAAATGCATATTCTGCCCAAGTACGTACTATTGGATCCTTATGGGATATAACAAATTGACACTAGATAGGCAGGAATGGAGGCTGAAACTGAAAGCTGAGTTGCTAACACCTATATAGAAGCAAGGGCAATCTAAGGAGGGAAAGAAATAGACATTGACCATTTAGATTTTTCCTTTAGGCAGATACAAAGGGAAATAGCAAACTAAGTTATAGTGACCTCAAACTTTACCCATTAAAACAGCCACAGGACAAACTAACTGGGGATTCTGTTCTGGTCTAGTTATTGCAAGGTGAAGGCAACAGGGCAACATGGTAATGGTAAGTCATCATGGTAACAGTAGGACAAGACGGGAACAGAAGGCAAGATAGTGGCATGGCAGAAGGGCAAGATGGCAACAGTAATACTTTATATAGTGAATAAAGTACCCCCTGTTGCACAATATAGGGATATTATAAGTCACAGAGGAGTTCCTAATAATATATAGTGAATAAAGTACCCCCTATTGTAACATATAGGGATATTATAAGTCCCCGAGGAGTTCCTTATAATATATAGTGAATAAAGTGCCCCCTATTGTAACATATAGGGATATTATAAATCCCCGAGGAGTTCCTTATAATATATAGTGAATAAAGTACCCCCTATTGTAACATATAGGGATATTATAAGTCCCTGAGGAGTTCCTTATAATATATAGTGAATAAAGTACCCCCTATTGTAACATATAGGGATATTATAAGCCCCCGAGGAGTTCCCTATAATATATAGTGAATAAAGTACCCCATATTGTAACATATAGGGATATTATAAGTCCCTGAGGAGTTCCTTATAATATATAGGGAATAAAGTGCCCCCTATTGTAACATATAGGGATATTATAAGTCCCCGAGGAGTTCCTTATAATATATAGTGAATAAAGTACCCCCTATTGTAACATATAGGGATATTATAAGTCCCCGAGGAGTTCCTTATAATATATAGTGAATAAAGTCCCCCCTATTGTAACATATAGGGATATTATAAGTCACAGAGGAGTTCCTTATAATATATAGTGAATAAAGTACCCCCTATTGTAACATATAGGGATATTATAAGTCACAGAGGAGTTCCCTATAATATATAGTGAATAAAGTGCCCCCTATTGTAACATATAAGGATATTATAAGTCACCGAGGAGTTCCTTATAATATATAGTGAATAAAGTACCCCCTATTGTAAAATATAAGGATATTATAAGTCCCCGAGGAGTTCCTTATAATATAGAGGGAATAAAGTGCCCCCTATTGTAACATATAGGGATATTATAAGTCCCCGAGGAGTTCCAAGACCATATAAAAGCATATACAGGTCACATGACTCACTAAAACTTGTATAATATAATAAATAAAGTACCCCCTGTTGTAAAATGTAAGGATTGTGATTGGCTATTTGGTAGCCCCTATGTGGACTGGCAGCCTACACGTTTATACAACCAAAACTTGCCCCCAAGTCAGGAATTCAAAAATAACTCCCTGGTTTGGGGGCACTGAGAGCAACATCCAAGGGGTTGGGGAGCGACATGTTGCCCCTGAGCTACTGGTTGGGAATCACTGCTATAACCCAACCCATGGCCCTTTAGTTATTATTGGAGTCCAACTCCCAGCACCACCTACTGCTGAGGGCTGATAGGATCCATAGAATGCCATATAAAATGGTAGCTGCGCTTCTCAGATCCTGTATAGCCCTCCAGGATGAACATATTCAATTTACAAGTACAGACCTAGTAGGTTAAATCACATCTCAATTCACTGGAGAGTCCCTTATTAATTTAACGCCTGCGTTCGGATTGGATTTTTCTGCCGGGGCTTTAGAATTAGTGAAATAAGGTTTGGATGGAGGAAACGGAAATTTGTAACTGGGGCATGTTAATAAAAAGTATAAAGTTCTCATATATATCATAATATTATCTTGATTTTAACAGGTGTAGTAAGAACCACATGAGAATTTGGGGTGGGGGGGGGGGCAGAAAAAACCCCCAAAAAGTTTAAAAATCATTTTTTATTATCTTTAAATTGTATAACCTGTGCTCTCAATCCTCCCCCCCCCCCCCCCCCCCCCTCCATGGCAGAAGGGTCTGCTGTACAGTAGTTACACCCCAGCCTTTCTTGCACCTATCTACTGTATTTGCCATCACTGAGTAACATTTCCAAACATACGTAGAGGCATATACATGAAACAGTTTCAGTAAGGGGTTGGGGGCATTAAGCAATAGTAGAAGCCTATTTGGCTTTGATCCCATTGGCTAGGGAGTAGTTACGATGTTTGCTTGGCTTTTTTTGCTGAGTAAAGCTGAAAACAGATTGGCAGAATCGCCCATTTAACCCAACATCTGAACAGGCAAATCATTAAGTAATTTGGCTCCACACTACACTATACAAATTGGCCATTACAGCAGATTTTTTGAGAGCTCAGATAGATAGGTAGTGAAACCCATTTACCCATTTGCTCAATGATAACATAAAAGTGCTGAAACCATGGTTGCGGAATGGATTGGGTACAGTATCCCTTATAATACATGAGTGATACTCAGAGTTCCCTGTATAACTCAGCCTGCAGCCTTGTGCCTTTATATGGGGGGCACAGAACCCCTCAGTGACTGCTAATATCCTTATCATTTACAGTAGGGGGTACATTATCCCTTATAATACATGAGTGATACTCAGAGTTCCCTGTATAACTCAGCCTGCAGCCTTGTGCCTTTATATGGGCACAGAACCCCTCAGTGACTGCTAATATCCTTATCATTTACAATAGGGGGTACATTATCCCTTATAATACATGAGTGATACTCAGAGTTCCCTGTATAACTCAGCCGTATATATTCATATATTACAGTCATGGCTCCTTGCTGACATCTGTTCCTTTGTAGCTGGCAGTAGTGGGTACATTAGGCACAGAATGCCATACATACATACATTATAACAATGGACATGCATCAGAAGGCTGGACTTACAAGCTCACAGTGTAGCAGCGGTTAAAAGAAACAGATTGCTTTCTCTTTTTATAGCTGTAGAGGGTGACTCTGGCTATATCGGTACAAAGCCATCTGTTTAAATGCCACACTCATAATTTATCATAAACAGTAGGAGCTCGCAGAGCTTGCACATTCATTCTTGAGGTCTAGCAGGGAGTTAAAGTCTCCAGTTTTATTTGCTCGAAACCATGAACCTCTGTGGCTGGGGGTTCCCATCTCATGTACATAGGTGTGTAATGCACTTTGTGCCATCTCTAGTATTAATAGGGTTGTACACCTTTAAATTAACTGTTAATATGAAGTAGACATTGATATTCTTAGGCAATTTGCAATTGAATTCCTCCAGTTTGGAATTTCAGTAGCTATCTGGTTGCTAGGGTCATGTTTACCTTAGCAACCAGGCAGTGGGTTAAATGAAAGGCTGTAATATAAAAATAAGAGGGGCTGAATAGTAAGATAAGTAATAAAGAGTAACAATATTGATAACTGTGTAAGCACACAAAGCAATAGTTTTTGGCTTTTGGATTCAGTGACCCCCCCCCCCCCCTTCCCCATTTGAAAGCTGGAAATAGGTAGAAGTGAAAGGCAAATACTGTAGTTTGAAAACTCTAAAAAAGAAAATGATGAAGACCAACTGCAAAGTTGCTAGGTATAGGGCATTCTATTACAGGTATCGGACCCCTTATCCGGAAACCCGTTATCCAGAAAGCTCCGAATTACGGAAAGCCTGTCTCCCATAGACTCCATTTTAATCAAATAATTCAAAATTTTAAAACTGTTTTTCTTTTTCTCTGTAATAATAAAACAGTACCTTGTACTTGATCCCAACTAAGATATAATTACCCCTTATTGGGGCAGAACAGCCCTATTGGGTTTATTTCATGGTTAAATGATTTCCTTTTCTCTGTAATAATAAAACAGTACCTGTACTTGATCCCAACTAAAATATAATTACCCCTTATTGGGGGCAGAACAGCCCTATTGGGTTTATTTAATGGTTAAATGATTCCCTTTTCTCTGTAATAATAAAACAGTACCTGTACTTGATCCCAACTAAGATATAATTAACCCTTATTGGGGGCAGAACAGCCCTATTGGGTTTATTTAATGGTTAAATGATTCCCTTTTCTCTGTAATAATAAAACAGTACCTGTACTTGATCCCAACTAAGATATAATTACCCCTTATTGGGGCAGAACAGCCCTATTGGGTTTATTTCATGGTTAAATGATTCCCTTTTCTCTGTAATAATAAAACAGTACCTGTACTTGATCCCAACTGAGATATAATTACCCCTTATTGGGGGCAGAACAGCCCTATTGGGTTTATTTAATGGTTAAATGATTCCCTTTTCTCTGTAATAATAAAACAGTACCTGTACTTGATCCCAACTAAGATATAATTACCCCTTATTGGGGCAGAACAGCCCTATTGGGTTTATTTCATGGTTAAATGATTCCCTTTTCTCTGTAATAATAAAACAGTACCTGTACTTGATCCCAACTAAGATATAATTACCCCTTATTGGGGGCAGAACAGCCCTATTGGGTTTATTTAATGGTTAAATGATTCCCTTTTCTCTGTAATAATAAAACAGTACCTGTACTTGATCCCAACTAAGATATAATTACCCCTTATTGGGGCAGAACAGCCCTATTGGGTTTATTTCATGGTTAAATGATTCCCTTTTCTCTGTAATAATAAAACAGTACCTGTACTTGATCCCAACTAAGATATAATTACCCCTTATTGGGGGCAGAACAGCCCTATTGGGTTTATTTAATGGTTAAATGATTCCCTTTTCTCTGTAATAATAAAACAGTACCTGTACTTGATCCCAACTAAGATATAATTACCCCTTATTGGGGGCAGAACAGCCCTATTGGGTTTATTTAATGTTTTATTGATTTTTTTTTAGTAGGCTTAAGGTATGGAGATCCAAATTACGGAAAGACCCCTTATCCGGAATACCCTTGGTCCCGAGCATTCTGGATAACAGGTCCTATACCTGTACATACTAAAAGTTAATGTAAAGGCAGGGTTGGACTGGGGGACCCCCGCCATGGTCCCCACCCCGGGCCCCTGCTACTCACCCAAACCCCTCCCCCAAGTGTGCATACTTAGATGTGTCGGAAGAGGGGGACCTGAGGGCCCCGAAGTGCCCAGCAGGGATCGGTTCTGGGTTGGCAGGGCCCATCGGGTTTTTGTCCCGCTGGCCCATTCCGACCCTTTGTTGAATCATTCTTAGCCCCATCTTATGTAAAGGAGTTGAGAGGTTGGTACCATTTGCCTTTAGTAGCCTGGGAGCGACTGCAATGCACTCAGCCTGACTGTTTGTATTTGGGCACAGTGTTAATAATGTATCCAGTCCTTATATAATGTGCTTGGGGGTTCGTAATTCAGGAAGTCACATTCCTTCCACTTTGCCTTGGAGGATTATAATGAGCCGAGTCCCATCTGGGGGCTAATAATACTCTCAGTCGGCTCGTGCCCTGCGGCTGGGGCTTTATAATGCTCTCAATCTCCTGTGCTGTGATTAGGGGGCTATAATGCACACAATCCCCTTTTATATACTTTAAATCTCACGCACTGTGCTTTGGGATTAACTATAATAAGCATTAGAACAAGATGGCTTTGCTGGTTTATTTCGAGTATCTCCTAACGAGGAGAACTCGGTGCTGATACTAATGATGCCCAGTTTATCTGCACTTCTGTGCTTGATATTTGTCTTCGCAGGGATCAGCCAAAAAAAAAAAAACGTTGTTACTGTGTGATATATATATATATATACTGTAGGTAATAAGAGATGTAGGTAATCGGGATCTGGGGCTTTCCGGATAAGGGATCTTTCCGTAATTTGGATCTCCTTACCTTAAGTCTACTAAAAAAATCAGTTAAACATCATTTAACCCCAATAGGGCTGTTCTGCCCCAATAAGGGGTAATTATATCTTAGTTGGGATCAAGTACAGGTACTGTTTTATTATTACAGAGAAAAGGGAATCATTTAACCATTAAATAAACCCAATAGGGCTGTTCTGCCCCCAATAAGGGGTAATTATATCTTAGTTGGGATCAAGTACAGGTACTGTTTTATTATTACAGAGAAAAGGGAATCATTTAACCATGAAATAAACCCAATAGGGCTGTTCTGCCCCAATAAGGGGTAATTATATCTTAGTTGGGATCAAGTACAGGTACTGTTTTATTATTACAGAGAAAAGGGAATCATTTAACCATTAAATAAACCCAATAGGGCTGTTCTGCCCCAATAAGGGGTAATTATATCTTAGTTGGGATCAAGTACAGGTACTGTTTTATTATTACAGAGAAAAGGGAATCATTTAACCATGAAATAAACCCAATAGGGCTGTTCTGCCCCAATAAGGGGTAATTATATCTTAGTTGGGATCAACTAAGTAAATCATTTGTAAAAAATAGTATTATTTGCTTATAATGGAGTCTATTGGAGAAGACCATTCTGTAAATCGGAACTTTCTGGATAACAGGTTTCCAGATAAGGGATCCTATACCTGTGTATATATATGTCTGACTTATAAGGGTTAATGTTATAAAAGGAACAACGTTTGCCCAGAAGCAGTAACCCATAGCAACCAATCAGCAGGCAGTATTTACTGGTCACCTGTTTAAAAGCAAACATCTTATTGGTTGCCATGGGTTACTGCTCCTGGGCAAACTTAGTGCCTATCATTACATAATTCGAAAAATGGCAAAAAATGTGGGAAATTTGAGAACCACTCGACTGACGAGTGCAAGTTTTTTGCTGTGACCATGGCGGCCAAGTCCTTTTTTTATTTCCTAGGCAAAACCAAGGGCCATCACTTGATACAAGAGACCCTCGGAATCTGAGTAACTAGGAGACCAAGGATTACATTAAGATTTAAGAAAGAATGCACTTTCTCTTTAGAAAGTGTTGTTAAAAAATGACATTAATATTTTCCAACTTACCTATTTCTCCCAGTTTCCTGTGATGGGGGAAGTGTCCTGAAGTAAATCCTATAAAACAAATAAAGGCACGTTACAGTCAGCCCATAGACATGCAAAGAATCATCAAGTGAATACAGGAGTAAAGTCATTTATATCAGCATATTACTTATTATTATTATTATTATTATTATTAATATAGAGCCAGCTAGCAGAATCAGATGTGTGACCTGCTGCTCAGGGGCGGGATGAAGGTGTTGAACCCACGAGGAGCCAGCAATTACGTTTTCATACGCTCACGCTAAGTGGATGCCTTACTAAGTATTATGATATAGTCAGACAGCTGAGATGTAATTTACTATGACCCAGGACGCAAGTGGTAGAGCACTAAGGGCTTCAAAAGTAGAGACAGGAGGGCTCATTTACATCCGCAACTGCAGGGAGCGAAGATCAATTTCAAGTGCAATTACCATGGCTTTTTTTTTCCATAATGCAGCGTTGAGGTAACAAGAGGAGTTGCAGTAGATGCAATTGCTGGTTAATGTTTTTGAAGTCTGGTTGATATGCACCTTATTCTTTAGACGCAAGGGTATTACACCCATTTACACAGGGTGCTGGAACTACTCCCTGGTCCAGAGGTGGTGGTATCTCCATGGTTCCTCTGTGTCTGAAGGCCCAACAGATCTCAATTCGGAATAGAAAGGCAGTGGCTGCGAGTGCAAGCAGTGCGGTTTGACGCAAGTACCTTCACAAATGAGCCCTAGGGTTTCTCTGTACCAAGCAGTGGGTGGAAAATTTGGTGCTAGGTAAAAAGCGCCACTTATGCTTCCCAATGTATGCATTCAAATGTTGTTTAGAGATGGGTAGGGGGCAAAATATGGTGGTTTTATTGCAATTTTGCTCACCTGGTCTTTGCAAATGACCCCTCTTGACAGTCACTGACAATCTAAGATATGTTCAAAACTCACTTAGGGCTCGATTTATTCATTTTTGCCACAAACAGGGGTAAACAAAGCAAATTAGGCTTTATATCTGTACGTCACATAGTAAAGGTGGCCATACAAGGGCCGATTCTAGCTGCCGATATAGGTCCCTTAGACCGATTCGGAAGCTAATTGGCCCATGTAGGGGCCTGAAATTGGGCAGATATCGATCGGGCAGGTTAAAAAATTTAATCGGATCGGGGACCGCATCAGCTTGTTGCAGTCCTCGATCCAACTTCTCCTACTCCCTTTGTTCTAATTCGATCGTTTGGCCCCAGGGCCAAATGACCAAATTAGCCTGGATTTGCCCGATATCACCCAGGTGGGGATATCAGGAAAAGATCCACTCGCTTGGCGACATCACCAAGTGAGCGGATCTGAAGGTGTATGGGTACCTTAAGAGATGACAAAGAGCCAAGCAGACACCCAATATGCATGTTGGCAATAGCCAATGATTGCAGTGCCCCTTTGTCACCTGATGTGGTTGCCCCCCCCAGCATCAACAGAACACCCTCACTATTTATGATACAAATGCAACATTAAAGGGGAACTGTCACCAAAACATAAAACACTGTATAATAAAAGTCTTTTAAAAATTAAACATAAAACCCAAATTCTTTTTTTAATTAAATTATCCATACCTGTTATAAATGTATTTAAAAATCTGAGCTGTCAATCATATATTGCCTGCCCCGCCTCTATGCTGAAGGCATAGAGGCAGGGCAGGCAATATATGATTGACAGCTCAGATTTTTAATTGCAATTACTTTCACTTTCCATTCAGCACTTCCTAGATATCACCTAGACGGCAAATGCATAAGATTTGGGGGCAAGACAAAGCTTGCCTTAATAACAGGGTCCACAAAATGGCGCCGGCCTGCTGGCTGTGATTGTAAATTCCAAGAGTAAAGGGAAACAAAATGAAATAATTTATACAGTGTAAGTAAAGTTTATTTTGCTCAACTAACATGATACAAAAGGATTTGGAATTATTTCTTAGGGTGACAGGTCCCCTTTAAAGATTAACCCCCTGACTGCCAGCTGTGCCGAGCAATTCTCATGATACCAAGATTCCTTTAGAAAACTGCAGAACCGCAAAACCGACGGCACTTGGCGCTCAGCTACTTGCTTAATAAAATCATGTCTGACTCCTCATTTCATTCTGCGACTGTAGAACTTTACACATTTAGGTATTTGCAAAATACATTTAAAAATAAAAAAAAAGGTTCTACAACCCCCTTGGAGAGTGGATGGAAATCTGCCAAAACCGAGCAAAAAGCCAAACGCAGCGGTGGAAACTAAGCTTTTTTATGGCACAGAAGCCAACGCTATTCTCAATGCTTTTAATATTATAAATAACACAATAAACCTGCATTTCACGCCTGGTTTATTTTGTGGCCCTCAGGACTCGAACAACACAACAACGAGACCTCAGTAACGGATCATGGAATCGGTGACTTCGGTAATGAATCGGAACCGCAGTAAATGGAGCGATATCGATAGAGAGGGTCAGCTGTTACACTGACGAGATCAAAGCAAATTTGTGGGACCTTAATGCCCACCAGATGCCTTGGAGGGGGGCTCATTTATGCAAAATTGCCCTACTGCCACCTTATACTAGCAGTGGGCTATGGTAGACACTAGTCATGGGTGTATGGTGACCCAGTGGTTAGTATTCCTGCCCTACAACACTGCAGTCTTAGGTTCAATTACAGCTGGGGCACAATCTTCAAGGAGATTGTAGGGGTAATTTTTGTGACCCCACACGGGTCAAGTGCAAACGCACTAAGGGTTTAAAGCAGGGGTCCCCAACCTTTCTTACTTGTGAGCCACAGTCAAATGTAAAAAGACTTGGAGAGCAACACAAGCACCATAAAAGTTCATGGAGGAGTCAAATAAGGGCTGTGATTGGCTATTAGGGAACCTCTATGCACCCTATCAGCTTACAGGGGCTTTATTTGGTAGGAAATCTTGTTTGTATTCAACCAAAACTTGCCCCCAAGTCAGGAATTCAAAAATAACTCCCTGGTTTGGGGGCACTGAGAGCAACATCCAAGGGGTTGGGGAGCAACATGTTGCCCCCGAGCCACTGGTTGGGGATCACTGGTTTAAAACATGCTCCTTTGAAATATAATTGCGTTCAGGATCCTCAGGTCAGGTTTCCAGTTTGGCGCTAGAAGCAGTGACCAACACCAGTTGGCCATAGAGCAGGGAATAAGTACCAAGCTCTGTTCCAGACTGCCAGTGCTTCCTTAAAGTCCCAGAAACGAGGGGCCTGCCCGACCCCAGGGCCAAACGATCAAATTAGCCTACACGCTCCCCGATATCACCCACCCGTAGGTGGGGATATCGGGTGAAGATCCGCTTGCTTGGCGATCTCTCCAAGCGAGCGAATCTTAACGTGTATGGGGTCCTTTACTTGTGCATGTTGGGGGTAGGAGGGTTATACCTACATAACTGCCCCGCCCCATCCGCACCTCATGAATACAGTGCTGCCTAATGCTTATTTTGGGAGTGCAGAGACCTTGTATGTGCAGAATAGGGTGCAAAAAATGATAAAAACAGAGTAGATTGTCAACATTTTTGCACTTTACATCTTGCTTTGCACATAATAAATGACCCCCCGTATGTTCCCCATTGTGTCTCTGTGGGGTTTCTCTTGGTTCTTCCCCAACACTCCAAAGACATACAGGCAGGTAACTTGGCCCCTGATAAATCTGCCCCTATTGTATGTGAATGTGATAGGGACCCAGTGTCGGACTGGCCCACCAGGATACCAGGAAAACTCCCGGTGGGCCCAGGTGTCAGTGGGCCCTCCTGCTCCTAGACATTTGGCCTAATTCATGGTTATTCTTTATAATTCTATGGGAACAAAAAATTAAATATATAGAAGAATAGATTATGGAATGTAAAGATATAAAAACTAGGAAAATATGGAGACTGAGTAACGAGCAGATGAAAAATAGCTTGGAGAGTGGCCCATGGTCTAAGGTTTTCTGGTGGGTCCCTGGGGCCCCAGTCCGACACTGTAGAGACCGTAAATGTTTACTTTTCAAAAAGATTAAGTTGTTTTTGGGTGGAGTTCCCCTTTAATGTATCAAAAAGAGGCCTTTAGTTCTTGGGTCCCATGGCAAATGCCCTCTCTTTTCCACTTACTCTTCAAACCATCGCTAACAATAAAAGCATTTGTCATGGAGCAGACGGAATGTTCTGGGCGAGATCTTGCTATCACATTAGTGTCCCTTTGGGGCCCAGAGCATCACCTATCTGAGGACTGATCACAATTCAGACTGCTAACAGCGGACAAACAGGCTGCAATGATTTCACGAGTGCTCTTATCTGTTCAATTACTTTGAGACAACATTATTTTGTGTCCTTGACCCTACCTTCCGTGTATTCCCTTTCCCTGCTTTATAGTGATTGGCAGCCATTGTTTTTTTTTTATTTCTAAACTTGGGCCGGGGAACAATTCTCTCTGGAAAGTGGCGCAGAGTTATTGTCTTTTAAAGCAACCGCGCTGTTTAAGGGATAATACTCTTGTAAATATACTTTTTTCAAATTTCAAAGAGTTGTTCCCTATGGTGTTATCAGAGTTCACATCCTATGTAATACAATTAAACCTAAGGTCAAAAATACAGACACTATGGAGTGTGGGTATAGCCCATTTTTATTATTAAAGGGGTGGTTAACTTTTAAAATATTCTAGAATGTCCTATTCCTAGCAACTTTGCAATTGGTCTTCATTATTTTTTGTTTTATATAGTTTTTCCAGCAGCCAAAAGAAACATTGCACTCTCAGGCTACAATTTTCCCTTATCTTTCTATTTAGGCCCCTTCCTATTCATATTCCAGTCTCTTGTTCAAACCAGTGGCTGGTTGCCAAGGTAAACAAGACCCTAGCAACCAGGTAGCTGCTAATATCCCAAGCTGCTGAACACAAATCTAAATAGCTGAAAAACCACTACTAATAAAAAACAAAAACCAGTTGCAAATTGACTCAGGATTACAATATATACGTTATGCTATTAGTTAGGCGGTTCTGGACCAAGGTGACTCAATATAAGGCTGATAATCTAGAACTTCAAAATGTCTGTAGACAAGCTTACACCTCTAAATAAGGCGAAATCTTTAGCCTGGGCAGTTCCATACTATGCTAAAAAGTCAGTGGTCTTTTGAACTCCCCTTTAATTCAAAGGTACCCTTTATGACCCAGTTTACAGGGCCCTGACAGACCTAGGAAGGAGGGTGTTGGGAATTATGGGGGGTTGAAGTTTGCTGGGTTACCTGTTAAGAAGGTTTAAGACACAAGGGGTTAAAGAAGGAAGGAAGTAAAGGGGGCATTCTCTTTTATCTTAAACAGCTCCCGCCCACATGGGGGTGGTGCTAGTATGGAGTCACAGCAGGAGGGGCTCCCCTCGGGGGGGGGGGGGAGCCTGTGATAGGGCTCTGAATTTTAGGGCCTAACTTGGGTTATGGTGGCCATACTTGTTCAGATTTTAAACGACCAATCACCATGGTACCAAAATTATCGGGTCAATAATTCGCCAACACACAGTCTAAAAATCGTACAAAACTGCGTATTGTATGGTTCTGTTGGTGCGTGTATGGCCAGCTTTAGGCCAAAGTGATGGAAGGGGCCCGGTGGAAGGGGTGTGAGTTATGGAGAAAAGCCACACCTAGGAGGGACAACAGGGGGGCCCCTCACCCTTGGTTAGAATGGTTTGCAGCCTTTAGGCGCTATCGGAGGTTACAAGGAAGTTAATTGTTAACTATTATATAATATATATATATGTACAGTAGTGATGAGCGAATCTGTCCCATTTCGCTTCGCCATAAAATTCGCGAAACGGCAAGAAAATTTGCAAAACACATTTTTCGCACAATTTTTTTGTCACCCTCATCTTTTTTGTCCCCCGCGTTATTTGACATGACCGTGCCTTTTATTTGATGCGACTGCACCCAATTTTGACGCGTCCGCACCCCTTTTTTGACGTGCTGGTAATTGTACAGTAATTGTTTACATTACCTTAAACTTAACTGATATTTATATATGCTGGTTGTTATTTATGTAAGTTTGTTAATTAACAAGCTGTGGCCTTTTTTTCCCAAAGTGTTTTGTGTAGTCGTTTGTTATATTAATAAAGTGGGAGGAGCTTGTGTTTGTTGGGAGGGGCTTATCAAATTGACGCTGTCCCTGTCATGTTTCCAAGAGATTTGGGATGAAAGGGAAAGTACACATACAGCCCAAGCTGAGCAGTGAGGTTGCTATGCATCGGGCATATAGTCACACACACCTGGAAATATCCTTCCTTGGAAAAACATATTGATTCCTATTATAAATGAAACATTTACAGCAGTAATTCCATCAGTGTTTCAGCCGCAGGCACAAGTCACTCCTGAGCGGGAAGTAGTTAATAATCACTGGGCTGAACCGTATTATAGAATAATAAAATGCACTTTCCCCTGGGGGCACCGCGCTTGGAGGGGTCTGTGCCGCAGTCCATACAGTTGCTCTGCAAGGCAGTGCTGCCCTGTGGGGTAGGAAAAAGCAATGTACAAGCACAAACAGCCCCTCTTGGGGTAAATGGGCTCACATTGGCTTCATGTTCATTAATGGAAACTGGAGGAATTTACCTTAAAACTTGTTTTGTGCTTGCAGAGACAGGGGTCCTTGCAGAGTATAAAGGCAGGAGCATCTGAGGAAGGATCATGAGTTACAGTTCAACAACAGCTGGAGGGATGCAGGTTACATAAAAAGTAGTTACACAATATAATGGGGGTAATTTACTAACACAGATGCTCAGTTGCGCCAGCGTAGTTACCTATAGCAACCAATCAGCCATTAGTTTTGTTACTGTATGTCTTCTACTAGCTAAAATACAAAAGCAAAACTGCTATAATACGTTCTTTGTCATCCTAAAGGTCCCCATACACGGGCCAATTCTAGCTGCCGATATGGGTCTCGTAGACAGATTCGGCAGCTAATCGGCCCGTGTATGGGCACTACCGACGGGCCTGCCCGACCGATATCTGGCCTGAAATCGGGCAGGTTAGAAAATCTAGTCGGATTGACTTTGCCTATACCCGTCGTTATAATTTGATCATTTGGCCCCAGGGCCAAACTATCGAATTAGCCTGGATTCTCCCAATATCGCCCACCCGTAGGTGGGGGATATTGGGAGAAGATCCGCTCGCTTGGCGACATCGCCAACTGAGCGGATCTGCCAGTGTATGGGGACCTTTACTATCATTTTCCCCAAGGAGCCCCTAAAATCTGGGGGGGTGCAAAATATTTCCAGATGCCTTTTGTATTTAAAAAGGTGGTTAACTTTTAGTATGTTATAGAATGGCTCATTTTTAATAACTTTTCAATTGGTCTTCATTTTTGCTTTTTATATTATTATCAGCCTTCTTCTGCCTCTTTCCAGCTTTTAAATGGGGACCACTGACTCCAGGTGCCAAAAACCTCTGTAAGGCTACAATTTTACTGTTGCTTTTTATTCCAGGCTCTTATTCTAATCAGTGCCTGGTTGCTAGAGATGTAGCGAACTGTTCGCCGGCGAACTAATTCGCGCGAACATCGGGTGTTCGCGTTCGCGCAAATTCGCGGACTTTTGGCGATGTTCGCCATTTTGGGTTCGCCGCGGTTTTTTTGGCGTTTTGTTTTTTTTTTGCGTTTTTTTTTCTTTAGGTTTTTTTTGGCGTTTTTTTTTTTTGGCGTTTTTTTGGCATTATTTTTTGGCGTTTTTTTTTGGCGTTTTTTTTTTTGGCGTTTTTTTTTACAAAGTATTTTTCAGAGAAATTTTTGCTTGATCCCCCTCCTGCATGCCCCTGTCCAGGTCGTGGCACCCTTTAAACAACTTTAAAATCAGTTTTCTGGCCAGAAATGGCTTTTCTAGGTTTTAAAGTTCGCCTTCTCATTGAAGTCTATGGGGTTCGCAAAGTTCGCGAATATTCGCGAGTTTTGCCGAAAGTCCGCGAACGGGTCCGCGAACATTTTTGCCGATGTTCGCTACATCCCTACTGGTTGCTAGGGTAATTTGGACCCTAGCAACTAGATAGCTGCTGAAATTCCAAACTGAAGAGCTGCTACATAAAAAATGAAGACCAATTGCAAACTGTCCCAGAATATCACTCTCTACATCATACTTAATCTAAAGTTCCAGGGAGAAGCTTATGGGCCCCACAGCAACTCATTTAGGACTTTCCAGCACATTTATCTCTAGTTTTGGGTTCCAGTATGTTAATATAAGATTATTGCCAGCCTTATTACAAGGCACATGGGGGTCAATGTTAAATATCAGCAATGAGTCACGTAAGGCTGTCCCTGGAGATAGATATCTCTAAGCTTCCCCCTGCGTGGAACGGCTGTGTCTGGCCATTAAGTAAGCAGAATACATTACAAAAGGCCCTAGGGGAGAATAAAAGAAGTCTATACAAAGGAATAAATGAGACAATAATAATGCTATATATGTTTGGGTGACACTGCATCGTGGGCCGCATTCCCATAAACGCTACACTTCGCAGAAACAGAGATGCACAACTTATGAAATGCTATTAATCCCCCTGTATAATAGTGCGGGGAGGGCCGAGGAGCCTTATAGGAAATACCCCCAGGGTAAAAGCTTAACAAACAGATTATATCATATTAAGTGACCTATTAAAGAATCTCCCCAAACTGGAATATATATATCAGTAAATATTGCCCTTTTACACCCTTTCCCTTGAGCCGCCATTTAGTGATGGGCTGTGTGCTCCCTCAGAGATCAGCTGACAGGAAGTGATGCAGCTCTAACTGTAACAGGAAGTAGTGTGGGAGCAAAAGGCAGAACTCTGCCCATTCATTGGCTGATGGGGCCTGGCATGTATGTGTGCCTTGGCTTGTTTGTGTGCACTGTGAATCCTATGATCCCAGGGGGCGGCCCTTAGTTCTTTAAATGGCAGTTTTCTATTTAGGATTACCCAATGGCACATACTGCTAAATAAGTATATTTTTACACATGAGCTGATTTATGCAATAATTTTTTATAGAGACCTACATTGTCCAGGAGTATAGTTTTTCCTTTTCTAAACTCAAAAAACAAGTGCTTCTCTGTGCCCTTTAGCATTTACATTCATTTTCTATTTGTAATGCTTTTGGAGATATTTGCACAATTTAAGACTGCTAATACCAGGCTTCCACTCTTTCACTCTTTGATAAATATACCCCAGAGGGTCAGCATCCTGAACTGGCTACATGTTACCTAAATAGCCCCCTTAATCCTAGGGTCACTGACACTTTTTTAAAGAGAGCTACTGAGCTGAAATTCTTGTATTAGCAGTCTTAAACTGCAAATATTTCAAAAAAACGTTAAAAACAGAAAGCAAATGTAAAGTCCATTCGCATCAACCTCTTTAGAGGTTTAAAGAGCTCATTGGGTAAGAAGTTTATAAGCCCATGGATGCAGCTCTCTCTCAACTATTCCACAAATGTCACTACTGTTTGTCATTGTGACCAAATTACAAAATCCAAACCTCCATTTTTAAAAACAGGAATGGAAGAGGGAGGCAGATTTAAGTGCTGAAAGTGGGGCACATTGGAACAAGAGCCCCCCAACCCTCCTTCCTCTTAGGTGGTGGGAACTGGTGGCCTGGGTTGAGGTTGTGTGATTGCAGTGGGGAATGGGCTTCTCCTTGCTGGTAGGGTTATGGAATTTGGTTACGATTAGGATGAATATAAGTATTAAAGTGGGTATTGGTAGATATAAAGGGACGTTCCCAGGGCAAGATTGAAAGAGAATGTATATTTACTAATGTGATGTATATTTTACAGGTATTGGATCCTTGTCCAGAAACCCATTACCCAGAAAGTTCCGAATTAGGGAAAGGCCATATTCCATAGACTCTGTTTTAATTAAATAACTTACATTTTTTTCCTTACATTTTTTCAATAACTTACATGGTTTCCTTTTTCTCTGTACAGGTATCGGACCCCTTATCCGGAAACCCGTTATCCAGAAAGCTCCGAATTACGGAAAGCCCGTCTCCCATAGACTCCATTATAAGCAAATAATTCAGAATTTTAAAACCGATTTCCTTTTTTTTATGTAGAAATAAAACAGTACCTGTACTTGATCCCAACTAAGATATAAATAATCCTTATTGGATGCAAAACAATCTTATTGGGTTTAATTAATGTTTTATTAATTTTTTAGTAGACTTAAGGTATGGAGATCCAAATTACGGAAAGACCCCTTATCCGGAATACCCTTGGTCCCGAGCATTCTGGATAATGGGTCCTATACCTGTAATAATAAAACAGTACCTGTAATTGATCCCAACTAAGATATAATTACCCCTTATTGGGGCAGAACAGTCCTATTGGGTTTATTTAATGGTTAAATTATTCCCTTTTCCCTGTAGAAATAAAACAGTACCTGTGCTTGATCCCAACTAAGATATAATTACCCCTTATTGGGGGCAGAACAGCCCTATTGGGTTTATTTAATGGTTAAATGATTCCCTTTTCTCTGTAATAATAAAACAGTACCTGTACTTGATCCCAACTAAGATATAATTACCCCTTATTGGGGGCAGAACAGCCCTATTGGGTTTATTTAATGGTTAAATTATTCCCTTTTCCCTGTAGAAATAAAACAGTACCTGTACTTGATCCCAACTAAGATATAATTACCCCTTATTGGGGGCAGAACAGCCCTATTGGGTTTATTTAATGGTTAAATGATTCCCTTTTCTCTGTAATAATAAAACAGTACCTGTACTTGATCCCAACTAAGATATAATTACCCCTTATTGGGACAGAACAGCCCTATTGGGTTTATTTAATGGTTAAATGATTCCCTTTTCTCTGTAATAATAAAACAGTACCTGTACTTGATCCCAACTAAGATATAATTACCCCTTATTGGAGCAGAACAGCCCTATTGGGTTTATTTCATGGTTAAATGATTCCCTTTTCTCTGTAATAATAAAACAGTACCTGTACTTGATCCCAACTAAGATATAATTACCCCTTATTGGCGGCAGAACAGCCCTATTGGGTTTATTTCATGGTTAAATGATTCCCTTTTCTCTGTAATAATAAAACAGTACCTGTACTTGATCCCAACTAAGATATAATTACCCCTTATTGGAGCAGAACAGCCCTATTGGGTTTATTTCATGGTTAAATGATTCCCTTTTCTCTGTAATAATAAAACAGTACCTGTACTTGATCCCAACTAAGATATAATTACCCCTTATTGGCGGCAGAACAGCCCTATTGGGTTTATTTCATGGTTAAATGATTCCCTTTTCTCTGTAATAATAAAACAGTACCTGTACTTGATCCCAACTAAGATATAATTACCCCTTATTGGCGGCAGAACAGCCCTATTGGGTTTATTTCATGGTTAAATGATTCCCTTTTCTCTGTAATAATAAAACAGTACCTGTACTTGATCCCAACTAAGATATAATTACCCCTTATTGGGGGCAGAACAGCCCTATTGGGTTTATTTCATGGTTAAATGATTCCCTTTTCTCTGTAATAATAAAACAGTACCTGTACTTGATCCCAACTAAGATATAATTACCCCTTATTGGAGCCAAAACAATAATACTGGGTTTAATTACTGTTTGAATATTTTTTTTAGTAGGCTTAAGGTAAGAGATCCAAATTATGGAAAGACCCCAGGTCCCAAGCATGCTGGATAACAGGTCCCATACCTGTAATATTAAATAAATGATACGGTGGCCTTGTCAGCCCAAATTGTTTTCAGTGGATCATTGAGTAGAAGAGGTTTGGGTATAGATCAGGGATCCCCAACCTTTCTAACTCGTGAGCCACATTCAAATGGAAAAAGTGTTGGGGAGCAACACAAGCATGGAAACATTTGCACCCCTGGGGGTGCAAAAAAGGGCTATAATTGGCTATTTGGTAGCCCCTATGGGGACTGGCAGCCTACAGGAGGCTCTGTTTGGCTTTACAGTGGGTTTTATGCAACCAAAAGTTGCCCCCAAGCCAGAAATTCAAAAATAAGCACCTACTTTGAAGCCACTGGGAGCAACATCCAAGGGGTTGGGGAGCAACATGTTGCTCACGAGCCACTGGTTGGGGATCACTGGTATAGATGGTGCTACAGGCAAGGAATGGGCGGGACGGCAATAGGGCAGTGGGTTGGTCGGCCAAGGTTGACTCTGCCCCAATAATGTTTCATTTAAACAAGGCAGAGCCAACAATCCGACATTCGGACATTTAATCAGAGGCTTCGCTTGGGGACTGTTTCACCTTCACAGAACTTTCTTCTCACGGAGGATATATTCCGTTTCTTTACATGACACAATGATTAAAAACACCATGCACATTATGGGATAATTTGTATCCAAGTTGCATTCTGCTTTATCACCTTGATTTCATTAACGAGCATCTCCAACTTAATTTATATATGCAGAGAAATTAGATTTCGCTGTAATCACTGTTGATGTATTATCCCCGGGAAAAAGGGTTCCACGCGATTTCTAAGCAGCGGAATTGTGAAACAGAGACTGCGCATCTGAGCACCCCGCACCTGGGCGAGACATCTGGAATCCAACCGCTAACCTGATTGTTGGGATATTGGGGGTGTTTAAAGCCATACTGTTATACAGGGTTGGACTGGGGTGAAGGGCCCACCGGAGCTCCTGTCCCAGGGGCCCTGCAGGTGCCCCAGCCAGTTGCCTCCCCCCCCCCGCGGGGGCCGCCTAACCCCCCCTCAGGGCCCCTCCTAACCCCCTTCGCAGGGTCCCCCCTAACCCCACTTGCAGGGCCCCCCTAACCCCCCTTGCAGGGCCCCCAACCCAACCTGCTCCTCCGAGCACATAAATTTTGGCGGCCCAGTCCGACCCTGCTGTTATACAATTAAAGAGGGTCTTATCGTGTACAACAATATCTATTGATTTAAAAAAAGTAAATGGGCAGTTCAAGCTTACAAAGGATAAATTACACATGTTAAGGGGTTATTATAGATGATACTGACACTTTATTTATACTACTATGGGTTCAGGGGTTATTATACATGATACTGACACTGTATTTATACTACTATGGGTTCAGGGGTTATTATACATGATACTGACACTTTATTTATACTACTATGGGTTCAGGGGTTATTATACATGATATTGACACATGTATTTATACTACTATCGGTTCAGGGGTTATTATGCTTAATACTGATAATGTATTTATATTACTATGGGTTCTGAGGTTATTATACATGATATTGACACATGTATTTATACTACTATGGGTTCAGGGGTTATTATACATGATACTGACACTGTATTTATACTACTATGGGTTCTGAGGTTATTATACATGATACTGACAATGTATTTATACTACTATGGGTTCAGGGGTTATTATACATGATACTGACACTGTATTTATACTACTATGGGTTCTGAGGTTATTATACATGATATTGACACATGTATTTATACTACTATCGGTTCAGGGGTTATTATGCTTAATACTGATAATGTATTTATACTACTATGGGTTCTGAGGTTATTATACATGATATTGACACATGTATTTATACTAATATGGGTTCAGGGGTTATTATACATGATATTGACACATGTATTTATACTAATATGGGTTCTGAGGTTATTATACATGATACTGACAATGTATTTATACTACTATGGGTTCTGAGGTTATTATACATGATATTGACACATGTATTTATACTACTATCGGTTCAGGGGTTATTATGCTTAATACTGATAATGTATTTATACTACTATGGGTTATGGGGTTATTATACATGATACTGACACTGTATTTATACTACTATGGGTTCAGGGGTTATTATACATGATACTGACACTGTATTTATACTACTATGGGTTCAGGGGTTATTATACATGATAATGACACTGTATTTATACTACTATGGGTTCAGGGGTTATTTAACATGATAATGACACTTTATTTATACTACTATGGGTTCAGGGGTTATTATACATGATATTGACACTTTATTTATACTACTATGGGTTCAGGGGTTATTATACATGATACTGACACTGTATTTATACTACTATGGGTTCAGGGGTTATTATACATGATACTGACACTTTATTTATACTACTATGGGTTCTGAGGTTATTATACATGATACTGACAATGTATTTATACTACTATGGGTTCTGAGGTTATTATACATGATATTGACACATGTATTTATACTACTATCGGTTCAGGGGTTATTATGCTTAATACTGATAATGTATTTATACTACTATGGGTTCAGGGGTCATTATACATGATACTGACACTGTATTTATACTACTATGGGTTCAGGGGTTATTATACATGATAATGACACTGTATTTATACTACTATGGGTTCAGGGGTTATTTAACATGATACTGACACTGTATTTATACTACTATGGGTTCAGGGGTTATTATACATGATAATGACACTGTATTTATACTACTATGGGTTCAGGGGTTATTTAACATGATAATGACACTTTATTTATACTACTATGGGTTCAGGGGTTATTATACATGATATTGACACTGCATTTATACTACTATGGGTTCAGGGGTTATTTAACATGATAATGACACTGTATTTCTACTAATATGGGTTCAGGGGTTATTATACATGATACTGACACTTTATTTATACTACTATGGGTTCTGAGGTTACTATACATGAGAATGACAATATATTTATACTACTATGGGTTCAGGGGTTATTATACATGATACTGACAATGTATTTCTACTACATTGTTGAAATGGCACATACCTTGGGGTATAATTGTGATGGGGGGGGTTGCTTCTCTCTGCTTGTTTTCAAGTTTTCTATATTTTTTGTTGTTCTAGATCGCTGCCTAATACTGACGGTTTTCTTTAACCGATGATTAATACAGAGCCCGGCCTATCTGTAATTAAAAGTCGTTCCTGTTGTAATTGCTCGAGCAATACCAGCAGTCAATAGGATCAAGCATTTTATCTTTGTCATAAACGTCCAGGAAGAAAACATTTTGTTTAATTATTCTACAAAAAAAAAAAAAAATCAGTAGAATTCTAAATGAAATGTATTTGCTTTTGACTAATCTGCATCGGTGGGAATTATTGAGAGATTAAAGGGATTCTAAGCAATAGATAATTATGGAGCTGTCACAGTTTGTTATGGTAACTTGCAGCAGTTGGTGTTCTGAATACATTGTTCTATTTTATCTGCTGAGTGGGCTGCGCTTATTATTATTATTACGCCCGCAGTCTGTGTTGGTTCAAAGGGTGCCATTTAATTATTACAATGAACATTCTTAATTTTCAATTACCATGGCTCCGGAGAGCAGCCTTTCCAGGGAAGGGCATCTAAGGGCTCTGGTACACGGGGAGATTAGTCGCCCGCGGCAAAACTCCCTGCTTGCGGGCGACTAATCTCCCCGAGTTGCCTTCCCCTGCCATCCCACCGGCGAACATGTAAGTCGCCGGCGGGATGGCAGACGCGGCGGGGCGATTTCGGGAAATCGCCGAAAAAGCCTCGCGAGTCTTTTTCGGCGATTTGCGCAAAATCGCGCCGCCGCGTCTGCCATCCCGCCGGCGACTTACATGTTCGCCGGTGGGATGGCAGGGGGAAGGCAACTCGGGGAGATTAGTCGCCCGCGAGCAGGGAGTTTTGCCGCGGGCGACTAATCTCCCCGTGTACCAGAGCCCTTAAAGGCGTTTTCTTTCAGTGACTTTTGAGTAAATGGGACGAATTGGGTCGTCTCCATTTAAGTGTGGACTTAGGTTTATAGGCAGCAGCAATGGGTTAATGTCAATAAGAGATCATTGTCACAGTTTGCGGAGGAATGCATGCTGGGAATGGGGGGATCTAGGCCCACTTTTGTTCACAAGGGAGCTGGTGATGTTGAACTGTGGGAACCTTGGTCCCATTATGGCTGCTTGTTCTTATTTGCTCTCCTATATGATCATGGGATTCCTCAGTGACTTCTAATATCCTTACATTTCACAATAGGGGGTACATTACTCACTGTAGCTATTACATGTGTATTAATAAAGCTGTGGCCTATTTTCATCCCAACCTGGATATCTTTACTGTCTACATAAGGGAACACTCTGCATGTATGGTACTGCACAGTCATATTACATCACAATAGAGTTTAAGCACAATATCAATACTGACAATGTGATCATTTCAGTATTAGTTAATATCCTTATCATTTACAGTAGGGGGTACATTATCCCTTATAATACATGAGTGATACTCAGAGTTCCCTGTATAACTCAGCCTGCAGCCTTGTGCCTTTATATGGTCACAGAACCCCTCAGCGACTGCTAATATCCTTATCATTTACAGTAGGGGGTACATTATCCCTTATAATACATGAGTGATACTCAGAGTTCCCTGTATAACTCAGCCTGCAGCCTTGTGCCTTTATATGGGCACAGAACCCCTCAGTGACTGCTAATATCCTTATCATTTACAGTAGGGGGTACATTATCCCTTATAATACATGAGTGATACTCAGAGTTCCCTGTATAACTCAGCCTGCAGCCTTGTGCCTTTATATGGGCACAGAACCCCTCAGTGACTGCTAATATCCTTATCATTTACAGTAGGGGGTACATTATCCCTTATAATACATGAGCGATACTCAGAGTTCCCTGTATAACTCAGCCTGCAGCCTTGTGCCTTTATATGGGGGGCACAGAACCCCTCAGTGACTGCTAATATCCTTATCATTTACAGTAGGGGGTACATTATCCCTTATAATACATGAGTGATACTCAGAGTTCCCTGTATAACTCAGCCTGCAGCCTTGTGCCTTTATATGGGCACAGAACCCCTCAGTGACTGCTAATATCCTTATCATTGACAATAGAGGAGATTCTGTAAGGGCAGCAGGGTAGGATAAGAGGCCAGCGCACTTATTCATTTTCAGGAAAGCTCAGCACTTAATAGTCTCAGTCAAAGAGAAGAAATCATTTTATCCCTAACTGGGATTTACATTCTCAGTAGGTTAAGCCGAGCCGCAGTCTCATCTCTCTCTCTGGATGGAACAGAGTGCAAGGTCAGTAAATGTCTATGGAACAAGTCAGTTAATATTGTGACAAACACGCGGCAATGTGTGCGAGGAATTATGCAAAAGTGACAATCAAACAAGCGGCTAAGCCCCCTGTTTACTTTAGGACTTTGGACAAAGCCTGCTTAGAGTAACAGTTATAGAAATCCAATAAATCCGTCGCCCCTCGGCCTCGGCACAGCGAGGAGGAATCCATACGACTGCCTTAGCGCGCGTCCTCGAGAAAAAGTCAGGGTGAAATATGGGCCTTTCCGTAAAGCCAATCATCTTGAATTATCGGTGGAATCCCAAGATCTATGGCGAGAAGCCCCTAAAAAATAATTAGGTGGCAGACGAAAAAAAACGAGACGCTGCGGAAGCTCCTTCAGACTGTTGCACACCGATGCAGATAATGACCGCCATTCTGCTGAGAAACACTCAAGCACTTGTAATAAATAAGTCGCAGTCAGACGTGAGTGGGGAGGCAGGAGAGATATAAGCGGCTCCCGTCAAAAGGGGTTTTAGCAGCCGAACGAGAGTGATGGATGAGTTTCCCAGAAAGAGCGTCGGGCGGGCGGCGCAGGAAAAAAAAATAGCATTCGACGGAAACAACTTTTCAGCTGTTGGATTATTGCATTTTTGGCAATTGGATTGCGGCTAGCAGGAAATGGGAAAAAATACAGACTGAAAAGTGAATCATGTGCAGATGGGGTGAAAAGAGGAGCAGAAATGCGATTAAATAACACAGCGATGAGAGAAAGCGACAGGCGAACCGCGTTCAGTATCTCCGGCTTCATATTGGGCTCATACGGAGTAATGTGCCGGGCTTTATTGGCGGCTACGGATGCAGATAAAGGAAGGGATTGATCAGCGGAAGCACAAATCCACTTACACTCTTTCTTATTTCCCTTTCATCTAATAAAACCTATATAATAGGTGAAATATGAGCCCGAGCGAATTCAATATGTAAAGCTGCCCATACACGGTAGGATCTGATCCAACGGGTGGCCAATATCTGGCAAACTCAGTTGTTTGGTCCTAGAGCTAAACGATCCAAATAAATCGGTGCGATCAGCAGAACAATGGGAAGGGAGCAAGATAGCAGCTCCCAGTAGGTATCAGAATAGCACTCAATAGTAAGAAATCCAAGTCCGGCTTGGGACTCCTCCAGTTACATGGGAGTAGGAGAAATAATAGCTTAGCTGAAAGCAGTTCTAATGTGTAGCGCTGGCTCCTTCTGAAAGCTCAGACTCAGGCACACTTTACTGCTGCGCTGCAAGTTGGAGTAATATCCCGCCCCACCCTCACCCCCAGCAGCCGATCAGCAGAACAATGGGAAGGGAGCAAGATAGCAGCTCCCAGTAGGTATCAGAATAGCACTCAATAGTAAGAAATCCAAATCCGACTTGGGACATACATATGATTGAGGAAGATGTTTTATATAATTTTGGAGGAAAATGTCTTTTATCAGGAACCTTGATCTAACTTAGAGTCTACGATTACAATAGAAGGTGCATGAAGGTTCAGAACTAAGCCAAGTCTTGTACCTTGCTCTAGTGCAGTTTTCAGGAGCAGTGTTCCATTCTTACATTGCTAAGCCTGCTTTATATGAGACATAAGCACCGCCCCCGAGGAGTATAAAAGAGTTAACTCCACCTCCTACACCTGGGGTCCCCAACCTTTTTTACTAGTGAGCCACAGTCAAATGTAAAAAGACTTGGAGAGCAACACAAGCACCATAAAAGTTCATGGAGGAGCCAAATAAGGGCTGTGATTGGCTATTAGACAGCCTCTATGCACCCTATCAGCTTACAGGGGCTTTATTTGGTAGGAAATCTTGTTTTTATTCAACCAAAACTTGCCCCCAAGTCAGGAATTTACAAATAACTCCCTGGTTTTGGGGCACTGAGAGCAACACCAAAGGGGTTGGGGAGCAATATGTTGCCCCTGAGCCACTGGTTGGGGATCACTGTCCTACACCATCAAAAATAAAGCTTTACTCAATGTCAGGATTCCAGAATTGCTGTGTATTATTAATATTATTCTACAAACTATCCTTTCTCACTCTAATGGAAGCCATGGTCACGACATTGCTTTAGTCCAACTTACAAAAAAAACCAAGGAAATATTATTTATACCAAAATGACATTTATGCTTCAAAAGTCCTTCACAAAACATCAAAGAAAATCACAAATTGCGACATCGCCAAATTAGTATTGAATACTTTTCCTCTGCAAAATGACATTTAGTGGAATAAAAAGGGACACTTGTACGGGAAAAAACAATACCGCACAGGTCAATTTCAATAAAACTTAACATAAACACCAAGAAGATTAGATTACCATTGTTTTAGTGAATTTATTGAATAGTCGGAGCAGCTCAGTATCTGAAGAAAGAAGCTTAGCGGCCCAACTTCAAACCAAGTCACGTTCTCTTCCACTGCTTTGTGTGCTTGTGTAGCTCAGAGCCATTTACTTTACTAGAAATTATTGGAACGCACTGAATATACTGAATGATACGGAGGGAAGTGAGGGAATCTGGGCTACACCGTAAGTCTAGCAGAATGAGTGATCAACTCTCAGGGTTGGGTGTGGGGCCCGTTCTTTTTATTTATCATGGAGAGTGATGAGCGAATCTGTTCCGTTTCGCCGAAAAACTTGCGAATCTTTCAAAAGATCCGCGAAACGGGGAAAAAATGTTGCCCGCGGCTATTATTTTTATCGTGCGGCTATTATTTTGTCACCCGCGGCTTTTATTTTGTTGCACGGCTATTCATTTGTCGCCCGTGGCTATTATTTTGTCGCCTGTGGCTATTATTTTGTCGCCCGCGGCTATTATTTTGTCGCGCGGCTATTTTTTTGTCGCCCGCGGCTATTATTTTGTTGCCTGTGGCTATTATTTTGTCGCCCGCGGCTATTTTTTTTTTGCCTGCGGCTATTATTTTATTGCCTGCGGCTATTATTTTATTGCCCGCAGTTATTATTTTGTTGAGTGGCTATTATTTTGTCACGCGTGGCTATTATTTCGTCACCCGTGGCTATTATTTCGTCGCACGGCTATTCTTTTGTCGCCTGCGGCTATTATTTCGTCGTCCACCTATTCTTTTTACACCCGCGACTATTCTTTTTTTTGACGACGTAAATTTTTGGACCTGCAGCGAATTTTTCGGCAGCAAATTTTTTCATACATCTTGCGAAACAATCCGCCAATGGCGAAACATGGAAATTCGCCGCGAATCCATGTCTGGCTAAACATTTCGCCCATCACTAATCATGGACGCTTTATGGCTTTTTGGAGTGCAATGTATGTGACTACACTTCACTGAGACCTCTAGTAGATATCCTATAATATTATAATCATCTCACAAGATTGCAACAGAGGAAGAAGCCTAGTGCCCACTGCTTGGAATGGCACATACAATGGCTCTATGCAAGTTTTAAGTGGCATAAATTACTAGTAGTAACTCACCCATACTCTTTGGCAGTCACCCTGATATGAGCCTCACTCACCAGTCACCAGCAGTACCAGGTCCGTCAACCACTGTCAGCAATTTGCACCCATAACCTGCCCCATTGAAATGAATAGAACCTCCAACCATCTCTCTAAAGCAGTGGAGAAGGAATTCTGGGAAGGAAGTCTTGGGACTGAGCCTCACCCACTGGATTTGAAAGCACAGCCAGGACAGTATAGTTATTGGAGTCCCAAAAGCAGACTGTTTTCATACTTATTGGGGCTCATCAGAGCAATACTGGGCTTTCCAGTCAACATATGTAGAGCCAGAGAAGTGGATCAACTAGAAAAGCATTTTGGTTGTGGAGAGACATCCTCTTTTGTATGTGTAGCCCACTTTTGCTGTGATTTGCTGCTACTTGCTATTACTTTGGCGCTGCAGGAGGCCTGAGCCCCGCTTACTATGGGGGACAGGTACAATACAGCTTTATGGCGTGCCTCCACCCAGGGGTGATGCTGTGGGACTATAACTCCCACCCCTGGGAACTTGATATTATGCAGACTCTTGCAGGGGTACTCCACACGACCCACTGTACCTTCCCCCTCCTTTGGGGTGTTTGCTTACCGGGCTGTAGATGATCCCTTGGGTAAGAAGGAGCCAGACACAAGTGGTTATCGTGAACCAGGTGAATCTCTTTATTCAGGGCAGACCTCTCCAGGAGTGGAATACATACATCAGGGCACCGTCTCCTTAACTTCACTCTTAGAGAACCTCTCTCCACCAGGTACCCACGGTACTCCTGCCAGATGACCCTCCTTTGGAAGCTCCGCCCGGTACTCTCGCCAGGAGACCCTCTCATAGAGCTCTCCCTGGTACTCTCGCCAGGCTGACCCTCCCATGAGGCCTCACCTCCCTTGAGGTCTCATGACTGACGTACCCCTGGATTAGAAATATTCCTCTAGCAGGGGCTTACTCCACCTAACTAGACACTTTGGGCCCTGATCTCCAGCTGATGGATTGCTGGGGGATCTTAACCCCATTATCACTCCTGGAGGGGCAAAGTCTGCCCTTTCTAGCTAAATGCCTACAGGTCACTCCTATCTCCTAAACTTTCTATCTAACACCCAGGCCTGTTGCACACCTCTATCCAGAGGGAGGTCCCAGGTGGAAAAACCTGTTAAGCATGGGAGCTATCCCCTTTTATATTCTAATGCACCACCCAGTGGCTGCTTCCCGAACTACAGGGAACTCCCATTTAACAGGTTAACATCCCATCACCATAGCCATACCTTCTAGGGCTGCTCTAGGGGTGTCCATCCTACAGGGCCCCAATTTGTCAAATCCCTACATATGCAAAGCAGAAGGAATTCTGGGAAGGATGAGGCGAAATGGGGGCAGGCCCGTGTAGACATGGCCAAGATGCACCTGGATTTCTTCAAATCTGAGTTGGCATCTCTGCAAACAAACACTATAATAAATTGTGTCTTTCATATAAATATAAAGTATATCTGTACTGTATATATATATATATATATATATATATATATATATATAAATATAATTCCCTCTACTAAGGGGTGGCCAAGGGATCACCTAGGACACCAGGCTCTCTCCCAGATCTGCTGGGCGGGGAACTGTAGTTCTTATTAACTAGAGGGGCCATAAGTTTAACATCTGCTATTTTTCAACTGCTCTGAATACATTTATTAGAAGAGCCGCGCCATGGACTTGACCACTGGAAAAGATGCACTTGAGTTTCAAGCACTGTTCTTTGTGTGACAAGTGTTCATTATCCATAATAACAACAAGAGGGGCTGATTGCAAGTGCTGGAAGAGAAGAAAACATGGCTTTACATATTCATATCTCCCTAACTGAACCTTCCCAGGCAGACAGGGATATCATGAAGCTCAGTTGAGCAGCGCTGACTAGTGATGGGCGAAAAGTTTCGCCAGGCATGGATTCGCGGCGAATTTCCGCGTTTCGCCATTGGCGGATTGTTTCGCGAAACGGATGAAAAATTTCGCCGCGGAAAAAATTCGCCACACGTCCAAAAATTGTCGCCGGCGTCAAAAAAGAATAGTCGCGGGCGACAAAATAATAGCGCGCGACAAAATAATAGCCGCGGGCGACGAAACAAGAGCCGCGCGACGAAACAAGAGCCGCGGGCGACGAAACAAGAGCTGCGGGCGACGAAACAATAGCCGCGCGACAAAATAATAGCCGCGTGCGACGAAACAATAGGCGTGCGACAAAACAATAGTCGCGGGCGACGAAACAATAGCCATGCAACGAAACAATAGCCGCGTGCGACGAAACAATAGCCGCGTGCGACGAAACAATAGCCGCGCGACGAAATAATAGCCGTGCGACGAAACAATAGCCGTGCGACGAAACAATAGCCGTGCGACGAAACAATAGCCGTGCGACGAAACAATAGCCGCGTGCGATGAAACAATAGCTGTGCGACAAAACAATAGCCGCGGGCGACGAAACAATAGCCGCGCGACAAAATAATAGCCGCGTGCGACGAAACAATAGCCGCGCGCGACAATTTTTTTGTCGCACGACATTTTCGCCGCTTCGCGAATTTTTCGCCGTTTCGCGGATCTTTTGAAAGATTCGCGAATTTTTCGGCGAAGCGAAACGGAACAGATTCGCTCATCACTAGCGCTGACCCAACGGCTATGGTTTATATAACAATCAAGCCACAGGATTCTATGGCTAAATATCTGTATATATAGGGTAGAAGCCCTTCTTTCTAATGAAGACATGGAACAGCAGGGTTGGACTGGGACACCAGGAAAATACCCATTGGGCCCTAGTGGGCCCCAGTGGCCCAGACCCAACACTGGTGGTCCATGTCTTCATTAGAAAGAACAGTTCTGGGCTTCTACCCTATACATACAGATATTTAGCCATAGAATCTTGTGACTTGATTGCTATATAAACCGCTTCCCCTGGCCTCTGATGTCCTCCCCGATGCGTTTCACATACTTGCATTCAGGGGAGGTTGTTGGGCGGGGGCTCCTGTGGGGGGGTTAGGGGTGTGCGGCGGGGGGCCCTGCAGGGGACTCATCTGGTGGAGGTACCTCATCAATACAGTGCAGTCGAACAAATTCCTGTGCCTATGGGATCTAAATTCAGAGCAGGTTTGCATCTATTTTTGCAGTTTGCACCCTACCCAGTGATTTGTGAATGAGCCCTTGTATAGTGACATAAGGTCATGGTTGGGTGATCCCATTGGTGCAAGTGTTGGAACTCTAAGGGGTGCTTATTGATTAACACTTGTGTCTGTGGAATTTGTTTCCAATTGCCCGTCATGGTGCAAAAAAAGGTAATCGGGGAGATGAAGGGGTTCAACTTTGCACCAATGCCCTTGAGCATATGCAAAAGACTTTGTGCCATTTGTAAATAATAACGATATTAATGTCCCCATTTTTTTCGCCAGGCCTGAATTCACAGTGAAATTCCACATTTCTCCATTGGTGCTGCCAAAATTCACCATGACAAAAATTTGCCTTCACATCAAAAAAGACACAGTCATGTGAAAAAGTCAAGGGGCAGCCACGTTTTTTTAAGGTTTCCCAAATTTTCCGTAGAAACGAAAGGGACAGTTTTGCTCATTGCTAGTCACCATCTGTTCCTGCTATTGCCCTCTTGCCCTACTGCCACCTTCTTCTTTACCATTCGTGATGAGCAATTTTTTTCGCCAGGCATTGATTTGCAGCGAATTTTTGCATTTCGCAATTGTTTTGCGAAACTTCTGTGAAAATTCGCTGCAGAAAAATACATTGCACAGGATTTTTGACGCGCATCAAAAAGGGCGTGGTCGCGGCAAAAAGGGCGCTGTCGTGTTTTTCAACGTTTCGCAAATTTTCCGTAGAAATGAAACGGACAGTTTTGCTCATTGCTAGTCACCATCTGTTCCTGCTATTGCCATCTTGCCCTACTGCCACCTTCTTCTCTACCATTCGTGATGAGCAAATTTTTTCGCCAGGCATGGATTTGCAGCGAATTTCTGCATTTCGCCATTGGCGAATTGTTTTGCGAAACTTCCGTGAAAATTTGCCATAGAAAAATACGGTGCACGGAATTTTTTTGTTGTGCGTCAAAAAGGGCGTAGTCGCGTCAAATTGCCTATGGTTGTGTCAAATTTGGCGCGGTCACAGCAAAAAAGGGTGCGGTCGCATAAAAAAGGACTTGGTCACGTTTTTCAACGTTTCGCAAATTTTCCATAGAAACGAAAGGGACAGTTTTGCTCATTGCTAGTCACCATCTGTTCCTGCTATTGCCATCTTGCCCTACTGCCACCTTCTTCTCTACCATTCGTGATGAGCAAATTTTTTCGCCAGGCATGGATTTGCAGCGAATTTCTGCATTTCGCCATGGGCGAATTTTTTCACAAATCCTCCATGAAAATTTGCCGCAGAAAAATACGGTGCACAAAATTTTTTGTCGCGCGTCAAATTGGGTGTGGTCGTGACAAAAAAAGTGCGGATGAAAAAAAAATTGCCGTGCCTAGGGCGGCAGAAGTTTGCCGCCCTGCCACAACAAAATTTTTAAAATTGGCTCCCATACGGAGCAGTCGGGACCTCTCCCCACTGCTCCGTATGGGAGTTTAAAGGAGCGTATGCGCACTCGCGGCTGGCGCGGGGGGGGTCGCGCGTTCGCGCATGCGCACGGATGGAGGGGGGGCAACCAACAGGGGCAGCCTCGGGGCGCCCAGAAGACAAATCCGGCCCTGGCGGGCAACAAAAAAGAGCGGGCGACAAAAATATTGCGCAACAAATGCGTTTCGTGAATTTTTCACTGTTTTGCGAATTTTCTTGCCGTTTCGGGAATTCAATGGCGAAGCGAAATGGGACAGATTCGCTCATCACTATTTACCATCCCTACTATATTTCCCCCGGAGGCAGGTTTGAATATCGGCACTACATTTTACTGTCCCTGTATCAAAACACTGTTTCAACCACAGAGGCTCCGGTGATACAAGGAATTCCCAAAGCAACAACCAGAGCGAGTAACCGCAATCGTAGCCCACTAAGGTACACGGGTATGCGTCTCATATATCATTGGCAAGTACAGCAGCCACACGAAATGGATAAAATCTCATGCATATTTACCAGCGGGGCTTAAACAGCCCTTTAACGTCATTTAACATTGTTTTATTTTACTTTATGATGCACAAATGTTTTGCGGAACACAGGAGCGATCGCCCTAACAAGATTAAAGTATTAATATTTCATGCGGTAGATGTTGGTTGATTTGTTGCACCGAATTGGTAATAAGCGCTCAGAGTATCAGCCAAATTGCAATTAGGTATGTACAGTACGGCTGCGAAATAAATGAAAGCGAGGAATGGGGAGCAGGGGGATTTATATAATATGTAAAATGCAATTAAGAGAGTAACAAAGGATGAAAAAATGCATTACATCCATTAAGACCAACCTTTCCAAAACACCCAAATGAAACAAAAAAGGCCGCACAGTGCAGCTCATACAGGTCAATATCCCCTTCATGGTTATATTCTGCACTATACATTCATTTTTGCATTCCAACCCCCATTTGAATCCCTCTCTTGATATAAATAACCTGGCTGCGCTTATTGCCAAGATCATGGAAGAACATGAAGTCTTGACCCTACACAATATCAGAGTTAAGGTGCCCATACACGTGAAGATCGAGGTTGCCAAGCGAGCGGATCTTCTCCTGATATCCCCAGCTACAGGTGTGCGATATTGGGGAAAATGTGAATGGCGGCAATGGGGCAATCGGTTCGGGGACCGCATCAATGAGCCGTTAGGGTCCCCGATTTTTTAACCTGCCCAATCAATATCTGGCCAATTTCAGGCCAGATATCAGTCGGGCAGGCCCCTCGTTTCTGCCCCTACATGGGCCGATAAGCTGCCGAATCACTCCAAGGGACCGACATCAGCAGCTACAATTGGCCCGTGTATGGCCACCTTAAGACTACCCCTATTGATTATTACAATGTATACCATCTTCATTAATTAGTTTAAACATCCTTGCATATCAACATCAACAATTATTTCTGCATCAATAAAATTCATATCACCATTAAGTGTATAATCATTAGGACCTCTCTATAAGAAACATCTCAAAGGACTCAAGCCACCACCAACCAAGCCAGCTATACCCAGGTTGGTACAGTTCTTCTCTGCACCATTGTAGACCCCTATAATATAATTTTGGTACAGGTATGGGATCCCTTATCCTGAAGCCCATTATCTAGAAAGTTTCGAATTACGGAAAGGCCATCTCCCATTGACTCCATAGTAATCAAATAATTCACATTTTTAAAAATGGTTTTCTTTATCTCTGTAATAATAAAACAGTACCTGTACTTGATCCCAACTAAGATATAATTACCCCTTATTGGGGCAGAACAGCCCTATTGGGTTTATTTCATGGTTAAATGATTCCTTATTCTCTGTAATAATAAAACAGTACCTGTACTTGATCCCAACTAAGATATAATTACCCCTTATTGGGGGCAGAACAGCCCTATTGGGTTTATTTAATGGTTAAATGATTCCCTTTTCTCTGTAATAATAAAACAGTACCTGTACTTGATCCCAAATAAGATATAATTACCCCTTATTGGGCCAGAGCAGCCCTATTGGGTTTATTTAATGGTTAAATGATTCCCTTTTCTCTGTAATAATAAAACAGTACCTGTACTTGATCCCAACTAAGATATAATTACCCCTTATTGGGGGCAGAACAGCCCTATTGGGTTTATTTCATGGTTAAATGATTCCCTTTTCTCTGTAATAATAAAACAGTACCTGTACTTGATCCCAACTAAGATATAATTACCCCTTATTGGGGGCAGAACAGCCCTATTGGGTTTATTTAATGGTTAAATGATTCCCTTTTCTCTGTAATAATAAAACAGTACCTGTACTTGATCCCAACTAAGATATAATTACCCCTTATTGGGGCAGAACAGCCCTATTGGGTTTATTTCATGGTTAAATGATTCCCTTTTCTCTGTAATAATAAAACAGTACCTGTACTTGATCCCAACTAAGATATAATTACCCCTTATTGGGGCAGAACAGCCCTATTGGGTTTATTTCATGGTTAAATGATTCCCTTTTCTCTGTAATAATAAAACAGTACCTGTACTTGATATAATTACCCCTTATTGGAGTCAAAACATTATTGGGTTTAATTACTGTTTAAAAATTTTTTTTTAGTAGGCTTAAGGTAGGACATCCGAATTACAAAAGACTCCTTAACCGGAAAACCCCAGGTCCTGAGCATTCCGGATAACGGGTCCCATACCTGTATAAATTAGTATAAAAAGACATTGGTAGCCTTTATAATGGGTGTCTCTGGGGAGCTTGGAGCTATGGCAGGGTAGACTCAGCCTAAAGGGCATTTTCTTTCCCCGATACACCTGGAAGACAAGTCTGATGGTCTATTAGGGTTAGATAGATCTTAGATATTCATATAAACCTAATGTCCTGCTTGATGATTTTGGACAACCCCTAAGCTTAGCTTCTCAGCAGCCCAGAGCCCACTGAGCACGTGCAGTGCCACTGACACACAAAAAATGGCCTAAGATGGGGAAATCATTAAAGGCTTAGATAAGTACTGCTATTCGGGCCGGGTTCAGTATATAAAATACAGCATTTCTAGCCAAATTCATTTTTAGGCTTTAGTTCTTATTTGGGAGATAATAGGACTGTTACCTTTGACAAGAAAGCAGTAATGAATATGCAGTTACATAACCTGGCAGGGAATATAATACTCCCAGAAATCAGACAAAGTTGGCACCGTACAACTGCATTGAAAAAGCTCTGATCCGCAATACAGTTTTTTATAATAAAGTGTCCTTAATTGAGTTAAAATGTACAAATGTACCAGATATTCCGAAACCTTTCGGTGTTTTTTTCACATTACAGTCTATTTTTAATCGGCAGCGAATAGCAGATGTAATGCCCTTTATAAATGAAGTTCGTTAACAAGACATTGAGCTAAACATATTATATACCAGAGAAAAAATCAAAAGGCTGGGGATGTAATGCACTATAAATGAAGTTCATTAGCAAAAAGCCGGTCTGGATAGATTAAATTACAGACAAATCAAAAGCCGTATTTTTCCAAAGAATAAATGATGGAGTTTAATGTTATAAATTATCCATACCATAGCCACAAACTCCACTGACTTAACTTTATCACCATTAAGAGGTTTGGGGTTCTTCCCTAAAGCTGGTCCCCCTTTTGGGTTGTTTCTTTTTCACCAATAAATTTGTCCTTCTGGGTGAAAGTCTACTAAAAAATCATTCAAACATTAAATAAACCCAATAGGGCTGTTCTGCCCCCAATAAGGGGTAATTATATCTTAGTTGGGATCAAGTACAGGTACTGTTTTATTATTACAGAGAAAAGGGAATCATTTAACCATTAAATAAACCCAATAGGGCTGTTCTGCCCCCAAAAGGGGTAATTATATCTTAGTTGGGATCAAGTACAGGTACTGTTTTATTATTACAGAGAAAAGGGAATCATTTAACCATGAAATAAACCCAATAGGGCTGTTCTGCCCCAATAAGGGGTAATTATATCTTAGTTGGGATCAAGTACAGGTACTGTTTTATTATTACAGAGAAAAGGGAATCATTTAACCATTAAATAAACCCAATAGGGCTGTTCTGCCCCCAATAAGGGGTAATTATATCTTAGTTGGGATCAAGTACAGGTACTGTTTTATTATTACAGAGAAAAGGGAATCATTTAACCATGAAATAAACCCAATAGGGCTGTTCTGCCCCAATAAGGGGTAATTATATCTTAGTTGGGATCAAGTACAGGTACTGTTTTATTATTACAGAGAAAAGGGAATCATTTAACCATTAAATAAACCCAATAGGGCTGTTCTGCCCCCAAAAGGGGTAATTATATCTTAGTTGGGATCAAGTACAGGTACTGTTTTATTATTACAGAGAAAAGCGAATCATTTAACCATGAAATAAACCCAATAGGGCTGTTCTGCCCCCAATAAGGGGTAATTATATCTTAGTTGGGATCAAGTACAGGTACTGTTTTATTATTACAGAGAAAAGGGAATCATTTAACCATGAAATAAACCCAATAGGGCTGTTCTGCCCCAATAAGGGGTAATTATATCTTAGTTGGGATCAAGTACAGGTACTGTTTTATTATTACAGAGAAAAGGGAATCATTTAACCATGAAATAAACCCAATAGGGCTGTTCTGCCCCAATAAGGGGTAATTATATCTTAGTTGGGATCAAGTACAGGTACTGTTTTATTATTACAGAGAAAAGGGAATCATTTAACCATTAAATAAACCCAATAGGGCTGTTCTGCCCCCAATAAGGGGTAATTATATCTTAGTTGGGATCAAAGCTCTGGTCATTGTTTTCCCTTTATCTGGACCATAAATAATTGTAATTGGATTACTGGTGTAACTATATCCCTAATACTGACTACATCATACAGGTATGGGATCTATTATCCAGAATGCTTTGGATCTAGGGCCTCACTGCTGGCACAGTATTATTTATAGGCTGCACCATAGATTCTATGTTAAAGGCACATAAAGGAATATGCCGTTGACTAAATAGCTTTCATGCTCATATTCAGTGATTATTATTATTATAAAGAGTTGCCATTTTCTTTAGAATTAAACACATAAAGTGGAATCCTCTTCCATGTGATTGTGCGCTCAGCATGTGGCTGGGAATGAATATCTCTGTTGTGACAGACCAATAAGAGCATTTTCATTTTTAAGTGCAAAGTTTTATGCATATGAATGAGTCAGACTGTCTTAATGCATTCGGCGCCATTCTGGAGTGCAGAGACCTGAAGGAATTTAAGAGCACTAAGGGGTGCAAAAGCGTGCCCCCTTAGTGCTTATTTATAAAGCAATTATGTCCAGTGTCTGGCCGAGCTCCTACCACCTGACTAGTGATGAGCGAATTTTTTCGCCAGCCATGGATTTGCAGCGAATTTCCGCATTCCGCCATTGTCGAATTGTTTTGTGAAAATTCACCACAGAAAAATTTGCTGCACTGCACGTAAAAAAAGTGCAGTTGCGTCAAAAAAAGGCAAGGTCGCGTCAAAAAAATAGCTGTGAGCGACAAAAAAATAGCTGTGAGCGACAAAAAAAATTGCGCAACAAATGCATTTCACAAATTTTTTGCGTCTTTTTTGTCGCTCGAGACTCGAGCGACAAAAAAATAGCCACGGGCGACAAACAAAAATTGAGCAACAAATGCGTTTCGAGAATTTTTCATCGTTTCACAAATTTTCTTGCTGTTTCGCGAATTGTATGGCAAAACGGTGAAGAATTAGTGAAACGCATTCGTTGGAAGATTTTTTTTGTCGCCCGTGTTTTTTTTTTTTTTTGTCGCTCGCGTCTATTTTTTTGTCGTCCACGCTTTTTTGATGCGACTGGGACAGATTCGCTCATCACTGCACCTGTGAGCCTCCTCCCATCTCTGCTGACCAAAAAAGCATCAGTGTATTCAATAGAGCCAACAAATGTCTGTATTTTCCGTTTTTTGCACTTTGCACCCTTCCCTTCGCTTAGTAAGTAACTAATACATCAATGAGTTCTCCTTAACTTATTATTCATGGTTATGGGATACCATGGACATTCAGTTTTATATGGAACATGGATCATCTAACACAGCGGTTCTCAACCTGTGGGTCGGGACCCCTTTGGGGGTCGAACGGCCCTTTCACAGGGGTCGCCTAAGACCATCGGAAAACACATATTTCCGATGGTCTTAGGAATAATTTTATGGTTGGGAGTCACCACAACATGAGGAACTGTATTAAAGGGTCGCGGCATTAGGAAGGTTGAGAACCACTGAATTCTAACAGGTTCCATGTCTGGGTTTTTGTGGAAGAAGATGCTCAGAACTAATACCCAACAGAATTGGCTGCTTTTAGCTTTGGCCCTGCCATTGGCTGTGCATAGAGTGGACTGTTTGGCAGAGGAATGGATGTGTCCAATTGGGCCAACTATGGTTTAGAAATGGCACCACTCATACCTGAGCATGTCATAAATGATCAGAAGACAATTACGTTGATGCTGTGTTTATCATTCAAGGTAGATAGAGGCAACAGGCTTTGCCGTTTCTAAAACCCTGCCCTTCCAAGCAATCTCCGCTCATCTAGGAATCTTTGTGTCCTTGTTGATATTATTTTAAAAGATTTTTTTTTCAAACCACATTAAAGGCCTTTATTGATCCGGAGGTACAGTATTTATTAATAGACAAATGCAGCGTTGGATTCTTTGCCTTCCTTTGGCTCCTTCTGTAGGTTATTTCCCTTGACTTTTTATACATTGAAATATTAGCAGTTTTTTTATTGCTGATATCTAGTGTCTAATATTTTAGTATATAGTTAAACCCATTTACAAACACACCCACAAGTGTTCCAAAACGGTCGCAACAGAGAGTGCACATTGGTTTTTACTTGAGTCTAAACATATGGTTGCCAATGCATCACTTTCTGATGAACAGCTGAACTTATTGACACCACCAGGAAACCTGGACCTACTACTCTGGACCTTGTGGTGGCTCCTGGGTTTCAGGCACCCAAGTGATTAACGAAAGGTGCCTTGGATTGTGGGGAGGTGCTGGGAGCAGAGAGAACCCTGGGAGCTGCTATGTGGGAATACAGGATTGGCTGTAGGTTCTATGGGAGGGACAGTATATAAAAGTACCCGTACCCACCTTTCCTTCACCAATACAGTTATCTGGAGCGCTGTGTGGGCACCTGGCAGCATGTATGGCACCCAAAATGGCAACCGATCATACCACCCACCTTCTTTTTCTTTTTGTCTAAGAGTTTTTATTCAATCTATTGAGTCTGTTATGATGCTTTTGGTACTTACACACACAACCACCTCCCCACAGTCCAACACGGAGCGCAGCCACAATTACATGCTACTCACTCCCTCTTGCATTTGTGAGTAGTGATGAGCGAATCTATCCTGTTTAGCTTCAGAGAAAAATTTGCGAATCTTCCAAAAGATTTGCAAAACGGCTAAAAAGACACGCGTCATTTTTTTTTACTTGCCAGGCAATTTTTTTGGACGCGGGTGCCAATTTTTTGTCGCACAGCGAAGTTTTCCCCTGTGAATTTTGTTGCCTGCTTCGTGAAACAATCTGCCAATGGCGCAACACTGAAATTCACGGTGAATCCATGCCTGCCGAATTATTTCACCCGAAACTATTTGTAACTGACACAAAATAAATTAGGGGTGGGTAGGGCCTGGAGGGGGTGCCTATGTACCCCCCTGCCCACCTCTCTTAAATGGGGCACTGCCTAATGCAGACGGTGCCTATGTACCCCCCTGCCCACCTCTCTTAAATGGGGCACTGCCTAATGCAGACGGTGCCTATGTACCCCCCTACCCACCTCTCTTAAATGGGGCACTGCCTAAATCAGATGGTGCTTATGTACCCCCCTACCCACCTCTCTTAAATGGGGCACTGCCTAAATCAGACGGTGCTTATGTACCCCCCCACCCACCTCTCTTAAATGGGGCACTGCCTAAATCAGATGGTGCTTATTTACTCCCCTGCCCACCTCTCTTAAATGGGGCACTGCCTAAATCAGATGGTGCTTATGTACCCCCCTGCCCACCTCTCTTAAATGGGGCACTGCCTAAATCAGACGGTGCTTATGTACCCCCCCACCCACCTCTCTTAAATGGGGCACTGCCTAAATCAGATGGTGCTTATGTACCCCCCTGCCCACCTCTCTTAAATGGGGCACTGCCTAAATCAGACGGTGCTTATGTACCCCCCTACCCACCTCTCTTAAATGGGGCACTGCCTAAATCAGATGGTGCTTATGTACCCCCCTACCCACCTCTCTTAAATGGGGCACTGCCTAAATCAGATGGTGCTTATGTACCCCCCTACCCACCTCTCTTAAATGGGGCACTGCCTAAATCAGATGGTGCTTATGTACCCCCCTACCCACCTCTCTTAAATGGGGCACTGCCTAAATCAGATGGTGCTTATGTACCCCCCTACCCACCTCTCTTAAATGGGGCACTGCCTAAATCAGACGGTGCTTATTTACTCCCCTGCCCACCTCTCTTAAATGGGGCACTGCCTAAATCAGACAGTGCTTATGTACCCCCCCCGCCCACCTCTCTTAAATGGGGCACTGCCTAAATCAGACAGTGCCTTTGTACCCCCCTACCCACCTCTCTTAAATGGGGCACTGCCTAAATCAGACAGTGCCTATGTACCCCCCTACCCACCTCTCTTAAATGGGGCACTGCCTAATGCAGACAGTGCCTATGTACCCCCCTACCCACCTCTTTTACATGGGGCACTGCCTAAATCAGACAGTGCCTATGTACCCCCCCCACCCACCTCTCTTAAATGGGGCACTGCCTAATGCAGACGGTGCCTATGTACCCCCCTTCCCACCTCTTTTAAATGGGGCACTGCCTAAATCAGACGGTGCCTATGTACCCCCCTACCCACCTCTCTTAAATGGAGCACTGCCTAATGCAGACGGTGCCTATGTACCCCCCTTCCCACCTCTTTTAAATGGGGCACTGCCTAAATCAGACGGTGCCTATGTACCCCCCTACCCACCTCTCTTAAATGGGGCACTGCCTAATGCAGACAGTGCCTATGTACCCCCCTACCCACCTCTTTTACATGGGGCACGGCCTAAATCAGACAGTGCCTATGTACCCCCCTACCCACCTCTTTTACATGGGGCACTGCCTAAATCAGACAGTGCCTATGTACCCCCCCCCACCCACCTCTCTTAAATGGGGCACTGCCTAATGCAGACGGTGCCTATGTACCCCCCTTCCCACCTCTTTTAAATGGGGCACTGCCTAAATCAGACGGTGCCTATGTACCCCCCTACCCACCTCTCTTAAATGGAGCACTGCCTAATGCAGACGGTGCCTATGTACCCCCCTTCCCACCTCTTTTAAATGGGGCACTGCCTAAATCAGACGGTGCCTATGTACCCCCCTACCCACCTCTCTTAAATGGAGCACTGCCTAATGCAGAAGGTGCCTATGTACCCCCCCACCCACCTCTCTTAAATGGGGCTCTGCCTAACACAGACAGGGTCCACAAAGGAACCCTCATATCTCTGCCGGCAGCAGTGAATGTGGCATTGAGAGACAGTGAGTGATCCCCAAAAGTCAAAACTATATCTTCCCACTCCCAGAGCTACTCGTCAGGAACCTTAGTCTCTAACAGGCCAAGTAAGCATTTTCCTTTCTATTCTGCCTCTCTCAACCTACATTTTTAAGTGTTTAATATCTGTAATGGTCTGTGATGCTCAGAAACCAGAAAATTGTTGGCAATGAAGCTATATTTTTGGATCATTAGGACCTTAGCAATCAAAGAACAGTTGCCATGCACACAAGGCTACAATTTTGCCTTACTAAACACACTTGGTCTCATTTGGGAAAGTGGCAAAATACAAACAATAAGCACAAAGGGTCACTGTTTTTGCTCTTTGCTTATTGCCCTGATTCTTGTGCCCCGAGGTTTAAGTCTATACACATCTAATATGGCAAAGAGCTACCACTCACATCTGCTGTAAATATTAGTTGGCCTTCTAGAAATGGCAGGGTCTATCCTTGCCCTGGGTTGCCTGGGGGTTAATAGCTACACTGCTAGAGATAAAGAATAAACTAGATAGGGACACAGAGGGGGCACAGAGGACAATTATCGAGAGGGAGAGAATGTAAGTCAGTGAAAGAGAGAGGAGAAAGAGAAGATGAAGCAGGTAATATCCGTACATAGCTGCAAGAGTAAAAGCCATTCAGGATTAATTAAAAACAATTAATCCCAGAGAAAGCATTCTGAGCAGTTGCTTTGTACTAGACTTGTCCTACTTGGCCGTCTTGAATCTTTGATGTGGAACTCTCTGTTTTATTTTATTTTTTTGAGTTATGTAAAGGCAATACAGATTAATCCCACAAAATGTGTTCTGCTGCACAAAAACATGAAATTTATTAATCCGCCTTGGTGCCAAGGCACCTGAATGTGCTGACTGAGGTGGAAAGAAGGAATATTAAGTCAGTGGTGTTGGCTATCTATTCTTATTTTGGCTGATCAATACTGCAGTTTGCCACTTCTCACTCTTTCAGTAACGGTGATTGATCGAATACCCTTAGCTGACAATAACTTTCCTTGAGTCACGGTGGAGACAGTGTGCCCGCAGTGCTGCTCGCTTGCCTGGCATTGCAGCTCGGCTTCCAGGAACGCTGAGAAATGGGTTTTGCAAACACGGAGATTTGAGAACTTTTATGCATAAAGCAATATATTCACATTCCATGGGATCAGTATAAAGATCATATTAGGTTTGCAGTATTCATATCAGTATTCAAGACTTGTGAACATTAATTTTTTTTTCCAGAGGATGAAACCTCTAATATCTACCTAGTACCCTTTGCAATAGGCTATAAACTGGCTATAAATGGTACATGTATCAGGCAAGGGAATAGTGTATCAGGCAAGAGAACAGATAGTCCATGTGTAGCCGAGCCAGACTTAAGTGATTGTACTGCAGTCCTTGATCTTATATCTCATATAGGTTACACAAATGGCCCTATTAAAGTCCTATGGGGAAGTTGGTCTCTAGACCTCCCTTCAGTGGTGAAAACCAGTTTTTTTTTTCTTAATAAGGTTTGAAATAGCTGTAATGGGTTTCAGGACCTGTTGTCCCAGTTGTTCCCTAGGCTCTATAAAGTCCTATGGGAAAGTTGGTCTCTGGGCCTCCCTTCAGTGGTGAAAACCAGTTCCTTTTTCCTTAATAAGGTTTGAAATTGCTGTGATGGGTTTCAGGACCTGATGTCCCAGTTGTTTCCTAGTTTCTATGAAAGTCATATGGGCAAGTTGGTCTCTGGGCCTCCCTTCAGTGGTGAAAACCAGTTCCTTTTTCCTTAATAAGGTTTGAAATAGCTGTGATGGGTTTCAGGACCTGATGTCCCAGTTGATTCCTAGTTTCTATGAAAGTCCTATGGGCAAGTTGGTCTCTGGGCCTCCCTTCAGTGTTGAAAACCAGTTCATTTTTCCTTAATAAGATTTGAAATAGCTGTAATGGGTTTCAGGACCTGTTGTCCTGAAACCCAATATTGCTCCAAGGTGCCCCCACTGGCCATGCCCCTAACCCCTGCAGGGGCCCCCCTAATCCGCCAAACTTCCTCCCTGAAGCACACATAAGTGAAACACTTCAGGGGAGGACATTGGCGGCCAGGGGAAGCGGCAAAAGGGATCAGGTTTGGGCTGCCGGGGCCCACCCTGCCGACCCTGCAGCAGAACGGGAAGCCAGAGCAGAAGGTAACATGAGAATTCTTTGGAAAAACACCTAAGATAATACAAACACATAGATTAAAAAAAAAAAAAAGACACCCTGAATACTACTGAATAATCGACACAACCTTTGCAGTATAGGTTAGGTTCTGGAGAAACCAGAGGATGTTCATCTCCTGGAGAATCGACAGAACCAAGTATTAACCAAGATGGATCTTGCACTTCCCTTTGATAAAGACTGGGCCATACCACACTGACTATTATAAGGGTGTTTTCCAAAGCCAGAAGCCAAATGACATTGGTTACCCCTGCTGTATTTTATATACCGTATGCCCTTTATCTGAAGACTGTACCAAACTACTTGGCCACGATGACTTACATTCCAACTTTGTCTGTTTCCTGTGCCAAAATATACGTCTCTTTCCTTAGTGATGATTGGGACAACTTGAGGGCTTTGTTCTTAGAACCCAGTTTTTAAAAATTTGCAACTACTGCAATGACACAATAGTTACAAAAGGGGCAGGGATACGGTAGCTATGGAAACTTGTTTAAGAACTCTGTGCCAAATTCAGTACACTGGACAGTGTTATCCAAGCAAGTTCATTGAAGCAAGACATGTGCATGTTCGGGGGATGTGTCATCCTCAAGTACATTCACATTTACATATTTTTTAATTACATGGATTATCCGAATGGTTGATTTTCTGCTCGCCTCTGGGGCCGTTTGTCTATCTCTGAACATGGAAACATCAGAAAACTTAACAACAACAGTGAGCATTGCCTTTAAACACCAAAGCAAGTTAAACAGGACCTAATAGAATTAAGTCTAAAGCAGGGGTGGGCAAACTTTTTGGCTCAGGGGCCACATTGACTAACAGACGGGCCGGACCGGGCCGGGCCGGGACAGCGTTACGCCCGGGGCTGCCATCAGAAATCATGGGGCCTCTCAGCTCCCCCCCAGCTCCACTTTCCAGCATCCTGCAGCTCCACTACCCAGCATCTTGAAGTTCCCCACCCAAGTATCCTGCAGTTCCCCACCCCAGCATCCTGCAGCTCCACTCCCCAGCATCCTGCAGCTCCACCCCCAGCATCTTCCAGCTTCTCCTCAAAATCCTCCCACCAGCTCCCACCAGCTCAGCCCAGCATCCTCCATGACCTGCAGCTCCCTCCTCCAGCGACCCGCTGCTTCCTCCATCCTGTCCTTCTGTTCCCCGGCTCCCCAGTGCATTCTTTTATATGGTTGCGCCGCGTGCGTGCTGACGTTGTGCGCACGCACGGGGCGCAACCAATCAGGGCCCGTCATTCTTTTAAGGGGGCCGGAGATGGCGGGCCGGATTGAAAGGGCTAACGGGCCGGATGTTGCCCGCGGGCCGTAGTTTGCCCACCCCTGGTCTAAAGCAACTGGACTTGAGTTTTCTTTAAAACCACTCATCCAAGTGGCCTATTCATTTCAACTGAGTGACTGTACTGTACTGTATACCATAACCTGGTTGAATGAGAATCTTCATAGATACCAAAGTAAGTTGGCAGGTCTCCTTTACTGTTACTGGGAATGATACTGCCATACTGGTACTGTTATTCCCCAAGTGAAAGAAATTAAATAAATAATGGAATCAAGTTCTACATCAGTGGTTATCAACCTTCCTAATGCCGTGACCCTTTAATACAGTTCCTCATGTTGTGGTGACCCTCAACCATAAAATTATTCCTAAGCCCATCGGAAATATGTGTTTTCCGATGGTCTTAGGCGACCCCTGTGAAAGGGTTGTTCGACCCCCAAAGGGGTCCCGACCCACCGGTTGAGAACCACTGGTCTACATGGATTAAAAATCTCATAAATTCCTTTGGCCTATTGGACTGGACAGGGGTTCCTTCAATGAAAATGCATACTCCTTTGTGTATTAGTAGGAATACTGTATTGGGCAAACTTCCATGCATTTGTAGCACCTCCACCAAGGGGTGTTGGTCTGGGCAGTTTCTCTTCTTTAAAAGCCACAAGTGGGGGAGAATAAAACCTGTGGAACCAATGTTGTGGTCTTTCTGTTCTTATAAAAGCTAATGGCAGGGGCAGACTAAACCCATATTACTAGTAAAAAAAAACTGCTAATATCTTGAAAACTAGAAAAGAAAATGATTTATAATTAATTAATTAATATCTCGCCCGCCATGTTATCCCAGTGTTGCATTCCCTTATCCTCAGTTGGAACATATAAAATAGAAATAAGAAGGAATTGTGTTTTTAACCTGGAAGAATTACCCTTTGACTTACAATTTCTTTGGATTTACAGTGGTGTGAAAAACTATTTGCCCCCTTCCTGATTTCTTATTCTTTTGCATGTTTGTCACACTTAAATGTTTCTGATCATCAAACACATTTAACTATTAGTCAAAGATAACACAAGTAAACACAAAATGCAGTTTTTAAATGAGGGTTTTTATTATTTAGGGAGAAAAAAAATCCAAACCTACATGGCCCTGTGTGAAAAAGTAATTGCCCCCTGAACCTAATAACTGGTTGGGCCACCCTTAGCAGCAATAACTGCAATCAAGCGTTTGCGATAACTTGCAACGAGTCTTTTACAGCGCTCTGGAGGAATTTTGGCCCACTCATCTTTGCAGAATTGTTGTAATTCAGCTTTATTTGAGGGTTTTCTAGCATGAACCGCCTTTTTAAGGTCATGCCACAACATCTCAATAGGATTCAGGTCAGGACTTTGACTAGGCCACTCCAAAGTCTTCATTTTGTTTTTATTCAGCCATTCAGAGGTGGATTTGCTGGTGTGTTTTGGGTCATTGTCCTGCTGCAGCACCCAAGATCGCTTCAGCTTGAGTTGACGAACAGATGGCCGGACATTCTCCTTCAGGATTTTTTGGTAGACAGTAGAATTCATGGTTCCATCTATCACAGCAAGCCTTCCAGGTCCTGAAGCAGCAAAACAACCCCAGACCATCACACTACCACCACCATATTTTACTGTTGGTATGATGTTCTTTTTCTGAAATGCTGTGTTACTTTTACGCCAGATGTAACGGGACACGCACCTTCCAAAAAGTTCAACTTTTGTCTCGTCGGTCCACAAGGTATTTTCCCCAAAGTCTTGGCAATCATTGAGATGTTTTTTAGCAAAATTGAGACGAGCCTTGGAAATCTGCCATGCAGGCCGTTTTTGCCCAGTCTCTTTCTTATGGTGGAGTCGTGAACACTGACCTTAATTGAGGCAAGTGAGGCCTGCAGTTCTTTAGATGTTGTCCTGGGGTCTTTTGTGGCCTCTCGGATGAGTTGTCTCTGCGCTCTTGGGGTAATTTTGGACGGCCGGCCACTCCTGGGAAGGTTCACCACTGTTCCATGTTTTTGCCATTTGTGGATAATGGCTCTCACTGTGGTTCGCTGGAGTCCCAAAGCTTTAGAAATGGCTTTATAACCTTTACCAGACTGATAGATCTCAATTACTTTTGTTCTCATTTGTTCCTGAATTTCTTTGGATCTTGGCATGATGTGTAGCTTTTGAGGTGCTTTTGGTCTACTTCTCTGTGTCAGGTAGCTCCTATTTAAGTGATTTCTTGATTGAAACAGGTGTGGCAGTAATCAGGCCTGGGGGTGACTACAGAAATTGATATTGAAATCGAAAATTGAAATTGATAAACCACAGTAAAGTTATTTTTTAACAAGGGGGGCAATCACTTTTTCACACAGGGCCATGTAGATTTGGAGTTTTTTTTCTCCCTTAATAACGTAAACCTTCATTTAAAAACTGCATTTTGTGTTCAATTATGTTATCTTTGACTAATAGTTAACGGTTTTTGATGAGCAGAAACATTTTGTGTGACAAACATGCAAAAGAATAAGAAATCAGGAAGGGGGCAAATAGTTTTTCACACCACTGTACGTCTTAAATAAAGATCAAGGATCTTCTGAACCGTCTGAAGGTTCTTTTCTTTCTATCTTTAAGCTGTTTGTTGATGGAGATTACTTTCAATTGTCAATTTTCTTACTTCTAAGAACAGGAAACAGAATACAATACATATATATATATAAAATAAAATATATAAATAATAACGATGGGGGAAATGATTTGCCAGGCATGGATTCGTGGAGAATTTCCAGGTTTTACCATTGGTGGATTGTTTCCCGAAATGGGTGACAAAATTTGGCAGGTTGCCCACGAAAAAAATTGTCCCGACAAGTGTTTTTGATGCGCAACATTTCCGCTGTTTCACGAATTTTTCGCTGTTTTGTGAATCTTTCGTAAGATTCGGGAATAGTGATGAGTGAATCTGTCCTGAAAAATTAGTGAATATTTGAAAAGATTTGCGAAACGGTGAAAATGTCACGCGTCAAATAAAAATGATTCACCAGGCATGGATTCATGTGCAAATTTCCACCTTTCGCCATTGGCGGATTGTTATGGGAAACAAAAAATTGTTGCCAGCATGAACAAAAATTGTCCCAACAATGTTTTTGACATGTAACATTTTTGCCGTTTCGCAAATTTCTAGCCGTTTCGTGAATCTCTTGAAAGATTCAGGAATAGAAATGACACGAGCAACAATTTTTTTTTTGACGTCATAGAAATGACGCGAGCAACAATTTTATTTTACTCTTGACATTTTTACCATTTGTGAATTTTCCGCTGTTTAGCGACTCTTTTCAAAGATTCAAGAATTTTTCGCCGAAGCAAGACGGTGGAAAATTGGCGAAATTGTGAAAATCATTGTCGCTCAAGTCATTTTTTTTTAAGCACAGAACATTTTTTAGACAATTTTTGTTGTACACAGCAATTTTTTTTTTTTTGCCAGGAATCCATGCCTGGTGAATTATTTCGTCCATCACTATTCACAACTGTTCCGGCGAAGCAAAATGGGACAGATTCACTCATCACTAATTAAGAAACATGGTATCACAATACAGCATCCAATTACTGATATCGCTAAGCTGACTATAACTGATGACATCACTAAGCACCAAATATAACCGATGACATCACTAAGCACTGATTATGACTGATGACATCACTAAGCACCAAATATAACCAATGACATCACTAAGCACCGATTATAACTGATGACATCACTAAGCACCGATTATAACTGATGACATCACTAAGCACCAAATATAACCAATGACATCACTAAGCCCCGATTATAACTGATGACATCACTAAGCACCGATTATATCTGATGACATCACTAAGCACCGATTATAACTGATGACATCACTAAGCACAGATTATAATTGATAACATCAGTAAGCACCGATTATAACTGATGACATCACTAAGCACCAATTATAACTGATGACATCACTAAGCACCAAATATAACCAATGACATCACTAAGCACTGATTATAACTGATGACATCACAAAGCACTAAATATAACCAATGACATCACTAAGCACCAAATATAACCCACTAAGCACCAAATATAACCAATGACATCACTAAACACCAAATATAAACAATGACATCACTAAGCACCATTTATAAAGCTAGAATTTACCGGATATTCGCGGCTTTTGTGTTTTATAACAGAAGCAGAAATCCTGTTGTGCTTTTTGAAAGCGTATAACTGTATGACGATAGTGTTCCTTTACCGGTCCCCTGGGAGACCTTATTTACTTTAATTCTTGCCTAAAAAAAGCCATTTCCAAGCCTGTTTCCTTTAGCAACATTAACACAGCCATCTCCATTAGAGACTCGGGCAAGGCAAAGGTAGATTTTATTGCAAAATAAACAAATCTGTAGAGATAATATAGAAATAGCCAGGCAAGTTTCCTGCTGGGTAAGCAGCGAGCGGTTCCAGATAAAATAACAATATAATTAGTTTTCTCAGTTTTTGTTGATATCAAATTGCACGACAGGTGCATTACTTTGCAATACGAAAAAAATGTAAAGGGGAAAAAAAACCCCCCATCTTTTTCGCTTTAACTCAAAGCCCATATGCACCCGAATCATCCGACTGCAGTTCTGTGATCTCAGACTGGTTAATATTCCTTTCATTTCTCTCTCATTAAGGCTGATTTATTTTTTTTTGTGTTAAAATGTGCCGGGGAGACCTTCCTGGCACGCAGCGGGTTTAGCCGTCGCTCCCGCGGGCATTCGTTGCTTCAAATATTTAGATTTCTAGCACAAAAAAAAACAAAAAACATTAAACAAAAGGTGCAGCTCGGTGTAGTGAAGATGTTGAAATGAACACTTTTAGCACCCATGGGTGCAAAGTATAATAAATCTTGCGGTGCCGAGTGTCGGAAACATAATGTACCTCCCCGTTCCATCTGTTATTCAATATGGGAAATATGTGAGTGTGATCATCTCAGTTTAAAGAGCCAAGAAATAATATGGGGGTTGGTGGAGGGAATAGTCGCGCGCAACTATTTTTTGATGAATGTTTAAATAAAAACCCACAAATTTTTCCACCAATGGTGAAACGCGGAAATTCTCCACGAATCCATGCCTGGCTAATTATATCCCCCATCAGTACTTCGGAATCAATGGGTGTTTTTTCTCTCGCCAAATGTATATTAGTCAATGGCCATTTTTTCCTCATGGTTTTTTTTTTTGTGCCAAAGTCTTTGGCGTCAATGGTCGTTTTTTTTCTCAAAATGGGACAGATTCACTCATCACTAATTAAGAAACATGGTATCACAATACAGCATCCAATTACTTATATCGCTAAGCTGACTATAACTGATGGCATCACTAAGCACCAAATATAACCGATGACATCACTAAGCACCGATTATAACTCATGACATCACTAAGCACCAAATATAACCAATGACATCACTAAGCACCGATTATAACTGATGACATCACTAGCACCGATTATATCTGATGACATCACAAAGCACCAAATATAACCAATGACATCCCTAAGCACCGATTATAACTGATGACATCACTAAGCACCGATTATAGCTGATGACATCACTAAGCACTGATTATAGCTGATGACATCACTAAGCACCGATTATATCTGATGACATCACTAAGCACCAAATATAACCAATGACATCACTAAGCACCGATTATAACTGATGACATCACTAAGCACTAAATTTAACCAATGACATCACTAAGCACCGATTGTAACTGATGACATCACTAAGCACCGATTATAACTGATGACATCACTAAGCACCGATTATATCTGATGACATCACAAAGCACTGAAATTCTCCACGAATCCATGCCTGGCTAATTATATCCCCCATCAGTACTTCGGAATCAATGGGTGTTTTTTCTCTCGCCAAATGTATATTAGTCAATGGCCATTTTTTCCTCATGGTTTTTTTTTGTGCCAAAGTCTTTGGCGTCAATGGTCGTTTTTTTTCTCATGACAAATGCAGTGGCTTCAATGGCTTTTTTTTGTTTTCTCATCCAAAAACCCTAATTTTTTTTCCTGGCAAAAAAAAAGCATATGATGAATCTGTGTCAGGCAAAAAAAATGTGCTCATCTCTACCAGCCACAAGATGTTCCTCTAAAGCAGGGGTCCCCAATAGTGATGGGCGAAATGTTTCGCCAGGCATGGATTTGCGGCGAATTTCCGCGTTTCACCATTGGCGGATTGTTTCGCAAAACGGATGAAAAAAATTTGCCACGGAAAAATTCGCCACACGTCTAAAAATTGTCGCCCGCGTCAAAATAATAGTCGCGGGTGACGGAATAATAGCCCCGCGACCAAATAATAGCCGCGGACGACAAAATAATAGTCGCGGGCGACAAAATAATAGTCGCGGGCGACAAAATAATAGCCATGAGCGACAAAATAATAGCCTCGGGCGACAAAATAATAGCTGCGTGACAATATAATAGCCGCGGACGACAAAAGAATAGCCGCGGACGACAATTTTTTTTGACGTGCAACATTTTCGCTGTTTTGCAAATTTTCCGCCTTTTGAAAGATTTGCGAATTTTTCGGCGATGCGAAACGGGACAGATTCGCTCATCACTAGTCCCCAACCTTTTTCACCTGTGAGCCACATTCAAATGTAAAACGAGTTGGAGAGCAACACAACTATGCAAAAGGTTCCTGGGGTTGATCTTAGCTGCTGGTAGCTCCTTTGGGGACTGGCAGACAACAGGAGACTCTGTTTGGTAGTACAGATGGTTTTGATGCAACTAAAGCTTGCCTAGAAGCCAAGAATTCAAAAATAAGCCCCTGCTTTGAGGCCACTGGGAGCAACTTCCAAGGGGTTGGGGAGCAACATGTTACTTCTGAGCCACTGGTTGGGGATCACTGGTCTAAAGCCAAACTCTTAACCCGCATATGAAACAGGCCTTTATGGTGTATCTAACAGTTTATCATAGTGCAGAGTAATTCTATGGGTAATTCTTCATTGTAACCTCTACGTCTGATCATGGCCTTGTCTTCAGTATCTAATCCCTTGTTCCTAAGTGCTCCTCAAGTTTGTTCTAAGATGGCAGAAAGGGATTGAACCAAGTGGCAGCTATAAAAAAACAAGACCTCCAAGTGCTCCGTTTCTTCTATATTATCTTGGAAGTAGGAAGTTCATTTATATGTTACATTATAGCAATATCTGCCTTATCCAGGGACTAGTTCCCTTGAGATTTTCCTCTTTAGCAGAAACTTGGGGACAATGGCAGATGAACTAGGTAGGAATTATCTGAGCATAAGATTGAACTTGATGGACCTTTCTGTATCTTTTCTCATTCTCACCTAACGCTATAATATATTAAATGAAAGGAATGCTTTTCCTCATATAGACATCCAAGCATAAATGTATTAATGTATTTTGTAGGGATGCAGCGAATCCAGGATTTGGTTCGGGATTCAGCAAAGATTCAGCCTTTTTTAGCAGAATTCAGCCTAATCCAAGTGTCTGGCCAAACCAAATCTGAATCATTAAAATCACGTGACTTTTGGTTACGTGAACATGGAAGTAAAAAACATGTGTAAGCGCACACTTCTATTTAACCCTTCCGTAACCTAACTTCCATATGCAAATTAGGATTCAGTTCAACATTCAGCTGAATTTCATGAAGGATTCGGGGGTTTGGCCAAACCCAAAAATAATGGATTCGGCGCATCCCTAGTATTTTGTAAGCTTCAAACACAGGGGTTCCCATCTCAGCATACAAACACGAATATAGGGCTTCGCTACAATGGGCCCCTTGTAGATTATGAGCAAAAACAAAAAATAAAAGTTTGGAGTCACCCCTGTGGCTCTCCCTACTCTATGCAGTCACAGACAGCATCCTCAGACCCTCTGGATCTACCTATTTCTTTCTTTTTTTCCTTCCTTTCTTTCTTCCTTCCTTTCTTTCTTTCTTTCTTTCTTTCTTTCTCTCTATCATCTACCTACTCATTCTATCCTTCTACATGTTATGTTCTTGATACAATACTTGCCTAGAAATGTAAATTTCCTTCTTTCTTTCTTTCTTTCTTTCTTTCTTTCTTTCTTTCTTTCTTTCTTTCTTTCTTTCTTTCTTTCTTTCTTTCTTTCTTTCTTTCTTTCTTTCTTTCTTTCTTTCTTTCTTTCTTTCTTTCTTTCTTTCTCTCTATCATCTACCTACTCATTCTATCCTTCTACATGTTATGTTCTTGATACAATACTTGCCTAGAAATGTAAATTTCCTTCCTTCCTTCCTCCCTTCCTTCTTTCTTTCTCTTTCTTTCTTTCTCTTTCTTTCTTTCTCTTTCTTTCTTTCTTTCTCTTTCTTTCTTTCTTTCTCTTTCTTTCTTTCTTTCTCTTTCTTTCTTTCTTTCTCTTTCTTTCTTTCTTTCTCTTTCTTTCTTTCTCTTTCTTTCTTTCTTTCTCTTTCTTTCTTTCTTTCTTTCTCTTTCTTTCTTTCTTTCTCTCTTTCTCTCTATCATCTACCTACTCATTCTATCCTTCTACATGTTATGTTCTTGATACAATACTTGCCTAGAAATGTAAATTTCCTTCCTTCCTTCCTTCCTTCTTTCTTTCTCTTTCTTCCTTCCTTCCTTCCTTCCTTCCTTCCTCCCTCCCTCCCTCCCTCTCTCTCTCTCTCCCTCCCTTCCCTCCTTCTTTCCTCCCTCCCTCCCTTCCTTCCTTCCTTCCTCCCTCCCTCCCTCTTCTTTTTCTTTCTTTCTTTCTTTCTCTCTATTATCTACCTACTCATTCTATCCTTCTACATGTTATGTTCTTGATACAATACTTGCCTAGAAATGTAAATTTGATAAAAACTAAAGCTCTTCTAGAAATGCCTTTTCTTGTTTCAGTGAAACTCCCGTAATAAATTCTTTCTGGTGTTTTGCCTTTCTGGTCACCATCTGCTCAATAAATCTTTTGAAATATCCAACAATTTATTTTACTTGTAAAAGCTGCACCGCGTTTCACTTCAGTTGTCTATTCATTTAACTTCCCAGTTCAAACCGGGTCCCGTTCTGGCGCACCTGTTGTTGGGCAGGAGGTAACATTCTCTTTCAGCTTTGAAACAGTAGGAAATTCATTATTTAAAATGAGGAGAGACAATTGCTGTAATCGTGGCACTGGAATGGCAAAAAAAAAGTCCCAACAGTTCATCGTTGAACCTGACAAATGGCACCATTTGTCACTTTATCTTCCTTTTTTAAACTACTGTATACTGTATTCACTTTGCTGCACAGTTGTAAACGGAATCAGCTATTCAGTTATCTCAGGGTAGTACAACGTCAAAATTAGAACACAATAACAATAGTGCACCGTGTGTGCCAGAAGTGCCTTCTACTCGCGGGCTTGGTAAAAACAAAATGAGGCTTATTTTAATGTAAATACAGACTTTCTGGGCTGCCACTTTTATATAATGCTTTTGGCATAACCCCTAGAGCCAGACCAACAGTCGCAAAAACTATACCTTATGGAAAAGTGTTCATAATTCTCTGATTTCTATAACCTTCGTTTTCCAATGTTTGCTTAGGTAACCAAGGTTTAGGCAGATATTTTTGTTATAGTTACTCTATATTTGAGTTTCTACCAAATGTCATCCTATTTGGCCTTCATGTTTAGCTGACTTATCTACTTTGGGCTCCTTGGGCCTGCCCAACTTTTTTAAACCACTTTGCACCAAATGCTTTCAAGTCATTGGGTGTTCTTTCTCTCATATTTTTCTTGTGCCAAATGCAGTGGATTCGATGGGCTTTTTTCTCATCCAAAATGCAGTGGATTCAATGGACATTAATGCATTGAAGTCAATGGCCATTTTTCTTACATTTTTTTCTTACCCCCCCAATTTTTTTGCCGGCAAAACAAAGCACATAACGAATTTGTATCAGGCTCATCCCTACTGGCCACCAGAGGTTCCTGTAAAACCAAACTCTTAAACTACATATGGCTTTTATGGTGTATCTAACAGTGTAGATTATAGTGCAGAGTAATACTATGGGAAAAAGAGTGTGTCGTGCTGTACCATATTGTGCTGGACATTGTATCTGTTAAAGAGTTCTTCACTTTAACCTCTAGGACTGGTCATGGCCTTGTCTAGAACAGTGATCCCCAACCAGTGGCCCATAAGCAACATGTTGCTCACCAACCCCTCTTGATGTTGCTCCCAGTGGCCTCACATTAGGTGCCCATTTCTGACTTGCAGACAAGTTTAGGAAGGCCAGAGCCACAGGTTTACTCCAACTAGGGCCTCCTTCAGGCCAATAGTCAAAATGGGGCTACCGAATAGCCAATCACAGTCATTATTTGGCATCCCCAAAGAACCTCTATCACATTTTTTGTTCATGTGTAAAAAAGGTTGAGGGCCCCTGATCTACAAAATGCCCCTTTGTACCAGGATCTATAATGTTGGTGGATCCAAGGAAACACATCTTGGGACATCCCTATTGATTGACCAACATTGCAGATTCTCTTACACAGGTCCTCTTTGCCCTTGTAAGCGTTTATAGCAGATATTTTTATAAATGCATATGTGGAATGTGCACCCTTTCTCAGTCAGATATAGGTACATGGCGCTATACTTTTATAGCGGTCACGGAATTCAGATGGTGCATCAAAGCAGGGGACATCTTTCTCCATTCTTTCTCCTTTCTATAATACACATTCATCTGATAATGAACCAAGGACTGCACTCATCCAACTCAACATTCCATTTATATTGTGACCTTCCATAGAGACCTTCTAATAATACGTACATTGATTTGAAGGAAAACTCAACATTTTTGAAGCCTCTGGTATGCAGGATTGGTTAACTGTCACTGTTTGAACGTATAGTAGCGGTTCTTGCATACGGGGCCTATTTAGTTGTATTAGAAGTTCTCTCTGTACATTAGTCAATCTGTTGCCTCACCTTCCAAAATGGAAGTGGAAAACCGAGGCTCTACAATTACTGTTCAACCATTCAAATAATTGGGCTGTGCTTTGTATTGACTTAAACTGAGCCATAATTGCACAGATTATAGTAGCCATTAATCTCAGAGACTTACAAACACAGGAATATTCAAGGGCATAATGGAAGTAGCTCATGTAAAGCAATTATTTTAGAGTTCATGTTTTTAATTCCTGTCTTACAATAAATGTTTGTCATCATAATAATGTAGAAACAACCCTGGCGTTATTTTCCAACTGCAACAAAAGGTCTCAGAAGATGTCATGTTCTTGCTTTAGAAATATAATATTTTATCGGTATATTAATTAAGAACAAACTGCCTGTTTTCAGCCCCGGTTGCTGCCCCATTGGAACATTGCTCAAGCTCCAGCCTATCAAGCTCGCTCTTCCATCCACTGCACCGTTTATTGCTCTATATCATCCCCGGCTTTGGCTTGGCCCCCTGCCAGCCGCATTAATGTGACATTCACTGATCAATCAACCTGTCTCATTACAACCTTCTGCTTGCCTTGTCATCATGGTCCATGTTGTCAGAAATAAGAAATGAATATCTAGAAGGTCACCTTCTCAAAATGTTTGTTTCCCGTAATAATAGACCCAAAGTTAAGTGAATCCTTATTACTTTTTTGTTTTCTCTCCTTTCCATATATGTTTACAGAAAAGTTAGTCTTAGGGATGATAGTTCTCTCTCTTCTATATATAAAGGTCCCCATACACGGGCCGATTCTAGCTGTCAATATTGGTTCCTTAGACCGATTCGGCAGCTTATTGGCCCGTGTAGGGGCACAAACTAAGGTCCTGCCCAACCGATATCTGGCCTGAAATTGGGCAGATATCGATCGGGCAGGTTAAAAAATTTCGTAGGATCGGGGACCGCATCGGCTCGTTGATACAGTCCCTGAACCGACTGCGCCTATACCCGTCGTTCTAATTCAATCGTTTGACCGAATTAGCCTAAATTCACCCAATATTGCCCACCGGTAGATCTTAACGTGTATAGCCACCTTTAGAGAGACAGAATAAATGAAGAGTAAGTTAACAATTAACTCTACAATAGTGATGAGCAAATCTGTTCCGTTTCACTTTGCCATAAAATTTGCGAAACGGCAAGAAAATTTGCGAAACAGCAAAAAATTCTAGAAACGCATTTGTCACGCAATTTTTTTGTCCCCATTGTCTAATTTTATTTGCCCGCACTTCTTTTGATGTGATCACGCCTTTTTTAAGTGACCGCAACCTTTTTTTATGTGACTGCGCCCTTTTTGACACGTTCGCACCCTTTTTGACGCAACCAAATTGCTGCGCGCAAATTTTTCAGCAGCAAATTTTCACAGAAGTTTCACTAAACAATTCGCCAATGCAGAAATTTGCTGCGAATCCATGCCTGGCACAAAAAATTCCCTCATCACTAGTTCTCTCTCTTATATATATATATATATATATAAAGGTGCCCATACACGGGCTGCTGATATTGTTTCCTTAGACCGATTCGGCAGCTTATCAGCCCGTGTAGGGGCACAAACGATGGGCCTGCCCGACCGATATTTGGCCTGAAATCAGCCAGATATCGATCGGGCAGGTTAAAAAATCGGGACTGCATCGGCTCGTCGATGTGGTCCCAGAACCAACTGCGCCCGTTACCGGCGTTCTAATTCGATCGTTTGACCGATTTAGCCTAAATTCACCCAATATTGCCCACCCGTAGATCTTAACGTGTATAGCCACCTTAAGAGGGAGAGAATAAATGAAGAGTAAGTTAACAATTAACTCCACAACCGTTAAGGAGTTGAGGTTGTGCAAAATACATGCAGTCATTGGTTCTCATTGGTATTCATCAAAGGTACTTGGGCCTAAGAGGCTCTTTGCTCTTCTGTATCATTGCACTTAATATCAGTACATCTCAGCTCCTGTCCTGAATTGCACATAAATGCATCTGTTAATGCAGAGAAACCATAGACCTACCACCACCTTAAGCTGTGAGCTCTAAAGAGCAATGGGGTGACCCACTAAAGGAGACAGTCTTCTAGCATCTTTGATGAGATATTTACATTATGTAGCTTGGAAGCAATTATGTCTAGAAGTCCAGTCACTGTGGTACAATGACTCTTCCCATGACTCATGCCTTCACAGCAGCACCGCTATTCTAATCATGTTGTGTGTCAATGGCACTGGACATGCTCAGTGCACTCTGGGCTTACAGAAACATTTTGAGGTTACATTTGTACAAAAAACGGATTCATCAGATCTGATGATTAATCCACGATGGAATGGGATTCAGAATTAATTGCTAATTAGCCTTTTGTCTAAGAGAAAATGGGGGGAATACTGGGGGCATCTTCAGTGGCTTGCATCTTCACTACTAAAGGGCTGTGGTGCAGTGATGTGCGGGTTGAGAAAAACCTCAACCTGCACTCCACCCTAACCTGCCCCCTCCCAACCCGACACCTCCCCTCTATTTATAGTCCCACACCCTCCCTGCCCCACTGATGACATCACAAAAGAGGCAGGGCAGAGTGGGTACATGCCTATAAATCTGGAAGTGCAACCTGGCAGTGTAAGGTCATGGGTGGGGAGAGGAGGCACAAGAGCTCAACCTGCCTGTGACCCGCAAATGATGTGCCAAGGTCTGCCCAAATCTACCCGACCCCGCGGCTATTCTTTTGTCGCACAGCTATTATTTTGTCGCCCACGGCTATTCTTTTGTCACCCGCAGCTATTCTTTTGTCGCCCACGGCTATTTTTTTGTCGCCCGGAAATTCGCCGCGAATGCATGCCTGGCGAAACATTTCGCCCATCACTAGAGAAAACACAATATGACTTTCTCATACATTTAACTAGAAACTCCTACAACATAATAGCCCCTAACATGCCTGAGTGTTGAGCTGCTCCCCAGAACGTGGGTTTTCATTACAGCGCAATGAATGCAGCAAAGCCGGATCATATCAGAAAGCTCTTTCATGGCCAACCACCGGTTACCTTTTTAGCTGGTGGCAAAAACACAACTTATTAAAGACAAAACCTCTCTCTCATATTGGAATTGGATACAGAATAGTCTTTTGCTCTATTCTTTTCCAAGGCTTCTTAGGCTGACCAGCATCAAATAGCGAGAGAGCTGCTCTTTGCCCCAAGCAACAGCCTCCCCTGTACAAGCCGAGAAGAACAAAGGCCCTTATACTGTTATATGTGGTTTGAAGCAAATAATGTTTCTTAGCTCTCCGTCCAATGATGAAAAAGCTCCAGACCACGGCGCTCATACAGAGGGATTAAAGGGCCACTATACCTTCAGATTTTACTTTCCCTTTGTATTTATCTTAATAAAACATTAAGAGGTAATTATATTATTTTTTTTCCAATTTTCCCTCTTAATTTTAATAAAGGTGTGACTGGCACAACATTCTAACTTTCTCAAAGCCTATCAACATACATACATACATACATACATACATATATAAATACATACATACATACATACATACATATATAAATACATACATACATACATACATACATATATAAATACATACATACATACATACATACATATATAAATACATACATACATACATACATATATAAATACATACATACATACATATATAAATACATACATACATACATACATATATAAATACATACATACATACATACATACATACATATATAAATACATACATACATACATACATATATAAATACATACATACATACATACATACATACATACATATATAAATACATACATACATACATACATATATACATATATATAAATACATACATACATACATATATAAATACATACATACATACATACATACATATATAAATACATACATACATACATACATATATAAATACATACATACATACATACATACATATATAAATACATACATACATACATACATATATAAATACATACATACATACATATATAAATACATACATACATACATACATACATATATAAATACATACATACATACATACATACATACATACATATATAAATACATACATACAGTGGCTTGCAAAAGTATTTGGCCCCCTTGAACTTTTCCACATTTTGTCACATTACAGCCACAAACATGAATCAATTTTATTGGAATTCCACGTGAAAGACCAATACAAAGTGGTGTACACGTGAGAAGTGGAACGAAAATCATACATGATTCCAAACATTTTTTACAAATAAATAACTGCAAAGTGGGGTGTGCGTAATTATTCAGCCCCCTTTGGTCTGAGTGCAGTCAGTTGCCCATAGACATTGCCTGATGAGTGCTAATGACTAAATAGAGTGCCCCTGTGTGTAATCTAATGTCAGTACAAATACAGCTGCTCTGTGACGGCCTCAGAGGTTGTCTAAGAGAATATTGGGAGCAACAACACCATGAAGTCCAAAGAACACACCAGACAGGTCAGGGATAAAGTTATTGAGAAATTTAAAGCAGGCTTAGGCTACAAAAAGATTTCCAAAGCCTTGAACATCCCACGGAGCACTGTTCAAGCGATCATTAAGAAATAGAAGGAGTATGGCACAACTGTAACCCTACCAAGACAAGGCCGTCCACCTAAACTCACAGGCCGAACAAGGAGAGCGCTGATCAGAAATGCAGCCAAGAGGCCCATGGTGACTCTGGGGGAGCTGCAGAGATCTACAGCTCAGGTGGGGGAATCTGTCCATAGGGCAACTATTAGTCGTGCACTGCACAAAGTTGGCCTTTATAGAAGAGTGGCAAGAAGAAAGCCATTGTTAACAGAAAACCATAAGAAGTTCCATTCACAGTTTGCCACAAGCCATGTGGGGGACACAGCAAACATGTGGAAGAAAGTGCTCTGGTCAGCATATATAAAAACATACATACAAAAATACATACATACGTATATAAATACCATAAACCTAATCCCGGATGCATATATTTTTTATTTAGCACAATCCTTTAGGAAAATATACAGAAAGTAGTGAATGTTTTTGCCAGGCATGGATTCACGGGAGCGAGGAAAAAGTCACGGTTGCACCAAAAATTTTGCGACCATGTCAAAAAAGTAGTGTGTGCCAAAAAAGTTGCCCGGTAGCCGCGCCTCATGATTTTTTTCACAGTTTCGCAGAATTTCGCAGTGAATCTATTCCTGTCGAAAAAATATGCTCATCACCAGTATAAACTTATTTTTTTACCTATATTATTTATGAACATAATCTGACTTGTGCTGATGTTCCTCCCCAACTACTGTGGGAAAAAAGGCAACAGAGATAAAATCCTATATTTTAAAATGTCTGCAGCTTTCATTTTTCAGCAGAACTTGCCCTTTATAGACATACAACTTGTATCTGACTCGCGTGGTCCTATCTCACGGTTCCACCCAACAGGAACAGGAAGTGACTCTAATATCAACTTCCGCTTTAGAAACACCGTTGCATAGCTAAGAATATCTGATATAAGAAATAGCTTTAATGGCTAGTGATGAACGAAATATTTCGCCAGGCATGGATTCGCTGCGAAATTCCTCATTTCGCCATTGGCGGATTTTTTTTGCAAAACTGCTGCAAAAATTTGCCACGTCAAAAGATCACCAAGTGCGGAAAAAGTTGCGGTTGCGTCAAAAAAAAAGTTGCAGTCATGTCAATTACATTGCGCTCACGGCAATAAAAAGTCGCTTTTGTCAAAAAGTCATGCGGAAGCCACATTTTGTGAATTTCCCAGCATTACTTAGGGGCACATTTACTAAGACACGAATCTGAACTGAATTGGAAAAATTCCGATTTGAAAACGAACATTTTGCGACTTTTTTGTATTTTTTGCGATTTTTTCGGCGTCTTTACAACTTTTTGGAAATTGTCGCGACTTTTTCGTTACCAATACGATTAAACGCGAGTTTTTGGTAGTCTTTCCGAAAGTTGCGCAAAATCTGGCGAACTTTTTGCGCAAGTTTTAACGCTACGAAAAATCGCCAGATTTTGCGCAACTTTGTGAATGGCTACGAAAAACTCGCTTTTTTTCGCACAAATCGTATTAGTAACGAAAAAGTTGCGTCAATTTTCCCAAAAAAAATGGCAAAATACCGATCATTACGAAAAAAACGCAATCGGACGCATTCGGCCCGTTCGTGGGTTAGTAAATGTGCCCCTTAGTAGCAATTCGCCGTGACAAATGTTCGCTGAGCGAGGAAAAAGTCACTGTTGCGTAAAAAAAAATCTCGTCATCTCAAATACGTTTGCAAAAATGTCACATGGAAGCCACAATTCGTGAATTTTTTAGCAGCAATTCGACACAACAAAAGTTTGCTGAGTCAAAAAAAGTAGGGATGCACGGAATCCATGATTTGGTTCAGGATTTGCTCAGGATTCGGCCTTTTTCAGCAGGGTTTGGATTCGGTCGAATCCACGGTCCTGGCTGAACCGAATGGTTTAATCGGAATGGTTGAATGTCCACGTGAACACGGAAGTGAAAATGTTTTTGCCGCGCGTTGCGATGTTTACCCCTTTCTAGGTTCAGTATTCAGCCGAATCCCTGGGGATGAATTCGGGGGTTCGGCCAAACCCAACAAACTGCGTTCGGTGCACCCCTCAAAAAAGTTGCGCACCTCAAAAAAAGTTGTGCAGTAGCCACATTTCTCAAAGCAAAATGGGATTTATTTGCTCATTACAATTAACGGTACTTCTAGTTGGTGCTTGAGTATCTCACAGGGTTACAAAGTGACAGAGGAGAAACACAAGCTACTTACACAACCGTACACACACACACCGCTATACACACATTCACATAAACATGAAAAATATTCTCCGCTGCCAAGGAGACATTCAAGCCCCTATTGAAGGCAATAAAAACGCAGAAAAAAAAGTTTAAGAAATGTTAAATATTCATAATTAGCCCTAAAAGTGCCCTAAAATTTGCCCTAATAGCAGCTATTCTATTCAGGAACAGGATTCCTGTACGTACAGAGTGAAAGTGGATCCGTAATGATGTAATGATGAGCGAATCCGTCCCGCTTTTGTGCGACTTTTGTGAAACGGTGAAAAATTTGTGAAACATACCTTTTTCGACATGAGCAACATTTTTTTAATGTGTGAGACTTTGTTTTTGGTGCACGGCAAATGTTTTCCACGGCAAATTTTTGTGTCCGTTTGGCAAAAAAAACGGTCAATGGCGAAACACAGAAATTTGCTGCGAATCTGCGCCTGGTGAAAAATGTTGCTCATCATTACAGAAGAGTGCAGTTTAACTGGTTCAATGAATATGGGGTGTAATATTGGAAGGTACTTGCATTGTAGAAATCCCTGCTATGAATAAAATACAAATGTTTCGCCCTGTACAGTATACAGTATGTCTGAACTTCCATTCCAATTATCAGTAGTGATGAGCAAACCTGTCCATCTGTCCATCAGCTATCGCCAGTGGTGGGCCAAGTTGGCCAGGCACCCTAGTTTGTCTACTTTTCCACCACCCCCCTACACTCGACCAGTTGGAAGTCTCTGTGCCATTCGCATTTACCTGTATATATATATTATTATACTGTTTATGCTGTTTTAAAAACACACGTTTTTTCACAAAAGATCTCGGCTTTACTGGTCATTTTTACAGTATTGGAACCCCTTACTGGGCACCCAAGGTATGGTATGTAGCGGTGTGCCATTCTTTATGTGTATATACTGTATATATATATATATAGTATACAGGGAGGAGCACACCCTATACAAGTCCAAATGCCCTTGGAGTGCCGCACACACAGGGACTTGATACAAAAGAAAAAGTGGTTTTATTGAAAAAATTCCAACGTTTCGAGCACAACCAGGGCTCTTCCTCAGGGACAAACCAACAGACCATATCCCAACACCCACATAATACCCCCACCACACAAAATGGTGCCAAAAAACGGCCCTAGCTACCATGGCAACCAGTGTAAACAAGCCCCACACTCACCAGAGCAAGGTAAATTCAAATGTCAACACATACAGGCAAATAGAATGGGAGTGCAGTGCTGGAAAACAAGGTTAAGTTTAAAATCATGTAGCTAGTAGGCAAATTGATACATGTTGCAAAAGGCATATGTTGCAAAGAACTGTAACAAAAAATGTTGCAAAAAACTATACAGAGAATGTCCCCAGTCAGATAGCAAGCATTTCACTGGGCTAAGTGATGAATGCCTTAGTTGCTAGGAGCAAAAGGTTATAGCGGATAATTATTTGTTGGAGACCGGCATCGGGTATTAAACCCAGAACCCATGTCTGGACGCACCAGAGAAGCTAGGAATATAAAGGAACGGACACAGAGAGGAACCACCACCTGTCACCTGTACCCAGCGACCTCTGAACTTCAGTGTGTAAATATGATCATCATGTGGAGCAGAACATATCGCCCACAGAGGCAATGCCCAGTCAAATGTTGCGGAAGCTGGTCGGGCGTGTTCAGTTAGCGTGCCGAATTGTAGGGAGCATAGGGCACACTTTTTGCCTAGTTACCATGTATATATATATATACAAGACTGAACGGAGCACACCCTATTGTAGTTCAAAAGCCCTGGGTGCAATTTTTTTCCCTGTGTATATATATATATATATATATATATATATATATATATATATATATATATATATATATATACCGTATATATGCACACACACACATACTGTATATATATATATATTTAAAGAAAGATTACCAAAAGCTTGTTTCCGTCCCACCATAAAATGTCTAATGCTGTCAATGAGTTAAATATATATTACTTGTTCTATATCAATTTTATATATTTCTGCCCATTAAATATATTTTCTACACATCCAGCAGGGTAACAGCGCAGAGCAGGCACTTTATCTCTATATTGAGCCCAAACAAACTCGCAGCTGCCCTCTTCTAAAAAAAAAAACACCCTGAAGAGCCACTTACTGTAGCCATTCTCTACAATTTACCTCCCGTTTTATCATTCAAAGAGAGTAAATCTTTTTTTCCCCGACGCCGCGCACAGAAATGCCTGTAAATTTCTTTCCAAAATAGAATAAATTCGTCTTGTTTATCTTGATTGGAGAGTAGCTTTTAGTGAATCCAGCGTTCAATCACAGTTCGCAAAGTGACCCATCACTTATTCACAATGCAATAATCCAGCAGAGACGCATTCTCTCCTGATTTCAGCCGGTGAAAGTTAATAGAATATTCCTATTGTGGCAAACTTCCAAGATAACAGAAACATTATGGAATTAATGTGTTATAACCTCCTCTGCTCTGAGCCGTAGTTCATTCCGCTGTAGTCATTATGGCTGTTGGCTCCATATACCCTGGGCTGTGCTTTCTGCAGGAAGCCAAAATAATAAAAAGACAAGTCTATTTTCTATAAGAAGAGGATAGTTAAGCTTTATTGGTGGATTAATGCCGATCAGCCAGTAAGCAAAAGACTGGTGATTAGTAATGGGCACGGATTCATGGCACAATTGTGCATCGGCAATGTGCCATCTAAAACCTGCCAAGATCATGTAGAAGTCAAAGACTGATGTCCCTTTACAACCAGAAGATCTTTCTTTGCTTGGTGGTTTTGAAGATTTTTGGGGGTTCTTACACTGGCTTTTGTGCGGCAATACGGAAAAAGTCACGGTTATCATGTGATAGGTTGGAATAGTCGTGGTTTTCACGACTTTTCCGCAACTTTTTTTTGTTCTGGTTCTTTGAGTTCAGATCTTTCAATACCTTACTACCATTTCGTGAAAGTGAGCTTTTTCGTGGTTTTAAACAAATATAAACCAAAAAAAGGGTTTTAGTAAATGCCCCCCTTAGGGGCCCATTCATTAAAGTACGAATCCGACTCACGAAATACGATTCTTTTCGTTTCAATCCGAAAATGTCGGAACTTTTGTAGTCGCTGCGATGATTTTGTCGCACAAAATGTCGCAAAGCACAGAAACTATGATTTTGTTGCACGAATTGTCGCAAAGCACGAAAAATACAATTTTGTCGCAAAGCACGAAAAATGTGATTTTGACGCAAGAATTGTCGCAAAGCACAGAAAATACGATTTTGTCACACGAATTGTCGCAAAGCACAAAAAAATGCTGTGGAAATTAACGAAAAAATCACAGAAAATACGCACAGTTCTAAAAGTTAGAAAAAATAAAACATTTTTGTAATCGTAACCAATCGTACTTTGATAAATGGGCCCCTTAGTTTCCCAATTAAACGAGGTATGCATTTGAGCATGAATAAAATCTGTTCCATTTTCGAATTTCCATGGACAATGATAAGCTAGGGTACAAGGCCAATATTTGCTGGAATCCCGGAAACATCTGAAGAGGTCGGATCTTCCCATTGGAATGGGTGTCACCTTGGGTCAGTTTCAATATAATGGTCCCACCTTAGTTATTTTACACTCCTAATACTATTGAAAGTGTGTGTTATGGTCCCTTTTTCATAATCTCCACTTTAAACCAAAAAATAATACATGTACTCAGAGTGGTCCTTGTAATTAATTAATTGCCTAATTTTTGTAGTTTCTGAGATATTAGCAGTGTTTGGCTACTAACACCAGGCAGGGTCGGACTGGGGGGTGAAGGGTCCACCGGGGTTTCTGCCCCAAGGGCCCTGCAGGTGTCCCCGCCAGCAGTGTCCCCTAACCCCCCCACAGAGTCCCCCCAACTCCCCTTGCAGGGCCCCCCACCCAACGTCCTCCCCCAAGCACGTAAATTTAACGTGTCAGGGGGGCAGCGGTCAGGCAGGGGGAGAGCCAGCATGGGTCAGGTCTGGGTCAGCGGTGCCCACCGGGATTTTTCCCGGTGTCCCGGTGGCCCAGTCCGACCCTGACACCAGGCTTCCAGCTCAACAGCACTCTTTGAAGTTCTAATAACCTTAACCCCCTATGCACTTCCTATGCGTTGCCTATATTGAAAGTTTAAGCTACATTTGGTGACTTACTAACTATCAGGGAGAGCTGTTGAGCCAAAAGTCTGGCCTAAAACTGCTAATATCTTAGAAACCACTACAAAATAGGAAATTGATGTAAATAGTAAAAGTACTCTACTAAATAAGTTTAGAATGTAGAGTCAATGTTCAGGAATTGATAATAGCAGCTAGTGGGGGGCAGGAACTACAAAGGTCAAGGATATTCCTTAGATATTCCTAGATATTAGTACTTTTTACTGTATGAGTAAAGGGTGAGCTATCTACCAGACAATAGACTGTTCTGTGCAGTTTGTTTGTGGGAAGGGTTCCAGATGAACCATTTAGAGAAGGGACACTACATAACAGTTAAGAGTAGGCAGACCAGTGCCTGTAGGTAACTTTCTCTTCTACTTGTAATCACTATCTACTTGTCTTATCTGGAAATTCAGTTGAATATAGGGCTTCTTCCTCTGAACCAGCTGGGGTCTCACAAAGTGGACTTGATATGCCGTTCGGTGGAAAAAACAGGTTGACCAGGATTTTTAGATCATTCCATCAGACCATCTCATCATCCCAAATGATAGCTTCTGGCTTTCCATCCTACTATCTTATCTAGTCCAAGTTACAACTGAGATCTAAAATGTTTAACATTGGTGCTACAGCACTGAGGCAAGAGAAAGGACAAGGATATCAAATTTGATCTTGAGACCTGTCTTGGCACAGAGATACTTGGCACAGAGAGCTTCCCTTGGGTACTGCAATATCATTCACAAGGTTCACTCATCTCTGTTTATGACTGCTTTATCCACTGATACTTACTGTACGCACACTTTTTATCTGCATTGTACATTACCCCACTGTGGAGAATACTTTAGAAGGGATCTCAGAAGTAGATTTACAGTACAGCATCCCTATATGCTTTGGTTTGGAGATTTAGTAAGTAACATAGTAACATAGTAAGTTGGGTTGAAAAAAGACATACGTCCATCACGTTCAACCAAAATGCCTATATATAACCTGCCTAACTGCCAGTTGATCCAGAGGAAGGCAAAAACCCCATCTGAAGCCTCTCTAATTTGCTGCAGAGGGGAAAAAATTCCTTCCTGACTCCAAGATGGCAATCGGACCAGTCCCTGGGGCAACTTGTATCTCCCCTACCCCTGTATTCCCTCACTTGTACTGAGAGCTATCTCCCCTACCCCTGTATTCCCTCACTTGTACTGAGAGCTATCCCCCCTACCCCTGTATTCCCTCACTTGTACTGAGAGCTATCCCCCCTACCCCTGTATTCCCTCACTTGTACTGAGAGCTATCTCCCCTACCCCTGTATTCCCTCACTTGTACTGAGAGCTATCCCCCCTACCCCTGTATTCCCTCACTTGTACTGAGAGCTATCTCCCCTACCCCTGTATTCCCTCACTTGTACTGAGAGCTATCTCCCCTACCCCTGTATTCCCTCACTTGTACTGAGAGCTATCCCCCCTACCCCTGTATTCCCTCACTTGTACTGAGAGCTATCTCCCATAACCCTGTATTCCCTCACTTGTACTGAGAGCTATCCCCCCTACCCCTGTATTCCCTCACTTGTACTGAGAGCTATCCCCCCTACCCCTGTATTCCCTCACTTGTACTGAGAGCTATCTCCCATAACCCTGTATTCCCTCACTTGTACTGAGAGCTATCTCCCCTACCCCTGTATTCCCTCACTTGTACTGAGAGCTATCCCCCATACCCCTGTATTCCCTCACTTGCTAAGAATATCTAGAGAATGAGTATGAGAAACCTGACAATGTAGCCAGTGCAATCAAAGAGGGACAATGCTCTTCACCTTACAGAGTGTTGCAGAAAAAATTGCACCTTCTCCCTATATTCTACTCACCGTTTATGGTCTGGCCAACATAAGTGATATCCTTCAATACTAACAAATAATGTATATTGCCCTTAAACATGGAAAAGAGGGAGTACAATAAACAAATACACCATTACAGACAATGATATTTGAAAAACTGGTTCCCATAATCCTAATCGGAAAGGGTTAGAGAGTTTTCCAACAAATTCAGCTCTACACAATAGACAAGATCACCTGATGATTATTTCACTGCAAACAGTAAAAGGGTTGAGCTTGTCAAAGTATGTTTCATTTCGGAATAAAGATACAGAGCACAAAACTCTCAAACACTAGGTAGGAACTCGTAGGACTAAGCTAGAATCAATATATTGTGGCTGCTCTGAGGTGGGCTCCATAGGGATCTGCACCAAGGCACTTTATTCACTAGGTATTGGATTAAATATTTAACCTTCATTTGGTACATATTGGCTTTCTTAAAGATAGGCACGAACAAGCAGAACCAAAACCTAAGAATTAAGAAAGTTTGGGTTAATGAAGTGATGAGTAGGTTGAGTTGGGAACATGGTGGGACATGGTGGGACATGGTGGAACTTGGTGGAACTTGGTGAGCCATTTGATCCAAACGTCTAGATAACATTGCTCCACCTGTACATTAAAATCATGTTCATTAGCACAAAAGTGAAACAATCCAGTCTTCTACTTTTAATTTCTTTTTCTTTTACTAGGGCAAAGGAAGGATTATGGGTAAAGTAGAGATGTTCAACATCCCAAAGAGCATAATTTGCATCTTGTCAAAATATCACTTTATACCATAAATCTGACTCAAGACGATGTTCGGTTCTTGCACCCGTAGAGAGGCATTAAATGTGTATGTTTCTGTTAGAGTCCTTGTCTCCCACTTCTGCACTCAGATTGCCTACTCAGAAATGAAAGCCCTTTTAAGCGCAGAGTCTATTATCTCTCCGCTACTAATTCAGTAACGAGGCTGGAAGCGTGCTACATTATTCAAATAATTGAGAATTATTACGGTCCAACCTTGAATGTTTTATTCATGTCAAATCTGGGGAAAGAAGGTGCAGAGACAATTGGTTTCATCTTGATCTTTGATGTCAACCTTGGGAAGAACAATGTTTTTCTATTGTGACATGCTAAGAATCAGCTTGATCTGATTAACTCCATGTCAGGGTGTATAAAGCGCTCCGTGCTCATTGCTGTGAAACAAGGGAGTCATAAAAAGGGAATATGGAAATGCACCATTACACTAAAACAGATGCTAAAGACGTTCTGGACCAAAAAAACAGATCAATGCATCAACAGTAGTGATAAGCGAAATGTTTTGCCAGGCATTGATTCGCAATGAATTTCCACGTTTCGCCATTGGCAGATTGTTTCGTGAAATGGGTGAAAAATTTGCTGTACATCCAAAAATTGTCGCAAGAATAGTCGTGCGTCCAAAAATTGTCGCAAGAATAGTTGCGGGCATCAAAAGAATAGTCGCACCTCAAAAATTGTCACAAGAATAGTCGCAGGCATCAAAAGAATAGTCGCACGTCCAAAAATTGTTGCAAGAATAGTCGCGGGCATCAAAAGAATAGTCGCACGTCCAAAAATTGTTGCAAGAATAGTTTCGGGCATCAAAAGAATAGTCGCACGTCCAAAAATTGTTGCAAGAATAGTCGCAGGCATCAAAAGAATAGTCGCACGTCCAAAAATTGTTGCAAGAATAGTCGCAGGCATCAAAAGAATAGTCGCACGTCCAAAAATTGTTGCAAGAATAGTCGCGGGCATCAAAAGAATAGTCGCACGTCCAAAAATTGTTGCAAGAATAGTCGCGGGCATCAAAAGAATTGTCGCACGTCCAAAAATTGTCGCAAGAATAGTTGCGGGCATCAAAAGAATTGTCACACGTCCAAAAATTGTCGCAAGAATAGTCGTGGGCATCAAAAGAATTGTCGCACACCAAAAAATTGTCACAAGAATAGTCGCGGGCGTCAAAAGAATAGTCGCACCTCAAAAATTATCACAAGAATAGTTGCGGGCTTCAAAAGAATAGTCGCACCTCAAAAATTGTCGCGGGCATCAAAAGAATAGTCGCATGTCCAAAAATTGTCGCAAGAATAGTTACGGGCGTCAAAAAAATAGACGCACATCCAAAAATTGCACGTCAAAAATTGTTGCAAGAATAGTCGCGGGCATCAAAAGAATTGTCGCACATCCAAAATTATCACAAGAATAGTCGCAGGCGTCAAAAGAATAGTCGCACCTCAAAAATTATCACAAGAATAGTTGCGGGCGTCAAAAGAATAGTCGCACCTCAAAAATTGTCGCGGGCGTCAAAAGAATAGTCGCATGTCCAAAAATTGTCACAAGAATAGTCACGGGCGTCAAAAAAATAGACGCACATCCAAAAATTGCACGTCAAAAATTGTTGCAAGAATAGTCGCGGGCATCAAAAGAATTGTCGCACGTCCAAAATTATCACAAGAATAGTCGCAGGCGTCAAAAGAATAGTCGCACCTCAAAAATTATCACAAGAATAGTTGCGGGCGTCAAAAGAATAGTCGCACCTCAAAAATTGTCGTGGGCGTCAAAAGAATAGTCGCACGTCCAAAAATTGTTGCAAGAATAGTTGTGGGCATCAAAAGAATAGACGCCCGTCCAAAAATTGTTGCAAGAATAGTCGCGGTAGTCAAAAGAATAGTCGTACGTCCAAAAATTGTCGCAAAAATAGTTGCAGGCGTCAAAAGAATAGACGCCCGTCCAAAAATTGTCGCAAGAATAGTCACGGGCGTCAAAAGAATAGACGCACATCCAAAAATTGCACGTCAAAAATTGTTGCAAGAATAGTCGCGGGCATCAAAAGAATTGTCGCACGTCCAAAATTATCACAAGAATAGTCGCAGGCGTCAAAAGAATAGTCGCACCTCAAAAATTATCACAAGAATAGTTGCGGGCGTCAAAAGAATAGTCGCACCTCAAAAATTGTCGTGGGCGTCAAAAGAATAGTCGCACGTCCAAAAATTGTTGCAAGAATAGTTGTGGGCATCAAAAGAATAGACGCCCGTCCAAAAATTGTTGCAAGAATAGTCGCGGTAGTCAAAAGAATAGTCGTACGTCCAAAAATTGTCGCAAAAATAGTTGCAGGCGTCAAAAGAATAGACGCCCGTCCAAAAATTGTCGCAAGAATAGTCACGGGCGTCAAAAGAATAGATGCACATCCAAAAATTGCCGCAAGATTCGCTCATCACTGATCAACAGGTTTATTAATCTCAAAAATTCTAGTTGGGAAAACTGTTAGGGGGCATTTGCTAAAGTTCAATTTTTTTTTCACGATTTGTATTTTTTGCACCAAAATATGATTTAGTCATGGAAAAATGCAATATTTTTTTTTGGCAAACGAGGAAAAAAATCATGGCATCAAAAAAAGCTTCATCAAAATGGGCGCCATCACGTCAAAAAAGTTGCACAGCAAATGCGTTCGCAAATTTGTCGCAATTTGGGACAGATTCGCTCATCACTACTCATTATTGATTAAATATTTACAATAGGTTATATGAAGGCAGAATGTATAGTCATAGTTCAATCTATGTTTGTTGGACATTGCAGAGCTTGTGTTAAACAATTATACCTAGACCAGGAACCTAGAACATGGAGGACTCAAATAAAACCAACTTTACACTGTTTTACTGTTCAAACTACTACAAGATGCGTTTCTCGAGTGCCAATATCGTTTTGAAATTCATCACTAGAAAATGACTTCCAAAAAAAAAAAATTGCTGTGTAATGATACATCAAAATGCAAAGGCGGCATATTCAGCGCAGTTATTGATGCAGTGGGAAAGACATGTCTATTATGGCTCCCCTGAAGGGCCGCGTTCGTCAGTTACCTGCCAGGAGCTCTCCATGGAGACCATCTGACCCCTCTGGCTCACAACTGAATATTTGTCGCTACAGATGTCAAGAGTTATGAAGGAAAGGTCCAAAGGTGAGGAAATAAATCATATTTCAAATGCGATGCGCCGATAGTATATAAATGTATATTGTGTTCCATCGCTCTCACCGAGGATCCTTATGAGTGATGAAGTACAGTAAGATGCTCCTTTTGTCACCTGGCGTCCATCGTAAAAATATACTTTGGTATCAAGATGGAAATTAACAGTCTGGCTCAGTGAGTATGGGGTTGAAATTTCAAAACAATTTTGACATATATTCATATTTTTTCTATATTATAGAACATTTCAGAATGTATTCGAAAATTTTGTTAAAATTCCACGAGATTTCCGTGGTTTTCAGTAAATTTCCAATAAAAAAAATAATCTGCAAAGAAAACATTTCGGAAATTTCAGATGCTCAGGGGCCCATTTACTAAACAATTTCTCGTGGTTTTCAGTAAATTTCCACAAAAAAAAAAATCATATTTTGTGCAAAGAATTCGACCATTTCGGAATTCGTTAACGCTTTGGTTACACTTTCATCAGGACTATGCGCTAGGTGTGAATTTGCGGTGAATTTCTGTGTTTCGCCATTGGCGTTTTTTGGGGGTTTTTTGCGAAATAGGTGCAATAAATTCCACGAGTTTTTCGTGGTTTTCAGTAAATTTCCACTAAAAAATCACATTTTGTGCAAAGAATACGACCATTTCGGAATTGGTTAATGCTTTGGTTACACTTTCATTGGGACTATGCGCTAGGCGTGAATTTGCGGTGCATTTCTGTGTTTCGCCATTGGCGTTTTTTGGGGTTTTTTTGCGAAATGGGTGCAATAAATTCCACAAGTTTTTCATGGTTTTCAGTAAATTTTCACTAAAAAATCATATTTTGTGCAAAGAATACGAACATTTCAGAATTCGCTAATGCTTTGGTTACACTTTCATCGGGACTATGCGCTAGGCGTGAATTTGCGGTGCATTTCTGTGTTTCGCCATTGGCGTTTTTTGGGGGGTTTTTGTGAAATGGGTGCAATAAATTCCACAAGTTTTTCATGGTTTTCAGTAAATTTTCACTAAAAAATCATATTTTGTACAAAGAATACGACCATTTCAGAATTTGTTAACGCTTTGGTTACACTTTCATTGGGACTATGCGCTAGGCGTGAATTTGTGGTGCATTTCTGTGTTTCGCCATTGGCGTTTTTTGGGGTTTTTTTGCGAAATGGGTGCAATAAATTCCACAAGTTTTTCATGGTTTTCAGTAAATTTCCACCAAAAAATCATATTTTGTGCAAAGAATACGACCATTTCGGAATTGGTTAATGCTTTGGTTACACTTTCATCGGGACTATGCGCTAGGTGTGAATTTACGGTGCATTTCTGTGTTTCGCCATTGGCATTTTTTGGGGTTTTTTTTTTGCGAAATGGGTGCAATAAATTCCACAAGTTTTTTGTGGTTTTCAGTAAATTTCCACTAAAAAAACAGATTTTGTGCAAAGAATACGACCATTTCGGAATTCGTTAACGCTTTGGTTACAATTTCAGGACTATGCGCTAGGTGTGAATTTGCAGTGCATTTCTGTGTTTCGCCATTGGCGTTATTTGGGGGGGTTTTAGCGAAATGGGTGCGAAAAATTGCCAAGGAAAAAATTTGCTGCACATAAAAAAAGGCACACATGTCAAAAAAGAGTTGCACGCATCAAAAAATAGTTGTGTTATAGCCGCATTTCACAATTTTTTACACCATTTGATGAATTTTAGGTGTTTGTACTTGCTATAATCCATGAATCATTTCACATCCATACATCAAACACAATAAGATGAACAACGTATCCACAGGTTCATAATTAGTGATGAGACAATCTGTCCTGTTTTGATTCGCTGAAAAATTTGCGAAGTGGCGAAAAATCTGCGAAACACATTTGTTGCACATTTCTTTTTTTGCAGCCTATTTTGCCATGACCGCGGCTATTTTTACATGACTGCGCATATTTTTTGACACAACCGCGCCCATTTTGACGCAAGCCAGATTTTCACTGACTTCTTCACTGACTTTTCGCAAAACGATTTGCCAATGGCGAAATGCGTAAATTCACTGCGAATCCATGCCTACCGAAAAAATTTGCTCATCACTATTCATAAAATATTCCATTACAGATCTAACAGATGCAGAAGATTACGGATATCAGCTTAATGGAGCTGTATTTTTGTTTTCCCATCTCACAATGTATAGTATATAGCGCTTGTTTAAATAATTAATGGCGGTTTTGCCGTTCCTGGGAGATGCTTTATTCAAAGTTACTGCAGATAGAAAATCAGTTTACAGGTTATTCATTGTACTTCCTGCTGCCTTTAGTAAAGGGCAATATTTCCTATATAAATGTAAAGTAGTAGTTCTACAATCTCAGGGATGAGGGAAACAAGACACCGAGGTTGACAATGAACAAACCTTGAATTAATAACATTGCATTTAAACAGCCTTCATATCTATTAAACTCCACAAACCCGCTCCACCTCTCCATGAGTAGACTGAAGGCAATGACAATGAATAGAGTTCCACCAAGTCAACGTCCTTGACTGAAAGACTTAAGATCATATCAAACCAAACAAATGTAAATGTTCAGGGCATGTTTAGGATCATGATCTGCGTTTCAATAGGAAGATAGCGGGATCTAATGGCTTTATCATTTCTTTAATATGGCATTAGTTGCCTCTTTGTATTGAGATATGAAAGCACTGAAGGTATCACAATGGAGGAAATGGTCCCTAATTGCGAATGCTTTACTCTTGATGCGTATTCCAGACACAACTCATTTACCAACTGAAGGACTTCTATTCAATTGAATGCTATCCACCTCTTCCTTGTCTTCATGACAATACAAGAGAACCAAACAACAAACTCTCTAAAGCTTGACTTATCAGTAGGTCTTTCCAACAAACATGAGATGAGAAGAAAGGAGGCTGTACCAAAAATTGTGGTGCAGTTTTATTTAAAGAAAAAACATCTGAAACATAGACAGCCGGACACGTTTCGTGCTCATCATTACTGGTGATCACAATGCACTCATAAACCCATTCATTTTAATGTGAATATCTAGGGCTGTTTTGTTATACACACAAAACCTGCCTCATCCTAGTCAACAATATGAAAGGACTTTACAATCGCAAACCTTCGGCAATGTTTTGTCATTAAAGGTGGCCATACACTGGGCAATTCTAGCTGCCGATATCGGTCCCTTAGACCGATTCGGCAGCTAATTGCCCGGTGTAGGGGCACTACCGACGGGCCTGCCTGACTGTCATGTGGCCTGGAATCGTCCAGATATCGATTGGGCAGGTTAAAAAATTTAGTTGGATTGGGGACTGCATCGGCTCGATGATGCGGCCCCCGATCCGACTTTGCCTATACCCGTCATTCTAATTTGATCGTTTGGCCCGATATCGCCCACTCGTAGGTGGGGGATATCGCAAGAATATTCGCTTACTTGGTGACATCGCCAAGCGAGCAGATCTGAAGGTGTATGGTCACCGTAATACGGCAGGCGTGGATTCGCAGCAAATTTCCGCATTTTGGCACTGGCGAACTTCAGGTTAAAAAATGTAGTCAGATCGGGGACCGCATCAGCATGTTGATGCGGTCCCCGATCCGACTTCACCTATACCAGTCGTTGTAATACGATCGTTTGGCCCAAGGACCAAACGACCAAATTAGCCTGGATTCACCATAGGTGGGGGATATCAGGAGAAGATCCACTCGCTTGGCAACATGGCTAAGGCAGTGGATCTGAAGGTGAATGGCCACCTTAATAGTGATGAGCTTTTAGAATGTAAGCTCTCGCGAGCAGGGCCCTCCCCCTAGTGTCTCCGATCCTCATCCAAATGTAACTGCAAACCATTTTTGTGAATTGTTTATATGTACATGTTAACTGTTCTGACTTCTGTACCCCTCTATTCAGTAAAGCGCTATAGGCGCTATATAAATAATAATAATAAGTGGATTTTTTCGGCAGGCATGGATTTGCAGCAAATTTCCACATTTTGGCACTGGCGAACTTCCGTGAAATTTGCTGTGCGTAAAATAATTTTGTCGCGTGGCTAATTGGGCGCAGTAGCATCATAAAAGACACGGGTGACAAAAAAATCATGTGACAAATGCGTTTCGGGAATCTTCTTCGGGACAGATTCGCTCATCACAAGTCATTAAAAAGATAATTTATTTTTGCCTATTTCTGTGAATAGTACAGATAGATAGTAAAGATCTGCAATGAACATAACATATGAAATTCCTCCCCAAACTCTAATGCCACATTCAATAAGGGATTACTTATCTTCTCACTGGTATCAGGACAGAAAAATGTGCTAAAAGGAAAGTTCAGATTCTTTCTATTGATGAAAAGAAAGACTTTCAAAGAGAGTGGGAAAAAAAATCTATCATGATATCCAGGGCAGGAGGCGAGATGGTTTTCTGTTCAGATTGGTTCAGAGCCTCATAGACTGTAAAATGTCTCCACGAGTGCATTAACCAAGTGCAATAAGCTTCCTCTCCATAAAAACAAACTCAAATTGATTATTTGCTTGAGTTGCATTCTTGTCAGGCATTCGGGTATTTTGTAAAATAAAATGTCGGCGGCTACATTTCCCTGATGATACAAAATCCCCTTTTGTAATGCTTACAAAATCTTCAAAGCCTAAAAAAATAATGAAGGGGATTTAAAGTTAGAAGGTACAAATCCTTTTTATAGAACATCTTGCTTTAAAATGACTGTAGATAAAAAAATAAAAAAAATACGGGAACACGTGAAGTGCTGATTCATTACTTAAAAATCCATTTGTAACATCAAGGGCGCATAGAAAGGATTTTCTGATTTGTGGTTCTACTTTAGAATGAAGCCGTGAGATACAGAGGATTCTAGTAAAAATGGCAATAACAAAGAAAATGTATATCATTCATATGGTAGCGGTAGCTTTACCTTGAACCCATGTGCACCTATACATGTTAGAGTCTTCTTTAGATATGAAGCAGTAAGGCAAGAACACGTATAGAGATGAGCAAGTTCATGGAAACCTATGGGTTGGATGAGCCTTGTGTTCAGGTTCAAGCAGGGAGAGGTTCAAACCTCAAACAGGGCTCCTTCCCTTTGCTGATGTAATAGCACTGTTCTCTGCTCTACGGTGCCGGCACCACCAATATAGGATTGATCAGAGAGGAGTTAGACTGGGTAAGTGCCATAAAGTACTGAAGGACTTTGAGTTGGGTTGGGTGCGGGTTAGTGAAGTAGTAGGTAAGGTTCAGGTTTGGGTTAAAAATGTTCCGATCTTCTCATCAGAAATGCACAATGACCTACAGAAGGAGCAGACCTGACTTGTACCTTTGGTTTAACATGGCAAACCCTGCCCTACGGGTGCTGATCCCACCAATAAAGGATTGATCAGAGAGGAGTTAGACTGGGTAAGTGCCATAAAATAGAGAAGGACATTGAGTTAGGTTGGGTGCGGTAGTAGTAGGTTAGGTTCAGGTTTGGGTTAAAAATGTTCTGCTAATCAGAAATGCACAATGACCTACAGAAGGAGCAGACCTGACTTGAACCTTTGGTTTAATGTGGCAAACCCTGCCCTATGAGTGCCAATCCCACCAATACAAGATTGATCAGAAAGGAGTTAGACTGGGTTAGAGCAATAAAGGAGAGAAGGACATTGAGTTGGGTTGGGTGCAGAATGAGCAGACCTGACTTGCACCTTTGGTTTAACATGACTTGTACCTTTGGTTTAACATGGCAAGCCCTGCCCTGCGGGTGCCGATCCCACCAATATACGATTGATCAGAGAGGAGTTCGACTGGGTTTGAGCGATAAATGAGAGAAGGACATTGAGTTGGGTTGGGTGCAGAAGGAGCAGACCTGACTTGCACATGTTTAACATGACTTGTACCTTTAGTTTAGCATGGCAAGCCCTGCCCTACGGGTGCCGATCCCACCAATATACGATTGATCAGAGAGGAGTTAGACTGGGTTAGAGCGATAAATGGGAGAAGAACATTGAGTTGGGTTGGGTGCAGAAGGAGCAGACCTGACTTGCACATGTTTAACATGACTTGTACCTTTAGTTTAGCATGGCAAACCCTGCCCTATGGGTGCAGATCCCACCAATATAGGATTGATCAGAGAGGAGTTAGACTGGGTTAGTGCGATAAAGGAGAGAAGGACATTGAGTTGGGTTGGGTGCAGAAGGAGCAGACCTGACTTGCACCTTTGGTTTAACATGACTTGTACCTTTGGTTTAACATGGCAAGCCCTGCCCTGCGGGTGCCGATCCCACCAATATACGATTGATCAGAGAGGAGTTCGACTGGGTTAGTGCGATAAAGGAGAGAAGGACATTGAGTTGGGTTGGGTGCAGAAGGAGCAGACCTGACTTGCAACTTTGGTTTAACATGACTTGTACCTTTAGTTTAGCATAGCAAGCCCTACCCTACGGGTGCCGATCCCACCAATATACGATTGATCAGAGAGGAGTTAGACTGGGTTAGAGCGATAAATGAGAGAAGGACATTGAGTTGAGTTGGGTGCAGAAGGAGCAGACCTGACTTGCACATGTTTAACATGACTTGTACCTTTAGTTTAGCATGGCAAACCCTGCCCTATGGGTGCCGATCCCACCAATATAGGATTGATCAGAGAGGAGTTAGACTGGGTTAGTGCGATAAAGGAGAGAAGGACATTGAGTTGGGTGCAGGTTGGTGAAGTAGTAGGTTAAGTCCAGGTTTGGGTTAAAAATGTTCTGATCTGCTCATCAGAAATGCACAATGACCTACAGAAGGAGCAGACCTGACTGGTACCTTTGGTTTAACGTGGCAAACCCTGCCCTTCCTCAAAAACTTACTGACCCATTATTAGATCCATAACCTGTTAAACCTATATCCTTATATTTTCAAATAGTGAATACATTATTCCTTATATTATTATTATTATTATTTTTATTATTATATGTAAGATAGAAAATAATCTCCCTTCTACATGGAGACAGCAGGACAGTCAGATACATGGTAAATAACACGATCTCTCCTGAGTCGTATCTGCTTAACATTCATTGGAGATAAAAGCCTGGCCTTCTGTTACCTGCTCTCACACTTAAATTGGAAATACGAAGACAAAAATGTGTATAAACTTCACCTTATGTAAACAAAAAACTTTCGATATAAAATCAGTTAAAATGTCTGTATAGTTTCTGATACAAGCCAATTATAACTATTACCCTCTCAGCAATCCATCTTTGACCCTATATGCAGGGTAAAGCTATTTTGTAAAGGAAAGTTAGCTCAAATACTACCCAGGCTAAGGGAGCAAGGGCCGGTAATGTACTTAGTGCTTTCCTTGAAAGAAAATCCCTAACCTTCCCAAACCAACATCAATACATTTCTGTACAACAGGCAGATGAAGATACTATATATAAAGTTGGCACTGTATTTATCCTGCCATGTGTTCTGAGGTTATTATACATGGAATTGGCACTGTATTGTTTCTGCCATGTGTTCTGGGGTATTATACATGGAATTGGCACTGTATTTATCCCGCTGTGTGTTCTGGGGTATTATACATGGAATTGGCACTGCATTTATCATGTCATATTCAGGGGCTATTATACATGGAATTGACACTGTTTTAATACTATCTTGTGTTCTGTGGGCATCCTACAGTACATTGAATTGACACTGTATATATCCTGCTATGTGTTCTGGGTTTTTAAACATTAAATTGACACTGTATTTCTACCACCCTTGTGTTCTGGGGTCATTATACACTATATTGGATTAGCACTGTATCTATCCTGCCATGTGTTCTGGGGACATTGTACAGTATATTGGATTAGCACTGTATTTATCCTGCCATGTATTCTGGGGACATTATACAGTATATTGGATTAGCACTGTATTTATCCTGCCATGTATTCTGGGGACATTATACACTATATTGGATTAGCACTGTATCTATCCTGCCATGTGTTCTGGGGACATTGTACAGTATATTGGATTAGCACTGTATTTATCCTGCCATGTATTCTGGGGACATTATACAGTATATTGGATTAGCAGTGAATTTATCCTACTGTGTATTCTGGGGTATTATACAGTATATTGGATTAGCACTGGATTTATCTTGCTGTGTATTCTGGGGTATTATACAGTATATTGGCTTAGCACTGGGGCATTATATATGGAACTAACTGAGACTCAGATCTCAGGATTATTCATGAAAACAGTGACCAGGCATCCAAATCAACTGTCATAACCAACTGGTCATTTTTTCTTATTTTTTGGTCTAAGTGAGATACCTTCCTGTGTAAAGTGGATCTATAGATACCATCAAAAAAATCAGTTCTATGGTCAGCAAATGGACTGGAACCCACAATCTTTTTTTTTTTTATTATGCAAAGGCACACACAATCACGTATGGTGACAAAGACTGTATGTGAATTTGCAGTTGCCAAGTCCCATGTTTGATCTCCCTGTGCCTCAAAGTTGGAGCTGTTTTTCGATTTTTTTTCCCGTTTTTTTTTTATATGCAAATGCAGTTGCTGTGATGGCATTTTCAAAGCACATCCTCCTGTACATGTCGGGAATCTCTGGCATACATTCTATGCATGCTCTGGGTTTTGATTATTTTATTCCCTTTTTTCCTCCGACAATTTAAATATCTGATGGAGGTTTTGCACTTGTCTTCCATCCTTCACTGTATTTCTCATGGTGAAGACTGATTTGCTAAATTTCCTACTGTGCCCGGATATTCCGCCACCATTACAGCTGCCCGGCATCATTGCAGTGTTCTCTTCCCCGGCTGATAAAACAGTGGTAGGTGTCCATATCTTACTATTGCTTTTCTCTCGCAGTCTTTGAAGAGGTTCCACAGGGGGATGTTCTTATGATTCACCAACAAGTTTAATATCAGGTTTCTGTTGTTTGTGCTGCTAAACAAAGAAACTGTTTGATCTTTACATGAGATTCTCACAACAAGCTCTTCCCTACCAAACAGGGAGTCAGGTTAAATATTGTTTTACTTCTTTATATACACACTACGGACATTGACTAGCCTTCAACATTCAGGGCTAAAAGCTCTTTGGTGCACACCGGTGGAGGCTGATTTGTGTGTTTCAGAAAGCTAACGAAGGACATTTTCTACACAGATTCCTACATAGTATCCCAAGGTAGGTTCCATGTACAGATATGGGATCCCTTATCCGGAAACCCATTATCCAGAAAGCCAGTCTCCCATAGACTCCATTTTAATTAAATAATTCAAAATTTTAAAAACGATTTCCTTTTTCCCAGTAGTAATAAAACAGTACCTTGTACTTGATCCCAACTAAGATATAATTACCCCTTATTGGGGCAGAACAGCCCTATTGGGTTTATTTAATGGTTAAATGATTCCCTTTTCTCTGTAATAATAAAACAGTACCTGTACTTGATCCCAACTAAGATATAATTACCCCTTATTGGGGCAGAACAGCCCTATTGGGTTTATTTCATGGTTAAATGATTCCCTTTTCTCTGTAATAATAAAACAGTACCTGTACTTGATCCCAACTAAGATATAATTACCCCTTATTGGGGGCAGAACAGCCCTATTGGGTTTATTTAATGGTTAAATGATTCCCTTTTCTCTGTAATAATAAAACAGTACCTGTACTTGATCCCAACTAAGATATAATTACCCCTTATTGGGGGCAAAACAATCCTATTGGGTTTTATTAATGTTTTATTGATTTTTTAGTAGATTTAAGGTATGGAGATCAAAATTACAGAAAGCCCCCTTATCCGGAATACCTTTGGTACAGAGCATTCTAGATAACAGGTCCTATACCTGTATTAACTTTGAATTTTTATTTGTTTTTTGCAGCGAAAAGACATCATGTGGTGTATACACAACATAAGACTTACACAGTTTACAATTATACTGACGATTGTGAGACCAAAAAGAATAACTATGAAAAACATAAGCAAGAACAACACAATCTGGCTATGTGTTACTGGCCTTATTATTGCCTCCAGAATACATTGCAGGATACAGTGCCAATTCTATATATAATGCCCCCAGAACACACTGCAGGATAAATACAGTGCCAATTTCAAATATAATGCCCCTTGAACACATGGCAGGATAAATACAGTGCCAATTCTAAATATAATGCCCCCAGAACACTTTGTAGGATGAATACAGTGCTAATTCCATATATAATGCCCCCAGAACACTTGGCAGGATAAATACAGTGCCAATTCTATATATAATGCCCCCAGAAAACATGAAAGGATAAATATAGTGCTAATGCTATATCGATTGCCTCCAGAACACATTGCATCATACGGTGTCAAATCTATATATAATGCCCCCAGAACACATTGCAGGATGAATACAGTGCCAATTCTATATATTATGGCTCGAGAGCACATTGCAGGATAAATGAATTGTCAATTCCATATATAATGCCCCTAGAACACACGGCAGGATAAATACAGTGCCAGTTCCATGTATAATACCCCAGAACCCACAGCAGGATAAATACAGTGCCAATTCCATGTATAATACCCCTAGAACACACGGCAGGATAAATACAGTGCCAATTCCATGTATAATGCCCCTAGAACACATGGCAGGATAAATACGGTGCCAATTCCATAAATCAGTGCTGTCCAACTGGCGGCCCGCGGGCCGCATGCGCATGTGGCCCGCGACCCCCCTCTGTGTGGCCCCCCACCTGTCTGGCTGCTTTGATGGCTTACTCTTGTGTAAGCTTTAAATGGTATCAGTACTGTGATTAACTGCCCCCCTGCATGGTTCTCACCTCAGATTCAGGCTGTAATCAGGCTGTATTGTTTAAATATGTAATCCCCTGTGTTTTTCACACCTTTTAATCTCTGCATTGTTCACGCCCTGCAGTGTTCACACCTCAGGCTCAGGCTGTAATCACCCACATTGTTCCCCTGTTCACACCTCAGGAGCAGTAGAAACCCACAAATAATCCCTGCACACTACAAAAAGAACATATACTGAGGTGGTACTGCAATTAAAACGTTTTTTAATATATAGTTATTGTGCAGACTGTAGGAGCAGTGCCAGCATTGTGTCACTGTAGGCTGCCTGTGTGTGCCATACACACAGGCATCATAGGGCAAGCAGAGTATGGCACACACAGGCAGGGTAGGGAAGGCAGAATATGGCACATACAGGCAGGGTAGGGCACAAACCAACCAAGAATGGCAAACACAGTGAAAGTATGGCACACGCAGGCAGGGTAGGGAAGGCAGAGTATGGCACACACAGGCAGGGTAGGGCAGGCAGAGTATGGCACACACAGGCCAAGTATGGCACAAACCAGCCAAGTATGGCACACAGGCAGGGTAGGGAAGGCAGAGTATGGCACACACAGGCAGGGTAGGGAAGGCAGAGTATGGCACACACAGGCAGGGTAGGGCAGGCAGAGTATGGCAGGTTTTTGCTGTACTACAACCATTAATATGGGTATGGTCATGTGATAACATGGGTGTGGTTTCAAGTGGGTGCGTTTTCAAAAAGGGGAGTGGTCAAAACTGGCTTCCATTATCGGCCCTCCACCACGTAGGTCGGAAAAATTCCGGCCCTCGGTACAACAGAAGTTGGACAGCACTGCCATAAATAATGCCCCTAGAACACACGGCAGGATAAATACGGTGCCAATTCCATATATAATTCCATATATAGTGGTGGCATATCGGAATTTCAGCTCTTCTAGTGCAGAGACCGCTATTGCAGCCTCCACGCTGCGCTGATACTCGGAATGGTATGCATGGGGTACAAGAGGGGAGGCATTCAAAAGGCTGCCTCAAGGCCTCAGGAATGATTCCAGTTTAGGGCCACATGTGTGCAATACGTTTCCTGCCTTCCTGCAAGTAGCTTTGATTTATGTCATCAATGACTGCTTCTAGGTTTGCACGACCACGACTGTGGTCATGGTTGCAAAGACCGTATTGTCTCAATGTTATTTTTCATTTTCATTTCACATATTTCTGTTCAGATCATCTAGTATTCACTCTCTGTTCTGACTTCCAAGCTGCTGGCTAGTTATTTGAGAGTTGCAAAACCACAAAGAAAAAAAAAAAATAGAACAGATTGTTTGCTGCCTTCATTGAGAAAAATACGGAGTGGAACCTAGAATTCTTTTCATATATACAATTATCACAAAAAATTCGAACTCAAAAATTGGTTTGGAGTCCTGAAATATTGTCTTTTGGACATAAGCAGCTGAAGAGTTATTCCACTAGATCACAAAGAATTGTTCCAGATTGGATCGCAGTTCTGAATAATTGCCTGTCAAACACAAGGGCAGGCCCTGCATGGACCCTGTTATTTAAAAAGTCAAGCACCTTTTAATGTGATCCTGACAGCCATGGACCTCAGCAGTTTCAGAACTTTTACAGTTGCTTATTTGCAGATGGTACTGTTTGACTGTCTACAGTAGGGGTCCCCAACTGTTTTTATTCGTGAGCAACATTTAAATATAAATAAGTTGGGGAGCAATACAAGCATGAAAAAAGTTCCTAGGGGTGACCAGTAAAGACTGTGATTGGTTATATGGTAGCCCCATGTGGACTGACAGACTACTAGAGCAGGGGTCCCCAAACTACGGCCCCCAGGGTAATTTACCCAGCCCCCCGCTTTGTCCTCACCCCTGGCAGAGGAGTCAGCGGAGAGCGGGATGGGAGAGCCGAGAGGGAGGACGGGCGCTTACATAAAGAAGACTAGACAGACGGAAGACTGGGTGGTGCTGAAAGAGGTAGGACTCAGCAGAAGGGTGGACGGATGGATCGCGGGAGGGTGGACGGATGGATGAACGGAGCGTGCAGGGAGGGGCAAGTTGGTGGGGGGTGCTGGAAGAGAATGCAGGAGCGGGGGAGCGACCCATAGTTTGACGACGGGGGGTGGGGGTGTGGTGATGGTGGTCCGGCCCTCCAACTGTCTGAGGGGCCCTTGCCTAAGAAGTTTGAGGACCCCTGTACTAGAGACTCTGTGTAGCAGGTCGTTATGCCTCCAAAACTTGCCTCCAAGTTAAGAATTCAAAAATAATCACCTGCTTTGAGGCCCCTGGGAGCAACACCCAAGGGGTTGGGGGGCAACATGTTACTCACGAGCCACTGGTTGGGGATCACTGCTCTACAAAGTAGACATGTATGTACATGTTCATTTACACGATGTGCAATCCAGAATGCGCTATTGTCAACTTTATTGTGTGTTTGGTTATGCATGTATGGAATGTTCCACTCGGTGCTCTGTAGAACATGGGAACGAAGAGGAAACCCCATCAGATGAAGTTTTTATAGGTTCTTCCATTGCACTGCTGTTCTTCGTTCCTTTCTAGCCTTTGTCATATTGCTACACTCAGGCCATTATGGATACTTTCTACATTACAAAAAGACAATGTAATTACTTAGCATCAAGTTTACCCTTTTTAAATGCATGCAAGTATAAACTTGATACCCAGAGTGTACAAATATGTATAGACATTGCAAGAAAGTCAGATACAATGCTTACAAAGGAGTGATGAGCAAATCTGTCCCATTTCGCTTCACCAAAAAATTTGCTGAATAACTGCCGAAAAATTTACGAAACATTCACTTTTTTTTAAGCTACTGGCGTGTCCATGACTTGTTTGACGCAACCACAACCTATCAGATGCATCCAAGATTATTTTTGACGGCACTTATGCGGAAAAATTGGACAAAACCAATTTCATTGCCCTTCTTTGGACTCACAAGGGGCCTGACCAACGCTCTGTAAAGGTGAAAAATGACCCTCTTCTCCTGTGAATTTCGGTTCGGGATTTGGCAGAATCCTTCAAGGTGGGTTCAGGGGTTTGGCAGAACCCAAAAAAGGGGATTCGATGCATCCCTTGTAATTCCTTTCAGAAAGAAAAGTAATGTTTGTATTAAAAGTCCGAACTAAAAATGAATCCAGCAAGAAATGCTGTATCTTATATCTAGAACGTTCTGTGCCAGCCCAAAGGTTCAGCAGGTCTACAGCAATGATCCAGGTCTTCAAAGATGTCCATGGGAGCTCCCCATCTTGGATCTTGTTAGGCCGTACTTTGTGTGTCAGTGGCACTGCACATGCTCAGTGGGCTCTGTTGAAAAGCTATGATAATGTTTACAATGTAAGTTCTATATTCTTGAAGGGCATTTACTGGTACAAGGCCAGGTAGTTGGATGAAGTTCATAAACCAAATTATTCCCTTATGGTGTTCTTCTCAACTGAGTGTATAAGGCAGATGTTCAGGGCACAATTTGTTTAGTATTTTTAGAGAGAAACTACAACATTCAGTAAAAAAAATAAATACTGTATATATCGAGTATAAGCCTAGTTTTTTAGCACCCAAAATGTGCTGAAAAAGTCACCCTCGGCTTATACTTGAGTCGGGTGCCATGGGTCCCTCCAGACTAGCCCCCTCTGTCCTTTGTGTGCAAATTAGGCCTCCCGCAACCAGACCCTCCACTGCCTACTGTTTTTGTTGAGCCTCTTCTCCACTTACAGAGCTAGTTTGCTGTTTTTCTTTGAAATATATATTTAAAAACCATATACCCCACTGATGCCTCATTTAATGTAATTTTATTGGTATTTATTTTGATTATTGAAACTTAGCAGTAGCTGCTGCATTTCCCACCCTAGGCTTATACTCGAGTCAATAAGTTTTTCCAGTTTTCTTAGGTAAAATTAGGTACCTCGGCTTATATTCGGATCGGCTTATACTCGAGTATATAGGGCATAAGCAAATATACAGTCCCTGGCAGCATTTTGTCCTTTAGGATTCCCCAGTTCGTTTTTTTGAAAAGCCGCCTCTCAATCCATCTTATTTTCCTAATTAGATGTTGTCACTGGAATTCTCCGGCCTTACCGATGCTGCTGTTTGTGACTTCCCTCAGTCTTGCTGGGAAAGATAACTGCATTTCTTGTAATGTGTATTTTCCCTTTGGGTATATATGGCACAGCAGGGATATATATAGAGAGCTCATAAATCTATTAGGTACAATAGAAGCCCATTAGATCGGCTCTTCTGCAACCAGCAACGACTATTTCCCTTGTTGCTACAGCTTATTCCAATCACTATTTGCAGCAGTGGGTTCCATGGAAAAACTCCGGAGCATTAACGTATATTGTTTATATTGCCAGGCATGGATTCCCTGGGAAATTCAGCATTTCCCCATTGGCAAATTTTTTAAACAAAACTGCAGCAGAAATTTGCTCTGACAAAAATTGAAAAAAGTTGTGGTTGCGTCAAAGTTGTTGGTCACCTAAAATTCTTGAAAACATTTGAGTTTTTCATTGCTTCTTCACGTGAAATGATTGACAATGCGTCCATACTGCCTCTACTGATGACTGGTGCGCCATTGCACCTATTGATATTGAAGCTAATGTCAACCTGGACCTGGCAGTAGCTCCAGTAGTTGTGTCAATAGGCACGCCAGACTTGCCCCCAGAGAATCAGATGCAAGAGCCATTATGCTCCAGAAGTGGCACAACCCCACTTTGATAATCCAAGATTGCGAACTTGCTTTACAATGCAAATGCTGTAGATATTAGTATCACAATAGCCTTGGGTATTCTGCTTGTTCAAGAACTCATCCAGGCCCCTCTTATAGGCATTAATCTGCCATTACCACTTCACTAGGAAGGGCATTCCCCAACCTCACTGCCCTCACTGCCCTCACCGTGAGGAACCCCCTACCCAACATCCCCCGGCAGGGCATTCCCCAACCTCACTGCCCTCACCGTGAGGAACCCCCTACCCAACATCCCCCGACAGGGCATTCCCCAACCTCACTGCCCTCACCGTGAGGAACCCCCCTACCCAACATCCCCCGGCAGGGCATTCCCCAACCCCCTCACTGCCCTCACCGCGAGGAACCCCCTACCCAACATCCCCCGGCAGGGCACTCCCCAACCCCTGACTGCCCTCACCGTGAGGAACCCCCTACCCAACATCCCCCGGCAGGGCACTCCCCAACCCCTGACTGCCCTCACCGTGAGGAACCCCCCTACCCAACATCCCCCGGCAGGGCATTCCCCAACCCCCTCACTGCCCTCACCGCGAGGAACCCCCTACCCAACATCCCCCGGCAGGGCACTCCCCAACCCCTGACTGCCCTCACCGTGAGGAACCCCCTACCCAACATCCCCCGGCAGGGCACTCCCCAACCCCTCACTGCCCTCACTGTGAGGAACCCCACCTACCCAACATCCCCCGGCAGGGCATTCCCCAACCTCACTGCCCTCACCGTGAGGAACCCCCCTACCCAACATCCCCCGGCAGGGCTTCCCCAACCCCCTCACTGCCCTCACCGCGAGGAACCCCCTACCCAACATCCCCCGGCAGGGCACTCCCCAACCCCTGACTGCCCTCACCGTGAGGAACCCCCTACCCAACATCCCCAGGCAGGGCATTCCCCAACCTCACTGCCCTCACCGTGAGGAACCCCCTACCCAACATCCCCCGGCAGGGCATTCCCCAACCTCACTGCCCTCACCGTGAGGAACCCCCTACCCAACATCCCCCGGCAGGGCATTCCCCAACCCCCTCACTGCCCTCACCGCGAGGAACCCCCTACCCAACATCCCCCGGCAGGGCACTCCCCAACCCCTGACTGCCCTCACCGTGAGGAACCCCCCTACCCAACATCCCCCGGCAGGGCATTCCCCAACCCCCTCACTGCCCTCACCGCGAGGAACCCCCTACCCAACATCCCCCGGCAGGGCACTCCCCAACCCCTGACTGCCCTCACCGTGAGGAACCCCCTACCCAACATCCCCCGGCAGGGCATTCCCCAACCTCACTGCCCTCACCGTGAGGAACCCCCCTACCCAACATCCCCCGACAGGGCATTCCCCAACCTCACTGCCCTCACCGTGAGGAACCCCCAAACCCAACATCCCCCGGCAGGGCATTCCCCAACCCCCTCACTGCCCTCACCGCGAGGAACCCCCTACCCAACATCCCCCGGCAGGGCACTCCCCAACCCCTGACTGCCCTCACCGCGAGGAACCCCCTACCCAACATCCCCCGGCAGGGCACTCCCCAACCCCTGACTGCCCTCACCGTGAGGAACCCCCTACCCAACATCCCCCGGCAGGGCACTCCCCAACCCCTCACTGCCCTCACTGTGAGGAACCCCCCTACCCAACATCCCCCGGCAGGGCATTCCCTAACCTCACCGCGAGGAACCCCCCTACCCAACATCCCCCGGCAGGGCTTCCCCAACCCCCTCACTGCCCTCACCGCGAGGAACCCCCTACCCAACATCCCCCGGCAGGGCACTCCCCAACCCCTGACTGCCCTCACCGTGAGGAACCCCCTACCCAACATCCCCAGGCAGGGCATTCCCCAACCTCACTGCCCTCACCGTGAGGAACCCCCTACCCAACATCCCCCGGCAGGGCATTCCCCAACCTCACTGCCCTCACCGTGAGAAACCCCCTACCCAACATCCCCCGGCAGGGCATTCCCCAACCCCCTCACTGCCCTCACCGCGAGGAACCCCCTACCCAACATCCCCCGGCAGGGCACTCCCCAACCCCTGACTGCCCTCACCGTGAGGAACCCCCTACCCAACATCCCCCGGCAGGGCACTCCCCAACCCCTGACTGCCCTCACCGTGAGGAACCCCCCTACCCAACATCCCCCGGCAGGGCATTCCCCAACCCCCTCACTGCCCTCACCGCGAGGAACCCCCTACCCAACATCCCCCGGCAGGGCATTCCCCAACCCCTGACTGCCCTCACCGTGAGGAACCCCCTACCCAACATCCCCCGGCAGGGCACTCCCCAACCCCTCACTGCCCTCACTGTGAGGAACCCCCCTACCCAACATCCCCCGGCAGGGCATTCCCCAACCTCACTGCCCTCACCGTGAGGAACCCCCCTACCCAACATCCCCCGGCAGGGCATTCCCCAACCCCCTCACTGCCCTCACCGCGAGGAACCCCCTACCCAACATCCCCCGGCAGGGCACTCCCCAACCCCTGACTGCCCTCACCGCGAGGAACCCCCTACCCAACATCCCCCGGCAGGGCACTCCCCAACCCCTGACTGCCCTCACCGTGAGGAACCCCCTACCCAACATCCCCAGGCAGGGCATTCCCCAACCTCACTGCCCTCACCGTGAGGAACCCCCTACCCAACATCCCCCGGCAGGGCATTCCCCAACCTCACTGCCCTCACCGTGAGGAACCCCCTACCCAACATCCCCCGGCAGGGCATTCCCCAACCCCACTGCCCTCACCGTGAAACCCCCCCCACCCAACATCCCCCGGCAGGGAATTCCCCAACCTCACTGCCCTCACCATGAAGAACCCCCTACCCAACATCCCCCGGCAGGGCATTCCCCAACCCCCTCACTGCCCTCACCGTGAGGAACCCCCTACCCAACATCCCCCGGCAGGGAATTCCCCAACCTCACTGCCCTCACCGAGAGGAACCCCCTACCCAACATCCCCCGGCAGGGCATTCCCCAACCTCACTGCCCTCACCGAGAGGAACCCCCTTTGCTGCTTCAAATGAAAGTTCCGTTCCTCTAATCTCAAGGGGGGGCCTCTGGTTCACTGATTGTTTTTCAGTTTTAGGCACATTTCCAGTTTTTCCCCCTTTCAGTATATAATTGTTCTTAAATTACTACGTCTATGGAATAAATACTCTGCATTTTCGCATCTTGCAAATGAAAGATAAGTGATGTATTTCAGATCCAGCTTGGTTCTATGTCTCAAGGTGCCTTCATTACTATCTTTGCCGCTTATTAGTGGGTTTATTTATTAAGGCTCTACTGTGGTGGAAGAACTAATAAGATCTATGACTCCCACTGATTTATGCTGATAGTGAGCGCTCCCAGACACCGTAGCTTACTAAACAGCTTGTCCTCAGGTGTTCTCCTTGTATACAGCAGGGAATTGCTATACTAACCTTAGCAACAGTATATGGAGAACTTGTGAGGTTATCAGGTTTGCTCATTTTCTGCCTTTTTATCTGATACGCCCTCTGAGAAACTAATTCCCGTCAGAAGAAATTTTATTACTGCATCTGCAATAAAGGTGTTTCATTGGGATGTGAGCTCTGCAGTCTGAGATTTCATCTGCCTGTTATACGGCTGTCTTTCCAATATAAGTGAACCCAGTATCAGGGATGGCCGCCCTGTAATTTGCCTGTTACATGCTAGCTCTTTCAATATAGCTGAACCAATGCCTTGTCTTCCAGCGGGATTGTCCAACCTATGTTTTGTCTGATATATATAATTTTTTAAATGCAACTGGATCATGCAGCAGACTTGTTATCTGCACGTTCTATGCCTTTTCTTAATAATTAGCCAGCATATATTCTACTTGCTATATATATACATACATATAGAGAGAAAGAGAGAGATAGATAGATAATAATGGCAAGAAAGTGACACCCAGGGTAAAGGTGGCCATACACATTAAGATCCGCTCGCTTGGCGATCTTCTCCCGATATCCCCACCTACGGTTGGTTAATATCAGGCAAATTTAGGCTAATTCGATTGTTTGGCCCTGGGGCCAAACGATTGAATTATAACGACAGCAATAGGTGCAGTTGGTTCGGGGACCACATCAACGAGCCGATGCGGTCCCCGATTAGACTAAATCTTTTAACCTGCCCGATCGATATCTGCCCAATTTCAGGCCAAATATCGATCAGACATGCCCGTCATTGCTGCCCCTACATGGGCCGATAAGCAGCCGAACCGGTCTAAGGGACCGATACCGCTACAATCAGCCCGTGTATGGCTACCTTAACTTCAAGAAGGTAATGGTCTATGTTTTCTTTACAGCAGGGTTTTTCAATATCTGCACAAGCTCCAATTGCACTCCCTATGTCCTGGATAAAGCTCACTCCTTACCCCGCCCCTTTTACAGAGTTGGTAATTCATCAATCACGGCATCTGCCTTGGTTTTTCCAAAGTGAAAGAACCATATTGGTTAGGGAGAGAGAGTCTGAAAGCAGCAAGAGCCCTTCTAAAGTGCAAGAGAAGCACTGAGAGCATTCTTACAACAGAAGATATTCACATGCCTCATGTTACACACATAGCCCTGCCTTAAAACTAAAAATGTAGGGCTTTAACCTTCACTTATGGCAATATAGGCGGAGACATACAAATAACTCCTTAATGTCCCTGTGACCAACGATGCATCCAGAACTGCTGGTTTAATAGCACAGATACAGCCTAATAGTTCAGAGCCATATATCCAAGCTTGTAGACAGCTTGTGTCGATCTTCTTAGATCTTATTAGTGCAAGATATTGGAACATGGCTTCCGAGGGGGTGGGACTTGGAATTCCACACTCTTCTTCACATTTTCTCTGTCTCAAATAGCATTCTATGAGACATAGCTTCCTTCCTGTATCTTCTTAACTACCAGCCCACAATTTATATATATCCATGACCTGTTTTGTAGCACACCTTGTGCCTTTATGTATAAAGGATTGTTTATTTTTATCCTAAATTCACAAAACAAGCTGATTTGTTAGTTATAAAAAGCATCCTCTGCTAAATCCTATTCCCCATTTTGAATGCTTTATGTATATTTATTCATTACCTCCTAATATTTGACATTGCACTGTTCAACATAATTAGCAACTCAGGTAGCTATGTCATTACTTAATGAAGTCAAATTATAAGTCATTAACCTTTGTTCAGCTTCACATATTTGATGGAGATACCTGAATGTGAGCCACCCCGGGACTAAATAAAATAGCGAACTTGAATAACCTCAAGGAAAATTGACACAGTGAAAGACATTAGCTGGATGGCCAAGTATAAACATGTCAGTGCTATACATATAAATGTTACTCATAATAATAATGGAAATCACTGGCAAGCAATTTAAAAGTTATAGAAATTATGTTTTATAAAAAACTAAAGCTTTATGCAACAAACAATCAAGCCCTCACTATTTCCCTTCTTATCATCTGAATTGTCTCCAGTCTTAATAGTCGGATTTGAGTTTAGCTAAAAAGGTATACATGAACAGGGATGGGAAGAACATTTGGGTTGAGCTGAGAAGGTATGCATGAACAGGGATGGGAAGAACATTTGAGCTGAGCTGAGAAGGTATGCATGAACAAGGATGGGAAGAACATTTGAGCTGAGCTGAGAAGGTATGCATGAACAAGGATGGGAAGAACATTTGAGCTGAGCTGAGAAGGTATGCATGAACAAGGATGGGAAGAACATTTGAGCTGACCTGAGAAGGTATGCATGAACAAGGATGGGAAGAACATTTGGGTTGAGCTGAGAAGGTATATATGAACAAGGATGGGAAGAACATTTGGGTTGAGCTGAGAAGGTATGCATGAACAAGGATGGGAAGAACATTTGAGCTGACCTGAGAAGGTATGCATGAACAAGGATGGGAAGAACATTTGAGCTGACCTGAGAAGGTATATATGAACAAGGATGGGAAGAACATTTGGGTTGAGCTGAGAAGGTATGCATGAACAAGGATGGGAAGAACATTTGAGCTGACCTGAGAAGGTATGCATGAACAAGTAGGGGAAGAACATTTGAGTTGAGCTGAGAAGGTATGCATGAACAAGGAGGGGAAGAACATTTGGGTTGAGCTGAGAAGGTATGCATGAACAAGGATGGGAAGAACATTTGAGCTGACCTGAGAAGGTATGCATGAACAAGGAGGGGAAGAACATTTGAGCTGAGCTGAGAAGGTATACATGAACAGGTATGGGAAGAACATTTGAGCTGAGAAGGTATGCATGAACAAGGATGGGAAGAACATTTGAGCTGAGCTGAGAAGGTATACATGAACAGGGATGGGAAGAACATTTGAGCTGAGCTGAGAAGGTATACATGAACAAGGATGGGAAGAACATTTGAGCTGAGCTGAGAAGGTATACATGAACAAGGATGGGAAGAACATTTGAGCTGAGCTGAGAAGGTATACATGAACAAGGATGGGAAGAACATTTGGGTTGAGCTGAGAAGGTATGCATGAACAGGGATGGGAAGAACATTTGAGCTGAGATGGTAAACATGAACAGGGATGGGAAGAACATTTGAGCTGAGAAGGTATGCATGAACAAGGAGGGGAAGAACATTTGAGCTGACCTGAGAAGGTATGCATGAACAAGGAGGGGAAGAACATTTGAGTTGAGCTGAAAAGGTATGCATAAACAAGGAGGGGAAGAACATTTGGGTTGAGCTGAGAAGGTATGCATGAACAAGGATGGGAAGAACATTTGGGTTGAGCTGCGAAGGTATACATGAACAAGGATGGGAAAAACATTTGGATTGAGCTGAGAAGGTATGCATGAACAAGGATGGGAAGAACATTTGAGCTGAGCTGAGAAGGTATGCATGAACAGGGATGGGAAGAACATTTGAGCTGAGCTGAGAAGGTATGCATGAACAGGGATGGGAAGAACATTTGAGCTGAGCTGAGAAGGTATGCATTGGACATGGACCAGAAGAACATTTGAGTTAAGCTGAGAAGGTATACATGATCATGGACAAGAAGAACATTTGAGTTAAGCTGAGAAGGTATAAGTGAACATAGATGGCAATAAAATGTAAGATGAGCTGAGATGGTATACAGGAACATGAACAGAAAGAATATTTGAATTGAGCTTGAAAGGTATATGTGAACATGGACGGGCAGAATGTTTGAGTTGAGCTGAGAAGGTATACACGAACAATGATGGGAAGAACATTTGAGTTGAGCTGAGATGGTATACAGGAACATGAACAGAAAGAATATTTAAGTTGAGCTGGAAAGGTACACATTAACATGGATGGGAGGAACATTTATTGAGGTGAGAAAGTATACTGGAACCCAGACAGCAAGAATAATTTTGTGTAACAAATTCTTTGCTGAAATTTTTGGGGCATGTGGTTCTTTCACTACAACAGACCCACTTAGGTGTCTAAAAAACTTGTTAGAAAGAAAAGGCTTTACATCACCGATGTGTCACACCTAATGAAATGAAGTTCTGAAATTTAAGTCTGAGCAACTATAGGGTAAAATGATATTATCCATTTACTTACTAATAATGGATAATAATTCCGATGTCTCAATTAAAACCGCTGAATACTGACTACTTATATCCCAGCACTTTAATATTTTCCCTTCTATATCCTTTGACTCAGACCCTGGCAGTGACTAATTCACTTGATGCCATTAATTTAACTCCCTCCCCACTCCTTACCTTGCCCTTGTGGTACCATTCCTCCTACTACTGTGTTCTAAGGCATAATCATGTGAAGGATCAATATATCATTACAGACTTCAAATATTTTGCCTCAGCATAAATTTCAAAGAGATGAAAGCTGAATTTCCAGTCCTGTTTAAGCCATATGCTTCAGTAGTTTTTAATTCATACATCTGAAAGGCTTCACTTTTTTTTTTTTAGAAATTGTTTATGCAAATCCCTGTTCCTGACTTCCTGAGATTCAAACAGAATGATTCCACCATCTCTGATGTTAAAGCTCAATCCTCATATACAGGTTTCAAAGAAATGTTACTTACAAAGGACATAGGGGTGTGTTTACTAAGAATGGAGATAAATATCACCGGTGATGTTGCCTGTAGCAACCAATTAGGTCTTTGCTTTGATTTCTAACTGGTAGGTGACTGTCCAAATCTTATTGCTAATTGGTTGCTATGGGCAACATCACCGGAGATATTTATCTCCAATCTTAGTAAACACGCCCCATAGAATCTCAAAATAGGTCTTTACACAACCAGTCGAAAAAATTTTCCAACCAGGACAGATTTGCTCATCACTACTAATGAGCCTACAAGTTAAGTAAAAATACCCAATGCCTAATTTAGTCAAGTACGAGTCCTATGTTGTCTCAACCCTTTCTCCTTGTAGATTGTAAGCTCTTTTGGACAGGGCTCTCTTCCCCTCTTGTATCGGTTACTGATTGCTTTATATGTTACTCCTTGTAGAGTGTAAGCTCTTTTGGGCAGGGCTCTCTTCCCCTCTTGTATAGGTTACTGATTGCTTTATATGTTACTCCTTGCAGAGTGTAAGCTCTTTTGGGCAGGGCTCTCTTCACCTCTTGTATCGGTTATTGATTGCTTTATATGTTACTCCTTGTAGAGTGTAAGCTCTTTTGGACAGGGCTCTCTTCCCCTCTTGTATAGGTTACTGATTGCTTTATATGTTACTCCTTGCAGAGTGTAAGCTCTTTTGGGCAGGGCTCTCTTCACCTCTTGTATCGGTTATTGATTGCTTTATATGTTACTCTGTGGGGCTGATTTACTAAGACACGAATTCGAATCCGAATTGGAAAAATTCCGATTGGAAAACAAACATTTTGCGCCTTTTTCGTATTTTTTGCGATTTTTTCTGCGCCTTACGACTTTTCGGAAATTGTCGCGACTTTTTCGTTACCAATACGATTTTCACGAAAAAACGCGAGTTTTTCGTAGCCATTACGATTCGCTCGTATCTTGTCGCGACTTTTTCGTATTGAGCGCTCGTAAGCGGCGGCCGAAACTTTCAGACTTAGCATGATTTTGGAAGCCTCCCATAGGACTCAATGGCACCCTGCAGCTCCAACCCGGCCCAAGGAAAGTCTCCCATAGGGCTCAATGGCACTCTGCAGCTCCAACCCGGCCCAAGGAAAGTCTCCCATAGGGCTCAATGGCACTCTGCAGCTCCAACCCGGCCCAAGGAAAGTCTCCCATAGGGCTCAATGGCACTCTGCAGCTCCAACCCGGCCCAAGGAAAGTCTCCCATAGGGCTCAATGGCACTCTGCAGCTCCAACCCGGCCCAAGGAAAGTCTCCCATAGGGCTCAATGGCACTCTGCAGCTCCAACCCGGCCCAAGGAAAGTCTCCCATAGGGCTCAATGGCACTCTGCAGCTCCAACCCGGCCCGAGGAAAGTCTCCCATAGGGCTCAATGGCACTCTGCAGCTCCAACCCGGCCCAAGAAAAGTCTCCCATAGGGCTCAATGACACCCTGCAGCTCCAACCCGGCCCAAGGAAAGTCTCCCATAGGGCTCAATGGCACTCTGCAGCTCCAACCCGGCCCAAGGAAAGTCTCCCATAGGGCTCAATGGCACTCTGCAGCTCCAACCCGGCCCAAGGAAAGTCTCCCATAGGGCTCAATGGCACTCTGCAGCTCCAACCCGGCCCAAGGAAAGTCTCCCATAGGGCTCAATGGCACTCTGCAGCTCCAACCTGGCCCAAGGAAAGTCTCCCATAGGGCTCAATGGCACTCTGCAGCTCCAACCCGGCCCAAGGAAAGTCTCCCATAGGGCTCAATGGCACCCTGCAGCTCCAACCTGGCCCAAGGAAAGTCTCCCATAGGGCTCAATGGCACCCTGCAGCTCCAACCTGGCCCAAGAAAAGTCACTATACTGAAGCTTGAATGAATCCGAACGCTACGAAAAAATTGCAACATTTTGCGCAACTTTCGGAATGGCTACGAAAAAGGCGCGACTTTTCGCGCAAGTTTTAACGCTACGAAAAAATCGCCAGATTTTACGCAACATTCGGATGGCAACGAAAAAGTCGCGATAATTTTCCGAAAAAATCGCCAAATACCGATCATTACGAAAAAAACGCAATCGGACGCATTCGGCCGGTTCGTGAGTAAGTAAATGGGCCCCTATATGTCCAATGTATGTAACCCACTTATTGTACAGCGCTGCGGGGTATGTTGGCGCTTTATAAATAAATGGTAATAATAATATGTTACCTGTGATACACTGGCAAGAAGGTTATAGGGCTCATTTAAAACACAAATGTGGTGCACAAAGTCAGTTTTTGGATAAAAATCACTATTTTTGTAACCATAATGCAGCATTTTCCCTATACTTCCAGCCACAGACACAATTGTACTTGTGTTTTGATGATAATCTGAAGCACCTGATGGAAGTCTAGGACAATGTTTGGATGCAAGTACAGGTATGGTATCCCTTATCCGGAAACCCGTTATCCAGAAAGCTCCGAATTATGGAAAGCCTGTCTCTCATAGACTCCATTTTAATCAAATAATTCAGAATTTAAAAACTGATTTTCTTTTTCTCTGTAATAATAAAACAGTACCTGTACTTGAGCCCAACTAAGATATAATTACCCCTTATTGGGGCAGAACAGCCCTATTGGGTTTATTTCATGGTTAAATGATTCCCTTTTCTCTGTAATAATAAAACAGTACCTGTACTTGATCCCAACTAAGATATAATTACCCCTTATTGGGGGCAGAACAGCCCTATTGGGTTTATTTAATGGTTAAATGATTCCCTTTTCTCTGTAATAATAAAACAGTACCTGTATTTGATCCCAACTAAGATATAATTACCCCTTATTGGGGCAGAACAGCCCTATTGGGTTTATTTCATGGTTAAATGATTCCCTTTTCTCTGTAATAATAAAACAGTACCTGTACTTGATCCCAACTAAGATATAATTACCCCTTATTGGGGGCAGAACAGCCCTATTGGGTTTATTTAATGGTTAAATGATTCCCTTTTCTCTGTAATAATAAAACAGTACCTGTACTTGATCCCAACTAAGATATAATTACCCCTTATTGGGGGCAGAACAGCCCTATTGGGTTTATTTAATGGTTAAATGATTCCCTTTTCTCTGTAATAATAAAAAAGTACCTGTACTTGATCCCAACTAAGATATAATTACCCCTTATTGGGGGCAAAACAATCCTATTGGGTTTAATTAATGTTTTATACATTTTTTAGTAGGCCTAAGGTATGGAGATCCAAATTACGGAAAGATACCCTTGGTCCCGAGCACCAATATCCTCTCTCTGTTGCATTTATTTTGGAGCACCCACATTTGTAGCTTCATTCACTTCATTTATTATTGTACAGTCAGTGTAGAGATTCCTCCTCTAGGTAAGAAGGCACTGGGACTTGCATTAGTATCCTATCATGGCTTCTCTTCCTTCCCTTTGCTCTCGCAGATAATGATGCCTTATTTATGTGGCACAATAAATACCACTCTTAGTAAAATACAGAATACAAAGTACATCCCAGCACAAATCGGATTTCATGTACATAATAGCAAAAATAGCACAATTACCTTTTAAAAATGTGTAATGAGCAGCCATCTGTCAGCCCCTATCCAAACAGGGAGAAAGTTGAATTCTCTGGCACAATAAAGGCCAACACCTTTCTGCGGGTTTCGCCGTAATTATGCACTCGGTGTAGCCTCACTTTAAAGTTTTATTTTTTTTTCTTTCTTCCATTAGTGCTGATCGGCCAGTTATACAAAGTGAGATGGTTCATAAGAGAGTTCATTGTTGACTAATTGGCTAAAGCAGATAGGCAACTAAGAGACACTCTGCATTCTGCTTACATAAAATCCACTTTCCCTCCTTTAATTAGAATTGCTTCTTTGCTCCTTTTTATTGCCTACCTTAGCATCCTCGCATTAATGATTGCATTCTGGCACAGGCACATATTGTGACAAAGTAATGCACCTTTGCTTTGTTTACTTCTCTTTGTTCAGGAGCCATTAACCTCAATAAGAAGTTTCTAAAATCAGTTTTAGGTTTCATAACAGCCTTTATAGATTTATCTGTTGACCCAAGATGACCACAGGTGGGTAAAATGGAAACCAAAGATAGGATAGTTTACATAGAAACATATTAAGTTGGCCATACATGGGCCGATTGTAGCTGCCGATACCGGTCCCTTGGATCGATTAAGCAGCTTATCGGCCCATGTAGGGGCAGGAACGAGGGGCATGCCCGACCGATATCTGGTCTGAAATTGGCCAGATATCGATATGGCAGGTTAAAAGATTTATTCGGATCCCTACAGGTGGGCGATATCAGGGAACATGTAGGCTAATTCGATCATTTGGCCCTGGGGCAGTCGGTTTGGAGACCACATCAATGAGCCGATGTGGTCCCCGAAATGACTGCCCCAGGGCCAAACGATTAAATTAGCCTACATGTTCCCCGATATCGCCCACCCGTAGGTGGGGATATCAGGTGAAGATCTGTTCCCTTGGTGACCTTGCCAAGTGAGTGGATCTTCACGTGTATGGACACCTTTCAAGATAAAAACAATGTTATAGTTTAATGTGAAAAACAAGTAGGGTAAAGGAGGGGATGGGGGGAATTGTTTTACTAGGGTAGAAATATGGAAGAGGCCAAGGTAGCCTCTGTATGAAATATCTTCCACCAGTATATATAATGCTAGGAAGTTCTTGGACTTTTTCGGTTGAAGGGGACCTTTGGGGTTCAAAGTTTTGTTTGAGTTCATTTCAAATATAACAAGGTCAACGGAAATAAGAAAGTACATCTAGGCCACTAATTCGGCTGAAGAATAATTAAAATTGAAAATAGGTGTTCACTTCCGATATCAGCCTTATGACTAGGGATGCACCGAACCCACTTTTTCGGCCAACCCCTCGATGGATTCTGCCGAATCCCAAACCGAATTAGCCTTTGCTAATTAGGATCGGAAGGGGCATGCAGCGTGTGACGAAATACCCCCCCCCCCACCATTTAACCGTTCTGACTGCTAATTAGTATATGCTAATTTATGCTAATTAGGGTTCCGATTCGGTTTGGCTGGGACCGTTGATTGGGCCGGAACCAAATCCTTCAAAAAAAAGCCTGGATTTGGCCTGAATCCCAAACCGAATCCGGTGCATCCCTACTTATGACCTTCAGGCCTCACTTCCATGTGTATCTCGGAGAGCAAAAAGGCATCATCTACAAATATTTCACTAACTGGCCTCGACCCTGGGCTGCCCCCGCCACTGCTCCCTTTGCACCAAACCCCACATTCCATCTAATTCCATGACACTTCTCGCTCAATGGTTTGCAGACATTATAGGATCAAGTCTTATTTGTGGTCAAACATTTGGTCACACACTCAGCACATAAAAAGGGCACAAATGAAAAGCACTGATGGATCAGTCAAGAGCATGGTGCCATTATTCCACAGATCTATCCTTTCAGATACTCTGATTTTTTTTCTCTATTTCTTCCTAAGTGGCTTGATTGTCTACCCTCTACAGGCTTTGCTATCCAATGGCACAAATGGATCTATAAGGCAAAGTATCATCAAATCCATGTCACGGGCCCTAATTAAGCTCTCAAGAAACTGAGAAGTTCTTCAGGAGAATAATCTGTGGAGTCAAGCAATACACAGAACTCAGAGTTAAGCTGGAAAATCCACAAATAGAGCATTCAATATTCTAACACAAACTACTTTTTGCTGAAGAATAAATTGAAATGTCAATCAATAGGAGGAATTAGGAAAGGTTATGGTGATGCTTTCCTCGATCTGATAGACAGGTCCCTTCTCAGAGGTTTATTCTCAGCTGGCAGAAGAAAGTAGTTTAGCTCAGCCAGTTATAGTTTCCAGCATAGCGTTGTCTTGTCAATGTCAACAATAATTCATAAAGATATGTGATCTATCGGCATCATAACAGTACCCGAAAATAAAATTATTTATTAACTGGTAAGAGTAGGAACACTTTCATCTTTTTTCTCACCATCCCTTTATCTGATTTCCTAAAGGGCAAACCAAAATTTGAATTTCATACAGGCTTGTTGGCTGTACCGTACTCTTTCAAGAGGCACAAAAAACACTATATTTGAACGAGTGCCTAAAACCAATGCTTACTATTTAGAAATGAGTCACTTTGGACAAAATATAACTTACTTATCACAGTGGACAGTGGGCGCCTATTGTGTCCGCCAGTAGAGGAGCCTTTGACCGAGGGAAGCAAATCCTTCTTGACTCCCAAGAGAGTAATCAGACTAGTCCCCAGATTCGCTTTGCACTAAGGGTTAATTTCAGTAAAGGTGCCCATACATGTGAAGATTCGCTCGCTTGGCGAGGTCGCCAAGCAAGCGGATCTTCACCCGATATCCCCACCTACGAGTGGGCGATATCAGGGAAAATGTAGGCTAATACGATCGTTTGGCCCTGAAGCCCCCCCTTTAGATTAGAGGAACGGAGCTTCTCTTTGAAGCAGGGTAGGGGGTTCCTCACAGTGAGGGCAGTGGGTTGGGGAAAGCCCTACTGGGAGATGTTGGGTAGGGGGGTCCTCACGGTGAGGGCAGTGAGGTTGGGGAATGCCCTGCCGGGGGATGTTGGGTAGGGGGTTCCTCACGGTGAGGGCAGTGAGTTTGGGGAATGCCCTGCCGGGGGATGATGGGTAGGGGGTTCCTCACGGTGAGGGCAGTGAGGGGATTGGGGAATGCCCTCCAGGGGATGTTGGGTAGGGGGTTCCTCACGGTGAGGGCAGTGAGGTTGGGGAATGCCCTGCTGGGGGATGTTGGGTAGGGGGTTCCTCATGGTGAGGGCAGTGAGGGGGTTGGGGAATGCCCTGCCGGGGGATGTTGGGTAGGGGGTTCCTCACGGTGAGGGCAGTGAGGTTGGGGAATGCCCTGCCGGGGGATGTTGGGTAGGGGGTTCCTCACGGTGAGGGCAGTGAGGGGGTTGGGGAATGCCCTGCCAGGGGGTTGTTGGGTAGGGGGTTCCTCACGGTGAGGGCAGGGAGGGGGTTGGGGAATGCCCTGCCGGAGGATGTTGGGTAGGGGGTTCCTCACGGTGAGGGCAGTGAGGGGGCTGGGGAATGCCCTGCCGGGGGATGTTGGGTAGGGGGTTCCTCACAGTGAGGGCTGTGAGGGGGTTAGGGAATGCCCTGCCGGGGGATGTTGGGTAGGGGGTTCCTCACAGTGAGGGCAGTGAGGGGGTTGGGGAATGCCCTCCCGGGGGATGTTGGGTAGGGGGTTCCTCACGATGAGGGCAGTGGGGTTGGGGAATGCCCTGCCGGGGGATGTTGGGTAGGGGGTTCCTCACGGTGAGGGCAGTAAGGTTGGGAAATACCCTGCCGGGGGATGTTGGGTAGGGGGTTCCTCACGGTGAGGGCAGTGAGTTTGGGGAATGCCCTGCCGGAGGATGTTGGGTAGGGGGTTCCTCACGGTGAGGGCAGTAAGGTTGGGAAATACCCTGCCGGGGGATGTTGGGTAGGGGGTTCCTCATGGTGAGGGCAGTGAGGTTGGGGAATGTCCTTCCTAGTGATGGGGTAATGGCAGATTCTGTTAATGCCTATAAGAGGGGCCTGGATGAGTTCTTGAACAAGCAGAGTATCCAAGGCTATTGTGATACTAATATCTACAGTTAGTATTAGTGTTTGTATATATAGTTTATGTATGTGAGTGTATAGATTGGTAAGTATAGGGTGTGGGTGCTGGGTTTAACTTGATGGTCTTTTTTCAACCCTATGTAACTATGTAACTATCTATAATAGAAGTAATCAGACACATTAATGTCCTACATCTCTAAGACAATTATCATGGAGCTCTTAAACGATCATAAACTTCGTTGTTGATAAACGTATTGGATTTCCGATCTGTCTAGATACAAACAAGCATCTCCTATCAGACACGGAGGACAATTGCCGTTCCAGTGTGAATAAAACTCATAAAGAGCTGAAAGGTCAACAGTAACACTTAACTGAACTCTGATCAGATCTCATTTTATTATAATATGCTGTTTAGGTTTAATTAGACAACTCATCTTCTGTTCTTCGAGACGACCACTCTTCGCAGACGTAAGAAGAGATTATCTAGAGATTACACTGGTAATTAACTGAGGAAATGGAATGTTGATCTAATTCCTGTGGGTCTTTCTGAAAGTGACTTTGTTCCTCCGACAGATACAGTAGGAAACGCCCGCACTCGGTGCTTTGTGCCTAAAGTTGCGAGTGTCATTGGCCAATAAAAGCCGTCAAAGTCCAGGTGAGTTGAACTGGAAAGATGATTCTCAGTAGGAAACCTTACATTAAAAACCATTAAACATCCCAACTACTGATTGTGTTTATTGTGTTACAAGCACGGAATAGATATTCCCTCACTTAATTATGACTGTTCAAGTGATCATTCCTCATTCCATATCAAAGTCGTTGGGCACTTGAATATAGGGTTGCACCAAATCCAGGATTTGGTTCAGGATTCGGCCAAGATTCTGCCTTTTCATCAGGATTCAGATACGGACGTATCCACGCTCCTGGCTCAACCGAATACTAAAAATGTAACCCTTCCAAAACCGAATCAGCATATTCTAATGCAGGGATCCCCAACCTTTCTTACTCGGGAGCCACAGTCAAATGTAAAAAGACTTGGAGAGCAACACAAGCACCATACAAGTTCATGGAGGAGCCAAATAAGGGCTGTGATTGGCTATTAGGCAGCCTCTATGCACCCTATCAGCTTACAGGGGCTTTATTTGGTAGGAAATCTTGTTTTTATTCAACCAAAACTTGCCCCCAAGTCAGGAATTCAAAAATAACTCCCTGGTTTGGGGGCACTGAGAGCAACATCCAAGGGGTTGGGGAGCAACATGTTGGCCCTGAGCCACTGGTTGGGGATCACTGTGCTAATGTAACCTCTATTTTGGCTCAATAGCTGCCTTCCCGGACTAGTACCAGTAGAACATGGGTTACACTGTACTCTCTTACCCAGAATGGGCCTTCGCTAGTGATAAGCGAATCTTCCCCGTTTTGCTTCGCTATAAAATTCACGAAACGGCGAAAAATTCGCGAAATGCATTTGTCGCGCGTTTTTTTTGTCACCCACGTCTTTTTTGTCGACCGCATCTATTTTTTGTCGCCGCGGCTAATTTTTTGTCACCCGTGCTGTTTTTTGCAGCCACAGCGACCAATTTTGACGCGACCGCACCCGTTTTGACACAATCGCACCCAATTTGAAGCGCGACAAAAAAAAAAAAATTCCGCACAACGAATTTTTTCGAGGCAAATTTTCACTGAAGTTTCGCAAAATAATTCGCTAATGGCGAAATGCGGATATTCGTTGCGAATCCAGGCCTGGCGGAAAAATTTGCTCATCACTAGCCTTCGCTAAGTGGAAGAGGAAGGTGAGAGTGTTGTACAACTACACCTCTCTTGACAGAAAGATGAAAACAGAGGGCGCCAGAGGTTCTTGCAAATAACAAAATAATAAGTGTTTATTAAACACCCACAGGGTTACTCACAATACAGCTTCTCAGGGGCCAGTGGTACAGGCAACACATACAGAGTATAATACAGACTGACACTCCCCTGAGTACAGACTTGGAAGGAATCTCACTTCACCTCTGAGACACACCATGTACTATCCTGATTCCCTATCCACTGGGATCCCTACACTACAGGCAATGAGGCCTGGGAGAGATGCCTCCAATCTGCCTCTCCTATGTTGGAGCTCAGAACTGCTCTTTCTAGCTCAACCCTAACTGCCTTATTCCCCTAGAGTGGTACTGGGACGGGGGGCTCAGCCCTAACTGCCTTACACCCCTAGAGTGGTACTATAAAGGGAGCTACACCTGCTACTCTCTAATGCCTTATTCCCTGACTTTACTGGGCCTGGGCCCATGCCCTGGGCTCACAGCACCCATACACCCTGTTCCTCAGGTGGAGGCAAACACTCCTTTCTCAGCACTATACCAAAGTGAGGCAGGAAGTGGTCACCATACCTTCTAACCAATAGCACACATATGTTAGTGAACTCATTTAGATACATTCCCTTCTGCCCAGCAACTAAGGGAACTGAACCTGTAGGGATTTAAAGCCATAGGGGCCATTTAACCCTATGGGTCCCTACACAATTCGGATTAGGATTTGGTTTTGTATATGGCCAAATCCTTTACAACAGGTTTGGGGGGTTCGTTGGAACCCAAAAAGTGGATTCGGTGCATTCCTACTTCAATATATTTTTTTGTAGTCGCAAAAACGTTGCGTCTGAAATATGAATTAAGATGCCTTAAAAAAAAGGTCCACTTTGATTTATACCCTAAAGTAATATCGCAATTAAACACGCTAATGCGGAAAAATGAATTGACACATCTGCCAGAAGTTGAACAAAAGCAATTTTATAGCTAAAATGTATCTTTATTATGGCATTAATATTTCTGGCTATTCATCCATCTAAATATTTAATTAGAATTGTGTTCAGAGCGCTTTATACAGATCAATAAACCGTAATAAATGTTCTGTGATGATGACTGCACTCGTACTAATTATATATCAATGCGACACTTACTCGGTGTAAAATAAAATGCTTATGTATATTGACAGTTCAACCAACCGCCGTATTTATTCAGCCTAGTCGGGCCATCCTGGTATTGAGGCTGGAGTTAAACTGAATACAAACTGGAGTAGAGATGAATCTGTGTGGGGAGACGTTCTACCTTAGCGATGCACTGCCGCAGGGAAAAGTATTATTAAAGGGCGATAATGCATAAAATAAGTTTAGCAAATTGTAATAGTCAAGAAAATGAATCAAGTTTCCATAGCTTATGCTACTGTTCTGTAGTGGATAGAATGCTAAATATGGTTGGTTTAGAGAGGAGGCATTTCTAAAGTAGTCATTGGTTCTAGAGGTTGACTTAAGGTGGCCATACACGGGCCAATTCTAGCTAGCGATATGGGTTCCTTAGACCGATTAGGCAGCTAATCAGCCCATGTAGGGGCACTACCGACGGGCCTGGCCGACCGATATCTGGCCTGAAATTGGGCAGATCTCGATTGGGCAGGTTAAAAAATCTAGTCGGATTCGGGACCGCATCGGCTCGTTGATGTGGTCCCCGTACCGACTTTGCCTATACCCATCGTTATAATTCGATTGTTTGGCCCCAGGGCCAAACGATCAAATTAGCCTGGATTCTCCCGATATCGCCCACCCGTAGGTGAGGGATATCGGGAGAAGATCCACTCGCTTGGTGACATCGCCAAGCGAGCGGATCTGAAGGTGTATGGGCACCTTTACCCCGTTGGGGCCACAATACTTTACTCAATGGCTATTACAGTGTCTACGATCTCACAGTTCAGAGATGCATATTATAATTTGACAAAATGGGGCAGAAGTTCCATATTGAAATTCCTACTATACCAACCATCTAATCTACTGGCCTATGGGTCAGGACCCAAACATGGATCTCAACGCTGCTAAGAATAAGTCCTCTGATTATCTTCAATACTGGAAATGTAATTAAACAACAGATGATAGTCAATTAAAGGAAAGGGTTACAGCAAGAATGCCCAACCTTGTTTACCATTGAACCACATTCAAATGTATAAAGAGCTGGGGAACAACATAACACAAGAATGAAAAATATTCCTGGGGGTGCCAAACGAGGGCCATGATTGGCTATTTGGTAGCCCCTGTGGGGACTGGATGCCTACAGGAGGCTCGGTTTGGGAGGACACTTGGTTTTTATGTCTCCAAGCCACAAATTGTTGCTCAGGGGCCACTGGTTGGGGATCACTGGATTAGTGGATCATGATATGCTCATATTTTCCACCAGAATTGTTCTTAGCAGGGGAATATCTATGTACAGACTATGCGAAAAATGGAGTGGTAGGAGAATTGCCATTATGGGCCTGTTCAATTTGCTACTCCCCAAATGATATCACATAACAATCCCTTAAGTTCTACACCACACCCATTTCTGATTTATTGCACTGGGATTATAAATACAATAGAATCTCTTAGGGAGGTGATCAGGATCTTGTGGACAGCTTATAACTATAGAGCAGGGATCCCCAACCTTTCTTACTCATGAGCCACAGTCAAATGTAAAAAGACTTGGGGAGCAACACAAGTACCATAAAAGTTCATGGAGGAGCCAAATAAGGGCTGTGATTGGCTATTAGGGGCCTCTATGCACCCTATCAGCTTACAGGGGGCTTTATTTGGTAGGAAATCTTGTTTTTATTCAACCAAAACTTGCCCCCAAGTCAGGAATTCAAAAATAACTCCCTGGTTTGGGGGCACTGAGAGCAACACCCAAGGGGTTGGGGAGCAAGGAGATCACTGCAATAGGGGGTCAAACTTTGTTTCTTGCATTTTGCACCCTGTCCGTCATTTTTCTGAAGTTCTGCAAATATTGCAAAATGGAGCACAGAGACCCCAGTGTGCCCCAATGAATACAGTCCTGCCTGTGTTAAGAAGTGGTGTATTCATAAGGACCAGGTAGGGAAGCCACATAGGCAACTACCCCCCCACATTTCCCTTAACTTGCACATCATTTAGACAGTCAAGCTAAGGAGTGGATGAAGGTGACAATGGAGTCCTGTACTTACTTCTATCCATAGGACAAGGGCAAGGCCCCGGACATGTTTAGGATTGTTCCACTGCCATTTTGTTAAGGGGGGGGCAATTCCATCAATATACCAGCTGCAGCCAAAGAGCAGAATGGTACAATCATGCCATGTGCAGTCATTGCTCATACAATATGATCACTTTCCTGCACCCTTACACTAATGGCCAATCTAATCAGGGCGCTGCTTCTGCCCACCAATCCAAACTGCAGTCTTTCCACTCAACTCCGGTATCCTCTATAGAGCTTTTAATTTGCCTTGGCACACAGCTCCGCGTTCATCCTGCTTTCTGCCAAAAAGGCTCCTGACTCAGAAAGCACAGAGTGTTTTATACACTGAGAATTGTGCTCTGTGATTTCTCAAATAAGAAAAAACGGCAACAAAGACATTGTAAGGAATTCAAGCATTTTATCCATGATACGACTGCCAAGCTTAGATAATACAAGTCTATATTATATTATAGAGGGCATTCTGTTGATAATAAGGAGCAAATGTAGAGAATACATACCTTGAGGGGAAGGCATAACATTTCAAACAAAAAGGGGCAGATTGAGCAAAATATGAGTTCAGATCTTAATACGTAAAAATACGTAAAAACTCACCCATGTTCCATTCATTCCTATGGGATTTTAAGAAGTGGTTGAAAGTATGTATGTATATCTTTATATATAAAGTGCTACTTATGTACGCAGCGCTGTACAGTAGATACATTAATACAAACAGGGGGTTATTAAGATAATAATAGATAAATACACAGTATAACAATAAATACAAGATACAGTTGCAATAAGATAAGAGTCAAAGACACAAGAGGATGAAGGTCCCTGCCCCGTAGAGCTTACAATCTATATAGGAGGGTAACTTACAGACATAAATAGGCAAATATAAGTGCTGTAGGTGACAGTGGGTGACACTACAATATAATATATATATAATTATATATAATACAATATTTTGATATATCTACCCCATAGATTTCAACCCTGTTCCAGATGATTTTTGGGGTATCCCCGGTAAAAAGGGTTTAATTAAAAAAAAGAAAACTGGATCCCTAGGGGTTATTTCAATAAATAGGTCAATATGTTGGCTAAGGATCCCAAAACATTCTATGTTAGAAATCATAGAGCTCTATGTAACAATGATTACCAATATAACCTCTAGCTACGAACAGCAAAGTCAGATAATAACCTCCAATGAATGTGGAGTGACAGGTAGCATTTGGGGGAGACTAATGCTTTTTGTATCCTTGCAGGATAGAGTATGAAATAAACCTTTTCATACATCTATATATATATATATATATATATATATATATATATATATATATATATATATATATAAGTCCAAAAATTGGGTGCACACCAGGATATTTTTTAAGGATTAAAACATGCTGTTAAAACAGGCCAACGTTTCGGTCTCCTCCTAAGACCATTATCAAGACCACATACACAGTTAAAATCAGCAAATAAATAGATAAAACCTCTAGACACTCCCCCAAGCCCCACACTCCCATCCCAGTCACATGACCGAATAGTTAACCCTGTAGGCTAAAGCATAACAAAGTCATTGTTATGCATAAGGGAGCATGTAGTGCAAGAAATACCAAGTTAAAAAAGTTCATACTTATCTACTGACAAATAATGCAGAAAATGTAACCATAGATGGTACAGGAAAATACAGAAAAGAAAAAAGGAAACAAAGACATTAAATGCTTAACCATAAACTGGCAAATATTGTAGCCAGTGTAGCAAACTCAGCAATACATCTCCTCACCTTTGCTCTAGAAAACATAGAAAAGAGCAGTGTTCATTTAACCCTGCCGGTGCCAAAGTACCTCGTTTTTTAATCCAAAACACCTCTCTTTGGAGAAGTAGCCTGGCCCGATCACCACCCCTTGTAAGGGGCGGCACATGATCAATTGCAATGTAATGAAAGGTGGGCAACCTGTGCCCCATCTCTAGAAAATGTTTGGCAACAGGCTTATTGGTTGTACCATCCCTGAAGGCTGTGCTTATGGCCCAACGATGCCCATCCATCCGTAATCGTAGTGTTTGATCCGTCTTCCCCACATATGAAAGCCCACAGGGACATGTAATCAAATAGATTACATACAAAGTAGTACATGTAATGCGATGTCTAATTTTATAGCGTTTCCCTGTGTGTGGGTGCAAAAATGAATCACCTGGGGTCATGTATCGGCATGAGGTACAGTAAGGGCAGCGAAAACACCCCTGTTTAGCCCCTGTGAGCCAAGTGCCCCGTTGTCGGGAATAGCATTTTACCGGGTCATTTTTAACTAAAAGGTCCCTGAGGTTGGTACCCCTTCTATAGCAGATCATTGGTGGTTCCGGGACTATTCTCCTTAAATCGCTGTCAGCTCCAACTATATTCCACTGATCCCGAACAAATTTACCCAGGGCTCTCGTACTCTGATTGTACTTGGTACTAAAGACCAGCCTTGTCTCACTACTCCTAGGGTTCTTAGCCCCTGTACATCTTTCCTGTGCAATTTTAAATGTATATATATATATATATATATATATATATATATATATATATATATATAAATAAATATATATATATATATATATATATATATATAATATATTGTAAGCGAGATCAGACATACAGACAGTCCTTTAGGTGAATACAGTCCATTTTATTGTGTACAATGACTGACTCTGGTATCCAGCAGGAGCATAAGTAAAACAAAAGTAAACAAAACCCTTGCCACACTTGGGCTCTAACTAATACACAGGGTGCTTCCCTCTCTATTACCGGTCCCCTACTGGGATTACCGGCTAAACCAAAAACACAACTCCCCAGAGTCACAGTACCTTTTGATAGTCCTTCTCTTTGGGAGAAAATGCTCCAAGCTGCTTTAGGCAGGCACAGACCCTCACACGGCAAATTCAATTCACAGTCTCAGCTCCAGCCCCTCACTCTCTCTGACTGCAGGCCTATCTAGCCTGCTAATTATTCCCCAGGTGTGATTCCTTTGGGGAATTAACCCACTCAGCACCACTATACATGAGGGAGTAGGAGATGAACCTAGGGGAAATATATCTCCCTTCCACCTGTTTACCTGTTACCGGTTCACAATATATATATATATATATATATATATATATATATATATATATAGTCCATAGAAAGCACTCATGGCATGGTGGGGTTGCCTTGAGAAAGGTCCCAGCTGGGACCGAACGTAACGTTGGCCGGGTGCTGACCCACAAAATCCACATAGTCCATAGAAAGCACTCACGGCATGAATATCCAAAAAGAATAACATTTAATTAAACAAAACTATCTACGCATTTCAATCCATATAGGATCGTCATCAGGATGGATTGAAACGCGTAGATAGTTTTGTTTAATTAAACGTTATTCTTTTTGGATATTCATGCCATGAGTGCTTTCTATGGACTATATGGATTTTGTGGGTCAGCACCCGGCCAACGTTACGTTCGGTCCCAGTTGGGACCTTTCTCAAGGCAACCCCACCCTAATCACAACCCCACATTAATAGTCCTAAATTGATAAAGGAAGTGACATCATATGAACATAATTACAGCATAAAGTTCAGTGCATCATCATACCTACATCAGGCAATAAATATTAGGATAAAATGTCATTGCTAATAACAACATCATAGCGATTATACCACCAAATAATAAGAGAAACATTTTTCTAAAAGACACAAAGTGCAATGCAATGACATACCGGCATCAAATGATCTATATCATGTCAAAGTGTATATGCACCGAGAGTGAGATACCCAAGGCTAAAAACAGTAATACAGTAATAACAGATAATACTTAAGTGCACATAATAAGCAGGATTAAAAGCAACATCCATTAATAACAACGCAATCCTGACTGTATATGTCCAGTTTAATATTATGTTTCATATATATAATTCCATGTTAGATATAGTTGTTTCTGTCATTTTATATAAAACATAAGATTGGGTCTTTTGAGTTCAGTACATTTGCCTGTCATAGGAATTTGCCTCTTATAGACAAGGGGTATCAGCATTGTTGTAGGCTATTGTTGGACTTTGATACTGACAGTTCTTCAAGAAGTCTATGGGGCCCATTCATTAAACCACACACAGAACAATTGGAAAACATTCGGAATAACCACGATAATTGCTAATTTGCGAAGATTGTGGGAAAATTATTTTCTTGGTTGTACGAAAATAATCACAATGGCACTTTGTAAAGGTCCCCATACACTATAAGATCCGCTCGCTTGGCGATGTCGGCAAGCGAGCCGATCTTCACCCGATATCCCCACCTACGGGTGGGCGATATCGGGTAGCAAGTGACTTGAAAAAAAAATAATCTGATCGTTTGGCCCTGGGGCCAAACGATCAGATTACATTTGCGGCCATGGGGCAGTCGGTTCGGGGACCGCATCAACGAGCTGATGCGGTTCCCGATCTGACCAGATTTTCTAACCTGGCCGATCGAGATCTGGCCAATTTCAGGCCAGATATCGGTCGGCCAGGCCGCTCTGTTCTGCCCATACACGGGCCGATTAGCTGCCGAATCGGTCCATGGGATCGATATCAGCAGCTATAGTCGGCCCGTGTATGGGGACCTTAACTCTTCAGAAAGTGCCATTGTGATTGGATTAGTGGAAGAGTATATATGCTGAGGACTTCCCATTAGGGATGTAGCGAACCTCAAAAAAAAAAGTTTGCGAACCCGTTCTCGAACTTTCGCCAAAAAGCACGAATATTCGCGACCTTTGCGAACCCCATAGACTTCAATGGGAAGGCGAACTTTAAAACCTAGAAAAGCCATTTCTGGCCAGAAAACTGATTTTAAAGTTGTTTAAAGGGTGCCACGCCCTGGGCAGTGACATGCAGGAGGGGGATCAAGGGCAAAAATGTCTCTGAAAAATACTTTGTTGACACAGCGTTGCGTAAAACTGCAAAGGCAGCTGGCAGACCTAGCGGAAATACGCGGCGTTTTTTGCTGTTTCGCACTATTAGCACCATGGAAACGGGATTTGCTTACACCAGTACTAGGCTGAAAAATGCCATGGGTGGCTTGTGCGGCGTTTTTAGGTCGAGAAAAAACGCAGCGAAAAAACGCAGGGGAAAAAAAACGTGGCAAACCCAAATTGCGAACTTCCGAACTTGCGAACACCCGATGTTCGCGCGAATTAGTTCGTCGGCGAACAGTTCGCTACATCTCTACTCCCCATACCAGTGGAACTGAAGAAGCTGCTCGGATGAGTAGTGAAAGGTCTTCAATGATTTCTTAACAAGTCCAGTTGATTTAGATTTATTTATACTAGATATACCATGACCTGGATGAATGAAAATCTTCATAGTCACTTGCAAGTGATACTATTTGATATATGATGAACCTGGACCCATGGCAATAAGAAGCACATGTAGATAGTGAGATGAAGCTCAGTGAAATGAGTAGGGATATCTATTCATCGGATCACTTAGTAAGACCATTCATGCAAAACCTACACAAGGACATTACTTAGTAAATCGTAATTTAATAGATCTCATTTGCACCCTTCTGACTACCATAGAAGCTAGAGAGCACCCTGGCTCTCCAATATGAATGGCTACATAGCTGGATAAATTGCGTGGTAGAGTTTATACTGAAAAAAGAGAAGATATTGTCCTTGGGTTCTTAGAAAGCCCCATCTAATTTATCTCAGTCATAACTTCCCAGTTCTCATCAGCAGAAGCCCTTGGTGACTCCGATGACCTACTGTTCTGTTCTCTGTCAGAATCCTTTCCCATAACCTTCCTTAAGAATTATGATATACCCCATAAACTCACTGACATGTCCCATCTGTACTCTTATTTCATTTTTCAGAATCGTCAACAGTTCGAAAATATATTATCAGGATAACATGTCCCACGCAGCCTGACATTTACACACAGAGACGCAGAGAACTTCAACTGGTTCTCTCTCAAACTGACAGCCGGGTATTGTAACAAATAAAACATATAAAGGCCAAATCCACCCAAAAATGTTTGAGTTTTTGTTGGGGGGACAGTAAAAACTTTTCCAATAAACATTCATTAACAATGATGATACTTTTTGTTATAAGAAAAGGAAAGATACAATTAGTAGGGAGTTCCAAGTTGGTAGCCCCCCCAATCACTTTTTGTTATAAGAAAAGGAAAGATACAATTAGTAGGGAGTGCCAAGTTGGTAGCCCCCCCCTAATCACTTTTTGTCATAGGAAAAGGAAAGATACAATGAGTAGGGAGTGCCAAGTTGGTAGGTCCCCCCCTAATCACTTTTTGTTATAAGAAAAGGAAAGATGCAATTAGTAGGGAGTGCCAAGTTGGTAGGTCCCCCCCTAATCACTTTTTGTTATAAGAAAAGGAAAGATACAATTAGTAGGGAGTGCCAAGTTGGTAGCCCCCCCAATCACTTTTTGTTATAAGAAAAGGAAAGATACAATTAGTAGGGAGTGCCAAGTTGGTAGCCCCCCCCTAATCACTTTTTGTCATAGGAAAAGGAAAGATACAATGAGTAGGGAGTGCCAAGTTGGTAGGTCCCCCCCTAATCACTTTTTGTTATAAGAAAAGGAAAGATGCAATTAGTAGGGAGTGCCAAGTTGGTAGGTCCCCCCCCCCAATCACTTTTTGTTATAAGAAAAGGAAAGATACAATTAGTAGGGAGTGCCAAGCTGGTAGGTCCCCCCCCCCCTAATCACTCTGGGCAGGGGCTTCTCTTCCTCCTCTTTCTTCCTCCAAGGTGTCCCATGGGCAACCTTTAGTAGGGAGAATGGACATTATGGAAATGTCAGAAAAAAAGGTCTATATTGTGCATGGGTCACCTAAGCCCAATGGGGGAGGGGGCCGGCAATACAGGAAGAAAAATGGGTGCACAATGATCAGTACCCCAGGTTAGGGTCAGACTGGGGTATGTAGGGCCCACTGTGGCTGCCACCCCAGAGGCCCCACGGTGGTCCCCATATCAGCTCAGCAGAGGCCCCTGCTTTCACCTAACCCACTTCCCCCCCACGAGCATGTTTGTATATTATACTTATATTCTGTACTAATGGGGGAGGGATATCAGTGGGGAGCACCGACAGGGATCAGGCTTGGGTCGGCGGTTCCCACCGTGTTTTTCCCCAGTGGCCCACTAGCCCAGTCCAACCTTGCTCCAGGCTGGTTGAAGACTAGGAGTGCCAGCCTGGGGTAACTAGTGAGCAACTGGAGTCAATTGGGTGTTCACACCAACTTGACACCCTCCCAGTGATTGTACCCAGGGGCGGGCTAAGCCGACCGGGCGCCCTAGGCAACCCGGTCGGCCAACTCCGCCCACCTCTCCGCCCCCCCCTGAACGGCGCATGCGCACCAAAGCACAGGAGGCGGTGCAGGGGGGGCGGGGCAATTAGATCGGTCATTGCCTCCGCCGCTAATGACAAGCGGTGGTGGCAATGACAAAGTAGCACTAGGGCTAGGCAGGAGAGGCTCCTGCCTGGTGCCCCTCAATCGTTGCGCCCTAGGCAGCTGCCTCTTCTGCCTACCCCTAGTTCCGGCCCTGATTGTACCTTTCCTTTCTCCTTATATGTTATTGCAGTTCCTGTATTTGGCACTTGTTTATACTTTTCAGTTGTTTGTTTCTTACTATTTAAACAGAAGTCAGTTGTCCTCCAGGTCTGTTAACCAATTGACTTCTACTCCATGGTTTGAGGAGCAATATGTAGCCAACACAAAAAGAGTTCACTGTGTCACTTTCAGCTACTGTATATGCTCCAATAGGGGTTCCAAGCTACAGTATAATAGGGGTTCCGAGCTACAGTATAATAGGGGTTCCGAGCTACAGTATAATAGGGGTTCCAAGCTACAGTATAATAGGGGTTCCGAGCTACAGTATAATAGGGGTTCCGAGCTACATTATAATAGGGGTTCCAAGCTACAGTATAATAGGGGTTCCGAGCTACAGTATAATAGGGGTTCCAAGCTACAGTATAATAGGGGTTCCGAGCTACAGTATAATAGGGGTTCCGAGCTATAACTGGTGGGTTATGCAGTTACCGATCTTCAGCTGAAGGTCCTGTTGACCTCACTGTTATATGTAGATAGGGTTTCTTTACAGTGTCTGTGGGGGACTGGTTTGTTTTTAACTGAAAGGTTGTCTTCTCTACCTCCACCAAGTTTGCTGCTTCACGGAACTGGAAAGTGTTATTGATTTACAGGCTTCAAGGTCATGCTCTTCAGTTCCATGCCAGATTAGTTACTGATGGCTTCTGACTCTTGGGATGATGTTGGCTAAATAAACAATAACCTTGTGGTTTGTACAATACGGTTTTTCAGAACCTCATTTACGATAAAGCCAGAAGAATGCAAAGTAGGTCTTAACAGTTAGAGATCACAGAAATTATTATCCTTATATATTGTGCCAACATGTTATATAGTGATTGCTCATTATTTACATTAGCCCCCCTGGAGCTTAGAATGAACATGAACATCTACTTCATTATTAGAGAATTGGATTTGGACTGGAAGTTCATTTTAATGGCTTATCCCGCTGCCTCTGCTTTCATTGGCTGATAGTTGAAACTACTGACTATGGTCATTTGGCCTATTAAGTGCTTATTTTAGCCTGTTAGCTCCTCTAACCTGGGCTGGATTATGAAGTTCTCTGATGTAACTAAAGGTCCCCATACACCTTCAGATCAAATCCATGCTTGGCAAAAACATTCGCTCATAACTCTTACACAGCACCTAGTTGAGAAACCCGCAAGTTTTCCAATGAGGATTTTGGCTCTGCCAGTACAGAGAGTGCAATTGGGCTCCCTGCACTAGCGATGTGCCCCCCCAGTACCTCTATGATGCTCAGAGGCCACCAGAAAGGGGGGGGGGGCGGCATATGAAAGTCCACCTCAGGGCTGCATAGACCCCAGAAACGCCCCTGATCCTATTTAAAGATAATATAAAGGGTAACAACCCCTACTGTTCGGAAGAGTAAATATGGGTTCGATTTTTTAAAAAAATTCAAAGGTTTTATGCGTAACAGATCTTTTTTGTAGATAACAAATTGTCTAATTCCAGGCAGTGTCATTCTGTGGCTACTAAAGCAAATAAAGTGCTGTCTTGTATAAAAAAGGGCATTGACTCAAGGGATGAGAACATAATTTTGCCTCTTTACAGGTCCCTGGTAAGGCCTCACCTTGAGTATGGGGGGCAGTTTTGGGCAGTGAGGTTGGGGAATGCCCTGCCGGGGGATGTTGGGTAGGGGGTTCCTCACGGTGAGGGCAGTGAGGGGGTTGGGGAATGCCCTGCCGGGGGATGTTGGGTAGGGGGTTCCTCACGGTGAGGGCAGTGAGGGGGTTGGGGAATGCCCTGCCGGGGGATGTTGGGTAGGGGGTTCCTCACGGTGAGGGCAGTGAGGGGGTTGGGGAATGCCCTGCCGGGGGATGTTGGGTAGGGGGTTCCTCACGGTGAGGGCAGTGAGGGGGTTGGGGAATGCCCTGCCGGGGGATGTTGGGTAGGGGGTTCCTCACGGTGAGGGCAGTGAGGGGGTTGGGAAATGCCCTGCCGGGGGATGTTGGGTAGGGGATTCCTCACGGTGGGGGCAGTGAGGTTGGGGAATGCCCTGCCGGGGGATGTTGGGTAGGGGGTTCCTCACGGTGAGGGCAGTGAGGGGGTTGGGGAATGCCCTGCCGGGGGATGTTGGGTAGGGGGTTCCTCACGGTGAGGGCAGTGAGGGGGTTGGGGAATGCCCTGCCGGGTGATGTTGGGTAGGGGGTTCCTCACGGTGAGGGCAGTGAGGTTGGGGAATGCCCTGCCGGGGGATGTTGGGTAGGGGGTTCCTCACGGTGAGTGCAGTGAGGTTGGGGAATGCCCTGCCGGGGGATGTTGGGTAGGGGGTTCCTCACGGTGAGGGCAGTGAGGTTGGGGAATGCCCTGCCGGGGGATGTTGCGTAGTGGGTTCCTCACGGTGAGGGCAGTGAGGCTGGGGAATGCCCTGCCAGGGGATGTTGGGTAGGGGGTTCCTCACGGTGAGGGCAGGGAGGGGGTTTGGGAATGCCCTGTCGGGGGATGTTGGGTAGGGGGTTCCTCACGGTGAGGGCAGTCAGGGGTTGGGGAATGCCCTGCCGGGGGATGTTGGGTAGGGGGTTCCTCACGGTGAGGGCAGTGAGGGGGTTTGGGAATGCCCTGCCGGGGGATGTTGGGTAGGGGGTTCCTCACGGTGAGTGCAGTGAGGTTGGGGAATGCCCTGCCGGGGGATGTTGGGTAGGGGGTTCCTCACGGTGAGGACAGTGAGGTTGGGGAATGCCCTACCGGGGGATGTTGGGTAGGGGGTTCCTCATGGTGAGGGCAGTGAGGGGGTTGGGGAATGCCCTGCCGGGGGATGTTGGGTAGGGGGTTCCTCACGGTGAGGGCAGTGAGGTTGGGGAATGCCCTGCCGGGGGATGTTGGGTAGGGGGTTCCTCACGGTGAGGGCAGTGAGGCTGGGGAATGCCTACCGGGGGATGTTGGGTAGGGGGTTCCTCACGGTGAGGGCAGTGAGGGGGTTGGGGAATGCCCTGCCGGGGGATGTTGCGTAGGGGATTCCTCACGGTGAGGACAGTGAGGCTGGGGAATGCCCTGCCAGGGGATGTTGGGTAGGGGGTTCCTCACGGTGAGGGCAGGGAGGGGGTTGGGGAATGCCCTGCCGGGGGATGTTGGGTTGGGGGTTCCTCACGGTGAGGGCAGTGAGGCTGGGGAATGCCCTGCCGGGGGATGTTGGGTAGGGGGTTCCTCACGGTGAGGGCAGGGAGGGGGTTGGGGAATGCCCTGTCGGGGGATGTTGGGTAGGGGGTTCCTCACGGTGAGGGCAGTGAGGTTGGGGAATGCCCTGCCGGGGGATGTTGGGTAGGGGGTTCCTCACGGTGAGGGCAGTGAGGGGGTTGGGGAATGCCCTGCCGGGGGATGTTGCGTAGGGGGTTCCTCACGGTGAGTGCAGTGAGGTTGGGGAATGCCCTGCCGGGGGATGTTGCGTAGGGGGTTCCTCACGGTGAGGACAGTGAGGGGGTTGGGGAATGCCCTGCCAGGGGATGTTGGGTAGGGGGTTCCTCACGGTGAGGGCAGTGAGGTTGGGGAATGCCCTGCTGGGGGATGTTGGGTAGGGGGTTCCTCACGGTGAGGGCAGTGAGGTTGGGGAATGCCCTGCCGGGGGATGTTGGGTAGGGGGTTCCTCACGGTGAGGGCAGTGAGGTTATGGAATGCCCTTCCTAGTGATGTGGTAATGGCAGATTCTGTTAATGCCTATAAGAGGGGCCTGGATGAGTTCTTGAACAAGCAGAATATCCAAGACTATTGTGATACTAATACCTACAGTTAGTATTAGTGGTTGTATATATAGTTTATGTATGTGAGTGTATAGATAGGTAAGTATAGGTGTGTGTGCTGGGTTTACTTGGAAGGGTTGAACTTGATGGCTCTTTTTTAAACCCTATGTAGCTATGTAACTATATGTTATCCTATAAAAGTAAATAGATATTAAAGCAACGAGACCATGACCATGCTTGCAGGCAGGTTACATCTGTTACGATTTCCCGGTTCCAATACTAAATATTCATAAGCTTCGCTGCCACCGAGGGTCTAAGCACCTGAAGATATATTAGTTAATGTGACCGTTTACACAGCCGGTGGGAACAAGGCAAACATTTCCAACTGATACTTCGTCTTATCCATGAAGCAAATACTCAAAATTCATTTCTTACCAGGTTTATAGGAATTAAAAAACAAACAAAAAAAAAACAACCAATCGCTATTCATCCTTTTTTTTGTGCCAAAATGAATTGAAACGGCCCTTGAAAAAATCTCATTATCATTGTTTTTTTTTATGAAGATTCAGTAGGAAAAAGATTACTCGGTGTCATTCCCGGCCGAGTGCATATAAATTCCTCGCCGGGCAATTTATGCAAACAGAGGGAACGCACTTCTTCGTATTGTTCCTTTACACAATGTTTAAACGATAGTAAAGCATGACATACGCGCTATACGAGAGAAAGTTTATTCACAATCGTCTTAAATGGAACGAGGTAAGATCATTATTTCTTATCTCGTGGCTACGCCGTCGGGGGATTCTGCGGAAAAGCAATGGGCCGCCTAGAGCAGCCGGAGAGATTAAAACAATAAACTATCCAGACTTTGGATGGTGCCGCGTGTGCATCTGTTACTGCGGAAGATACAATTTAGCCTCTGTGCAACTATCTTTATTATAACAATCTTTATTCTCCAGTAGCTCTGATGGGTTTATGCGCCGCTGTTCATAAAAGGATTCTGGGAGGGGGGAAAGTTGTTCTATGGAGCTTAACGCTGGGTAAAAGTTGTGTCGATTCTCGGGGGCAAGTACTTAGGCCATGAAGCCTTAATTAGGTCAGGAGTAGTGATGAGCGAATCTGACGAAATGGCGAAAATTAGCGAAACGCATTGTTGCGTGATTTTTTTTGTCATCCGTGTCTATTTTTTTTATACCCACGGTTTTTTGACACGACCATGCTCAATTCCGTGCGAAGAATTTTTCCACAGCGAATTTTCATGGAAGTTTTGTAAACCAATGCTCCAATGGCGAAATGCGGAAATTTGCTGCAAATCTATGCCTGGCGAAAAAAATTCTCTCATCACTAGTTAGGAGAAGAGGATGCAGGGAGTGGTGATGAGCGAATTTTTTCACCAGACATGGATTCGCAGCGAATTTCCGCATTTCCCCACTGGCGAATTGTTTCGCACAACTTCGCCATGGAAAAATGCACAGAAATTTTTTTGTTGCGTGTCAAATTGGGCGTGGTTGCGTCAAAATTGGGCACAGTCGCATAAAAAAGCACGGGCAACAAAAAATAGACGCGGGCAACAATAAAAGACGTTGGCGACAAAAAGAACGTGCGACAAATGCGTTTTGCTAAGTTTTCGTTGTTCTGCGAATTTTCTTGCCATTTCTTTTCAAATTTCTTTGCAAATTATATGGCGAAGCGAAACGGGACAGATTGGCTCATCACTAGCAGGGAGCAGTAGTTTTGCAGCAGGGTGATAAAGTAACCTATTACTCTTTGAATTCTATGAACTATAAAGGGAACGATGGCTTCCAAACCAAAATGTGTTAAAGAGCCCCACACACAGAAACCCCTAATATACCTATCCCTGTAATCTGTTCCTTCAAACAGTAGGAATAAATCCCATTTTTATAGGCTGAAATACAGCTGCAAAACAGTTCTACTCTTTCTGCATCATTTGAAATCCCGGCAGGGGAGGAGGGACTAAAACACTGATGTTACAAATTGTAACAACTTCTCCACAGCTTACAGACAGCATGCAGGAACTACATAACCCACAATGCATTGCACTGGGATGTTCCTTTCCTTACTGACATCACATGTGCAGCAGGGAATTGTGGGATTGGGAGGAGGCAGGCTGAAGGCAGGCTGAGGGACAGGCGACTACTGTTACAGTTTATTTGAGTCACAAAGTAGCCAGCCAGATCAGCAGGGGAACAGGGGGCGGGGCTTAGGGAACTGTTCCAAAGCAGATTATTACATTAAACGTCATAAAAAGGCTGCGTATTATTAAACTGATGTGCAAAAGTTGCTTGAAATTATGTTTACTTTTCAAAAAGCTTAAGTTGTGTTTGGATAGAATTTCTCGTTAGGAGGTCCTAGTAGAACAAAGACCATAAAACATTTGTCGAGGAAAAGGTTTACCCAACAAAAACAAAAGCAGTAATAAAGGAAGCCAAAAGAAGGTCAGTGCTATTCATAATCCACTTTGGATGTGATATACACTCCTACTGTGGCCCCATTGGAAGTTCTTTTAGCATGTTGTAAGCATTTATGACCATGGTTGCTACAAAATTGACACAACTGTCAGGCATGTTGACTCCATTCATTAATGGTTCTTGTTTAGGAACTCGCTCCTTGCACTTCCATATAGTTTGTCTGAGCACCATTGGCATTAGGGAACTATGGGGCTACCACCACCTTAATCAGGCCATGTGTTAAATGTGTCTTTATACTTCACTGAGGTCGTGTATGTATTGGAGGTAATCTGGGCCATCCCACCCCATGAGCTGACAAAGCCCATCTGTCCCTTTCTCTTTGTTTTTGTATTCAAGGAGATCTTTATTGAGATAAATGAGCAAAAAGTTACAGCTTTTATGTATCGAGGTCACGTACATAATCGGTTGCAATATGAAAAATATATAAAGAAAGAAATGTGGAGTTAAGTAAACATCCTTTTATACTTTAGGTCAACTTCTTACGCATATATAAGCAAAAAAAAGGGGGGGAAGGAGAAACAAGGGATAAAGGAGGGTACTTGTTGTTAGTCCCATAAAGATAAAAGCAGGCCCGGATTTGTGGAGAGGCCACAAAGGCCCGGGCCTAGGGAGGCAGAAATGTAGGGGAGGCATGCTGCCCCGCCGCAACAGAATTTTTAAGTTTTTTTCAATACGGAGCAGTGGGAACTTCTCCCCACTGCTCCGTATGGGGCACTCGCGGGCACGCAGGGGGGGTGGAGTGGGGGTGCGATCTGTTGTTCGCTCGTTCGTGCATACGCGTTGGGGGGGGGATCAACGGGGGATCCAACAGGATCTTTCTGCATAATCATCAGTCCAGTATACAAGCCATTCTTAGTCCTTTCTAGTCTCAAGCCATTCCTACAATCCATTCTAAAGCACAAAGTCAAAGTAGTCATTGCAGTTTCTGCAACTTCTCAAATCAGGCTTTGCCCACAATGATGGGTTTCATCCAACGTTTAGGGCCATGTTGGGTCAGCAAGTGTAATGACTTTTTAGCGGTTCTCAACCTGTGGGTCAGGACCCCTTTGGGGGTGGAACGGCCCTTTCACAGGGGTCGCCTAAGACCATTGGAAAACATATATTTCCGATGGTCTTGGGAATAATTTTATGGTTGGGGGTCACCACAAGATGAGGAACTGTATTAAAGGGTTACGGCATTAGGTAGGTTGAGAATCATTGTTTTCGATACAGTATAGGACCTGTTATCCAGAATGCTCGGGACCAAGGGTATTCCGGATAAGGGGTCTTTCCGTAATTTGGATCTTCATACCTTAAGTCTACTAAGAAATCAATAAAACATTAAATAAACCCAATAGGGCTGTTCTGCCCCAATAAGGGGTAATTATATCTTAGTTGGGATCAAGTACAGGTACTGTTTTATTATTACAGAGAAAAGGGAATCATTTAACCATTAAATAAACCCAATAGGGCTGTTCTGCCCCCAATAAGGGGTAATTATATCTTAGTTGGGATCAAGTACAGGTACTGTTTTATTATTACAGAGAAAAGGGAATCATTTAACCATTAAATAAACCCAATAGGGCTGTTCTGCCCCCAATAAGGGGTAATTATATCTTAGTTGGGATCAAGTACAGGTACTGTTTTATTATTACAGAGAAAAGGGAATCATTTAACCATGAAATAAACCCAAGAGGGCTGTTCTGCCCCAATAAGGGGTAATTATATCTTAGTTGGGATCAAGTACAGGTACTGTTTTATTATTACAGAGAAAAGGGAATCATTTAACCATGAAATAAACCCAATAGGGCTGTTCTGCCCCCAATAAGGGGTAATTATATCTTAGTTGGGATCAAGTACAGGTACTGTTTTATTATTACAGAGAAAAGGGAATCATTTAACCATGAAATAAACCCAATAGGGCTGTTCTGCCCCAATAAGGGGTAATTATATCTTAGTTGGGATCAAGTACAGGTACTGTTTTATTATTACAGAGAAAAGGGAATCATTTAACCATTAAATAAACCCAATAGGGCTGTTCTGCCCCCAATAAGGGGTAATTATATCTTAGTTGGGATCAAATACAAAGTACTGTTTCATTTTCACAGAGAAAAAGGAAATCAATTTTAAAAATCTGAATTATTTGATTAAAATGGGGTCTATGGGAGACAGGCTTTCCGTAATTCGGGGCTTTCTGGATAGCGGGTTTCCGGATATTCCCATACCTGTACTAAATATACAGTGCTATACACAGTACTGTGATCATTTCATGGGGTTGCTGCACAATACCTGTTCCCAAGGTACAACATATATGTTCTTAGTCCCACATTTGATAAATAAATGAAGAAAGAGAGAACACTTATTAATGCCTATGTGCTCAAAAGAAAACAAACACAGGATAAACCAGGATAAGGCGATAAAGAAAGAAAGGCTGAAAACTCTCAGCTCTTCAACTGTTCGGGGTCCGTAGACGTGGGAATAGTCTTTACTGTAATAAATCAATGTCAAGTCAATTATAAAGGAAAGATATTTTGCTCCAAGGTCTATTTGAAAACACACAATTTCATTGGCACATCCCATAGATTTTTAGCCACTCCATCAATCAAACTTACTCCAAAGAGATTTAGCAAGAGGAGTGCAGTTCTGCAATCGAGTACAGGTTTATCCGGAAAGAGCATATTCATGGCATCAATTCAGCAAAAAATGTACCGAAATGAACACTAGTCCTGTTATGAATACAGTAAATACACAGAAAAATGAGTAAAAAGTAAAAATTATTATTATTATTAACATTTATTTATAAAGCGCCAACATATCCCGCAGAGCTGTACAATAAGTGGGTTTCATACATGGGACATACAGAGTAACATATAAAAGCAACCAATAACCGATACAAGAGGTGAATAGAGCCCTGCCCAAAAGAGCTTACAATCTAAAATACAGATTTATCCAAAAGATCCAAGAGACCTACTTTGGTTCTAAGTTTGCTGGTTGGACACCAGTTTGCATAGTGTTGTTAGGGGACAGAGAACATGCATTATCTGTTGCTATGAGTCTATGTACAGGTCTGTTATCCAAAATGCTTGGGACCTGGGTTTTCTGTATAAGGGATCTTTCCGTAATTAGGATCTCCGCATCTTAAGTTTACCAAAAAAGAAATTAAACACAATATGATTCTGCCATTTGGGGCTTTCTCGATAACAGATTTCCAGATAATGGGTCCCAAACATGTACTTGTGAACATCTGTAGTCATAAATGCTGAAATATAATGCATGTACAATTTTTTTGTGTATTGAATACAGGCCTGTAGTAAGCACCTAGTATGTGTTGGCATTTATATTCCTGAAATAGAATGGTAATATGCATTTTTAAGTGAGTATATTATGGGGCAGCTATTACCATGAACCCATAAACATAATGCAGTTACAAGTCTTTTTTGTATCTACTACTAATTATATGTGCATGACCCATGAGTAGGAAAGTTCCATTTGTCTCAAATTATTTTATTGGAACCCTATAGGCTACAGCAGGGGTCCCCCAACCTTTTTTTACCCATGAGCAACATTTAAATGTAAAAAATGTTGGGGAGCAACACAAGCATGAAAAAAAATCCTATAGGATTACCAATAAGGGCTGTGATTGGTTATTTAATGCCCAGTGATGACTGGCAGACTACAGGAGCTTCTTTTTGACAGTACACATGGCCTTTATGCCTCCAAATCTTATCTTCAAGTCAAAAATTCAAAAATAAAAACCTGCTTTGAGGCCATTGGGAGCAACATCAGAAGGGTTGGTGAGCAACTTGTTGGGGATCACTAGGCTAGAGCCAACCATAAGGGGCTTTGAAATATACCTACTCTATGTGAAGGTCAAAAACTAGTTTCACGCCTATAATGGCTCATTGGTACAGATTCAAAGTCACACAAGGCTCATTTGACATTGGAAAAATATATTATCAAATATTGAACTTTTATCTTCATCCATTAATAAATAGACTCCCCAAAAAATCCCATAGAAATTGATACAGGATGGTGGGATTTCACTATGTTGAGCTCTAGTTTCACTAAATATGACCCATAGTCTTCAGCTGCCTCTGTTGCATGCTTCCAGATGGAAGTCTGATTGGACACCTTCTTTGCTTGATGCAGCGACCCAATAGAGAATTGAACTGCAACAGCACTGCAATATTTAGTCCATTAAAATGCCTTTATCGCACACTTAGGGCATTACAGCAACCTACGTATGCAATAATGGCATTTTTAATGGACTAAATATCGTGGTGCTGTTCAAGTTCAGTTCTCTATTGAGTACCAGTGGAAAGTGGCCATTGGTGCACTGCGGAAGATACAGTTGATTTGTTGTGCTGACTACTTCTTGCTGATAGAGCAACCCAGATAGAACTGTTTAGTCACAAAACCCATGGCTTCCTCTTGGATTCCTCTTATAGTGGGGGTCCCCAACTCTTTTTTACCCATGAGCCACATTCAAATGTAAAAAGAGTTGAGGAGCAACACAAGCATAAAAAAATGTACCTAAGGGATACCGAATAAGGGATGTGATTGGCTATTTGGTAGAACCCATGTAAACTGGTACCCTACAGGAGGTTCTGTTTGGCAGTACACTTGGTTTATATGACTTCAAAACTTGCTTCCAAGCCAAGCATTCCAAAAAAGCAACTGCTTTGGGGCCACAGGGAGCAACATCCAAGGGTTTGGTGAGCAACATGTTGCCCCCGAGCCACTTGTTGGGGATCACTGGCTTAGAGCAAGGATTTGGCACCTTCCGGTGGTTATCTGTACCTGGCAAGTGTAAACTGGCATTTTAAATGGACTAAATATTGCGGTGCTGTTCAAGCTCAGTTCTCTATTGAGTACCAGTGGAAAGTGGCCATTGGTGAACTGCTGAAGATGTAGTTGAATTGTTGTGCTGACTACTTCTTGCTGATAAAGCAACCCAGACAGAAGTGATTAGAGACAAAACCCATGGCTTCATCTTGGATTGGGGGTCCCCAACCTTTTTTTACCCATGAGCCACACTCAAATGTAAAAAGAGTTGGGGAGCAACACAAGCATGAAAAAATGTACCTAGGGGTACCAAATAAGGGCTGTAATTGGCTATTTGGTAAAATCCATGTAAACTGGTCCTGTTTAGCATTACACTTGGTTGTTATGCCTTCAAAACTTGCCTCCAAGCCAAGTATTCACAAATAAGCAACTGCTTTGGGGCCACTGGGAGCAACATCCAAGGGGTTGGGGAGCAACATGTTGCTTATGGGCCACTGGTTTGGGATCACTGTCTTGGATTTGGCACCTTCCTGTGGTTATCTGTACCTGGAGCATTCTGCCAAGTGTATTGTTGAAGTATTGCAACAAGGATATGGAGTTTGCTGTGGGATGCACTTTACAATATAGAAGGTACATTGCAGACACAAAGGCTAATTAAGGATCTTGTCTTTGCAGAAGAAGCTTTTTTAGGTTTAGGGATGACACTAATCAACAAAGACATAGTTCCAAGTCACACTGGCGTTTGGGTGCATTATTCTTCCCAACGCATTTGTAATATAAAAAGTAAAATATACCCAGCTTCATTACAATTCATGTCTAAGCACCTTCCTCGACTGAACAACACATCCCACCTCCGCGTCCTACTTGTATATTCTTTCCTCCAAGCTGATATCGTGATGCCTCGGTCTTTGTAACACAAGAGCATCTCTTTACTGCTCGGCAGCGAACACGTTCCAAGCCACTAAAGAATAGCTTGTCGAGTTGTGTCTGGAAGCTGCTTTCCTGCATCTGCTAAGAGATATAATCTAGCTCATTATTTATGCATTAACTCCGGCGTTTATGACCATGCTGGCTCTTCTATTACACCACAGAAATATTAAACTGACTGCAGATAAGGACCATTGAGTCTAACTAATCTGATCATTCCTCCTACTGTGAAATCCCCAGCTCTGTTTGATCCCTGCATGTTATGGCTTTAAAGGGACACCGGTGTTAATGTAAAACTTGCTCCAACAAGAAAGGGCACGAGGTAACGTCCTCATTAATAAATATATATATAGTAATGGATTGTTTCATCATTACAGTGCAGTGATACGCAACCTGCGACTTCCCAACTGGGTCTGAAACACAGTTTCCAGGGTTCACTGATGGTCATTAGATGCTGGAAGGTCTACAGGAGCTGGAGACTCTTGGACGAAGGTTCTTGACAATTTTTATCAAATATATTAGGGCACATATATGAAACCACAGTACAATATGTGTTATAAGTTCTAATACAGAGAGTTGTTGTACCAATTGCCGTTGCAGTAGCACTCTGTAGACTTAGTTATGGCCTCTTTATGGACTTTTGGTCTTATGGGTGTCATCTTCTCAACATGAGCTCAGTATTTCTCTTTCCTATGTGTTTACTCATGTCGCTGGTCGATGTTTTTGGAGAAGGGACTCTAATAGGTACAGGTGGATTTTCACTAAGGTTTGGGGGGGGCAAAGTCTTCCCAAATTGGCCTGTGACACCCGTGCCCAATTTGGTGGACAATGAATTTTTTTTACACACGCCGAATTTTTGTGGAAGTTTTACGGAACAATTCGCCAATGGCAAAATGCGGAAATTTGCTGCAAATCCATGCCTGGCAAAAAAAATTCACTCATCACTTAGGAAGAGATTTACTAATCCACGAATCCAAATCCCGTCTTTTCATCGCCGTCGCAACTTGGTCGTATTTGTCGCGACTTTTTCGTCGCCGGAAAAGTTGCGGAAAATATACGAAAAAGTCACGCCAGCGCCGAAAACCTCATGGAACATACGGAAAAGTTGTGAAGGCAACGAAAAAGTCGCAAAAATACCGATCATTACGAGAAAAACGCATTCGGACGCCTTCGGACCGTTCGTGGACTAGTAAATCTCCCCCTAAGGATAAGCTTAAAATGTAAATGTTTATTTGCGCAAAAGTGGATGAGCTTTTGGGTGAAGACACACGGAGCTACTTAGTAGCAGCTATTTGTCACAGCTACTAAACACCAGAAAATCCCCTGCCATAGACAATAGTGAGAATTGCCAATCCCTGCAGGGTGCTCCCCTGTGCCGCCGGTCTCCCACCCCCGATGGCAATATTTATTGTTATCCGGTTGCTTTGTTAAATTACCCAAGTGCCCATACAGCACTAACAAAGGGGAAATAAAACCTAGATAAATATAAAGCTAACAATAAAAATGCAGCCTCACCACTATCCCCTGGTCAGCCATTCTAGCAAACAGGCGACAGCTTCAAATCAAGGCTGGACTGAGAGTGACCTATTTCATCAATTGCAAAGTCCCTAAGTCTAGAAAATGCTAAAGGCATCCATGATTCGATTAAATCCGGTCAATAGGAAGAGTCTGCAATTTATGGTAAAACTTGCCTTCAGAACATTTTACGTTTAAAAAAAAAAACAAATCTAAGGCAGAATGTTAGCCCAGGTCCAGTAACCAATAGCAACCAATTAGAAGTTTGGGTTTTTTTTCAGCTGGCCAATAAATGTCAAATGCTGATTGGTCTCTATGGGTTACTAGACCATTTAGTACATTACCCCCATAGATTACTTCTATAAATCTGACATTAAGAAACCATTTTTAGAAAGTGCATCTAAGCATTCCTGTTCCTTGCTTTATACATTGGATCCTTGCCACCTTTCTCCAGGTGCTCGGGTATCTTCTCAATGTATTAGACTCTATGTTCCTTTATGGGCTGGTATTTTTAGCCCATCTGGGTCAGAAGCAAGTTCAGAGATAAGCATAGTGGCGCTGCTGCTAAAGGATTCTTTGATATCTGAAGGAAAGACACATAAAGTATATCCCGCTGATGCGATGACGCTCTTGGTTGTGACCCCGTTTTGTCCCCTGACAGACACCGTAGGTGTGTTTGGACTGCTGAAATACTAATTTAGTTATTTTAGTTGGGCAGTCGAATTGGGATTTGTAAAGGTTTGCAGACACACAAAGCAGAAGGTGTGTTGTTTGGCAATTGGCACACTGGGCACACTGGAAAAACAAGAATATAGAGCCTGTAAATTTGAGCTTCCAGGTTTCTGCAAACTTGTAATTGGCCCAAAAAGGGTTAATAAACATTTCCTATACACTGAAACAAGATGCTGAAATTAGGCTTTCCATGTAAAATACCTCAGCTGATAAAATCATACACAAGGCTCTTGTGTATTATAAAGTGGGTAGCGCCTTACATAGTAACATAGTAAGTTAGGTTGAAAAAAGACACACGTCCATCAAGTTCAACCATAATGCCTATATATAACCTGCCTAACTGCTAGTTGATCCAGAGGAAGGCAAAAAAAAAACCCATCAGTACCCTCTCGAACCTGTAAAATTTAAGCTTCCTGGTTGCCGCAATTTTGCAATTGGCCCAGAAAGGGTTAATCAACATTTCCGATAAATTGAAACAAGACACTGAGATTAGGCTTGCCATGTAAAATAGCTCAGATGATAAAATGATACACAAGACTCTTGTGTATTATAAAGTGGGTAGCGCCTTACATAGTAACATAGTAAGTTAGGTTGAAAAAAGACATACGTCCATCACGTTCAACCATAATGCCTATATATAACCTGCCTAACTGATAGTTGATCCAGAGGAAGGCAAAAACCCCATCTGAAGCCTCTCTAATTTGCCCCAGAGGGGAAAAAATTCCTTCCTGACTCCAAGATGGCAATCGGACCATCCCTGGGGCAACTTGTACTAAGAGCTACTGTATCTCCCCTACCCCTGTATTTAACATAAAGACGCTAACTGGTAAGTGCACGTCCTCGTCTGTGTTGTATAAGGGGCATTAATATCACCCAATGATAGGCTGTAATACAAAGCTTTGCTTTATTGATTGCATTATCTCAATGAAAGGGAATCGACTCAGAAGAGGAGCACTCGCATTGACTTTCAGAAGTGAAACTGTCAATTAAGTTGAATATGTTGTTCAAAGTGTCAGATAAAATATTCCACCTTGCGCTGGAGAGGCAGGGGCTCCCTTGGGTAAATACGGGGCTTCTGCAAGAGATCATTTATAATGTACACTGACAAACCAACCCCGCTAGGAACCACCGGGGAGCAGAAACATTTCCAGGAGTTACTTCCATTGTTCAGATTAAAAACAATAAAGTAAATGGGGTTTATAGACCAGTAAGACCAGTGCCACCCTAGGAACTGAACCTATATGAGCCCCCTCTGGTTGAATGGTCAGGCGTGACCTCACTTCCGCTATGTATGACATCACTTCCACTGGACACGCTCCCCTCCCCCCAGCTCCACCACTGGATTTGTTCAGGTATGATCTAGTAGTGGCTGGGGAGGTTTTTTTATGTATTTGTTTACATTTTACTGACTATATAGGCACCGAGGCCCCCCCCCTAAAGCTTCCACTATTGGCATAGGCCCTAGGTACCTATATATAAATACAGCCCTGTAAAAGTAGTCACTATCTTTACACCAGATCTATTAACCATAGCAGCCAATTAGCAGTCATACTTCTTCCATTTTTTAAAGAAAACATCTGATTGGTTGCCATTGGTAACTAGACTGAGACATTTTTTCTGTGCTTCAAACTGGCTTTGATGGGGATTTTAAAGAAACTGCTATTTTCTCAGCTTTTACAATTGTTGCACAGGCACACAGTGTGGGCAGGGGACAGAAAGGGGTCATAACTAAAATTGTCATCATATCAGCGGGACATATTATATTATATTCAGCCCTTATATATTCAATCCATTGAAGTGAATACACTATAATATGGTTTTGGAAAGAGTGACATTATTACTTTTGCAAAGTGTATAGGGTACATTTACTTCCCTAGGGGTAATTATATCTTAGTTGGGATCAAGTACAGGTACTGTTTTATTATTACAGAGAAAAGGGAATCATTTAACCATTAAATAAACCCAATAGGGCTGTTCTGCCCCCAATAAGGGGTAATTATATCTTAGTTGGGATCAAGTACAGGTACTGTTTTATTATTACAGAGAAAAGGGAATCATTTAACCATTAAATAAACCCAATAGGGCTGTTCTGCCCCAATAAGGGGTAATTATATCTTAGTTGGGATCAAGTACAGGTACTGTTTTATTATTACAGAGAAAAGGGAATCATTTAACCATTAAATAAACCCAATAGGGCTGTTCTGCCCCAATAAGGGGTAATTATATCTTAGTTGGGATCAAGTACAGGTACTGTTTTATTATTACAGAGAAAAGGGAATCATTTAACCATTAAATAAACCCAATAGGGCTGTTCTGCCCCAATAAGGGGTAATTATATCTTAGTTGGGATCAAGTACAGGTACTGTTTTATTATTACAGAGAAAAGGGAATCATTTAACCATTAAATAAACCCAATAGGGCTGTTCTGCCCCAATAAGGGGTAATTATATCTTAGTTGGGATCAAGTACAGGTACTGTTTTATTATTACAGAAAAAAAGGTATCCAGTTTATGGATAAGGGATCCCATACCTGTATTACATACGGAAAAGTGGCCATGATTAGGTATTGTCGATTCTCAAGACTCCAAAGACAAAGCTTTATGACTGCTGTGACTGAAGAAGGACTAGCCTTCATGATGAGTTAAAAAAGTAGAAAAGTAAAGATGGCACTATGTATATATATTATAACTGTGCTGTATTAAAGAGTAAATTCAATCGAGACTGGAAAGACAGAACTGGGGGGAGGGGGAGAAGGAGTGTCGCCATTTTTCTTCCGTGAAGACTCAATAAATTCTATTTCTCCACAACTTTCCATTAAAATAAAGGATTATTGAAAGCGTTCCCCGTAAAATAACTGATCCAAGTAATAACTATCCTAATAGTAATTGAACTAGTTGCTCTGCTGCTCTAATTGAAGGTAGATAAAAATGCTTCTAATATAATTGGGTAATAACTACAGGAATAAAAATACTTCGGTAGAGAAAAAAAGCGAATGTTTGTGAGGAGATAAGAGGCTCTCAGCCAAAAATTACATTGAAAGGCTCACATTTTCGGGCTTTTACTTTCCTGTTTGCTGTTTCAGTCTCAAAATGAAAAGAAATTACCCACAACTTTATTAGAATAGTGCAACAAACATGGTTTGATCCATTAGTTTGGTGAAATCATCAAATGACCTGATTTGCCCCCAAACAGTACAGGTATGGGATCCGTTATCTGGAAACCCGATATCCAGAAATTTTCCGATATTTCGGAAAGCCTGTCTCCCATAGACTCCATTTTAATCAAATAATTCAGATTTTTAAAATTGATTCCCCTTTTCTCTGTAATAATAAAACAGTACCTGTACTTGATCCCAACTAAGATATAATTACCCCTTATTGGGGGCAGAACAGTCCTATTGGGTTTATTTAATGGTTAAATGATTCCCTTTTCTCTGTAATAATAAAACAGTACCTGTACTTGATCCCAACTAAGATATAATTACCCCTTATTGGGGGCAGAACAGCCCTATTGGGTTTATTTAATGGTTAAATGATTCCCTTTTCTCTGTAATAATAAAACAGTACCTGTACTTGATCCCAACTAAGATATAATTACCCCTTATTGGGGCAGAACAGCCCTATTGGGTTTATTTAATGGTTAAATGATTCCCTTTTCTCTGTAATAATAAAACAGTACCTGTACTTGATCCCAACTGAGATAGATAAGAGAGCCCCTGCATTAGTATCACAGCAGTTTAACCCGATCCCTCCCAATACAAAGTAAATGATGTCCCTTTCCCTGCAGGTTTGCTTTGCTGCGATGCTGTAATGTATAGAGCAGAGAATTAAAGCTGATAGGAACAGGCTGTAAAATGGAAGTAGGAAGCGGCATTGCTGCTGCCGGAGAGGTAATTTTAGAATCTTGAATGGGTGATTACGGTTTAGTGGCTGTTTCCGTGTATAGTGATTGCATGCTTAGCGTTCCCAACGAGGCCCAGATTATATATTTTGGGGCGAGGAAGCACTAACAGGAGATAAAGCATTATATGTAAAAGAATTGAATCTTATACTCTGTATTTTACATCTTTTTCCTGTAACTGAGACATTACTTTAAAACATGCTCAAATGGTTGTTCTGTCGGAAGAGTCGTTAAAGTGCATTGTGATTGCAAATCAAGTTGCGCATCTTTCATTCAGAAATTGCAGGAATCTGGGTCGTGTGAAAGCTTCTCTGAGAGACAGTTAACGATTAGTATGTTATAGAACGGCCAGTTCTAAGCAACTTTTCAATTGGTCTTCATTATTTATTTGTTATAGTTCTTTTTTAATCATTTGCCTTTATCTAACTCTTTGCAGTTTTTAAATGGGGGTCACTGACCCCGGCAACCAAGAAACTATTGTTCTGTGAGACTCCAGTTTTATTGTTATTCTTACTTTTGTAACTTTCTTTTCTATCCACGACCTCTCCTATTCATACACTAGTCTCTCATTACAACCACTCCCTGGTTGCTAAGGTAGCTTGGATCCTAGCAACCAAAGAGCTGCTAAAACTCCAGACTGGAGAGCTGCCCAGTTTTTTGGGTTCCACTGAACCCCCGCATCCATCCCAAGGGATTCGGTCAAAGGCCGAACTGAATCCTGGCCGAATACCGAACCAAATCCTGTATTCGGTGCATCCCTATTAATTACTGTTACCTACTGTTCTGTAAGTCTCCAGTCAGTTACCTGTGCCCTTTGGGAGGGGGTATTAGCCACTGGCCCTGGTCTCTAGTTTCTCAAAGGGAAGAGGTAACAATTCTCTAGTAAGGCCGGGGTATTAGGGAGCCCTTACTGTATAAATGAGGTTTGGAAACAAAAGACTTGAATCCCGTTGAAGTGGGGGGCAAGGTAGGTAGGGCTCTACTGAATGAGTGGGGTGAGTATCCCCCAGATGAGACCCACCAGGGTATGGGCTACAGGATAGTATATATATATATATATATATACCCCTAAAGCATCACTGAATATCTTGCACCTCTGAGCAACACCTTTGGCGAGATTGAAATATCTAGTCTATGTATCTATCTGTCTATCTATCTATCATCTATCTATCTATATATATCTATCTATCTATCTATCTGTCTATCTATCATCTATCTATCTATCTATCTGTCTATCTATCTATCTATCTATCTATCTATCATCTATCTATCTATCTATCTGTCTATCTATCTATCTATCTATCTATCTATCATCTATCTATCTATCTATCTGTCTATCTATCTATCTATCTATCTATCATCTATCTATCTATCTATCTGTCTATCTATCTATCTATCTATCTATCTATCTATCTATCTATCATCTATCTATCTATCATCTATCTATCTATCTATCTATCATCTATCTATCTATCTATCTATCTATCTGTCTATCTATCTATCTGTCTATCTATCTATCTATCTATCTATCTATCTATCTGTCTGTCTGTCTATCTATCTATCTATCTATCTATCTATCATCTATCTATCTATCTATCTATCTATCTGTCTATCTATCTATCTATCTATCTATCATCTATCTATCTATCTATCTATCTATCTATCTGTCTGTCTATCTATCTATCTATCTGTCTATCTATCTATCTATCTATCTATCTATCTATCTGTCTGTCTATCTATCTATCTATCTATCTATCTATCTATCTATCATCTATCTATCTATCTATCATCTATCTATCTATCTATCTATCTATCTATCATCCATCTATCTATCTATCTATCTATCTATCTATCATCTATCTACCTATCTATCTATCATCTATCTATATAGCTATCAATCTATTTTTCTCTATTTCTGTTGTAGTTATTCAAATTTAACCATCTTAAATATTTTCTATTCATCATTTTATCTGTCTGTTCACTGATCTATCTATCTATCTATCTATATCTATCTATCTATCTATCTATATCTATCTCCGTCTCTATCTTGATTTCTATAGTAGTTATCCAAATCTATCAATCTCAATCCTTATCTATTCATCATTTTATCTTTCTCACAATGTCTATCCACTGCTCTATCTTTATATCATCTATCTATCTATCTATCACTCTATCTTTCTATCTTTCATCTATCTATCTATCTATCTCTCTATCTTTCTATCTTTCATCTATCATCTATCTATCTATCAATCTATCAATCTATCTCTCTATCTATCTATCTACCTACCTACCTCTCTATCTATCTATCTATCTATCTATCTATCTATCTATCTATCTATCTATCTCTCTATCTTTATCCTTCTATCTATCAATCTATCTCTCTATCTATCTATCTATCTATCTATCTATCTATCTATCTCTCTATCTTTCATCTATCTATTATCTATCTATCTATCTATCTATTATCTATCTATCTATCTATCATCTATCTATCTATCTATCTATCTCTCTATCTATCTATCATCAATATATTAATGTATGTTCACATAAGAAATTATCCAGACCATCCTTTTGTTGTCCATTTAAACACCCAACTAGAATCTGAGATTGGGGCCAGGATTTGAAAGACATAAATTCTACACCCGACTGATAAACCTTGGGGAAACATCGAGAAGACTGGACATAAATAACACAATAGAAAAAAAAATGTTTTTTCCTTGTGGGAAAAAGAAAAATCTATGAGTATTTTTCATTGGATATAATGCTGGAGAAGCCCAATGCTGGGAATGGAACAGGGAAAGGTACCCTAATGCCTAAAGACCCCGAGTATATACAGCAGGGTATCTGTGTTCAGTACCAGCACTGCTACAGATGCAGATGGAGAGACAGACAGAAGCAATAGATGAACAGACATGAGAGGGAGAGACAGACAGAAGCAATAGATGGACAGACATGAGAGGGAGAGACAGACAGAAGCAATAGATGAACAGACATGAGAGGGAGAGACAGACAGAAGCAATAGATGGACAGACATGAGAGGGAGAGACAGACAGAAGCAATAGATGGACAGACATGAGAAGGAGAGACAGACAGAAGCAATAGATGGACAGACATGAGAGGGAGAGACAGACAGAAGCAATAGATGGACAGACATGAGAGGGAGAGACAGACAGAAGCAATAGATGGACAGACATGAGAGGGAGAGACAGACAGAAGCAATAGATGGACAGACATGAGAAGGAGAGACAGACAGAAGCAATAGATGGACAGACATGAGAGGGAGAGACAGACAGAAGCAATAGATGGACAGACATGAGAGGGAGAGACAGACAGAAGCAATAGATGGACAGACATGAGAAGGAGAGACAGACAGAAGCAATAGATGGACAGACATGAGAGGGAGAGAGAATAAAACTGAATTCATTCGAGGAAACGGCCAAACTTTACATGACAATGAGCCCGTTAAATTCGCTGAAAATTCTCGTTATTGTCTGAAAAGTGTTTCCGAGGCTTGAAATATTCTTTAAGCTGAATATATTTAGATTCTGGGTCATGGGAATGGAAATGATTGTTATACAGCCATACAGTATGCACACACACACACACATATATATATATTCAGAGCACTGCAGGCATATTTATTATATATCCCACAGCAATACAATGCCAAGGTTAAACCCATCATGACTTATGACAATCCGTTCCATTAGCAAGCGTAATTTAACGTATCAAGGGTATTCATCTTTAATCGACTTTTATAATTAATATATTACAGAGCAAAGGTATCAGGCCGCACTCCTGATTGGCCGGATATTTATCCATTCCATCTGTTAATATAGCAGAGCAGGGATTCTGTTCAGCGTTCGGGGATCGGTTTAAACGTCTTTCCCATTGTTCAGATTTACAGTAATGGAACGCGGAAAGTCTTATTTTAATAACACTGAATTATATTTATTTTTTAAAGGGAACAAGATGAGTAATAAAAGCTAATGTAACCCATAAATGAGTTTAAATACCATCATCAAAGACTTTGCTGAGCAGCTTTTTGGCCCTGGTTCATTCCAGTTATTTATTATTCCAACCCAGATATTTCTCCATTGCGATTACTTTTTACTTGCCAACGGCCTATTGTACATTGAGAGATTCTTATTTGGACCCAAGACCCTACTCTTATTGCTTTTTGTTTGAGTGTCTGGCCTTGAATCACCCAATAGCCAATCACAGAATAAGGGCAATATGTCTAGGGAACACGTGGCCTATGAGATGGGAATATAATAAGATATACAGGGATATTTGTGATTTAATGCTGTCAGACAGGGATGTTGCCAGGGAATTTATTCCCCTAAGGACCAAGATACTGAATTGGGTTGGTCCCTGGGAAACTAGGACATCCTATATAATGGGTTGTCCCCAAATGTGTTTATTCTGTTATATGCTCAACCCTCATTCATTTTAATGGTATGTTTTATTGGCTGAAACTTTTTGCTCCTCTGTCGTTCAAAAACGTCCCTTCGGTCAATGTCCCCAGTACTGTTTCCTCATAAGACCATGGAGAAAGAGGTGAGAAACAACACTGACGGCTTCTCTTGGTGCCTATTATCTTGAATGGTAACCACATAGAAATGCAGGTAGGAGCTATTTTATGCCCCAAAATGCATTGGTGAGAGTTTGTAGGTGGATAAGTGCTCACGTCTGGTTCCCATGGAAATAAATGGGAGTAATAAGCTGCGGGGGGGGGTGGAGAAACACTATGGGGGATATGTAATCAAAGGCACTAAGTTTGTCCAGGAGCAGTAACCAACAGCAACCAATCAGTGGGTAGAATTTACTGGTCACCTGTTTAAAGGCAAAAATCTTATTGGTTGGTACTATGGGTTGCTGCTACTGGGCAGTGCCTTTTATTACATACCGGGGCAAATGTGATATAATCGTTGTTAGGCTCATGTAAATACCACTGAATAGCAGAGATTTAACAGGGCTGTTATTCCGCAAGGACCAAGATACTGAATACCACATAGAAATGCAGGTAGGAACTATTTTATACCCAAAACAATAATGCAGTAGCCACTTTTTATGAATTTTTCAACCGTTTCCCAAACTTTCAGCAGTTTCACAAAATTTTTGGCGAAGCAAAACAGGACAGATTCGCTCATCACTGCTCATTTACACAAATGTCTGACATTTACAAAACAATCCAAACTGAAAAAGTCTGTGTGGGAAAAAGTCACAGAACTGGGACTTTTCCAAATTGACCCCCCCCCCCAAGTGAGTTGTCACACAGATCCCAAAAGTCTAAAGCAGGGATCCTCAAACTGGCCCCCCAGGGTAATTTACCCGTTCCCCGCTGTGTCCTCACTCCTGGCAGCGGAGAGAGAGCACTCAGCGGGAAGCGGGAGGGGGAGCTGGGAGAGGGAGGACAGATGGAGTGGGGGGAGCTGGCATAGGGGGGACTCTGCGGGGAGTGGGAGGACGGACAGAGCGAGGGAGCTGGGAGAGAGAGGACTCAGCGGGGAGTGGGAGGGGGGAGCTTGGAGAGGGAAGAAGGATGGAGCGGGGGGGGAGCTGGGAGAGAGAGGACTAAGCGGGGAGTGGGAGGATGGAAGGAGTGGGGGGAGCTGGAAGAGGGAGGACTCAGCAGGAGGGGGGAGTTGAGAGAGGGAGGATGGATGAAGCAGTAGGAGCTGGAAGAGAGAGGACTCAGTGGGGAGTGGGAGGGGGGAGCTTGGAGAGGGAAGAAGGATGGAGCGAAGGGGAGCTGGGAGAGAGAGGACTAAGCGGGGAGTGGGAGGATGCAAGGAGTGGGGGGAGCTGGAAGAGGGAGGACTCAGCAGGAGGGGGGAGTTGAGAGAGGGAGGATGGATGAAGCAGGAGGAGCTGGAAGAGAGAGGAGTTAGCGGGGAAGGGGAGGGGGGAGCTGGGAGAGGGAGGATGGACGGAGTGGGGGAGCTGGAAGAGAGAGGGCTCAGCGGGGAGCGGGAAATGGGGAACTGCAAAAGGGAGGACGGACGGAGTGGGGGAGCTGGAAGAGAGAGGGCTCAGCAGGGAGCGGGAGGCGGGAGCTGGTTGAGGGAGGATGGACGGAGTGGGGGAGCTGGAAGAGAGAGGGCTCAGCGGGGAGCGGGAAATGGGGAACTGCAAAAGAGAGGATGGACGGAAGGGGGAGCTGGAAGAGAGAGGGCTCAGCGGGGAGCGGGAGGCGGGAGCTGGTTGAGGGAGGATGGGCGGAGTGGGGGAGCTGGAAGAGAGAGGGCTCAGCGGGGAGCGGGAGGCGGGAGCTGGTTGAGGGAGGATGGACGGAGTGGGGGAGCTGGAAGAGAGAAGGCTCAGCGGGGAGCGGGAGGCGGGAGCTGGTTGAGGGAGGATGGACGGAGTGGGGGAGCTGGAAGAGAGAGGGCTCAGCAGGGAGCGGGAGGCGGGAGCTGGTTGAGGGAGGATGGACGGAGTGGGGGAGCTGGAAGAGAGAGGATGCAGTGGGGGAGCTGGAAGAGAGAGGATGCAGGAGCAGGCCATAGTTTGACCCCACAGCAGGGAGCTGGAGCGGGGGGGTAGTTGGGAGATTATAGTCCAGCCCCCAAACAGTCTGAGGCACCATGAACTGGCCCCTTGTTCAAAAAATTTGAGGACCCCTGGTCTAAAGTTTCAAAGGCAAAAGAAGGATCTTTCGGGAAAGGGAACATCGACTTCCACATAATCCCTGCGAGTTTTAGCTGGCGTATTGCCAGATTCGGATTTTTAGCTATTTGGAAACACAGCAAATCTTGAAGAAGTCGCAACTTTTTTCTCCCACGACTTTAAACTCTAAAAATCCGAATCAGGGGAAAAAAAACGATGGTTAGTAAATGGCCCCCTATGTGTAACTGTTGTTGCTTCTGTAAATACCGCTAGCAGCAGAGATTTACTGACCCCCTAACGACTCAATCGCTAGAATTTCCCGTGTAAACGTTTGCCCTCTGCATTAGGAGACTGTCAGCCAACCACATGAAAGCCTTTACATGAATTGATTTATTTACATGCACCGTAACCCAATGTATCTCCCCATTCAGAACAAGATACTTCTACGTGTTTAAAAAGTGGATTTTTTCCAATATTCTACCCTTTCAAGTGAAAAAGCCCAGAAAAACACTCAAGCAATTTTATTCTTATTTCTAATGGATGGACGTACTGCTGTGTTTCATTCTGTCCCGTAAGCTTTTAGAATTATTTAACAGTTCATAAATCACTACGGAGAGAACAATGAAACCTTAGACCCAATCCATCTAAATACATGGGGAAATTACAGCATTAAGGACTTTTAATTTTTTATATTTGTGACACTAAATACATTCAAAAGATGTGTATTAAACTGACATTTGTTTGCGTTAATGTATATGGAATTAAATAAATCTTTTGTCGCCAGTGTGGGCAAAATTGGTCAATAAATGATGCTGACGTGGAAAATGAAAAGGCCAATAGATGCTCCAGTATATGTAAACACTTTGGCTCAGCAACTGTAAAACCCCAAGAGGTTTTTTCTCTCCCAGAATACTCTAGGAGACACTATAGATGGGGAGAATAATAGGGGTTGTGTTCACTCAGGCTGAGAAAGTACTATTTTATTATTACAGAGAAAAGGGAATCATTTAACCATGAAATAAACCCAATAGGGCTGTTCTGCCCCCAATAAGGGGTAATTATATCTTAGTTGGGATCAAGTACAGGTACTGTTTTATTATTACAGAGAAAAGGGAATCATTTAACCATTAAATAAACCCAATAGGGCTGTTCTGCCCCCAATAAGGAGTAATTATATCTTAGTTGGGATCAAGTACAGGTACTGTTTTATTATTACAGAGAAAAGGGAATCATTTAACCATCAAATAAACCCAATAGGGCTGTTCTGCCCCCAATAAGGGGTAATTATATCTTAGTTGGGATCAAGTACAGGTACTGTTTTATTATTACAGAGAAAAGGGAATCATTTAACCATTAAATAAACCCAATAGGGCTGTTCTGCCCCCAATAAGGAGTAATTATATCTTAGTTGGGATCAAGTACAGGTACTGTTTTATTATTACAGAGAAAAGGGAATCATTTAACCATCAAATAAACCCAATAGGGCTGTTCTGCCCCAATAAGGGGTAATTATATCTTAGTTGGGATCAAGTACAGGTACTGTTTTATTATTAAAGAGAAAAGGGAATCATTTAACCATTAAATAAACCCAATAGGGCTGTTCTGCCCCAATAAGGGGTAATTATATCTTAGTTGGGATCAAGTACAGGTACTGTTTTATTATTACAGAGAAAAGGGAATCATTTAACCATTAAATAAACCCAATAGGGCTGTTCTGCCCCCAATAAGGGGTAATTATATCTTAGTTGGGATCAAGTACAGGTACTGTTTTATTATTACAGAGAAAAGGGAATCATTTAACCATGAAATAAACCCAATAGGGCTGTTCTGCCCCAATAAGGGGTAATTATATCTTAGTTGGGATCAAGTACGGGTACTGTTTTATTATTACAGAGAAAAGGGAATCATTTAACCATGAAATAAACCCAATAGGACTGTTCTGCCCCCAATAAGGGGTAATTATATCTTAGTTGGGATCAAGTACAGGTACTGTTTTATTATTACAGAGAAAAGGGAATCATTTAACCATTAAATAAACCCAATAAGGGGTAATTATATCTTAGTTGGGATCAAGTACAGGTACTGTTTTATTATTACAGAGAAAAGGGAATCATTTAACCATTAAATAAACCCAATAAGGGGTAATTATATCTTAGTTGGGATCAAGTACAGGTACTGTTTTATTATTACAGAGAAAAGGGAATCATTTAACCATTAAATAAACCCAATAAGGGGTAATTATATCTTAGTCGGGATCAAGTACAGGTACTGTTTTATTATTACAGAGAAAAGGGAATCATTTAACCATTAAATAAACCCAATAGGGCTGTTCTGCCCCCAATAAGGGGTAATTATATCTTAGTTGGGATCAAGTACAGGTACTGTTTTATTATTACAGAGAAAAGGGAATCATTTAACCATTAAATAAACCCAATAGGACTGTTCTGCCCCCAATAAGGGGTAATTATATCTTAGTTGGGATCAAGTACAGGTACTGTTTTATTATTACAGAGAAAAGGGAATCATTTAACCATTAAATAAACCCAATAGGGCTGTTCTGCCCCAATAAGGGGTAATTATATCTTAGTTGGGATCAAGTACAGGTACTGTTTTATTATTACAGAGAAAAGGGAATCATTTAACCATTAAATAAACCCAATAGGGCTGTTCTGCCCCCAATAAGGGGTAATTATATCTTAGTTGGGATCAAGTACAGGTACTGTTTTATTATTACAGAGAAAAGGGAATCATTTAACCATGAAATAAACCCAATAGGGCTGTTCTGCCCCAATAAGGGGTAATTATATCTTAGTTGGGATCAAGTAAAAGTGACTTGATTATACCTGAACCATTTCTGAAATAATCAAGTTACTCTACTCAATCCCCCTGATTGACAGGTAGTTGAAATACCTTGGTATGTGTTGCCTAGGCAATGTATTAGAACAGTTTTTCAAAATAACTGACTCCGACACAAAGCTGCATGAAAAGAGACAGGCGGAGAGCACAGAATATACTATTTCCTAATTACAGAATATTTAATTTATAGTTTTTAAGAAACTTTTTTTTATTATAGCGAAGCCCATATAACATTTTTATTTCTGTGATAGTTCCCCTTTAATGAACAGTAACAAGTAATAGCAATAATAATTCATATTTTGAGAGGAAGTGTTTTATTCAGACAATCAATGCAGGAGGCCCTGCTAATAGAATCCCTGGGTATCGTCTATAGAGAGTCAATGTTACTTTAATCCCAACCCTTATCCTTGTATAGATCGGGCCCTGGGGGCTGCTTGTGAACGTAATGAGGCATCGCAGAGCAGAAGGTGTCGGTAGGAAAGTAATGGGGCCGTGCAAAAGTCTCTTTTGGCCCAGTCCCAATGCTGCTTTACTTAGCCCTACGTGTGGCATTGTACGTTGCTATGTAAGTGGATCCCATAGCAACGGCAGCAACTGCAACAAGGTTCAAGGGTAAGAAAACCCTGTAAGTTTACAAATGATTTCCTTTTTTATATATAGATATAATCTTAAATGGCACAACATGGCGTTTCACATGAGAGCGCCGTGCGTTACGTTCCCCCTAACTCTTTCAAGCTTAATGAAATCCTATTGAGAAAATAAAATCATATCAGAGGAAACAGGGGCCACTGCCGGCAGCCATAAAAGTGTCCAGGGCAGAATATAAAGCCTGTCGTTTAGAAACAATTTAGGATAAGGTTCCCTTGTTTAAGCTTATTCCAATTTAAGTAGCAGAGGAAATATGAAAGCGGCCGGTTGTGTTACGAGTAATGCGGCGTAACGGGCACTTAGTACCTGTAACAACTCACAAAGGGTCCAAAAAAACGGGCAAATCGGTAAATAACAAAGTATGAGCCGGAACGGGGATGATGGGGGGTCATGCAACTCAAATTATCTGCTTAAAGATAATAGAGAATGACATGAACCTTATCTAATGTTACGTTTGCAAAGTTAAAGAGAGACTAACCCTAAAAAAGAATATGGCTAGAAATTGTGTATTTTATATACTGACCTTACTGTACCAACATCAAGCAGCAGCAGTCCTATAACAGTAAGGATTCATGCAGATTGGGTGTCCGAGGCCCAGGAGCCCCCACACCTGCTAATGCCATCTTTGGAGTGTCAGTGGCACTGCACATGCTCAGTGGGCTCAGGGCTGCTGTTGCGAAGCTAAGCTTGATGGTCATCACAAATTATCAAACAGAAAATGAGTTTCACCTGTTGTAGAAGCTGATGGGCTGATTATTAAATTCTGCTGCAGAATGTACTGGATTCTGAGCTGACATGTAATGTGAAACTGAATTAATTATTAATCAGCCTTGTACAGGTATAGGACCCGTTATCCAGAATGCTCGGGACCAAGGGTATTCCGGATAAGGGGTCTTTCTTTAATTTGGATCTTCATACCTTAAGTCTATTAAAAAATCAATAAAATGTTAATTAAACTCAATAGGATTATTTTGCATCCAGTAAAGATTAATTATATCTTAGTTGGGATCAATTACAGGTACTGTTTTATTATTACAGAGAAAAGGGAATCATTTAACCATTAAATAAACCCAATAGGGCTGTTCTGCCCCCAATAAGGGGTAATTATATCTTAGTTGGGATCAAGTAAAGGTACTGTTTTATTATTACAGGGAAAAGGGAATCATTTAACCATTAAATAAACCCAATAGGGCTGTTCTGCCCCCAATAAGGGGTAATTATATCTTAGTTGGGATCAAGTACAGGTACTGTTTTATTATTACAGAGAAAAGGGAATCATTTAACCATGAAATAAACCCAATAGGGCTGTTCTGCCCCAATAAGGGGTAATTATATCTTAGTTGGGATCAAGTACAGGTACTGTTTTATTATTACAGAGAAAAGGGAATCATTTAACCATTAAATAAACCCAATAGGGCTGTTCTGCCCCAATAAGGGGTAATTATATCTTAGTTGGGATCAAATACAGGTACTGCTTTATTATTACAGGGAAAAGGGAATCATTTAACCATTAAATAAACCCAATAGGGCTGTTCTGCCCCCAATAAGGGGTAATTATATCTTAGTTGGGATCAAGTACAGGCACTGTTTTATTATTACAGGGAAAAGAGAATCATTTAACCATTAAATAAACCCAATAGGGCTGTTCTGCCCCAATAAGGGGTAATTATATCTTAGTTGGGATCAAATACAAAGCACTGTTTTATTTTTACAGAGAAAAAGGAAATCAGTTTTAAAAATCTGAATTATTTGATTAAAATGGAGTCTATGGGAGACAGGCTTTCCGTAATTCGGAGCTTTCTGGATATCGGGTTTCCGGATAACGGATCCTATACCTATATAATGATTTTTAGATTGTGTATATACAGTATATTGTGAGTTGTTCCCCTAAGCTCAGGTAAGTGACAGCCTACAGTAGAGTATGTGCTGGGAATCAGCAAATAAGAAGATGGGAGGCTATTGGGGGCATCACCCCGTACTGCACCTCCTCCTTGATTCAGCAATCGGGGTGCAGTTCCCAGCAGTAGAAGTGGGCCTGGGTCAGCAGGGGCTGTAGGGCTAAGGTTGCCACCTGGCGGGTATTTGACCAGCCTACCTGGGTACATCACCAGCTTGGGCCGTAACCGGTATTACAAATTTACTAGCAATGTACTTGCCGGTAGATATGTAATGCCCTATAAATCCCTCCCTTTCCTGACCCTCTCCGCTGCTGATCACCCATCTGGCCCCATACACCTTTCCCCCACCCAGCCCACCCATTTCCATGTTATAGCCCTGCCCCAATATGATATCATGCTGCACCCCCAACCCGAGGGCCAGTATTACTGACAGATAAACATGGCAATCCTACACAGGGCTCACAAGGGGGCATCTTACTGGCCCTGTCTGACCCTGGCTTGGCTCATGTAAAAATCTAATCCAGAATGGTACCTACACACACTCCTAACAACTTGCACCTACACACACTCCTAACAACTTGCACCTACACACACTCCTAACAACTTGCACCTACACACACTCCTAACAACTTGCACCTACACACACTCCTAACAACTTGCACCTACACACACTCCTAACAACTTGCACCTACACACACTCCTAACAACTTGCACCTACACACACTCCTAACAACTTGCACCTACACACACTCCTAACAACTTGCACCTACACACACTCCTAACAACTTGCACCTACAATGGATCCCTGAGGAGGCGTCAGGGTGGGACTGGGCCACCGGGACACCGGGAAAAAACCTGGTGGGCCAGACTGGACCCTTTCTGGTGCTCCCCCAGCCTCCGGTTTTCTTCCCCTGATGCGTTAAACTGATGCGCTCAGGGGAGGAAGTCCAGTGGCGACCCCTGTGGGGTTATGGAGGCTCAGCTGGGGCCCCTGTAGGGGGTTAGGGGTGCAGCAGGGGCCCCTAGGGGGTGCGGGAGACATGGCCAGCGGGGGCACCTGCACCCCTCAGTCCAACCCTGGGAGGTGTAACTTTATGGCTTCCCTTAGAGTCCTGAATCCCCCCCATACCAAAGCGGATGCAAATATGATGCGCCATGTTCAATGCTGTATTTATAGAGAAACGGAGAGGATAGAAGGATTTTTGTTTGTCTATACATTATATTAGATGTTGGGGTTGTTCTGTTTATTTCCCTTCTCTCTAAATCACCAGAAACCCATTTAATCAATGCTGAACCTTTTCTGTCACATTTCTAGTGGCCGAGTATTTGTGTCACTTTATCCTTACGATATAGAAAACCGAAACATAAAAAAACAGCTTTTTTTGTAAGGGGCAAAATGAATCTCCAATAACCTCCTTCCTGGAAGAAATACATTTAATGGGCACTTTGCCTTTAATGAGCATTATATGACCCCCGTGTCCTTTGTTACTGGAATAAACAATTAAAGTTTTAAAATAAATCCACAAATTCTAGCAAAGACGTGACTCAGCAAACGGGAGTAAACAGCCTGAAACACTATCCCGGCGCAAAAAAATCAAGGTCCGATCAATAAAAGCGTGTTACATTTATCACACTGTATTTAGTCCTGTACAGGTCATTAAAGATCTCTTTACAGAGATGCCCTTATCTGTTTAATGCCCTTCACTCGGATATAGAATCAGGGAACATTGACTTTGCAGATAAGATAAAGGGGCTCTACCCCCGGGGTAATTCCACGGTCCCCACTGCGGCAATAGGGAAAACTTCAATTGAACGCAGTCCCTACTCCAAAAACTTTAACTACAGTTGTGTTCAATTCACATAAAGACACATACACAGTCAGTGATATCAGTGTCATATTCGTGGAAATTCAAATATAAAGAATGCAGAACAGCCCTATTGGGTTTATTTAATGGTTAAATGATTCCCTTTTCTCTGTAATAATAAAACAGTACCTGTACTTGATCCCAACTAAGATATAATTACCCCTTATTGGGGCAGAACAGCCCTATTGGGTTTATTTAATGGTTAAATGATTCCCTTTTCTCTGTAATAATAAAACAGTACCTGTACTTGATCCCAACTAAGATATAATTACCCCTTATTGGGGCAGAACAGCCCTATTGGGTTTATTTAATGGTTAAATGATTCCCTTTTCTCTGTAATAATAAAACAGTACCTGTACTTGATCCCAACTAAGATATAATTACCCCTTATTGGGGCAGAACAGCCCTATTGGGTTTATTTAATGGTCAAATGATTCCCTTTTCTCTGTAATAATAAAACAGTACCTGTACTTGATCCCAACTAAGATATAATTACCCCTTATTGGAGCCAAAGCAGTCCCATTTAATTAAATATTATTTTTAGTAGACTTATGGGGTAATGTCACCTGTCCTAATGTAAACACCTTATTGGTTGCTATGGGTTACTGCTCCCGGGCAAACTTAGTGCCTTATATTACATATGGGGGTTAAAGTATGAAGATCCAAATTACCAAAAGATCCCTTATCTGGAAAACCCCAGGTCCCAATCATTCTGGATAACGGGTCCTATACCTGTACAAGAAACAAAAATCCAAATACCCTGAAACAGGTAGAAGCCAATGGCTAATGTAACGAAACGTAGAGTGAATAGTAGGGAAGATGTTCATGGAACTCTTTGAAACCACATGAAAGTGTATTACAAGCGGAACCTCGTATGTCAGTGACACATTGAATGGGCTTTTTTCATCCATCTTCATGTCACCTCCTGCAGGAAAGGCATCTGCATCTTTGGTTCAGGGGATGAAGATTAGTTCAAATGTGAATTTTAAGACTCAACCTCAGAGGAGCGGAGCGGTTCACACCATGAAATCAGCATATGCAGGGAATGTAGCGTTGATGTATGGGTGTATTACTGAGCGGGGTGACCCCGGGACCTCCTGTTAATGGAACTCCCTGCTGGCTTATCACTCATCCCCCCCTCCAAGCTCTAATACCTTCCAGTCGCTGGTGTTTAATGTTCCCTGGACCCCACCCAAATACATAAATACAATGCTAGCATTGTGCCCATAATGTAGCCTCCTGTCCCTGCGCCTTTTTCAGCAGCACTAAGCCCTGCCAATAAGCCAAGCCATAAAAACATTAACCCATGATGTGCTGTAGGCAGTAGAATCTACAGTGCTGGCTCTCAAGTTGCAGAGTGTACACTTACACTTGCCCAAGTCAGGGGTTATTAATCTGCAGATTTAGTGTCCAACCCTCAATACAGGCCCTCCAAGTAGAACCTAGGTGGGAACACATCTACCCCTAAGTCTGTACACTTGGGTACCTACTCTGCAGGTGGTATGCCCAACACTAACACTTGGATACCTACTCTTTGGATGGTACATCCAACACTCACACTTGGGTACCTACTCTGCAGGTGGGATGCCCAACCCTCACACTTGGATACCTACTCTGCAGGTGGGATGCCCAACCCTCACACTTGGATACCTACTCTGCAGGTGGGATGCCCAACCCTCACACTTGGATACCTACTCTGCAGGTGGGATGCCCAACCCTCACACTTGGATACCTACTCTGCAGGTGGGATGCCCAACCCTCACACTTGGATACCTACTCTGCAGGTGGGATGCCCAACCCTCACACTTGAGTACCTACTCTGCAGGTGGGATGCCCAACCCTCACACTTGGATACCTACTCTGCAGGTGGGATGCCCAACCCTCACACTTGGGTACCTACTCTGCAGGTGGGATGCCCAACCCTCACACTTGGGTACCTACTCTGCAGGTGGGATGCCCAACCCTCACACTTGGGTACCTACTCTGCAGGTGGGATGCCCAACCCTCACACTTGGGTACCTACTCTGCAGGTGGGATGCCCAACCCTCACACTTGGGTACCTACTCTGCAGGTGGGATGCCCAACCCTCACACTTGGGTACCTACTCTGCAGGTGGGATGCCCAACCCTTACACTTGGGTACTTACTTTGCGGATGGGACACCCAACATAATAAGCTTGCTGTGTTGGAGGAAGGCTGATATAGGGAATAGTTATGCCCCTTTATACAAACAGAGGCTGTACTGGGTAGATCTGGCTGACTGTAGGCTGGGAAGCATATCCCTGGGAAGCATGTGATTGAATAACAAACTAATAGACCATATAATGGGCACGTGAACAGTCAGGGTAAAACTACAGTATAATAGGCGTTTGTTTTTCTGTACTTTACAGTGTTTCCATTTACAGTGCCCATACAGTAAGAGCTCTTGGGAATGAGCCTACCCATGTATATGAGCCGGCAAATAAACACTCTAAGCCTTTCCTTGAAACAATATCACACTCCGACACATCTAGTGTTTGCCCTTCTATTGTTTGCACAGGATTGGTTCCCCATCATCTGCCTCAACTGCTGCACTTGTGATTAACCATAAACCAATGTCATTAACAGCGGGACACGGAAATCCTGCGGGTTCCAAGAAGGTTTACCTTGCGCTTTGTGTTGTTAGACTTAGGGAAACAAATACAGACACAGGTTTGTATCAATATTGCACTCAAGTGCCATCAACGACGGACTCCCTAAACTTACTACAGTATATTACAATATAAATACATTCCAGACTCACAAATACTTGGCAATGGGAAGGCATTTATTCACTTTATACCTGGGCTTTTCTTATATGTATTTTCCAATAAACACATCATTAAGGTATTGTTGTAATTATATCTCAAGCTACTCCATGTTTAGTCTTTGTGAGGTAGATACAGGTATAGGATCTATTATCGGGAATGCGTGGGACCAGGGATTTTCTGGATAAGGGATCTTTCCATAATGTCCAAGGCAGCTAAAAATCATTTGAACATTAAATAAACCCAAAAGGATCATGTCTCCACCAATATGGATTCATGCAGATTGGAATCAAGTACAGGTACTGTTTTATTATAACAGAGAAAAGGGAATCATTTAACCATTAAATAAACCCAATAGGGCTGTTCTGCCCCCAATAAGGGGTAATTATATCTTAGTTGGGATCAAGTACAGGTACTGTTTTATTATTACAGAGAAAAGGGAATCATTTAACCATTAAATAAACCCAATAGGGCTGTTCTGCCCCCAATAAGGGGTAATTATATCTTAGGTGGGATCAAGTACAGGGACTGTTTTATTATTACAGAGAAAAGGGAATCATTTAACCATTAAATAAACCCAATAGGGCTGTTCTGCCCCCAATAAGGGGTAATTATATCTTAGTTGGGATCAAGTACAGGTACTGTTTTATTATTACAGAGAAAAGGGAATCATTTAACCATTTGCTTTTAATATACTCTATGGCAGATGGCCTTCCTGTAATTTGGAGGTATCTAGATAATGGTTTTAAAGATAAGGGATCCCATACCTAATTAGATTGCCAGGGTGTAGAGAATCCCCCTGTATCATTGACTGCTATTAACAGAACAGTCAACAGAAGGATGAAGGGAAGGAGATTGTATAGTTAATAGTTAGATAGTTAAGTTGGGTTGAGAAAAGACTAAAGACCATCAAGTTCAACCCTTTCAAGTGAACCCAGCATACAGAAATCAATACTGACCTGTCTATACACTCTTGGATACTCTGCTTGTTCAAGAACTCATCCAGGCCCCTCTTATAGGCATTAACAGAATCTGCCATTACCCCATCACTAGGAAGGGCATTCCCCAACCTCACTGCCCTCACCGTGAGGAACCCCCTACCCAACATCCCCCGGCAGGGCATTCCCCAACCCCCTCACTGCCCTCACCGTGAGGAACCCCCTACCCAACATCCCCCGGCAGGGCATTCCCCAACCTCACTGCCCTCACCGTGAGGAACCCCCTACCCAACATCCCCCGGCAGGGCATTCCCCAACCTCACTGCCCTCACCGTGAGGAACCCCCTACCCAACATCCCCCGGCAGGGCATTCCCCAACCTCACTGCCCTCACCATGAGGAACCCCCTACCCAACATCCCCCGGCAGGGTATTTCCCAACCTTACTGCCCTCACCGTGAGGAACCCCCTACCCAACATCCCCCGGCAGGGTATTTCCCAACCTTACTGCCCTCACCGTGAGGAACCCCCTACCCAACATCCCCCGGCAGGGCATTCCCCAACTCCCTCACTGCCCTCACCGTGAGGAACCCCCTACCCAACATCCCCCGGCAGGGCATTCCCCAACCTCACTGCCCTCACCATGAGGATCCCCCTACCCAACATCCCCCGGCAGGGCATTCCCCAACCCCCTCACTGCCCTCACCGTGAGGAACCCCCTACCCAACATCCCCCGGCAGGGCATTCCCCAACCTCACTGCCCTCCCCGTGAGAAACCCCCTACGCTGCTACAAATGGAAGCTCCGTTCCTCTAATCTAAAGGGGGGGCCTCTGGTGCGTTGATCATTTTTATGGGAAAAGAACCCCCCTATCTGCCTATAATCCCCTCTAATGTACTTGTACAGAGTAATCATGTCCCCTCGCAAGCGCCTCTTTTCCAGAGAAAACAACCCCAACCCTGACAGTCTAACCTCATAATTTAACCCCTCCATCCCCTTTACCAGTTTAGTTGCAGTCTCTGCACTCTCTCCAGCTCATTAATATCCTTCTTAAGGACCGGAGCCAATAAAAAAGTTTATCCCCTAATTAAAGCAGAAGATAAAACCAAGTGATTTAAACAATAGGCAAAAGTATGTTCAGCGCAAGCTCCATTCGTGTAGAACAAGGGGGTATATGGCCCCTTTACCAATGACCCACTGGGTTCTTTATTCTACTGTGACCTCACCGGCTGCCACTGGGTCTGCTGCCTTCTTACAGTCACAGCATGACCAGATGGAATCTCCAGCAGGAGAATCTAGATAAGAGAAAACAAGTTGCTATGTTTACAGATAGGATCGGTCTAGACAACTCCACCACCTTTCATGGAAGAACAATGCAGTAGGACGAGTAGATGACCTTTAACAGAAGAGCACAGATTGGTTTTCCTGAGAAAGCTGAATGCAGAATGCAGCCGTCACTGTTAGTTCAGCAGAAGGAATGGGATCCAGACTGCAGTACATGAAACTAAATGAAGATAAAAGCCAGGGGAGTTTTGCAAGAAGTGGTTTACATTTGATAAATTAAGAGAATTAAGAGTTTTGTAAAGTACCACAAGGAGATTTGTTAGTGTGTCGGCTTAATGTTCTAGCGAGAAATCCTGCCCAAAGCTCACGGGCTCTGAATCACCTGATGTCTGTGTTTTAATAAATTATGGAAAACGAAACCACTAAGAGCGCACTATGAACCTTTTAATAGTTATTTAAGCTAAACGTAAAATAAATACAAGCACTGGGCTAGAAATCACCGACTGTAAAGGGTTCCTTTTCCAGACTCGAGACACAAGAACCCCATGACAATTAAGATCCATGCTTCCAGGGAAGTCTACGGGCTCTCCTTATCTCGCCCTCACAAGAACCCCATGACAGTGAAGATCCATGCATCCAGTGAAGTCTACGAGCTCTCCTTATCTCACCCTTACAAGAACCCCATGACAATTAAGATCCATGCTTCCAGGGAAGTCTACGGGCTCTCCTTATCTCACCCTCACAAGAACCCCATGACAATTAAGACCCATGCTTCCAGGGAAGTCTATGGGCTCTCCTTATCTCGACCTCACAAGAACCCCATGACAGTGAAGATCCATGCATCCAGTGAAGTCTACGAGCTCTCCTTATCTCACCCTCACAAGAACCCCATGACAATTAAGATCCATGCATCCAGTGAAGTCTACGGGCTCTCCTTATCTCACCCTCACAAGAACCCCATGACAATTAAGATCCATGCATCCAGTGAAGTCTACGAGCTCTCCTTATCTCACCCTCACAAGAACCCCATGACAATTAAGATCCATGCATCCAGTGAAGTCTACGAGCTCTCCTTATCTCACCCTCACAAGAACCCCATGACAGTGAAGATCCATGCATCCAGTGAAGTCTACGGGCTCTCCTTATCTCACCCTCACAAGAACCCCATGGCAGTGAAGATCCATGCATCCAGTGAAGTCTACGGGCTCTCCTTATCTCACCCTCACAAGAACCCCATGGCAGTGAAGATCCATGCATCCAGTGAAGTCTACGGGCTCTCCTTATCTCACCCTCACAAGAACCCCATGGCAGTGAAGATCCATGCATCCAGTGAAGTCTACGGGCTCTCCTTATCTCACCCTCACAAGAACCCCATGAAAGTGAAGATCCATGCTTCCAGTGAAGTCTACAAGCTCTCCTTATCTCACCCTCACAAGAACCCCATGACAGTGAAGATCCATGTTTCCAGTGAAGTCTACGGGCTCTCCTTATCTCACCCTCACAAGAACCCCATGGCAGTGAAGATCCATGCATCCAGTGAAGTCTACGGGCTCTCCTTATCTCACCCTCATAAGAACCCCATGGCAGTGAAGATCCATGCATCCAGTGAAGTCTACGGGCTCTCCTTATCTCACCCTCACAAGAACCCCATGAAAGTGAAGATCCATGCTTCCAGTGAAGTCTACAAGCTCTCCTTATCTCACCCTCACAAGAACCCCATGACAGTGAAGATCCATGTTTCCAGTGAAGTCTACGGGCTCTCCTTATCTCACCCTCACAAGAACCCCATGGCAGTGAAGATCCATGCATCCAGTGAAGTCTACGGGCTCTCCTTATCTCACCCTCACAAGAACCCCATGAAAGTGAAGATCCATGCATCCAGTGAAGTCTACGGGCTCTCCTTATCTCACCCTCACAAAAACCCCATGACAAAAACCCCAACAGTCCTGAATGCACTGAGCTCATGCACTGCCAACACCAACAAGGAGGACTAAAGCATCTCCAGTGGTCACAACATATTAATAAAGATCCTATAAAGTTGCAATCCCCAACCAGTGGCTCATTAGCAACAAGTTCCTTACCACCCCCTTTGACTTTGCTCCCAGGGGCCTCAAAGTAGGTGCCTATTTTTACATTTATGGCTCGGGGGCAAGTTTTGGAGGCATAGAAACTAGATGTATGGCCAAACAGAGCCTTCTGTAGGCTGTCAGTAGTGATGAGCGAATCTGTCCTGTTTCGCTTTGCCATAAAATTTGCGAAACAGCAAGAAATTTGCAAAACGCATTTGTCGTGCAATTTTTTTTCTTGCCCGCGTCTATTTTTTTGACACTCACATCTATTTTTTGTCGACCACATTTTTTTTGACGCAGCTGCGCCCAATTTGATGCGACCATGGGCTTTTTTGACGCGACCGCGCCCAATTTGACGTGCGACAAAAAAAAAAATTCTGCACGGCTAATTTTCACAGAAGTTTCACAAAACTTCGCCAATGGTAAAATGCAGAAATTTGCTGCAAATCCATTCCTGGCAAAAAAATTCGCTCATTACTAGCTGTCAGTCCTCATAGGGGCTACCAAATAACCCCATTGCCCTTATTTGGCATCTTCAGATACATTTTTTCATGCTTGTGTGGCTCACCAAAATGTTTTATATCTGAGTGTGGCTCTCAAATAAAAGTTGGGGATCTCCGATATAGACCCACACCAAACAGCATGGAAATCCAATTTTGGTCTTCAACCTATAGGTTAATAGACCTATATCTGCAAAGCCTGCTTAGAACAAACGTTTTATAACTGACTTGCTTAATATAAAGCAGGGATCCCCAACCACATTAAGGGTGAAGACACACGGAGCTACTAGTAGCAGCTACTTGTCATGGCAGAAACAGACAATGCTGATCATTTACTGATAATTGTCTCTATATGTGTTTTAGCAGAGGCAATTCTCAGTTTTGTCTATGGCAGGGGATTTTCTGTAGTTTGGTGAAAAAGTAGCTGCTACTAGTAGCTTTGTTTGCCAACATTAGCTTTAAAATATGCCTGGGGCTACCAAGTAAACTCTGTGATTGGTTATTTGGTAGCCCCTATGTGGACTGGCAGCCTACAGGAGGCTCTGTTTGGCAGTAGACCTGTTTTTTATGCAACCAAAACTTGCCCCCAAGCCAAGAATTCAAAAATAACCTGGTTTGGGGGCACTGAGAGCAACATCCAAGGGGTTGGTGAGTAACATGTTGTCCCCGAGCCGCTGGTTGACCTCCTAGAAAAGTAGTCAGTAGTCTTAATAGTCACTATCCAAGGAGAATGTTCCAGTTATTTCAATGACAGATGGAGCAGAACTGCTTACATTCATTTCTTGAGAAACACTGCTGACTGGCGGCTCTTTTCCTCAAGTCGTGTAAATTCCAGTTGTCACTCAAACTGTATAGGAGGCACATATATTATTGGACTTGTTGTGTTGAAGCTGTGGCGGCAGTTTGAGCTATATTTATGCTATGGAACTTTTAAGTTTTTAATCAACACGTTTAACATGTGATAACACTTATTTCCCACCAGGTCTGCTGAAAAACAAAGACTTGCCACCTACAATGGCAGATGGTGACAATCTAAAACTATTTCAACATCCAGTGCATCTTGACAATCAGCAGAACTGAGTGAAACGTGTGATTTGAAACCTTCCTTGTCACAAAAGGTGACAGTTGCACCAATACCCCACCTACTGTAGGTCCTCCTGATGTTGAAGAAAAGGGACGTCATCCTGGAATTCCACCACTTTCTAGCACTTAGTACGGAAGTCCATTGAGGTCTGAAATTAAATCAATTACAGGTATGGGACCTGTTATCCAGAATGGTTGGGACCTAGGGGTTTCCGGATAAGGGATCTTTCTGTAATTTGTATCTTCATAACGTAAATCTGCTAAAAATCATTTAAATATTGAATAAACCCAATAGGGCTGTTCTGCCCCAATAAGGGGTAATTATATCTTAGTTGGGATCAAGTACAGGTACTGTTTTATTATTACAGAGAAAAGGGAATCATTTAACCATGAAATAAACCCAATAGGGCTGTTCTGCCCCCAATAAGGGGTAATTATATCTTAGTTGGGATCAAGTACAGGTACTGTTTTATTATTACAGAGAAAAGGGAATCATTTAACCATTAAATAAACCCAATAGGGCTGTTCTGCCCCAATAAGGGGTAATTATATCTTAGTTGGGATCAAGTACAGGTTCTGTTGCTTATAATGGAGTCTATGGGAGATGGCCTTTCCGTAATTCGGAACTTTCTGGATAATGGGTTTCCAGATAAGGGATCCCATACCTGTACTGACTCCCTAATTTGCACATCTCGATGACTGGCTAGTTAGAGTGCAGGTAGGGGGCAGGAGGAGGGACACTTAGGGGCTGATTTACTTACCCACGAACGGGTCGAATGGAGTCCGATTGCGTTTTTTTCGTAATGATCGGTACTTTGCGATTTTTTCGTATGTTTTGCGATTTTTTCGGATTCTTTACGAATTTTTCGGATCCAATACGATTTTTGCGTAAAAACGCGAGTTTTCCTATCCATTACGAAAGTTGCGTAAAAAGTTGCGCATTTTGTGTAGCGTTAAAACTTACGCGAAAAGTTGCGCATTTTTCGTAGCGTTAAGTTTTAACGCTACGAAAAATGCGCAACTTTTCGCGTAAGTTTTAACGCTACGAAAAATGCGCAACTTTTTACGCAACTTTCGTAATGGATACGAAAAACTCGCGTTTTTACGCAAAAATCGTATTGGATCCGAAAAATTCGTACAGAATCCGAAAAAATCGCAAAACATACGAAAAAGTCGCAAAATGTTCGTTTTCAAGTCGGAACTTTTCCAATTCGGGTCGGATTCGTGGGTTAGTAAATCAGCCCCTTAGTGAATACATTGCTTCTAAATGCAAGCAGCTCTGTATTCAATGGGAAAGGCCAAATGAGCCCAGAGACTTATGACCATTCTTAATAGAGGGAAGCAAATGGAAGAAAATTACCAATAGCACCAATCTGTGGCACTTTGCACACTGACTTCCCATGAGTAAATGACCCCTTGTATCTAGTAGTCGGAAGTCAACTGGACTTGCTGGTTAATCTTGAATACATGTTACCACTCATCCCAACGGCCCATGTCCCTTAGTACCATGTATTGCAATACCCTGTAATGAGGGCGAGTGAATTCAGTAGGAAATGTAATACAATTCAGAATAAAGTACAACGCAGCAAGAAGCTGTAAATGATTTATGGTGCAAAGTGCAGCCAGTGACAGTGTTTTCCTCCAGCTTCTGGAAATGGCCTGCCTTCCAGCTAAATAGGTGAATATGATACTACCTGTGTCCCTTGTAGCAAAGATTAACCTTTCAGTCCAGAATCTGCTTTAATAAGTTTAAAGAGTTCTATAATATCTCTCTTTGTTTCTTTTTTCGTATATAAAGTGACACCATAACCTCCCCTGTGTCTGCATGATTGTGTGCAGCATTTATACCTTTAGTTAGCTGGCCACACCCAGATGGTATCATGCCACGCCCCCCTTAGCCTGATAGGCCATGCCACCTTCTAAGGGCCCTATCTCATTCCCATCAGTCCCTGCCCCAGTGAGCTTACAATCTAAGGTCCCTATCCCATTCCCATCAGTCCCTGCCCCAGTGGAGCTTACAATCTAAGGTCCCTATCACATTCCCATCAGTCCCTGCCCCAGTGAGCTTACAATCTAAGGTCCCTATCACATTCCCATCAGTCCCTGCCCCAGTGAGCTTACAATCTAAGGTCCCTATCACATTCCCATCAGTCCCTGCCCCAGTGAGCTTACAATCTAAGGTCCCTATCACATTCCCATCAGTCCGTGCCCCAGTGAGCTTACAATCTAAGGTCCCTATCACATTCCCATCAGTCCCTGCCCCAGTGAGCTTACAATCTAAGGTCCCTATCACATTCCCATCAGTCCCTGCCCCAGTGGAGCTTACAATCTAAGGTCCCTATCACATTCCCATCAGTCCCTGCCCCAGTGAGCTTACAATCTAAGGTCCCTATCACATTCCCATCAGTCCCTGCCCCAGTGAGCTTACAATCTAAGGTCCCTGTCACATTCCCATCAGTCCCTGCCCCAGGGAGCTTACAATCTAAGGTCCCTATCACATTCCCATCAGTCCCTGCCCCAGTGAGCTTACAATCTAAGGTCCCTATCACATTCCCATCAGTCCCTGCCCCAGTGAGCTTACAATCTAAGGTCCCTATCACATTCCCATCAGTCCCTGCCCCAGTGGAGCTTACAATCTAAGGTCCCTATCACATTCCCATCAGTCCCTGCCCCAGTGAGCTTACAATCTAAGGTCCCTATCACATTCCCATCAGCCCCTGCCCCAGTGAGCTTACAATCTAAGGCCCCTATCACATTCCCATCAGTCCCTGCCCCAGTGAGCTTACAATCTAAGGTCCCTATCACATTCCCATCAGTCCCTGCCCCAGTGAGCTTACAATCTAAGGTCCCTATCACATTCCCATCAGTACCTGCCCCAGTGGAGCTTACAGTCCCTATTACTTTCACACACGCTATGGTCAATTTTATCAGGAGCCAATGAAGTGAGGCTTTCCAGACAAGCAGAAATGTAGATGTTAAAAAAGAAAGTAAATCACATTGATGCAATTCATTATTTAAGAGCATTAAGAACAAATACCTGCTATCATAGTTTAATAATAGCGTGCCTAAATTACCATTAAACTGTGAATAGATTGTGCCACTGTACAAAGGATTTAATTACGGAGACACTGGCGCATGAATGCGTTGCTGCGGCCCTCGCTGCGGGGAAATTAACATCACAATGGGCAGCGGGACAGCAATACATCGTGGGCACCATGATCCGGGTGCTTTCTAATAAGCAATGGTACCGCCTGTGCGCCAACTCCAAACTGGCAAAAAGCAACACATATATGAAATGTTGCAATACTAAAATGGAATTATTAGTCATCCGCTAATTAGCAGGGTAAGCTGTTGGAAGCCTAAATTCCAAAGGAAAATGTTAATTAGATTATAATTTATGTTGAGCATTTCTGAGCATAACTAGCGGATCCCCCTCTACCAGAAATTGAACTTTAGAAATACAGTCATTTGCAGTTTATGATACTATTTGTCTCTTAAAACACAATGATGGTGACGATGCTATATGTAACTGTCTGACTAAAGGTACCGGCTTCATGTGCTGTGAGCTCTGGGGGTACAAGAGCCTCTCTGGCTCATCGGTACCTGCAGGGAGCACCTCAGTATGCCTAGTATGTCCTACCGAGCCCATATATGACTTAATGAGCCCATACATGCTCTATTGAGCCCATATATGACTTACTGAGCCCATACATGCCCTGTTGAGCTGATATATGACTTACTGAGCCCATACATGCCCTGTTGAGCTGATATATGACTTACTGAGCCCATACATGTGCTGTTGAGCCGATATATGACTTACTGAGCCCATACATGTGCTGTTGAGCCGATATATGACTTACTGAGCCCATACATGCCCTGTTGAGCCCATATATGAAGTACCAAGCCCATACATGCCCTATTGAGCCCATACATGCCCTGTTGAGCTGATATATGACTTACTGAGCCCATACATGCCCTGTTGAGCTGATATAGGACTTACTGAGCCCAGACATGCCCTGTTGAGCTGATATATGACTTACTGAGCCCATACTTGCCCTGTTGAGTTGATATATGACTTACTGAGCCCATACATGCCCTGTTGAGCCAATATATGACTTACTGAGCCCATACATGCCCTGTTGAGCCAATATATGACTTACTGAGCCCATACATGCCCTGTTGAGCCGATATATATATTTTACTGAGCCCACACATGCCCTACTGAGCCCATACATGCCCAACTGAGCCCATACATGCCCTGTTGAGCTGATATATGACTTACTGAGCCCATACTTGCCCCGTTGAGATGATATATGACTTACTGAGCCCATACATGCCCTGTTGAGCCAATATATGACTTACTGAGCCCATACATGCCCTGTTGAGCCGATATATATTTTACTGAGCCCACACATGCCCTACTGAGCCCATACATGCCCAACTGAGCCCATACATGCCCTGCTGAGCTCATATATGACTTACTGAGCCCATAAATGACCTATTGAGTGCAAACATGCCCTATTGAGCCCATATATGACTTACTGAGCCCATACTTGCCCTGTTGAGCCCATATATGACTTACTGAGCCCATACATGACCTATTGAGTTCATACATGCCCTATTGAGCCCACACTGTATATGCCCTATCGAGCCCATACATGCCCTATTGAGCCCACACTGTATATGCCCTATCGAGCCCATACATGACCTATTGAGCCCATACATGACCTATTGAGCCCATACATGACTTACTGAGCACACAATAACTGTCCAACAATTCCTGTTTTGCTTAATGGAGAGGGCATTGCTTGGTAGTTTAATGCACAATAATGGGTGAGTGAAGATAATGGATGTAGAGGACCTCTTGTTGCTGCCCATTATTTAGAGGACTGATTGTCACTACTGGGAAATACTATATGGATGAGATGTTACATTTGGTGTCCTTGGGGACCCATCAGTCAGGTTGACCCCTAACCTTAAAGGCAGGTGGATGTTTTTTTATTGCTGCTCCAGTCAGTTAAGTTCATAAGACATCAGTCTTGATGTCCCCACGTGACAGCAACAACGGCAAGCAACTATATAGCCATGTGGCACATCCTGCATATCCATAAGGATGCTGCAACAAAGTACCACAAGTACAGAGACGAATGGTGGCTTTTATGGAGATAACAACACCCCTAATTAAGCACGGAGAGATAATTTCATTTTTAAGTTGCCTCTTCTGTGTTTGTGTCCAGCCTCTTTGATTCCCTTCGTTCTGCTGACTATTCTCCATTATTAGCGGCGGTTATAAAGAGAAGAACAAGACATTATGCATAACAGCATGGGTTCTCTACAGAATTCTGGAGGTGATTGATAGAACAATTTCTGCATTTAAGATTTCAAGCAGCTGCAAAAAAAAAAAAAAAAAAGAAGAAGCAGCAGAAGAAGTAGAAGACAATAAGACAAGAACATGATCGCTGACAGCTAATCTATAAAGGAAAACCAAGAAGACCCTTCAGGGAATGCTAAATCCTTCCAATAGAATTGTGGAGATGGACTGTTAACAGATTCCAGCCGGTTTATGTCTACCATGTTTTTGTACTTAGGTTCTTGTTTTGTTTGGCCCATTAACAGCTTCTTTTGATTGGACCATTGTCGTGGCATCTAAAATGTTACGTAGGGGAAGCAATGGAGATATTGGAACCTTCTACTTTTAGCTAAAACAGGTCTTTCGGGGATTCTTTGAAGACATAAAAGACTACTTGCCCCTTCAAAAAAATACAACAGCCTATTTATATTTATTGGATGCTCAAACCTAACACTTTAAAGTCAGGGACCAAAAAATAGTTGCCATGCTTGGGTCACAATGACTCTTTTTAATAAAATCACATTTGCTTTTTAACATTTTAACGAGAATGAAACCATTGGGTGGGACAATATGTTGGGCAGCCTCATTATGGCAAATCAATAACCTTCTGGCCCTTCCATGAAATTGCCCCAACCCTGGGTACTTTCTCCTTGAACACTTCGCCCTCATGTTTTATCCTGTTTTCAGTTAGTGTATCCTTCACACTGATTAAAACTAGGCTTAATCTTCTGACTAGGGCCAGCGGGGCTCATCCATAAAAATTGCCCCAGCCCAAGATCATTTCTTTTAGAACACTATGCCACCATGTTTTATCCTCTTCTCAAATATCCCTCACACTGACTAAAGTTAGGCTAAACCTTCCGATCCAGATCAGTCACCTATAAAAATTGCACCAGTCCAGGGTATTTTCTTCTAGAACACTATACCACCATCTTCTTCTCAAGGATCCCACACACTGATTAAAGCTCAAGCTCAAGCCATTAACCATAAAAACATTAGCAGCCCAGAGTATTTTCTTCTACAACACTATGCCACCATGTCTTCCCAAGTATCCCTCACATGATTAAAGCTTCTGGCCAGGTCCAGTGTGCCTCTTCCATAAAAACTGAAACAGTGCAGGGTATTTTCCTCTAGAATACTATGCCACCATGTTTCACCTTTTTCTCCTTGTGATGATGAAAGCTGGGAACATGCAGTGAGTTCACCAAAAGTACTATACTAAGCTTGTGCACCACTCTGAGTGGAGCAGGGCATACTTGGGAAGAAGTTTCAACATGGCGGCACAGCCTGGATGCTTCTAATCTGTAAGTTGTTATGGAATCCTCTTCTGATGCATGGATAAAGTTGAGACGTTACTTTGTCAACTTTCTGAATGGACCCGGGTAGAGCAGAGGGAGCTGGCATTCTCAATCTGAAGGAGGAAAGCACACCGTGGGAGAAGGTGTTGACTGGAAGTTCTGATTAGCTGAACTGTTAGTAGACCTGAGAAACGGTCGACCTGAGAAATCACAACATCTGTTATCAATGTGTCTTGTTTTATTTATTTTTTTTTTCACCTAGAGACAAGGTTTCCTATTATAAAGGAGAAACCACGCAAGCAAAGTATTTAAGCTCTGAGTTCATGATGAAGAAGATAAATGCTAAAGTCTGCCAATGGAGCACCATAACCTTCCAACAAAGCACTCATATTAGAATACACACAACTCTGTTCTGAATGGCCAAGTGCAGGATATACACAGACAGTTGACGAGATACATGAACATATAAATATGCAATTTGCTGGCTAGCATGTACTAGCCATGCTAGCCAGCCAGCTCAACAGGCTCAGGTGGGCAAGTGAAGCTGATGTAAGCCTTATTCCAAAGCCCTACCATACCGGACCACTAACCAAGAAAGTCTTGAACTCATGGCAATCATCTTCCCGATCGCTGTACCTAGGATACTGACTTAGGTCCTTGCTTCAGGTAGGAACCTAAGTAGTCCTGAAAGCTTGCATTTTTTATTCTACTTAGTTAGCCAATGAAAGGTATAACCTCAAATGGCAAAAAACCTCAATGTCAGTTGCTCCTGGGGAAGCGTGTTGTACCACGTGAAACGCGTTGAGCCATTTTATTCGATTGTTTTAACTCTACATACTGTGAGTAGCCTGTATTGTGCAGGGTCAAGTTATTTAATAAACGTTATTATGCTATTCTTTTCTTTTTCCTGATTATCAATATATATCATTGGTTCAACATTTGGCACAACATTAATGAGTGTGCATTTTTACCACATTCGGTGGAGGCACACACTTTTTTCACTTGATTGTTTTTGTCACTTTGCACACTGGTTGTGTATTGTACGTAATGTATTTTTTTTCTTTTATATATTCGTTTCCATCACATTCTTCTGGAACAAAGGTATAACCTACTCTATTCTATAACCTACATATTTTTTGGTTTTGTTCTATGACTAACACCAGGGCTGGCCTAAAGGTCCCCATACACGGGACAATAGTAGCTGCCGATATTTGTCCCTTAGACCGATTCGGCAGCTTATCGGCCCGTGTAGGGGCAGAAACGAGGGGCCTGGCCAACCGATATCTGGCCTGAAATCAGCCAGATCTCGATCGGGCAGGTTAAAAAATCTAGTTGGATCGGGGACCATATCAGCTCGTTGATGCGGTCCCCGGACCGACTTTGCCTATGCCCGTCATTATATTTCGAATTACCCTGGATTCTCTCGATATCGCCCACCTGAGTGGATCTTAAGGTGTATGGCCACCTTAAGGCCATTTGGACCTATTGAGTCAATAGGGCCCTGCACCCATGGGGGCCCCACACCAGGGGGAATAAACGCATAAAGTTTTCTAGCCTGCCCCTAGCAACGACTGCCCAATTACACAGCTTTGTGTTCTAGGACATTAAACACAAAGTGGGCACTACATTCATACTGATACCCCAGGGTACGTCTGTCACTGTGTATAGTGTGCCTGAGGGGCCAGTCATCACTGGCTAACACTGTATATAGTATGCTTGGTGTGCCAGTGCTCAGTGCTTGGGGGCCACATTGTGCCATGAAATGTTGGGGGCCAATGGAACAAGAGAGAGACGTGAAAAGGCAGGGTTACACCATCAGGCACAGAGCGAGAGGCGGGGACTATTTGCCCATCCAGCCCCGGAACCCTGTGCCAACTGGCAACACCTTGTGTAGGGGCCCCACAAAAATGGTCCCAATTGGGCCCCGTAGTTTATAAGACCGGTCCCGACAAACCCAGTACAACACTCTGCTACTATCCCATTGCGGGGGATGTTTGCGAATGTAAAACTAGTCTCAAAATAAAAATATTCCACGTCGCTGTTCCCTTAATGGAGTTATTGATGGGGGTACAACGACAAATTAACGGAAGAACAAGAAATGCCGTTTTCAGCCTTTTCTGTCAGAGCTTTTTTTTTTTTCACTCTTTTATTTTGTGCAATTTAAAGGAAGACGGCAATGCCAGCTGTTCCATGCTGTGTTTAACAAGAATACAGTCTATCCGCAGATAACAAAGCAAGCGATCTGTCAATAGGTAGCATCAGGTCTGGGGTTTGTAATGCTAATTTGCAAGGCAGAGATCCGCTTCAGCAGATGATATGTTTTTGCATGCCGTACCCGGCTTTCATATGGATTGTGTTTGTTTACTATCAATGCATTAGCGGCTACTCGCCAAGCTGTGCCTTTCCCACATCTGAGGCGCGCTTACACTCTATCTCTTGTGCTGGGAAGCCCTTTGATGGTTAAAGTGTAAAAAGCTCCTCTTCTCTGTATTATATTGTTATAGCCTTATAGATGGGATGCCTGCGCCTCTCCAGCTGTGCCTAGAATATTCTCCATATACTTGACTGCTGGGAGTTGTAGTTTAAAAGCAACTGTAGGACTGCGAGCTAAATGCCACTGTCCTAATTTGTTAGAGATTATATCTTGGACACACTAGGAGAAAGGAACAGATATAATAGGACAGGGTTGGACTGGGGGGTGCAGGGCCCACCGGGGCTCCAGGAGGTGCCCCCGCCGGCCGCGTCCCCTAATCCCCCCCCTGCAGGGGCCCCCCTAACCCCCCGCAGAGTCCCCCACCCGACATCCTACCCAAGAGCACATAAATTTAACCCGTCAGGGGAGGAACAGTCGGGCAGGGGGAGCGCCAGCAAGGGTCGGGTCTGGGCCGCGGGGGCCCACCAGGATTTTTCCCGCTGTCCCGGCATCCCAGTCCGACCCTGTGAAAGGATAACATTACAGCCGAAGCTGAAGGAGAGGAGTTAATCTGTATCTGCTCAGATTCCTGAGCTTGGGGGCTTCCTTGGTTTTTCTAACAAGTGCAGTAGGCAAAGTGCAATTTCAATGGTTCTTCTTTACCCATAATGCAGCATTTATCCATAAGGGGCCATTTACTTACTGACCCACAGCCTGCATAGTGGTTGCCTGGCTCTTTACATTTAAATGGTCACGCACAAAGTCAAGCATAAGGGTCATTTATGAATACAGTGCAAAGTGCAACTTTAGACCCAAACACCATGGTCTTTACCCACAATGCAGAGGGTTTTTTTCCCCCTCAGAATTCCAGCATCATTGAGTCCATGAAAGGGAAATGGGCATCATGTGCATGATCCAATGTGTTTAAATTGCCAACTTGCATATGCTGATAGTTTTTGCAGTGGATATGCAAACTCTCCTAGAACATAAGTGGCTAATGGAAGTGGACACCACGGTCCAGGCCCCCCTGTCCTCCTGGCCCCACCTGTGATTCCTCTATAGGAACTTCCAGTTCCTGTTCCACTAGCTTCCTGCATCTGTTGACACAGGCCACCGTTAGTACCCTGGAGCTACTGCAACCTGCAGAGGTAGTGGAAGCTCTAGGGTTCCCCTGGGCCAATGGACACACTTGTGCACCGGAGGAAGGAAAAAGGCAGCAGCACAAAGGGCAACTATACAGAAGTGCAAGGAGCAGCTTTGGACATTAGTATCTTTAATGAATGGAATTCACTTAACAACTTCAGCCAACTGTTATTGACTGCAGTAAGTAAATGAATTGCATCTGCCAAATTTTTGGAAAATGCATTCAAAATGGCATTTCCCAGGGCTCAAGTCAAGCACATGTATTGGGACCCCTGGAGCTACTGCAATTTCCAGGGTGGCGGCAATGGCAACCATCATTTGGTGACAATAGGTAGAGTTCATCGGAAGAGGCAGGATGGTTGCGTTGGCAACCATGGGGATCATTTATGAACGTATTTTGGGTGAGGCACACGGAAAAGACGAACAACTTTTTGATGTTAAAATGACTAATGACAAAATGACTAGATGGACCACTCTTTGGTACCCAGGACTTCAAATGTTCTTTCCAAACTGAACTTGGCAATTCCTTGACAACCCCTGCATTACACAGGACTCTTTATCTCAGTTGGGCCCTCACTGTAGGACGGAGGAAGGGTTAACCACCGTGACTTCACACACAGAGGACAGATCTCACAAAAACTTGGGCGCTAGTGGTTCTTGTAAGAAATATTTAATGCTTCCTTAGCTGGATCTCACACAATCTCCTGTGTGTTACTTCACAGATGGTGAAACATTGAATCTCTTTACAGACACTTCATATAGTTACTCCCCCAGATGGTATTGGCCACAGGCGGAGCATTAGTTGAACCCAGAGGTACAATTCACTTACCGGTGATCTAGTCCCCAGTGCTTGGTGATACTCTCAGTGGTACTCACTTCAGAAAACTCCCTTCCCCTAAGCCTATACTGGTGTAAATAACCCTTCTGGTCTCCTCAATGGAACCTCTGGCTGGTCTACTGCCCTAAGCCTAACGTTTACTCCTGTGAACTTTATAGAAACTTTCCTCACACAAATTACATCTACTGAGGCCTACCTCCACCTGAGGCTCTCCAGGACCAACCATCCCAATCCAGCAAATGGGGTCCAAAGAGACAGAACCACATGGTGACTCCACTTTTAAAGACTAGGGACACCTGACACCACTGGCCAACTACAGTACTGCCTGAGAACTCTAACCTGGAATGTAATCAGCTCCCCCTCCCAACTCTGAACAATGCCCAGCTCCTGGCTGGACTAAACCTTACTGAAATCTCTTAAAGTAAAAGTGAACAAAACCTTTGTAAGGGAGGATTAGAGGCCCATTTATCAACTTTCTCATTTTCATGGTTTGGGAAGGAAGGAATTTTCTCTAAATCCAGGAATGCCACGCAATTAAAACAGCCTTTGAAAAAAGCATGCACCGAAAAAAAAAAAAGGAAAATAAATAATTTTTGTCACACAAATGAAAGTGTCAACCCCCCATCCCCCCAAGATCTCTAAAAGCACATAGCAAAGAAAAAGGGCACCTGCCATTGAATTCTGGAGAAAAAAATCATGGTTTTTTTTCAGTAAAAAAAGTTGAGTTTTAGTGGCAACCCCCCCCCCCCCCACAAATCATGAAAAAATAGTAAATGCCCCCCTAATAGTAAACAATGGAAAGTCAAGACTGAAACAGAAAAGTGAATCAAAAACACCTTTATCGAATCAAATAGAATCAAACTAAGACGGAAATGATTACATGTGCCCCTATTAATAATTCAGTTAGACAAAGGCAAAGTAAAAATGAACAAAATATAGGTTTAGCGACACTTAATGATTCTTAAAGGAGCTTAATGCCCTGGTTCTAATCTTGTATGTATGTATGTATGTATATCTTTATTTATAAAGCGCTACTTATGTACCCCGCGCTGTACAGTAGATACATTAATACAAACAGGGGGTTAATAAGTTAATAATAGATAAATACAAAGTACAGGTATGGGATCCCGTATCCGGAAACCCGTTATCCAGAAAGCTCCGAATTGCGGAATGCCCGTCTCCCATGGACTCCATTTTAATCAAATAATTCAAAATTTTAAAACTGATTTCCTTTTTCTATGTAGAAATAGAACCTGTTATTGATTCCAACTAAGATATAATTACCCCTTATTGGGGCAGAACAGCCCTATTGGGTTTATTTCATGGTTAAATGATTCCCTTTTCTCTGTAATAATAAAACAGTATCTGTACTTGATCCCAACTAAGATATAATTACCCCTTATTGGGGGCAGAACAGCCCTATTGGGTTTATTTCATGGTTAAATGATTCCCTTTTCTCTGTAATAATAAATCAGTACCTGTACTTGATCCCAACTAAGATATAATTACCCCTTATTGGGGCAGAACAGCCCTATTGGGTTTATTTAATGGTTAAATGATTCCCTTTTCTCTGTAATAATAAAACAGTACCTGTACTTGATCTCAACTAAGATATAATTACCCCTTATTGGGGCAGAACAGCCCTATTGGGTTTATTTAATGGTTAAATGATTCCCTTTTCTCTGTAATAATAAAACAGTACCTGTACTTGATCCCAACTAAGATATAATTACCCCTTATTGGGGCAGAACAGCCCTATTGGGTTTATTTCATGGTTAAATGATTCCCTTTTCTCTGTAATAATAAAACAGTACCTGTACTTGATCCCAACTAAGATATAATTAATCCTTATTGGGGGCAGAACAATCCTATTGGGTTTATTTAATGATTTATTGATTTGTTAGTAGACTTAAGGTATTGAGATCCAAATTATGGAAAGACCCCTTATCCGGAATACCCTTGGTCCCGAGCATTCTGGATAATGGGTCGTATACCTGTATAACAATAAATACAAATAAATACAAGATACAGTTGCAATAAGTTAAGAGTCAAAGACACAAGAGGATGGAGGTCCCTGCCCCGTAGAGCTTACAATCTAGATGGGAGGGGAACTTACAGACACAAGTAGGCAAATATAAGTGCTGTAGGTCACAGTGGGTGATCTTGTAGCCACATGCCCTATGGCCAATGGACAGGGTTTCGCACCAGGGAATAAGTGGCCCTTATGATACAAGGTTCCAATGCATATCCCACCCAAGTCATTGAGTGATAAGAATAGCGCCATCTTTTTTTAGCTTCATGAATGTTTATTCCATTGAAACGCTTTTCCCTTCCTTTTGTCTCCCACTGTCACCAGAGCATTTGAATGCATGAATCCGTGACAAATGGCTTCATTTGATCCATAACTGATTTTCCTGCCTGCCAACCACAAATAAGAGCAGCGAGGAGGGAAAAATCCCAATACCTACACGTGACCGAGCGCTTTCAGAGGTGAAATTTGCTTTTAATGTATTTCTCATGCTTTCGCCCATTTAGCTCCGGCTTATGTTTTCTGCCAAGCAGGGATATATATATATATATATATTCTCTTGCACTAATTAGCCACTATCTCTGGATAAATTAGCCACTATCTCTGGATAGACAAATGTTTAATTAGATATTAATTCAGTGTTAGGCCACCGTACCTTTAATTGGCACAAATAAACAGATTTACAAAACCCATTCTCCTATGCAGTAGCCTCTGGGTATGATTTATGGAAACCTATAATCATAATATTCCCCTTAATGTTCCAATCAGCTTGCATTTTGAGGAGAGCATCATTGGGATGTTATGTATTTTTTTTGCACTGATTGTCTGTATGGAATCATTCTGAGGCATTAATTCCAAGATTAAATCACAATACAGAGTTTATATGGGTACCTGTATGCTTAATTATCTTATTTGGAATATATTTGTTTTCATTTTTGCATCTAATGAGCGGTCGGCAGTTGAATGTATATTGGAGCAACTTCTTACTTAGTTACTGTGTCAGGGTAATGATAAGGGGGTGCCAGGCAAGTACCTCTTCTACCTACCCCTAGTATCTTGCTTCCACCACCGATTACCATTAGTGATGAGCGAATCTGTCCCGTTTTGCTTTGCCGAAAAATTCGAGAATCTTTCTTTGCAAAACGGCCAAAAATTTGCAAAACGGAGAAAAAAAAATTTGCCCACAACAATTCTTTTGACACGTGCAACAATTCTTTTGACGTGGGCGCCAATTTTTTCAACCATTTCACGAAGAAAAATTGCCAATGGCGAAACAAGGAAATTTGCCACGAATCCATACCTGGCAAAACATTTCACCCATCACTACTTGCCATTGCGTGGCCCCCCTGGCAACACAACTGTACATGTGCTTGTGCACATGGAGGGGTGCAGGGCTGAGATGGGTGGTCAGGTTCCCTAGGGTGCCCAGCTGGCTTGACCCACCTCTATACTGAGTTAATCAACTTACCCTTTTCTCGCTTAAAACCCGTTAAGGTTATTTAATGTATCTGATAGTACAACCCCTAGGGGAAGAATTCCACCCTTTACCTCTACTTTTCATTTTTATCACCATTAAGCACTGGAGACCAAAACATCACAGTATATTCTACATGGGGCCTTATTAGTCCTTTGTAAAAGGGAAGGTTGACCCTCTCCCCCTGCCAATCTTTGTCCCATTTTATACATTTTATACCTTTCTGCTGCTGACTGGCATTGCTTGATACAGCTACGTTTATTACCCACAAGTACTGCCAGGTCCATCCCCATCAGGGATTTGCTAACACACACATCGGCAGGCTTTGCCGGGTAAAAACCATTGTAAAATCTGCGTCATTTTTTTATGCATTTGTTCTTCCGCTGGAGCTTACAGAAAATAACGGCGTAAAATGTGGCATTCGGACGGCAAACTTCCATTTATATTACCGTATATACTCGAGTATAAGCCGATCCGAATATAAGCCGAGGTACTTAATTTTACTGAAGAAAACTGGAAAAACGTATTGACTCGAGTATAAGCCTAGGGTGGGAAATGCAGCAGCTACTGCTAAGTTTTAATAATCAAAATAAATACCTATAAAATTACATTAATTGAGGCATCAGTGGGGTATATGTTTTTCAATATTTATTTAAAAAAAAAAACAACAATAAACTAGATCTGTAAGTGGAGAAGAGAGTCAACAAAAACAATATGCTCATTGCACATTGGCAAACTGGCAGCAGATCCGGTCCCGGAGGAGATGTAAGGGGGAATAAGTATTGCTAGTGGGAGCCTAGGCCAGGGCACTAGAGGGTCTGGTTGTGGGTGGCCTAATCTGCACACAGGAGAGAGGGTGCTAGTCTAGAGGGACCCATGCCACCCGACTCGAGTATAAGCCGAGGGAGACTGAAAAACTAGGCTTATACTTGAGTATAAACAGTACATGGCTTTTTACACCGCTAAATTCATTTTACATAGCATAATAAATAGGCCCCTAAATCTCATTTGTCACTTTGCTGCCCAGATTTGTCAAGACCCAATAGTCCTGTATGGAACACAATGGGCTTTATAGTTTTGTGTCATTGGCAAACACAGATACAGATTATTTTCAGTGACCAAAAAACTGAATTGGACCTAATACAGGACCCTGCGGCACCTTATAAGAACCCTACTCCAAGTACAGAATGTAATAAGATATGTAGCACTCCCTACTCCCAATGCTATTCAGTATGCTCCCCACTCCCAGAATGCATCATTCATGGTGGTCACTGTCACATTATACTCTGCTTGTATATATACACTGCTTGTTTAGGTTAGTTTTCTGGGTAAATATTGTGACTTTAGCGTAGAGTGAAGGTCTATAGAAACACAAAGGGAAGCCTAGGGCGGCACAGGGTAAATCAAGCACCGAGCCTTGTAATTTGCTTGTAATTTGATTCTCTGTTTCTGAAAGAATCCATTCATTACGGTATATAAAAATGTATATAACACTATAGAAAAGAATCGTCGAGCAAGGCAGGATTATTTATGGGCTGTCACACACTTGGAGAGGCAGGTCATACTTACTGCCCACAAGCTGCTGTGAACACCAAACCCCTTTCTTTGGGGAAAACATATTTATATATACATTATACATACATACAGGTATCTGGAAACATGTTATCCAGAAAGCTCCAAATTATGGAAGGCCATCTCCCAACAACTCTATTTTCATAAAATAATTCCATTTTTTTTTTTAAAAAAGTTCATTTTCTCTGTAATAATAAAACAGTACCTGTACTTGATCCCAACTAAGATATAATTACCCCTTATTGGGGCAGAACAGCCCTATTGGGTTTATTTAATGGTTAAATGATTCCCTTTTCTCTGTAATAATAAAACAGTACCTGTACTTGATCCCAACTAAGATATAATTAATCCTTATTGGGGGCAGAACAGCCCTATTGGGTTTATTTAATGGTTAAATGATTCCCTTTTCTCTGTAATAATAAAACAGTACCTGTACTTGATCCCAACTAAGATATAATTACCCCTTATTGGGGCAGAACAGCCCTATTGGGTTTATTTAATGGTTAAATGATTCCCTTTTCTCTGTAATAATAAAACAGTACCTGTACTTGATCCCAACTAAGATATAATTACCCCTTATTGGGGGCAGAACAGCCCTATTGGGTTTATTTCATGGTTAAATGATTCCCTTTTCTCTGTAATAATAAAACAGTACCTGTACTTGATCCCAACTAAGATATAATTACCCCTTATTGGGGCAGAACAGCCCTATTGGGTTTATTTCATGGTTAAATGATTCCCTTTTCTCTGTAATAATAAAACAGTACCTGTACTTGATCCCAACTAAGATATAATTACCCCTTATTGGGGCAGAACAGCCCTATTGGGTTTATTTCATGGTTAAATGATTCCCTTTTCTCTGTAATAATAAAACAGTACCTGTACTTGATCCCAACTAAGATATAATTACCCCTTATTGGGGCAGAACAGCCCTATTGGGTTTATTTCATGGTTAAATGATTCCCTTTTCTCTGTAATAATAAAACAGTACCTGTACTTGATCCCAACTAAGATATAATTACCCCTTATTGGGGCAGAACAGCCCTATTGGGTTTATTTAATGTTTAAATGTTTTTTTTAGCAGATTTAAGATATAAAGATCCTAATTGTGAAAAGATCTGTTATCCAGAGAACCCCAGGTCCCAAGCATTCTGGGTAACAGGTGTGACATGAAATCTCAGCCCTACCGGAGAGATCCGGCCAACATATTTCCTACAAACAAAACAGAGTGATAAGGAATATCTATCTGTATATAATGAATACATCTAAAGGGATCCTATATTCCATATTTATTTCCAGCCTCAAGTGCAGAGTGCAAAATGCAATCTCCATGTTTTTATCCACAAAGCAGTATTTTTTCCTTACAAATTACTTCCATTGGGATTGTGGGTGTGCGCTCAATACATTAAAACATTTGCATTATTGATAAACTATTCATTAAATTGGAATTAGTTTGGGATTGTTTGGGTGCAAGTCTATTGCAGCAACTGGCACAGCCCACTGTGGGACCCCAGTAATTACCGCCATGTTTAGGGTAATGGTGTCTCCATGGTTCCCTGAAATTCCTTGTGTGTTTGGACACAAGAACTTATTCATTTTTATTAATTTACTATCAAAACCACAGCTGCCAACTGACTCCATCCATTAAAGTCACTCTTTCCTTATATTTGCGTTTAGTCAAAGTGCGTCCTGTCTCCCGTTCCAAAATGTGTATAAAAATGGATATTTTGAGAACCCTAGAGCTACCAACTCATCACAGAGTTCCCTCTGTGGCCCCTGTCAATGCACAGAGTAGAGTTGACCCCCAGGGCTATATTTTACCTTACCGTGCCCCATTGGCACAAATGTAAACGTGATGGAAGTGACATCATGCTTATGACATCATTTCCAGCTGTGGCACTGCTCATGATGTCACTCGGTGGCATGCAAAGTACCCACCCCCACCGCTGGTAGGTACGTATCCAGCAGAGGAGGAGAAGATTTTTTTTTGTTTTTGCTATACATTTTTATTTACCGTATAGGCACCAGAATGCCACCGCCCTAAGGCTGCCAACCTAGGCATGGACCAATGGGTGCCTATAACCCCCCCAGTCAGAGCCTGGATAACAGAGAACCCAAAACCCCCCAGTCAGAGTCATGATAACAGAGAACCCAAACCCCCCCAGTCAGAGCCTAGATAACAGAGAACCCAAACCCCCCCAGTCGGAGCCTGGATAACAGAGAACCCAACCCCCCCCCCCAGTCAGAGCCTGGATAACAGAGAACCCAAACTCCCCCAGTCAGAGCCTGGATAACAGAGAACCCAAACCCCCCCAGTCAGAGCCTGGATAACAGAGAACCCAAACCCCCCCAGTCAGAGCCTGGATAACAGAGAACCCAAACCCCCCCAGTCAGAGTCATGATAACAGAGAACCCAAACCCCCCCAGTCAGAGCCTTGATAACAGAGAACCCAAACCCCCCCCAGTCAGAGCCTGGATAACAGAGAACCCAAACCCCCCCAGTCAGAGTCATGATAACAGAGAACCCAAACCCCCCCAGTCAGAGCCTTGATAACAGAGAACCCAAACCCCCCCAGTCAGAGCCTGGATAACAGAGAACCCAAACCCCCCCAGTCAGAGCCTTGATAACAGAGAACCCAAACCCCCCCAGTCAGAGCCTGGATAACAGAGAACCCAAAACTTAGACAACTCATCACACTTTTGGCTGCTAATTGTTGGCAAGACAAGGACAATGCTTGGGGCGGAAAAAAACATTCCTATTTTATAAACCCTCCTATTTTCATAAAAGTCTTAATGTTAGATTCCGAACACAATAGCATTTGTTTCCGTCTCTGTACAGATCTTGCCCTTACCCAGCATGCAAAGATATTTCTGAAAATGCTGCTCTTTTAAAAACCAATGTCTGAGAAGGAAGAGCAAGAAGAAAGGCCGGCTGGTAAATAACAAACCCCAATGCTCCGGCCATAGCAGCGAGGAGGACAACATCTGTAGATTAAGCCGTTCTTTTAAGCCCAATTCAAAGGCAGATTTAGGTTCATATTGATTGAGGGATGAGAACATGCTGTTAAGTTGCCTACTTATGGGATGTAAGGATACAGCTAAAATAAAAGCTCGGAGATTAGAGACGTCCGTGTCTTTTGCTGGTTTGACACTAGAGATGGGCTGGAGAACTTGTTCTGTACAATGGGCAGGGATTTACTGTTTGATAAGATTATAATGTAGGCAAGAAACAACACAATAGTGCTGCCCAATGGGGCCTTTACTGGACAAAGCAACAGAGAGCAACGCATTGTCTATGTCACTGGCGGAACATCTCAGACTATGAAATGTGTTTGTTCTGTGATATAAACATCTATTGCTCCAATGTTTGTAATGGGGTTCGGCCATTACCCTCACACGTGCTCGTTGCTTTCTGGATATCCATAATGTAATTATTTGTAAATCAAAGGATTTACAAACTGAAGATAACCTTGCTGGACTAATTCACAGGGTTTCTCCTGCAAGTTTAGGCTGATTTAAGGTGGCCATACATGTTGAGATCCACTCAACATCTTCTTCTGATATGCCCACCTAAGGTGGACAGTATCGGGCTAATGTGAACATTTGGCCCTAGGGCAAAACAATCAAATTATAATGACTGGCATAGGCGATGCCGGGACAAGGACCGCATCAATGAGCCAATGCAGTCCCCGGTCCAACGGGAAATTCAAACCAGCCCAATCAAACAGGTCTTTTTTTCTAGAACTACTCTGTTTTTGGCTCCATATAGTCTTCTGTCCTGACCACATTCCCAAATGTAAGCAATCATTCTTGCTACTCTTTGATCATCTGAGGATCATCCAGGCAACATGTACCAATTGACTCATCTCCACTTTGAATCTTTCCAGCTTCATCAGGGTTACCGTTGGCACCTTGGTTGCTTCTCAGAGATTTGGTGGATAGCCTGCTCTAGACAGAGTTGTGCCATACTATTTCCAATAATAACGGATTTAATGTTGCTCTGAGGGATGTGCAAAGTTCTCCAGAACTTTATCCCAAGTTTATTTTGATAGCTCCTTGGGGTGGGCAAACTACGGCAAGGGTGGCCAACTCTGGCCCCCTAAAAAGAATTACGGGCCCTGATTGGTTGTGCCCCGTGCGTGCTCATGGCATCAGCACGCACAGGGCGCAACCATATAAAAGGATGCAGCGCCAAGCCAGGAGACAGAAGCAACCAAAGGATGGAGGGAGCCGCAGGTCGCTGTGGGGGGGGGGAATGGAGGATGCTGGGAAGGATGCTGGGGGGGAGCTGGAAAACGGAGCTGGAGGATGCTGGGGGTGGAACTAAAGGATGCTGGGGGAACTGGAGGTTGCAGGGGGGGGAGCTGGAGGATGCTGGGGGTGGAGCTAAAGGATGCTGGGGGAACTGGAGGATGCTGGGGGGGAGCTGCAGGATGCTGGGGGGGGAGCTGGAGGATGCTGGGGGGGAGCTGGAGGATGCTGGGTGGAAGCTGGAGGATGTTGGGGAGGATGCTGGGTTAGGGAGCTGCAAGATGCTGGGGAGTGAAGCTGGAGGATGCTGGGTGGGATGCTGTCGGGGGAGCTGAGAGGCCTCATGATTTCTGATGGCAGCCCTGGGTATAACATTGGCCCAGCCCATCTGTAAGTCAATGTCAAAAAAAGTTTGCCCACCCCTGGTCTACATAATGTTGTCTATTTAGATATCTTCTGTAGGAAACTTTAGGGACATTAGATAGAGGTGCAGAGGAAGACTCCATGCAATGAATTATATGACTTCTGCTTGCAGCTGAGGTTATTTAGCGTAGAAGAGGGGGCGATAAGTTATCCAATCAGAACTTTCCAGGTTCTCGATTGTTAATGATTTTGAAAACTGTATTGATTTTTACTTTTACACTTCTACATTATGGATTATTTCTAAGTCCAATGCCATAAAATCCCAACTGAATCCCTTTGAATCCAAGTTCTGAGCACAGATCCAAGGTATGAATCCTCCCGCTAGCCACCGCACATGATAATAAGGGAATATATTAAAGTCGTTAGCAGAAAACACAACTGCAGCGCCAACAATCTCTCTTTTGTGCTAATTTCTCCTTTGCATATTTTAGCATTTATTTAATATCATTTTACAACCCACCCACTAATTGCACAGAAACGTGTGTGTGTGTGTGTCTGTGTGTGTTTGGACTTTGCACCAGTGCACAATAATAAAACATCTTAATGGAACAGTTCACCTTTCAGAATAAGTTTGAATGTGCGCTGTGTGCAGCCGAAATGTACAGTATAATTGTCTGTAAGCAGATTTATGTGGGAGAATGTAGATTTTCATTTAGTAAATGTTTGTGCAACGTTTATTCAGAAAGCCGGATAATATTGCTGTGGATTCCCCTAAGCAAAGAGCAATGGGGTATGTAGGCACTAGTGCAGTAACCCATGGCGACCTCGTTTTTATTCTGATTATTCTTTCTGAACAAAGCTGATTGGTTGCTATGGCTTACTGCCCAGCTGCAAATATGCTGCTCCTAGAAGAACTGAGTATTAATGGGCGATACCTTGAGAAGTAATACATTGTGCCAATTACATAACATCATACAGTGTCGTTATTGGCCTTCTGCATCAAATCCACTATATTAGGAACCTTTGTGAAAGATTCGGCTGAATACCAAACTGGTATAGTAAGGGTCAAACAGAACTGAGCTCTGAGAACTGTTCATGTGACAAAAAGTCACATGATAATAATAAAACAGTACCTGTACTTGATCCCAACTAAGATATAATTACCCCTTATTGGGGGCAGAACAGCCCTATTGGGTTTATTTAATGGTTAAATGATTCCCTTTTCTCTGTAATAATAAAACAGTACCTGTACTTGATCCCAACTAAGATATAATTACCCCTTATTGGGGCAGAACAGTCCTATTGGGTTTATTTAATGGTTAAATGATTCCCTTTTCTCTGTAATAATAAAACAGTACCTGTACTTGATCCCACCTAAGATATAATTACCCCTTATTGGGGGCAGAACAGCCCTATTGGGTTTATTTCATGGTTAAATGATTCCCTTTTCTCTGTAATAATAAAACAGTACCTGTACTTGATCCCAACTAAGATATAATTACCCCTTATTGGGGCAGAACAGCCCTATTGGGTTTATTTAATGGTTAAATGATTCCCTTTTCTCTGTAATAATAAAACAGTACCTGTACTTGATCCCAACTAAGATATAATTACCCCTTATTGGGGCAGAACAGTCCTATTGGGTTTATTTAATGGTTAAATGATTCCCTTTTCTCTGTAATAATAAAACAGTACCTGTACTTGATCCCACCTAAGATATAATTACCCCTTATTGGGGGCAGAACAGCCCTATTGGGTTTATTTCATGGTTAAATGATTCCCTTTTCTCTGTAATAATAAAACAGTACCTGTACTTGATCCCAACTAAGATATAATTACCCCTTATTGGGGCAGAACAGCCCTATTGGGTTTATTTAATGGTTAAATGATTCCCTTTTCTCTGTAATAATAAAACAGTACCTGTACTTGATCCCAACTAAGATATAATTACCCCTTATTGGGGCAGAACAGTCCTATTGGGTTTATTTAATGGTTAAATGATTCCCTTTTCTCTGTAATAATAAAACAGTACCTGTACGTGATCCCAACTAAGATATAATTACCCCTTATTGGGGCAGAACAGCCCTATTGGGTTTATTTAATGGTTAAATGATTCCCTTTTCTCTGTAATAATAAAACAGTACCTGTACTTGATCCCAACTAAGATATAATTACCCCTTATTGGGGCAGAACAGTCCTATTGGGTTTATTTAATGGTTAAATGATTCCCTTTTCTCTGTAATAATAAAACAGTACCTGTATTTGATCCCAACTAAGATATAATTACCCCTTATTGGGGCAGAACAGCCCTATTGGGTTTATTTAATGGTTAAATGATTCCCTTTTCTCTGTAATAATAAAACAGTACCTGTACTTGATCCCAACTAATATATAATTACCCCTTATTGGGGGCAGAACAGCCCTATTGGGTTTATTTAATGGTTAAATGATTCCCTTTTCTCTGTAATAATAAAACAGTACCTGTACTTGATCCCAACTAAGATATAATTACCCCTTATTGGGGCAGAACAGCCCTATTGGGTTTAAATACTGTTTAAATAATTTTCTTAGTAGACTTAGTAGACAAGGAAAGTCTAAGTTACTTGGGGGTGCCAAAATGTTTGGCACCCCCAAGTAACTTAAATCGCTTACCTTGTACCCTGGGCTTGTGCCCCTGTTAGGAGAAAACAGCACCAGCCCGGGGGAACCTGTAGCGAGCGCTTCCTTCTTCCTACTCGCGCTGCTGGCAAATGTCCGGGACAGGCGCATGCACAGTAGAGTAAAAAGCCGACATCTCTGTTAAAGTTCCACTATTCCCTCTACTGCGCATGCGCGCACGCGTTCAGGAAGAAGGAAACGCTCGCTGCTACCCCGGGTTGGTGCTGTTTTCTCCGTACAGGGGCACCAGCCCGGGGTACAAGGTAAAGCGATTTAAGTCACTTGGGGGTGCCTAACATTTTGGCACCCCCAAGTGACTTAGACTTTCCTTCTCCTTTAAGGTAGGAAAGGTCCCGAGCATTCTGGATAACAGGTCCCATACCTGTACAGGTATAGGACCCATTATCCAGAATGCTTGGGACCAAGGGTATTCCGGATAAGGGGTCTTTCCGTAATTTAGATCTCAATGCCTTAAGTCTACTAAAAAAATCAATAAAACATTAAATAAACCCAATAGGATTGTTTTGCATCTAATAAGGATTATTTATATCTTAGTTGGGATCAATTACAGGTACTGTTTTATTTCTACATAGAAAAAGGAAATCAGTTTTAAAATTCTGAGTTATTTTATTAAAATGGAGTCTATGGGAGACGGGCATTCCGTAATTCGGAGCTTTCTGGATAACGGGTTTCCGGATAAGGGGTCCGATACCTGTACTACATTATTTGCCAATAAAAGTGTCCAACCCAGTCCCTCCAGACTGAGAAGGTAATTGCGCCCTTTAAAGGGGCTGTGTTGACTGCCTGCCCACTCAATATATGTCTAAAAATCAGCCAAATGTCTTCTAGACAGGTTAGAATATCCAATGGGCCTGTCCTCTCCCAAAAGATCTCATTAGGCCAGCATTATGTCCATCATTGTGTCTGGAGCATTAAATGATTAATCCATTTTGGACAGAGCTTGGGTGGGCAAATCAGATCCACCCACTAGAAAAAACCCAACAGCAAACCCTAACTTGTAAGCCCACTTTTGGTACACCAAACAACTGCAGAATAGGTTCATTTGGAGTAGGATTTTTATGATCATTTCTTCCTTTGTTGTTCAGATGCTGTCCAACATATTGCTCCCCAACCCCTTGGATGTTGCTCTCAGTGCCCCCAAACCAGGGAGTTATTTTTGAATTCCTGACTTGGGGGCAAGTTTTGGTTGAATAAAAACAAGATTTCCTACCAAATAAAGCCCCCTGTAAGCTGATAGGGTGCATACAGCATGGGAGGAGTTAAAATGCTGCTGCAAAAAAAAAACTAAAGAACAAAAAAGAAAGACCAATTGCAAATTGCCTTAAAATACCCCAAATGACACTAAAACTTAATAGGAATGTGAAAATCCCATTTATTTATATATAAATCATTTAAAATCTGTTTACCAAACCCGAGTGCATGAATATATGAAACACTAGCGCCAGACCAAGACTGCTGATAAATTAAACATCAATACGCTCTCTTCCTTATAATCCCAGTATGGGTTACAACTCTATTAATAATTATTGGTCTGCCTGTAACTTTCCCTTGCAACTGTCATCTCGTTTTCATATTTATACATTATTTAAGCATCTATTTTCCTTAGCAGCTGTCGGCTGAATAAATGAGACTTTCCAGCTCCAAACGAGCCTTGCGAGAGAGCAACTTTCACTCCCCTATTCCCTTCGGACGCACAGAAAATGTTGGGTGTTAATTCTGTTTCCCCCCAGGGGTGGCAGCACTGTGTAATTATGTATAATGTATATAACATATAATTACTCTGTGAAATAATAATAATTACAGGAAAAAGCAGCCTGTTTGGGAAAAAATGTGCCAGGCACCAAGGAGGGAAAAAAAAAAATACCCTACGCGGCTGACGACAAATGAATATGTAGGTTAGAAACCATACGCGACATCAGGGGTTTCTCTATATAATTTATTTCAGGTCCTTCCTCTTGGGACGCCAAAGTACTTATTCAGTTTAAATCCAATTTGGATTGACACGGCAGTGATATCAGCGCAGATTGTGAGAAGGCTCAAGCATGAATAGGCCAAGGGAATGATAAATGCCATATCAATGGGAATATAAATATAAAACTAGGGATGCACCGAATCCAGGATTTGGTTTGGTATTCGGCCTTTTTTGGCAGGGTTTGGTTTCGGTCGGGGTTTCGGAAGGGTTAAATGTCGGGGGGGGGGGGAATTATTTTTACCCCTTCTGGATTCTATCTAGCATACGATGATTAGAATTTAGATTCGGTTCGGTTTTCAGCCAAATCCATCAAGGTGGATTCGCGGGGTTCAGCCGAATCCGAAAAACCAGGTTTGGTGCATGCCTATATGAAACAGATTCATATTTATGAAGAAACTAGTTTTAATAGTTCTAAAACCACATGGATTCTTGGTGAAATAGAGACAGGTAACCTGCAGCCTAATGCCACCCCAGTAACAGCGGTCAACTGCATCTAGAAGGCCATTGGCAGGAGAACCATAAAGGACCATCATCAAAGCTCATGGGCTACCATACTATTTAGTTGGCAGGGCTCACTCCCCAACTAATTAGCATGGGACCCCAATTAATAAAAAATAAACCATGCATGGCAACAATCCTAATGGGCCCTGGCTATGACCATTTTTGTCCAAATGTCCCCAATTGGGCAAAAGCCTGCTCTAAAACATAAGGAAGCAGGTTTCTTTGAAAGGGACACCATCAAGACTGAACTTTATCAGGTGCAAAAAATACACATATTTATGTAGAGGACTCAAAGGGTTAATTATTGCTCAGGAAGTTCCCAGTTAGCAATCTATGCCCTAAGGGAGGGGAGTGTTTGTTATTGGCCCAAGGGTAGCTTAGCATTGTCTGGTTCCCTAGTGTATAAAATGTATTCAGCCTATTTCTGGACTCCATCATAGTAGGGGGGGTTGATCTGCCATGTTGCTCCCCAACCCCTTGGATGTTGCTCTCAGTGCCCCTAAACCAGGTAGTTATTTTTTAATTCATGACTTGGTGGCAAGTTTTGATTGGATAAAAACAAGATTTAGTACCGAATAAAGCCCCCTGTAAGCTGATAGGGTGCATAGAGGCCCCTAATAGCCAATCACAGCCCTTATTTGGTTCCTCCATGAACTTTTATGGTGCTTGTGTTGCTCTCCAAGTCTTTTTACATTTGACTGTGGCTCACGAGTAAGAAAGGTTGGGGATCCCCTGCCATAAGGTAACCATTTCTTAGTAACAGTGAACCCCATTAATGAGGTTGGTGACAGACTAGCATCCTGGCAAACTACATGCCAGGGTAATAAGGTAGTCAGGGCTAGTGAGCAAGAGCAGTCCTGAGCTCCACCGAGAAGAAGTAGTGGGGTTAGTATTCCTCAACTCGCATACACCTCAGTGTGGTGGGGTTAAGGGTAGAGAATAGTCTTTCGGGAAACCACTGGATAACCAGTACATTGGAGCTACATCTGTGTTGAGATTAACCATTGATGACACTATTTGCCACAACTATTGAGTGTACCAGTAGAGTTCATGGTAAAAAACCACTATGAAACCACTATGGTTCTAGGTTGTAGTTTTATTACATTACCCTTCCTCCAGATACCTCCAGTGAGAGGGGTCACAATGCAACAATGTTCTGCTATTCAGCCCCTGTGGGGGTTCCAGGTTTTGTCCCTAACATAACGCCAAATCAGCCCCATTGCAGTTACTAGTAGCAACCAATCAGAACTAGCTTTTTTATTAACTTGTTGATCAAAACTCATTGCTGATTGGCAGGTATGAGTAACTCTACTGGTGCAATGCTTATGTTTCTGTATGAGCCCCTTATCCTGTTCCTGCTGGGAAGCGCAATAGCTTTTGTTCTAATTTTGCTGCATTACATTAGCCCATGGTTCCTAGAGCGGATGTTTACACTGTATCCCTCAAGCAGTTTAAGTGCTGGGAGCCAAAGATGCATCACACACTTACTGGAAGCAGCGAAAGGACAAGCTGCTAGACAGCAACCAATGTGTTAGGTCTGAATCAATAAGATACATAAGGTCACAACAACAGCAGCTTTAGCCTCTGATATATAATTCAATTATTCACTCAGCTCCAAGCAAGGTAATATGTATGCATTTATTTTATTTATAAATATAAAGATGGATTTAAGGCAAGGTTTTAAAATAAAATGTAGTTTATGTGTCTCTAAAATTAATTCCCCCAGATTGTAGAGATGTATTGAATTGCCGTCCCTTAGCAACCCATGGCCACTGTGTTAGTTTCCCATAAACCATTTGATATATTGACCTTGCATTGGATGTTCCTGTGGGTTAGAGGAGTGGGAGAACTTGTCCCCATCCCATGGAGACCCCCATGGGGTATACAGGTATGGAACCTGTTATCCAGAATGCTCGGGACCTGGGGTATTCCAGATAAGAGGTCTTTCTGTAATTTGGATCTCTAAAGTCTACTTAAAAAATGAATTAAACAGTAATTAAACCCAATAGGGCTGTTCTGCCCCAATAAGGGGTAATTATATCTTAGTTGGGATCAAGTACAGGTACTGTTTTATTATTACAGAGAAAAGGGAATCATTTAACCATTAAATAAACCCAATAGGGCTGTTCTGCCCCCAATAAGGGGTAATTATATCTTAGTTGGGATCAAGTACAGGTACTGTTTTATTATTACAGAGAAAAGGGAATCATTTAACCATTAAATAAACCCAATAGGGCTGTTCTGCCCCCAATAAGGGGTAATTATATCTTAGTTGGGATCAAGTACAGGTACTGTTTTATTATTACAGAGAAAAGGGAATCATTTAACCATTAAATAAACCCAATAGGGCTGTTCTGCCCCAATAAGGGGTAATTATATCTTAGTTGGGATGAATTACAGGTACTGTTTTATTATTACAGAGAAAAGGGAATCATTTAACCATGAAATAAACCCAATAGGGCTGTTCTGCCCCCAATAAGGGGTAATTATATCCAGGCCCGGATTTTGGGGGAGGCCCCCAAGGCCCGGGCCTAGGGCGGCAAGATGGTAGGGGCGGCAAACAGGCGCTCCTAACATCACCTGGGCGCTGCGCCTGTTCTTACTTGTGACGGGTGGCAGGCAGCGGCGCATAAAATAATTAAATAGTATCTTGCTGGCGGCCGGCCGCCCCAACTCCCTCAGAACTGCCGTGCGTCTACTTCCTGGTTGGTGACGTCATCACGGGAGGCACAGCAGCTGGGCCTAGGGGAGCACAAAAGGTAAATTCGGCCCTGATTATATCTTAGTTGGGATCAAGTACAGGTACTGTTTTATTATTACAGAGAAAAGGGAATCATTTAACCATTAAATAAACCCAATAGGGCTGTTCTGCCCCCAATAAGGGGTAATTATATCTTAGTTGGGATCAAGTACAGGTACTGTTTTATTATTACAGAGAAAAGGGATTCATTTAACCATTAAATAAACCCAATAGGGCTGTTCTGCCCCCAATAAGGGGTAATTATATCTTAGTTGGGATCAAGTACAGGTACTGTTTTATTATTACAGAGAAAAGGGAATCATTTAACCATTAAATAAACCCAATAGGGCTGTTCTGCCCCCAATAAGGGGTAATTATATCTTAGTTGGGATCAAGTACAGGTACTGTTTTATTATTACAGAGAAAAGGGAATCATTTAACCATTAAATAAACCCAATAGGGCTGTTCTGCCCCCAATAAGGGGTAATTATATCTTAATTGGGATCAAGTACAAGGTACTGTTTTATTATTTGAGAGAAAAGGGAAACAATTTTTTAAAATGTAAAAGATTTCATTAAAATGGAGTCTATGGGAGATCGCCTTTCTGTAATTCGGAACTTTCTGGATAATGGGTTTCTGGATAAGGGGTCCGATACCTGTACAAGTAAGTAGAGCCCTTAAATCCCTATTAAAGGAGAACAAAAGCCTAACTAAAGAAATAGGCTAGAAATATTGTACGTTATATTTTGGTCTTCTGTTCCAACCCAAGGTCCCCACAGCCCTTTAGCAAGGAAGATCTGTTCCCCTAAAGATGCCCCCAGTAGCCCCCATCTTCTTTTCTGCTGATTCCCAGCACAGGCTCTGGGTTGCTGTCACTTACCTGAGCTTAGGGACCCACTCACAATATACTGCATATATAGAATATAAATGTAACAGTATAAGGCTGATGAGTAATTCATTCAGATTCACTTTACATTACAGATCCAAAACCAGTGCAGTTGCATCAGTCTTGAATGTTTATCCATGTAGCATCAGCTTATATGAGAGACAAGACTTATTTTCTGCTTGATTATTTGCAACGACCCCTAAGCTCAGCTTCTCAACAGCTGCTCAGAGACCACTGAGCATGTGCAGTGTCCCAGACACTTTTAACAGAATCCAAAATGGGGAGCTCCTGTGACAACTGTAAACACTTACATCATTACTACTATAGAGATGCTGAGACTTTAATCCAGGGCATTCAGTTTATTATATAAAATATGGCATTTCTAGCCATATTCATATTTATGATTTAGTATTCCTAAAAAAGGATGATGTAATCCAGTGCCCAATGCCTAAGGCCATAATAGTCACAGCAGCAGTAGTTAAATTAGTAAGGGTTTATACAGCGAGCAGCCCAAATCCCAGGGGTGGTCGTGTCTTGGTGATATCTACCAGCTGAGGACCTAGGCTTAGGTTTGAGCTAATGGCCTGTAGTCATGCCTTGTATCTGCTATAAGTGACACTGTGTTGGAGAACAGCAAACCATAGCTCCACTAAGTAACTAATTGCTACTAAAACTCTATAGTCGCACCTGTATTTGCCCTTTGTTCTTTTTCAAATCATTATTAAAGGTTTCATTAAGTAGTCATTGCTACCTTGAGCAATTTTGCACCACTCTATATAGAGAACACAAGGACTCACTTTTGAGTACAAAAAATATAGAATGCCATCCATGTTTTGATGTAGTAAGTCCTAGAGGTTTAATGGTTACACATAAATGACTCGGAGAAACTCAGTAAATCTACAATGACACTTTACCTATAGTTTAGACCAGGGATCCCCAAGGGAACCTTTTATACCCAAGAGCCACATTCAAATGTAAAAAGAGTTGGAGAGCAACACAAGCATGGGAAATGTTCCTCGGGTTACAAGCAGGCTCTGATTGGTGATTTAGAAGCCCCTCTGTGGACTGGAAGCCTACATGAGGCTATGATTGGCAGTATACCTGGTTTTTATTCAACCAAAACTTGCCCAAAAGCCAGGAATTCATAAATAACTACCTGGTTTGGGGGCACTGGGAGCAACACCCAAGGGGTTGGGGAGCAACATGTTGCCCCCGAGCCACTGGTTGAGGATCACTGGTTTATACACTTTAGAAAGGACACAGCTATGATATATGGGACAAAGTACATTTTAAATATCAGTTTCATATGAAAATAATGCTCATTGGGATATTGACCTAGAACCCCCTACTGACTGTCTCCAAACACATTGTTGCTTTTGCCTTGTTACACTCGGCATATACCATTTTACAATTATAATGGGTGAATTCGCACTAATTTACTCAGAAATATCAAAAATGAGGGAAAAAATATGAGTTTTACCAATTCCTCGTCACTCGCTGCTGTACTAGGGCCCATATCTTGGTCATGTACATGCATCCGAAGCAGCACGATAGCTCGCGGAATGTTATGCAAGGCATTTGTCACTGTAACATGAAGCCAGCTGATAAATAATGCCCGGAGTGTAATTGAGAATACATGCCTCAAACAAACAATCTGTGTTGATAGAGGAAAACTGTAGCACGGGGGGGACCTGGGAATGAATAATGTAAAGCTCTTTCCACTGTGACTACAAATTCAGATGCTCCTTGACAAAAGGTGCACAATAATTACAGGCTTCTGTGTCTTCTTTGTGCAGCACAAAGACCCATTATTGCAGGCAGTCAATCTTAGGGAGGTTAATGGAGGAATTTTAATTTTTTTGGTCTACTCTTGGGTCAGAATATCCATGAAACTGTTGTATGATCCCAAACATTCTAAAGAAAACCAAAACCCTAAGAAGAATGGTTCTTTGATTTGCCAGTGTTTCTTCTTAGAACCTGAATATATAGAAGGCATAGATTCCCACCATGCAGCCCTAAAAGTTATGACTTGAATGGGCAAGTAATGGGACTGTTGGTTATAGCTCAAAAGAGTTTCCAACCCAGCTCCTTTTAGAAGACCAGTTTTCTTTCTTTGTTATGGCCACTTATCTATACCAGGGTTACATACTTGGTCAAAGTGCTCTGAGCTGGGAAGTAAACTGTAAATCTGATGAACCTTCCTATCCAAGAGATTTTTTAGGTTACTTTAGACCTCTTTATCAAGAGTTTCCAACCTATCTCCTTTTAGAAGACCATTTTTTTCCTTTGTTGTGGCTACTCACCTACACCAGGGTTACATATCTGATCAGAGTGCTCTGAGCTGGAAAGTAACATAGTAACATAGTAAGTTGAGTTGAAAAAAGATATACGTCCATCAACGTCCAACAAGTAAACTGTTGATCCAATTAATCTTCCTATCCAAAAAAACCTTTTAGGTTGCTTTAGACCTTTTGATCAAGAGTTTCCAACCCATCTACATTTAGAAGACCAGTTGTCTCCTTTGTTGTGGGCACTCACCTATACCAGGGTTACATATCTGGTCAGAGTGCTCTGAGCTGGAAAGTAAACTGTGAATCCAATGAACATTCCTATCCAAGGGAGTTTTTAGGTTGTTTTGGAACTCTTGATCAAGAGTTTCCAAACCATCTCCTTTTAGAAGACCAGTTGTCTCCTTTGTTTTGGCCACTCAGCTGGGAAGTTAACTGTGAATCCAATGAACCTTCCTATCCAAGGGAGTTTTTAGGTTACTTTAGACCTCTTTATCAAGAATTTCCAACCCATCTCCTTTTAGAAGACCAGTTTTCTCCTTTGTTGTGGCCACTCACCACTATCCCAGGGTTACATATCTGGTCAGAGTGCTCTGAGCTGGGAAGTAAACTACGAAACCAATGAACCTTCCTATCCAAGAAAGATTTATGTTGCTTTAGACCTCTTTATCAAGAGTTTCCAACCCATCTCCTTTAGAAGACCAGTTTTCACCGTTGTTGTGGCCACTTACCTATCCCAGGGTTACATACTTGGTTGGGGAATAATGAACTGTGAATCCAATGAACCTTCCTATCCAAAAAAGCTACTTTAGGTCTCTTCATCAGGCATGGTACCTTGGATTCAAAGGTGCTTCAGCTTTATTAAGCCATATTCTGCACGATTCCTGCTAAAGGATGTAATATAATTATTTTATTGCCATTTATAACTGTAATTTCTCAGAGAAGCTAACACAATTTCTTGAGTTATCACACTAAAATAAAAGGTAAAACAGCTCTTCTCCCAACTGCATCTCTAAACCTTTCTGCTGCTGTCTTCAACCCGTGTCCTTTTGTTCTAACTTTATTCTTTGGGGAGTAGTTAATACAAAGAAAATGATATAGTACCTGACAAATGCTGCTTATACAACAGGGAATAAAGGGAACGTGTGAAACAAGGAAAATAAGACCTGGGTGAGGAATATTATGGGATGGGGGGGAAAAAAAGACAGTGAATTGGGTTGACCCCGAAGAGGCCTCCTTTCCAGTCAGAGCTGCTTTAGGTCTGAATGTCTCGGAGATAACATCCAACATACAATTATTAAGGTTTCTATTCTAGGCTGAAGGCCGAGGGATATAGGCAGGTATTTTTTAAATATGGTTTTAGTTTTAAATAATGATTAATGATGCTCAGGTTTTTTGTTTTTTACTTGGTGTTAAGAACATGCAAGTGCCATGTAGAAACGGACCTGACTGCTTTAATTTACTATCGGAAGTGCAAATTGGCTTTTAAAATTGGGCCCAATAAAACGTTACTCACAACAGTACCTGTGTTATTGCATGTTTCTCTTGTACCTTGCACTAAAGCATCAGGTCTCATTTACAAACCCAGCAATAAATGTAGCACCCAATGGGTGCCAGACACATCAACACCATTTATTAGGGGGGGGAATTTACTAATACTCTGGTTTGGGTTTTTGACGCAGTTTTGTTGCAGAGAAAAAGCATGATTTTGCCGTGATTTATTATGGAACAAAACCACAACACACCATCTAACACCTGTCGAGATCATGTAGAAGTCAATGGCAGATGTCCCATTGACAATTGGAAGATCATTCTTTTTCGTGGTTTTTTTTTTTATACTGGGTTTTGTACAGCAATATAAAAAATTCACGTTTTTTGTACGACGGTTACAAAAAGTTGTGGTTTTCGCGTCTTTCCGAGCCTTTTTTTTCCGTTCCTGCTTTTCAATTGAGATTGATTAATGACTGACATTCATGGAAATGAGTTTAGTCGTGGTTTAAAAAAATATAAACCCACGAAAATCAGAATTTTAATTAAAAAAAAACCTCCTAAATGTACTTAAGCCCAGTGTCGGATTGGCCCACCAGGATACCAGGAAAACTCCCGGTGGGCCCAGGTGTCAGTGGGCCCTCCTGCTCACCCAACCATTTGCCTTGTATGCCTACCCCATGGCCATTACCCAATTCTATATGAGAAGAAACAGAAGAAATAGAGGAAAGGATAGATAATAGTATGTATAAAGAATGAATTAAGAGACTAAAAAAAGTAAGTGAACAAAGAATGGGAGAGTGGGTGTAAGGTCAAAGGTTTTCTGGTGGGCCCTTAGCACCCCAGTCCTTGCATCTGTGTATAATTATCGAGTGCCAATGTGCCTGTTCAGCCTGCTCTGATGAATACGTGCAAGTGCCTGTATTTATGTAAGGGAACCCTATAATTACTACCTGCCTGGACGTGGTGGCATTCCCAGGGTTCCGCCAACATCCTTGTGTAAATACATTCTGACTTGCGCCAAGTGTATTATCTGCTAATGCCATTATTTTGCGCTCATTGGTGAGCCAGAAGTAACACCACCCCCACTCCCAAAATGGTTGCCACAAGAGAATGTTAATTGGTGTTCATATTGGAACATTGCATGCTGGGTACAGTAATGCTGGAATTTTATGGAAAAATGGCTGCATTGAGGGAAAAACATGGCAATTTGTGTCCAAAAAGTAGATTGTTTTTATAAGGTGGCCATACACGGCCATACACGGGCCGATTGTAGCTGCTGATATCAGTCCCTTAGACCGATTTGGCAGCTAATCGGCCCGTGTAGGGGAAACAATATCTGGCCTGAAATCATCCAGATATTGATTGGGTAAGTTAAAAAATTCAGTCGCATCGGCTCGTTGATGCGGTCCCTGAACTGACGCCACCTATTCCAGTCGTTATAATTTGATTGTTTGGCCCCAGGGCCAAACGACCAAGTTAGCCTAAATTCCCCCGATATCGCCCACCCGTAGGTGGGGATATCGGGAGAAGATCCGCTTGCTTGGAGACCTCGCCAGGCAAGTGGATCTTTACGTGTATGGCCGCCTTTAGATTGTAGCTGCTTTGTTGCATGGGATGGAAAGAAGAAGGTACATGGATAGAAGAAAAAGTGGTACTTTCAGGGCTCCTGGCACCTAATACATTTAGTATAGCCCAGAACAAACCGACAATTTATGAATCCCAAGGCAAAGAAAAAAATGTGCACGTTATGATGATGTTTTGACAAATTCCTTAAATCTTTTCCTTCCATCGGACAGAAACCCCTGTCTGTGATTGCGAGGCGCTGCCGCACAGCCGGCCGTGGCTTCCCCAGCCTTGATTTTATAAAACATCAAGAGGCCTATTTAACGGGGGAAATTATACGCTTGTCATTTTCAAAGAAAAAAAACATAAATTGCACAATTAGCAACATTTCAGCACGGCAGTTATGAAGGATCCAGGAAAAAAAAGTGAATCTCCAATTTTCTAATTAGCGAGTGCCACATTATCCCTGTGAGTAATTGTCTGCGATGACACTGGGAGATGGGAGCCGTACCTATTGTGTGATGTCTTCAAAGGGAAACACTGTTTATTTGTTAGATGTGTTGATTGTGTAGTAATATATTGTTAAGCGTGAAAAGTTACATAATTGTTCCAAAATGAATCCAAATTTCACGAAGCATCACCCGGGAATGAATCCGAGTAAAAGGCCCCAGAGCAAACTATTTGAAGAACTTATATCATCCTGGCATTATACTGACTGTATCTGCAGAGGAAAGGGGGTTCCATGTATTTAATAAGAGGCTTGATGGTGCTAGGAAGAAATAGGGGACTGGGGGGCAAGATAGGGATTGGTAGATGTTGGGTGAGCCACCGAAGGAAGTGAGGTTGGGATAGGGAGAGATATTTGGGAGTTGAGTTGAAGTAGTTTACCTGTTGGGAAGCCAGTGAACATCGTTCCTCCGCCCTTCCCTAGAGTTTGGTTGGGTGGGATGTGCCCTAAGAGTCTAGGTTACCTTGTCACAGCATGTAATGGAATGCTTACCATGGATGTGGGTCTTTTCATGGACCTAAATTAAGGGTGGCAATCTCCTCGGACAAAGGTGCCAGAAGGGTGGTGTTTATGGTTTTCCTGCTTTTCACTTGGTCACCTAACTGCACCATTACTAACTCCATCCACCCCTTTACCCAAACATTTTTCTTAGGAAATACTAATAGCCAGTATTCCAGAGGCACCTGGTGAGTGTGGTTGGCAAATTGAACCATGGCAACGGTGAAGTTAAGAAAAGAGGCCTGGCAGAGTGATGCTGCAAGTCAATGGTGGTGTAATCTGTAACAGATTATAAGAGTTTATAACCTCCACTGATTCCACCAGACTTCTTAGGAACTAGTCCTCACTCTCGGCACACTATTTTCCTAGGATGCAGCCATTTTGGGTCTACCTGGCTGAAGCATTCTCTGTTCTGTTGTATTTTGGAATGATTGATTAAATGACTTGAATGAATCAATAAGCAGAAAAACCATTGGCTCCTTCATTCAATGTGTGCCATGCTTTACCAATCAGCTCAATGCTCTTAAAGCCATCCAGCCATCCCTATGATAGGCTATTAAACATGTGTAACAGAAGGGTTTGGAAATAACCAGTTGCCATATTTCCATTTAATAAGGACTAGGTATAACCAATAGCAACATTTCCACGCCTTGATATGTGAACCTAATTGTTCCCTTGCCTCTGGGTTTTACATCCCTTGTGTATTAAAGGCACATGTGATGTAAAAGGGAGGAGCATGGCCAAGAGCAGAATAATTACACATAAGGGATCTATTGTCCAGGAACCTCCCAAATACGGCTATTTCCCATAGTGTCCAATTTAAGCAAACAATTCTCCGTTGTTGACAGATATGAATAAGACTTGACGAACCCCAGGTCCAAAGCATTGGGGAGCAATCAGTCTCAGAGCTGTATTACAATTACAATTTACTTATAGGGTCCCATTCAGCATCACTATAGGAACCTTTCTAAAGGGTACCTCAATATTATTTCCTTTCTGTATCAGTATATTAACACCAAGGGTGACTAGTCTTCCATCTTTTTGAGCTACAACTTTATTAAGCGTGTGCCCTTATGGCATTTCAGAGACACTTGCCAGAGGAATGTCGTACTGCCTTTTTTGCTCAGGAAATTAATTAAGCTTCCCATGTATGTATGTATGTATGTATGTATGTATGTATGTATAACTGTATTTATAAAGCGCCACAAGGATACGCAGCGCTGTAGAATCTTACAATATACACAATTACACACAGGGAGGACAAGTGTTATAATAAATAAATACAATAAATATATATAAATGCACAGGGAATAAGTGCCATGTGGTATGAGACACAGTAGGAAGGAGGTCCCTGCCCCGTAGAGCTTACAATCTAAGTGACCCATGACTTGTACTTGCCATTGGCCAGCGCTAAACAGGGCATGGACCCCACTAGAACTGCCTGCACCTATTATGGTAGGGGTCCTCAAACTACAGCCCACGGGCCGGATCTGGCCCCCCAGGGTAATTTACCCGGCCCCCCACTGCGTCCTCACCCCTGGCAGCAGAGAGAGAGGAGTCAGGGGGAGGGAGGATGGGGGCTTACAGAAAGAGGACTAGACAGACGGAAGACTGAGGGGAGCTGGAAGAGGTAGGACTCAGCAGGAGGGTGGACAGATGGAGTGCAGGAGGGTGGATTGACTGTTGGATGGATGGAGCGCACGGTGGGGGGGGGGCAGGTTGGGGGGGGTGCTGCAAGAGAATGCAGAATCGGGGGAGTGGGCCATAGTTTGACAACTGGGGGTGGTGGTGATGGGGGTCCGGCCTTCCAACTGTTTGCCTGGCCCCTTGCCTGAGAAGTTTGAGGACCCCTGTATTATGGCCTTAGTGCAGCCCTTCATCCTGCAATCTCATCCCATTAGAGGGGCTGCCTCCTCAGCCTATTGCCCATAGTCATCAATGATATATATATATATATATATATATATCATTTATGATGACCCTGGGCACTAAGGAGAGCAAGATCTTTACTTATTCAAGGAGCAATTGCATTCAGGGTCATGCTGCACGCTGTGCCTTTCCATGAATTAAAAATCCAACGCTAAAGGTCCCCATACACGATGTTGCCAAGCGAGCGGATCTTCTCCCGATATCCCCACGTACGGGTGGGCGATATCGGGAGAATCCAGGCTAATTCGATCATTTGGCCATGGGGCCAAACAATTGAATTATAACAACAGGTATAGGCAAAGTCGGTCCGGGGATATCTGGCCGATTTCAGGCCAGATATCGGTCCGGCAGGCCTGTTGGTAGTGCCCCTACACGGGCCGATTAGCTGCTGGATCGGTCTAAGGGACGGATATCGGCAGCTACAATCGGCCCATGTATGGGGACCTTAAGAGACGAGGGTGGGCTTCCGGCCTCCGGCCATAGGGCAGCCTGAATGATAAGCCCTATTAGGGATAAAAGCCCCCGCTAGTCCCCATATGGCCTCAGCTTATATAGGGAATTCCAGGAGAGGAGCTGCAGAGTATGCCAACCCGCTGCCAGCACTGAATCCACCTGTACACTCCAGCTGCCCATATTGATGGAACATAGTAATTTTGCCTAAAGAGCAGCTAAATGAAAGCAAATGAAGCATCCCAAATAGCATTAATATGACAAATCAGATGCACTTAGGAGCGAAGTCAAGTTTAATAAAACACAAGTGAGTCGCCCGGTTTCCATGTTACACACACAGCTGTGCATATCCAACCTGTAGAATTCTGCAAAGAAAATCCTATTTAGGTTTCTTATAAAAAATAAAAAAAAAAGCCCCAATCTATCGGCCGTCTAGTTTGGGCTGAAACATCCCCAGCGTTCCCTTAAGTCGCTACTCAGGTGTGAAACCGTCTGAGCGATGCGAACGGGACGTCAAAAATTCCACTCATCTGTCAATGTAGTGGATTATTTCTTGAGAGACTGAAATTGGCTGCCTGGGATCAGCCGACCATCAATCTTACTCACGGAAAAAACAGGCGGAAAAAAAAAAGGGCTCGCTGGAGGCAAAGCTGTTCCTAAGCAGGTGATGGAGCAGATGTAAAACCTTCGCTCTATCTGTATCGCAGCCCTGACTCAAAGACGTCTCATTTTTTTCCCCCCATTTTGAGGGTAGTTGGTATGCACCGAGTGTCGGGCTCTTCCTGCTTATAAAGGAGCTCATTTTTCAAGCTTAGGCAAATGGTGCTGAGCTTCGTGTCTGCTTGTCGCTCATTTTCCCCCCCCCATCTAATAATGTCACTTGTTTCGGATGATTGTACAAACTGGGGTTGTGGTTCCTGGTGGAATTTCTAGTTATTTGTCTGGGAAAAGAGAAGGGGGGATTAGCCAGCAGCGAGGGGATGATCTGTTTATACAGTCGCCCGAAGGTTCTACGGAGTGGTGCCGAATGGACTCAATGGATGAACAGGGTGCTGTCCATCAAAATGTTGTGTTTGTCACTGAATTCATAAACAGCATATTAGTCAGATGGTAACTATATCATTCCCCGTATGGCAACTGTTATCCAGAATGCTCGGGACCTGGAGTTTTCCAGATAATGGATCTTTGATCTTTGATTTAAACATGAAATAAACCCAATAGGATTGTTCTGCCCCCAATAAGGGGTAATTATATCTTAGTTGGGATCAAGTACAGGTACTGTTTTATTATTACAGAGAAAAGGGAATCATTTAACCATTAAATAAACCCAATAGGACTGTTCTGCCCCAATAAGGGGTAATTATATCTTAGTTGGGATCAAGTACAGGTACTGTTTTATTATTACAGAGAAAAGGGAATCATTTAACCATTAAATAAACCCAATAGGGCTGTTCTGCCCCCAATAAGGGGTAATTATATCTTAGTTGGGATCAAGTACAGGTACTGTTTTATTATTACAGAGAAAAGGGAATCATTTAACCATTAAATAAACCCAATAGGGCTGTTCTGCCCCCAATAAGGATCAATTATATCTTAGTTGGGATCAAGTACAGGTATTGTTTTATTATTACAGAGAAAAGGGAATCATTTAACCATTAAATAAACCCAATAGGGCTGTTCTGCCCCAATAAGGGGTAATTATATCTTAGTTGGGATCAAGTACAGGTACTGTTTTATTATTACAGAGAAAAGGGAATCATTTAACCATTAAATAAACCCAATAGGGCTGTTCTGCCCCCAATAAGGATCAATTATATCTTAGTTGGGATCAAGTACAGGTACTGTTTTATTATTACAGAGAAAAGGGAATCATTTAACCATTAAATAAACCCAATAGGGCTGTTCTGCCCCCAATAAGGGGTAATTATATCTTAGTTGGGATCAAGTACAGGTACTGTTTTATTATTACAGAGAAAAGGGAATCATTTAACCATTAAATAAACCCAATAGGGCTGTTCTGCCCCCAATAAGGATCAATTATATCTTAGTTGGGATCAAGTACAGGTATTGTTTTATTATTACAGAGAAAAGGGAATCATTTAACCATGAAATAAACCCAATAGGGCTGTTCTGCCCCAATAAGGGGTAATTATATCTTAGTTGGGATCAAGTACAGGTACTGTTTTATTATTACAGAGAAAAGGGAATCATTTAACCATGAAATAAACCCAATAGGGCTGTTCTGCCCCCAATAAGGGGTAATTATATCTTAGTTAGGATCAAGTACAGGTACTGTTTTATTATTACAGAGAAAAAGGAATTTTTAATTTTTTTTTTTTAAATCTGAATTGTTCGATTAAAATGGAGTTTATGGTAGATGGCCTTTCTGTAATTCAGAGCTTTCTGGATAAGGGGTTTCCGGATAACAGATCCCATACCTGTATACATTTGTATGAAGTTGTAATAGTAGTGTTATTGCCTTATAAGGTCACACCATAGTGGTGCAGAGCTGATCAGAACCAGACTAAGTAAGGAATACTACATGGCCCAGCTCCCAGCCTGTGGCCTCCCTCCAACCGCTGGCTGTTATTACTCAGTCCACACACCAAACCCCTACTGTCAGTCAGCTGGAAGCTGCAGGGTTCCCTTAGTGGGTTGTGTCAAAAAGTGCACCAGGCTTGTACCCACAGAATTTAATGCAATGTTGCATTACTGCAATTTTTAAGACCAGTCAACAGGGGATATTAATGTGAAAATTGCAATTCTGGATGCATGTGTTTTACCTGTAGTGCACGATTTCTAGTGTAATAGCAGGCAGCCTCCAGTTAGTTAGGTAGTGTGTATGTATGTATGTATTATGTATATCTTTATTTATAAAGTGCTACTTATGTACGCAGCACTGTACAGTAGAATACATTAATACAAACAGGGGGTTATTAAGATAATAATAGATAAATACACAGTATAACAATAAATACAAATAAATACAAGATACATTTGCAATAAATTAAGAGTCAAAGACACAAGAGAATGGAGGTCCCTGCCCCATAGAGCTTACAATCTAGATGGGAGAGAAAGTGTGATTTTAGCATTGACAGCAGGGGTTTGGTGTGTGCTCCCCTGATGCGTTCAACTGACGCACTCAGGGTAGGATGTCGGGTAGGGGGTTAGGGAGGCTCTGTAGGGGCCCCTGTGCGGGGTTAGGGGGTGCAGTAAGGGCCCCTAAGGGGTGCGGGGATGCCTGTTGTGCCCCTAGGGTGGCAGCCCCAGTGGGCCCTGCACCCCCCAGTCCGACCCTGGTTTAGGGTACAAGGGTGCAAGTGCCATAAATAACTCTATAAGTGCAACATTTGCATCCATATTAGCCTGGCCGCACATGTGGTTGCGTTCCTAAATGATCCCTATTGTGCGCAGCTACGACAGAGCACACAATGATAGCCCAAAGCAATCGGCTGAAATATTTATGGGTATTTATAAAATCCCAATCAGCCTCAGTTTCCCAGAACAACTGCACTGGGTATGGTCCTCATATTTCCTACATTGTTACCTTGAAAATAGGGTTCTGTATAATCTAACAGATGGAAATTGCAAAGTATCATTGGCCTCCGTCTTCAGCTGATACATTAGAGCAGGGATCCCCAACCAGTGGTTT